>NW_028274815.1:139935848-140555167 GCF_037043125.1 Eumetopias jubatus
CAGAGCAGCACTATCCAACAAGAATATGACACAGGCGCCGCACATAATGTTAAATGGTCTAGTAACCACGTTTTTGTTTTTTTTAAAGATTTTATTTATTTATTTGACAGACAGAGGCACAGTGAGAGAGGGAACACAAGCAGGGGGAGTGGGAGAGGGAGAAGCAGGCTCCCGGCTGAGCAGGGAGCCCGATGCGGGGCTCGATCCCAGGACCCCGGGATCCTGACCTGAGCCGAAGGCAGTCACCCAATGACTGAGCCACCCAGGCGCCCCTAGTAACCACGTTTTTAAAAGTAAAAAGAAATAGATAAAATTCATTTAAATAATTAATTTAGTCTAGTATTTCCAAAGTCTTGCCATTTCAGCATTAATCATTATAATAGTATTGCTAAGAGCGTTCCTTGGGCCACAGTAGCCTCATGGCCAGTGGCCAACAGGCTGTGTTCAGGGGTCAGGGTCACAGCCTTTGCTTTTGCTGTGTCAGGGACAGGCTTCCTGGAACATCCCCTGCCACCAAGCCATCTCCTACTGCGCCAAGCAGGAAGCCTCCCATCGTGGGGCCTCCCGCAGGCTGGGTCTCCTGGGCCTGTGGAGTCAGGGCAGCTGCCAAGGGGCCAGGGCCCCAAAACCAAGCTCCTCCTGCAGGTTCCCCCCATGTCCCAAGATGAGGATGCACCGTCTCAGGGACGAGCTTCTCTCTGCACCAGGACTGCCCAGCCAGCCCCAGGTTTTCCCAAGTGATTGGCCTTTTTATTGCTTTCTTTTTCACTGCGGTAAAATGCACTTAGCATACAATTTACGATCTTGACCCTTTTTAAGTGTCCATTCGGTGGTATTACGCACATTCATACCATCAGTCTCCAGAACCTTTTCATCTTACACAACTGAAACTCTGTCCCCATGAAACACTAACTCCCAAGCCACTCTTCCCAGCGCCTGACAACCACCCCCTCCTCGCTGTCTCTATGGGCTACTCTAGGGGCCTCAGGCAAGTGGGATCGTCTGTTTGTGCCTGGCTTATGTCCCTGAGCATGATGTCCTTAAGGTTCATCCACGTCGCGGCAGGTGTCAGAATGTCCTTTCTTCTTAAGGCTGAGTATACTCCAGAGTCTGGATAGACTGTATTTATCCATCATGGGTGGGCGGACACCGGGGTTGCTTCTGCCGTTTGGCCATCGTGAACAGTGCTACGGGCATACAAACATCTGGTTGAGTCCCTGCTTTCAATGCTTTGGGAACTATACTCAGGAGTAGAATTGCTGGATCATATGGTAATTCTACTTTTAATTTTTTGAAGAATTGCCATACTGTTTCCCAAAGTGGATATACAATTTTGCATTCCCACCAACCGTGCAGGAAGCTTCTCATTTCTCCACATCTGCACCAAAAATCACTATTTTCTCAGGATTTGGGGTTTGTTTGTTTGTTTTACAGTAGTCATCCAGGGTGTGAGATGGTATCCTAGTGTGGTTTTGGTCTGCATTTATCACATGATGAGTGATGTTGAGCCCTTTTTCATGTGCTGATTAACCGTTTGTGTATCTTCTTTGGAGAAATGTCTGTTCAAGTCCTTTGCCCATTTTTTAAATGTGTAATTGGGTTGTTTGATTTTTGCTGTTGAATTTTCATTTTCTGTGTGTCCTGGATATTAACCCCTGATCAGATGTGTGATGTCAAGTCGGTGCCCGTCATCTTCCTCTAAGAATTTTGTACTCTTAGCTCCTCCATTTAGATCTTTGATCCATTTTGAGCTAATTCTGTATAAGGTGTGAGGTAGGAGTCCAGCTTCCTTCTTTTGCACGTGGCTGTCCCATTTTCCCAGTATTGTTTCCAGGACAATGGTCTGGGCAGCCTTCTAGGAAATCATGGGCCCACACCTGTGAGGGTTATTTCTGGGTTCTCTGTCCCATGGTCTCTATGTCTGTCTTTAGGCCAACGTCACACTGCAGCTTGGTGGTAAGTTTTGAAATCAGGACATGAGAGTCCTCCATCTTCGTCCTTCTTTCTCAAGATTGTTTCAGGGGCCCCTCAAGACTCCACATGAATCTTAAGGTGGGTTTTTCTATTTCAGCAAAAAACGTCATCAGCATTTTGAGAGAGGTTGCATGGAGTCTGTAATTGTGGGTAGCACTGACTTTTTTTTTAAGATTTTATTTATTTATTTGACAGAGAGAGACACAGCGAGAGAAGGAACACAAGCAGGGGGAGTGAGAGAGGGAGAAGCAGGCTTCCCCCCGAGCAGGGAGCCTGGTGCGGGGCTCGATCCCAGGACCCTGGGATCATGACCTGAGCCGAAGGCAGACGCTTGATGACTGAGCCACCCAGGCGCCCCAGCACTGACATTTTAACAGTGTTTTAAGTGCCTATGCAGAGAACAGGACCCATGTCTCTCTGTGTCTTAGGGGCTGTGGTCATCGCCTTCGTGGTCTGCTGGCTGCCCTACCACGTGCGGCGCCTCATGTTCTGCTACATTTCCGATAAGCAGTGGACCCCGTGAGTACCAGGAGCCTGGGACAGAGGGGGGAGGCTCAGGCTGGGAGAAGCTCCCCAAAACAGGTTGTCATGGGAGGTGGGGGCGCTGACCAGAGCAGCTCAGGGCAAGGGTACAGGTCAGGGGTCCCCACAGGTTCGTGGTGTGTCCGTGAATGGGCTGGAGAAGGAAGAAGGCCACAGAGGGACAGACGCCACGGGGCAGGTTACAGCGGAAAAGGAAAGCAGCCCCTAAGAGAGTGGGAACGAGACAAGTTTAGAGACATCTGGAGAGTGACAAGGAAGGGCTGGTTCTGCTGGATTTGGTGGGGGTGATAGCAGCTGTCTGGGCATCCTAGACCACCCCCAGGCTGGGGGAGTCGCTAGGCACACTCCCTGGACTCAGGGAGAGCCACACCCACGCTGTGCCCTATCGCAGCCCGAGGACACACAGCAAAATCAGTAAAAGGAAAAGCCTGTGGAGGAGTCTGGGAGACCAGGCACGGCTTCCAGAACCCCCTCCCCGGGCTAATTGCCCCAGAACGAGCTGAGGCCACGTGAGAAATGTTGTCTCCCGGGAAGCTCTCCAGAGGCCTGGCGCCCAGGGCCTCTGCTAGGGGCCAGTCATGTAAGCACCCCTGGCTGGCGAGCGCCTGAATTTGAGACTCCCAGGGGGAAGGAACTGCTCGGCATCAACCATGTTGTTTGCACAAACAGTTTACGCCGAGGGAGCCCCTCCTCTCAGGGAACGGTGAATCCCTGAAATCCAAGCTCCCAGACAGTGGCAAGGCCAGCCTGGCCAGGAGGCCCTTTGTGAGAGGGCAGCCCTGGGCCCACCATGGGAGCTTTTTTCTGCACAGCCCAGAGCCTGGGCTCCCAGGTTCTTCTCAGTGCCGAGGAACCACTGGGGAGGGCGGATCTAGCACAGAGGAGAAGGTGCACGTAGCAGAGCACAGCCCCAGGGGAAGGGTTTCTGATACTCAGGGCTGCCTGCTGGTAAAGTGAGCTGCCTGGTGAGGGAGAGAGATCCCTGTGAGTGGAGGCAAGCAAGCTGAGGGCGAGGTACGCAGCTGCCCAGGAGGCAAGGAAGGGGTTCCTGCCCGGGCTGTTCGGTGGAGGCCGGGGACCAGCCGCTCCCTGCAGCCCTGGCGTGCCAGGCTGCACAGGGCAGGCCAGGGGTCCTGCAGGGAGAGGTGGAGACAGGCCCAGCAGGGCAACCACAACCCAGCTCCGCAGACTGGTGCCAGTGGGAGTGTGGGTAGAACTTCCAACTTCTCCAGAGAAGCCAGAACCTGGAATTTGTGAAACATCCCCATGTCAAAAAATTTACAAGTAGTTTTTACAATTTTTGTCCCAAGCCCACGGTGTGGGCGGCTGTGGGGTCCACGCGGTCTGAGCGCCTCTCCCTTGCCCCCCAGATTCCTGTACGACTTCTACCACTACTTGTACATGCTGACCAACACGCTCTTCTATGTCAGCTCCACCATCAACCCCATCCTCTACAACCTGGTCTCCGCCAACTTCCGCCAGGCCTTTCTGTCCACCCTGGCCGGCCTCTGTCCCTTGTGGGGGCGCAGGAGGGAGAGGCCGGCCTTCTCCAGGAAGACCAACAGCGTGTCCAGCAACCACACCTTCTCCAGCAACGTCACTCGGGAGACACTGTATTAGAGCCGGGCGGGGCCCCGAGGAGGGGGCGGCGCCGCTTGGCCTCCACCCCCCCCCGCGGCCCCCCCAGCCCCGGGGCAGGAATGGGGCTCCGCAGAGGCCTCAGACCTGGCGCCCACCCCCAGGGGCCCCCATTTCTCTCAGCGTCTCCCTCAGCCCGCCCCACCCCTCCCTCGGGGCCTCTTTGAAAGCCGGGGAGAGATTGCTCCTCTCCCGATCCAGAAAGGGCCTTTAATGAGGAGAAATGAGTGGTGGGTGAAAGGCAGACTTCTTTGTTCCCACACCACTGGTGTTCAGAGAGGACAGAAATGAAAGGCACAGGCCTGGCTGGGCGGTCGAGGGGAGGCGGGGGGGCCCCGCGGTCGAGGGGAGGCGGGGGGGGGACCCCGCGGTCGAGGGGAGGCGGGGGGGCCTCGAGAGGCGGGGGCGCTGGGCGGAGTCCGCTGGCGGGGCCCTCGAGGGCATCCAGCCTCCCGGGAAGCTTTGATGTGCCCCGAAGGACAGCCCGGGGGTCGGCTGGGTCAGGCACCGGCCAGACCCAGGCCTCTCCCTCCTCCTCGCGCCAAGACGACCAGGCTCTGCAGGGACACCGGCCACCGGGGGCTTGGCCGGGAGGTCCTCGTGCTTGGCAGAGGCCAGGCCAGCGGAGTCCTGCGTCCTCACACCCACCCAGCGGCCCAAGCCAGGCCGGGGACGTCCCCGTGGGCACTCTCGCTCCCGCTGCGCGGGTGAGCTTCCTGATGAGAAGGGGGGCTCCCTGAAGGGCAGAGGCGATGGCCGGGTCCCACAGAGGTGCCATTTGCAGGGACTCAGCCACAGGTGAGGAGGAGGAGCCTGGGCGCAGGCAGAGCCCGCAGGTCGTAGGTCACACCGAGCCCTGGGCACCCAGAAAGGCAGGCGCCTCCTTGATCTGTAAGAGCCGGTCTCCAGACAGGATGGCCTGTCCTGGTCTTGGCCCTAGAAGGTCCCCTGAGCCAGGGGAAGCAGATCCCAGATGAGCTGCCCTGGATAAGCTGACTGGGAGTGGCAGAAGGGCCCGGAAAATGAAATGCAAGGTTTTTTTAAAGTAGGTTCTCACCGTCCTGAAGGGAGACTGTCAGACAGGCCGATGGCTGTGAGCCGCACTGACTCTCGACGCAGGAGGCCTGGTCTGAGTCCCAGGGCACCAGGACTCGATCCCGCACCCATAAAAATGACAAGTTGGAGAGTCCAGTCTCCACGGTGGCTTTGGGTCAGGGCCCCCTACGTGAACCCCACAGGATCATTCTCCAAGCCACAGGACCTTTCCCGGGCAGTCGGCCCACCGCCAGTCCGTGGCCAGGCAACCCTCCCATGACCTGGGGGCCACCCGCACGGGGGATGAGGCCCGCCCAGATCTCACACACAGGCACCTGCTCTGGGCGGGTGAGTAGGACTGCTGGGCCCTGCCGGGCAGGCAGCAAGTGGGCATCAGTTCGGCAAGGGCTGAGGCCAGGCCCAGGCAGTGGGCATCAGAGCAAGGGCCTAGACTCCTCCTGACACGCCCTCAGACACCACCCCCCCGCCGCCGGCACCTTGGGTACACCTGATCCTCGGAGCCTCGGTTCTGCCCCCTGACGAGTGCGCGTGGTCGTTCAGCCCCCTCAGCGGGGCTGATGGTGCCGGTCCTGGAGGGCCCAGCCCGGAATGGACAGAAGAGACGGTTCCCTGGGGTGGGGGCAGATCAACTAGGGATGGGGACCCCCACTAACCCAGGGCCTCCTAGACGCAGCTGGGCAAGGGTCTGTACTGCGGCCCCCAGCCCATTTTACTGTTGTGGTCCCCATGTTCCCCTGTGCGCACTCTGTGCAGTCAGAGATGCACAGCCCCGTAGAGTCAGCGGCTGGCCGCGTCCCCCTGTGCCCCCCCCAAGCCGGTCTCAGCAGCCAGCTGCCTGCGTGGCTGGTCAGTAGTGATGCTGAAAGCCCTTCATGTCGCTCACACAGACATGCCCCCAGCCCTCACCGTGACATCCCGCCGTCGGCAAGAACAAAGCCCTGAGTCTCTCAATAAAGGAGACTGTGGCCCCCGCGGTTGGTGTCTTCTGTCGGGGGCCGGGGGGCCTGCTTGCACCCGTTCGTTCACTCACGCATTTATTCAGCAGGCATTTACAGGTGCGGCAGACAGCCCTCCTCTGGGACCCTTGTACCCAAACCACGCGGGCTTTGGTCACGTCTCCCAAAGGCTGGGGGACTAGGGACCCCGATCTCCCCAACTCAGGTCCTGCCCCCACTGGAACATCAGAAAGCAGCAGAAGATGAAGGAACTGGTGCAGAAGACCCCATACGCCATGGCATCCCCTTGAGGCCTGGAGTCAGGGAGACCCGGGTCCACACTGGCTGTGTGACCAACACCCTGCCCGCCCTGAGCCCGTTTCCCGCTCCGTGGGCTGGGCACAGAGGAGGCCTCATGACGGGCCTGCGCGGTCCTGTGAGTGGTGGACTCTGGCCCCTCCAGCCAGCCCAGAAAATTGAGGGAAGGAAGTCGGCTTCCCGCCAGGGGTCAGCGGTTGGGGGGGACACTTGGGAACTCGTCCCCTAACACAGCTGCTCCCCTTGTCTCCTCTCCGGCCTCCCCTTCTAGACCTTCACCTCTCGCTGGCAGCGTCCCCACAGAGTCTAGACTGGGGGACGAGCAGCATCGTCCCGGACTCTGGGGCTGCAGGGAGGGCCCTCTGTCCCGCCTCCTCGAGCGTCCTCGGCCGGAGGGGCCAGCGAGCCTCAGAACCACTGCACACCTGGAGGCCAGTTTGCCAGGCCCAGCCCACCCCGTGTGCACGCGCAGAAGCTCCAGGACGCGGGGGCCTGCGCCTGCAACAGCTTCTCTTGCAGAGTCCCACGCCCACACTTCACTCATCCATTCATTCACTCACTCATTGATTCAGCTGCTGGGTGCAGAGGCCCAGGCCTGCCCTTCCCTTCATTCATTCACTCACTCATTGATTCAGCTGCTGGGTGCAGAGGCCCAGGCCTGCCCTTCCCTTCATTCATTCACTCACTCACTGATTCAGCTGCTGGGTGCAGAGGCCCAGGCCTGCCCTTCCCTTCATTCATTCACTCACTCACTGATTCAGCTGCTGGGTGCAGAGGCCCAGGCCTGCCCTTCCCTTTGGTCAGTCACTCACTCACTCGTTCACCTGCTAACTGCTCCTCAAGTCCTGGCTTTCTCAAAGCTGACTTGCTTCTCCATATTCTGATTGGCACAGGGAGGAGGTGTGAGGCTCCGGAGGCTCCCAACTCTGCCCCTCGTCAGCAGGGGAGTCTCAGGACTCCCCTTCACTCCCAGGGTGAGGGGCTCACTGGCCAGCTCCAATAGGTGCACTGATATCACACAAGAATATCCAAAGGAATGAAACGCTAATGGTAGAATTCAGGCCAGCCAAGGAGAGAAAAGTTGGGGAACAGTGGACAGGCAGTCTGCAACCCTAACCACAGGTCCGTGCCACTTTCCCATGAGTCCAGAGCCCTAGACAAGCCCCTCCTGCAAGTTTCCTGAGCCTGGATCCCCGTTGCCCCTGCGCACAGGAGAGGAATCCACCCTCCCGGCTCTCCTGGAGGCATCCTGGCCTATTACCATCGCAACAGGAGGAGGGTTTGGGAGGGAATTCTATACATTTAAACATACACTCGAAGGAAAACACAGCTGTCAGCCTGGGCTTGCTGCTGGAGCCTGAGCACGGGACAAGCTCCCCCTATACCCTCCCCCTCCTCCCACTGCCCCAACTATGATTTGAATTCCAGTTTTTATCAGAACTCCATGGAAACCAGGTCCAGGCTGAATTTATGAAGGGAGTGACTGTGTAGAGACGGGGAAGGGGGGGGGGAGGCCAGGTGCCAGAGTCGGGAAGCGCGGAGCCCACCGTGCTGCACGTGAAGGGGGGCACACGCGTGTGCATGCACGCACACACATGCACCCACACGCGAGGGCACTGGCCCTTTGCCCCGTTGGGCCTTCTCCCACGGTGCTGAGAGGCTGCCAGTCGCAGCCCGAGGCCCAGCTTCTGAGGTGCAGACCACGGGTGCCTGGGCCTCTCGGCTCCCACCTTCCCCACTTGCTTCAGGATGATGAGCCATGTGGGGGCCTTGCGCTGCCCTAGGAAGCCCCTGGGGAAGGCCCAGCCAGGCCCAGAACCAGGGCAAGACCCTTCAGCTCAGCCCCAGCCACCCCGACCTGTCAACTCTGATAGGCCCCTTGGGGAGCAGCAGCAGCAGCTGACTCACACAGGGACCCCGAGGCCCACACCCCAGGGAAGCTTTTTTTTTTTAAGATTTTATTTATTTATTTGAGTGAGAGCACAAGCAGGGGGACAGGCAGAGGGAGAAGCAGGCTCCCTGCCGAGCAGGGAGCCCGAAGCGGGACTCGATCCCAAGACCCCGGGTTCATGACCTGAGCCGAAGGCAGACGCCTAACGACTGAGCCCCCCAGGTGCCGGGGGGGTCTTGTTCTCATCCCCAGGCAGGGTTCTCGCTCTCTTGTTTCAGCTGGCAGTTGAACAGGAGCCCCTGGGCTGTCTCTCAGCACTCAATGAGACCCCGCCATCTGGGTTTCAGTCAGACCCCTGCCCTCACATGCTGATCTTTGCCCACACGGAGCTGGTGCTTACTAGACGCTCAGAAAATCTAATGAGCAAACCAACAAGCAAACGTCCACGTCCCTCGCCAGTTCCTGCTGGGGGCTGCAAGGCCCTTGCCACTAAAACACGGCGCCTGGAACCTCACAGACACACAAGGTGACCCCGAGGCAAAGCCGGACCCACTGTGGCGTCCCCTGGAATGACACAGCCCCAGATCTGCCGCCACCGGCACAGCTCAGCAGACCTCCCTCCGAGCACAGCCTGGAGCCAGATGAACATGCACAGAACATTCCGGCAAGCGTTCCTGTAAGGAAGCAATCCTGTAGTGAGGATGGATGGTAGCCAAGGGGGCCGCGACTGGTCTGGGTCCTGCTTGGTGTGGCGTGAGTGCACACGGAGCAGGGAGAGTGTGAGGGCACAAGTCCCCCGCCCCCGGGTGTCCCCTCGGGGCCCTGCAGGTTGCCCAGAAGACCTGAGGGGCTCCCAGGCCCCCTGTCTCTCAGGAAGCAAGAAGTTCCCCAATCTGAACAAAACTCCCCAAAGGACATTTTGCTCGCCGTCTATTGTTAGCTAACCCCCTAGGTTTAGAGGCTCAATCCTCAGCCTCATTTGCCTCCCAAGACCCCGAGTGCCCATGGGTATCCCAGGTTGGGGGCTCCACCCGGCATCACTATGCTGGGAGGGAAGTCAGTCCCCAGCAGCCTGCCACCCCTGCAGCAGGGGTAGCCCGGATGAGCACGTGCCTCCGAGTCCCAGGGCGCCCGGCGGGGAGGGCAGGCTCCGGGTGCCATGTGCAGGCTGACACCTCCCCTCCCCACCCTGCTGGAGCCCCGGGATTGCCTCCCCGACAAGTGACTGGGTGAGTGGGACTCAGGGACTGGTTCACGAGGGCCCCGCTGCTGGCAGGCTGTGGGGCTGGAGCTGGGGAATGAAGGAGTCAGGCAACATAAGGCTGCCCCACCAGCTCCCACCGAGCTAACCTTTCCCCTGAATCCACCTGCTGCTTATTTCCACCTGCTGGTATCACTGTGCACAGTCCTCGGGCTTTGCTCTTTGCTTTCCATCCAGAGTTCTTAGCTTTTAGTAATCCATGGGACAGAACGTCTGCCTCCGGCTTTTTCCGTCTCACTCGGAGCTGTAAGCGTGCAACTTACTTTTTACGCTTCTGACATCTTAGAGACTGTTCCGAATCTGCTTGTTGAGAGGCACATCCTTCTTCCCACAACTGCGGATGTTCTGGATGGACACACCAGTGCATCATTTCCAGGCCTTCCGTCTCCCCAAGAAGCACAGAAGCCTGGCCCATCTTCTCCTTTGCCCCTACACGCATCTGCTCCATCCATCCCTACGGTGGGACTGGAATTTCTGAGCCGCGGGTCTGTGCATTTTTAATTTCACTGCTACAGCTGAACGCCTTCTGCAGATCCATGTCAGAGCATATCCCCGCCGGCGTCCAGGGGCTGGCCATGAAACTCTTCAGTCCCTTCAAAGAAGGTTCTGGCAGAATATTCCATGACATTCTCTCTCTGCCCCTGGGAGTTCAGAGGAAAACGTCAGCCTCACTGAACCTCCAGCATGAGCCATTTCCTGTAATCTGTGCAGGGAGCCCAGCTTCCCCAGGGGTGCCTGTCACACACACACACACACACACACACACACACACACACACACACACACACACACACACACGAGCGCCTGCGGCAGGCAGGCCGGCTTCCCCGCTGCCCTTCCCATCTCTGCTGGGGGGCTTTCCAGGGGGCAGAAATGCTTTGGGAACAGAAGGGGATCTGGACCTTGTGTTGCTTATTTGCACAGGTGAACTGCAGCCCCAACCAAACCCTCCTGGACCCACTGGAAATGACTCTCTTGACTCACCCCTTCCAAGCAGAGGCTCCCCCCACCTCCCAGGCAGCGATTTCCTGTATTGAGCCCTAGACACTCGCCCAGAGGGCCTTTAGGAGACCACGCTGATCCTCTCTGAGTGTTTGTGTGTCTTGTCAACATGAGATGTGGTGGTTCGGAAATACTAAATGAAAATAATAATAATAATAATAATAATAATAATAATAATAATAAAATACTCAACAGTTGGCCAAATCCTGAAATGCTGATGTTGCATGGAAGCTTCCAGAGAGCTGCCCCCCTGCAGGGGCCGCAATGGGCAGAGGGTGCCCGAGGCTATCCTGGGAACTCCCACCCCCCAGCCTGTGCCCCAGCCTGCACTGGGCGGTCCCGCGGGGCAGACAAGTGCCATGGCATCATTCTGTCGTTTCACTGCTTTGCCTGACAAAGAGCTCTTGCAGGGGCCACCCTACCACCCACCTAGTGGCCCACACATCTACCTGTCTGCCTCTTTACCTTTCACGGAGCATGAGCCCCGCCCCTCAGTTGGGACAAGACAAGAGAGAGAGAGAACCGGACAGAGAGGGGTGCCCCCCGCACCCCCTGCCTGTCTAGCTGCTGTGTGCACATTAGCTTTCAAGATGCAACACCTTTTTGCTTTGGGTAAACCGATCCATCCTCTCGTGGAAAATGTAAATGACGTGAAAGAGATGGGTCCCGAGTACAGAGTCGTCTAGTCCTACCCAGAGATGATCCCTGCTGGCCGGTGGGGAGCACGCTGCCCGGCCCATGGCCGAGCCAACCGCTGTACACACTCCCGAGCCCGGACGGCGGGCACGCTCTCACGCACGTGCACCTACGTGCCCACGCGGTGCAGCCCGTCACCCGCACAGTGCCCTCTCCCTGTGCACACTGGCGGCGAAGCCATGTTTTAGACACAAAGTTAAATTTCTGATACTCAGATGTTTCCAAAAGTAAAATGGCCTGTCTTAGGCAGAGTGAGGTCCCTGTCCCCGGACACTTGCCTTGTCTCTACGTGCCTCAGCTGACCTGGGGGAGCTCAGGTATGAGAATGGCCTTCCAGGTGTTCGGCCAGGTGGGACGGGGGGGGCCAGGCCTTCCTACCCACCCTTCCTTGTCTAGCCACGACTGAATGAGCCAGCGGGTGTGGGGGGACGGGCACAGTGAGGAGGGGGCAGGATGGCAGAGAAACCCCTGCTGCGCTCTGGCCCGTGGGGGCCTCGCAGTGGTCACTAAGCAGGAAGGGGGCAGTTCCCTCCACTGACGAGGAGATGGAGTCTGGGAGGGAGACCCAGTGGCACCCCTCGGGGTCAGCAGCAAGGCAGCAAGCAAGCCCAGCAAGGCAGGGGCAAGCAGCAGCAAGACACTCTGGTCTCCCAGCTCTGGCCCAGAGTTCTTTCCAGCAGGAGCCCTCCCGTGCCCCCCAACCCTGGGCCGCATTCAGCCCACCTGCCCCCATGCCCATGTCGCTTTACTGTCCTTTCTCCCTCCTGATGCGCTTTTCCCTGGATGGCCAATGAGCACACAGCTTATGGCTTCTCTGGCCCCAAGTCATCTGAGGAGCCTTTTGGAAACATGAAAACCCCATTTCAAAGTCGTCTGTATCACCTTGGGTGCCTCAGCCCCAGGGGGACGGGGCACCCAAGAAAACGTCAAATTCCCACCCAAACCCCCAGCTCCCAGCACCCTCCAGGGAGCCCTGCCCCGACTGGGCCACCCATGGGGGATGGAGCCTCCAGCTCAGCAAGGAAGCAGAGCCCCCCACACCCCAGGAAGGCTGGTGACTGTAATCCAGGAGGGCTGCTTGGGGGAGGCAGTGGAGGGGCAGCCTCAGCCCTGCTCCCCCAGAGCCCACCGAGTACATGGAAATTCCCATGAACAGAGTTACCTGAGCCCCTCCTGAGTGCCAGACCCCGGCTATGTGGGGACCCTGAGTTGAGCTGGGTGGGCCCTGGGGCTTCCAAGGAGATGGATGGGAATCAGGAAAACAGAAAGGAGAGAGGAGACTGGGGTGGGCAGTCAGGAGCAGACAGAGTGGCTGGGAGGAGCACTTCCCCGGGATTGGAACAGTGGCCCGTGATAGCAGAAGGGAGCCAAGGGCAGCGGGAGCACAGGCGGGCAGGGCTGCATGATGCAGCTGGGGGCCTCGTTCTGAGCTTCTTGGGGCCGTGTGGGTGGGGGTGGCATGACAGCCCTCCCAGAGCCCCCCCCCATCCAGCCATTGGCCCAGCCCTGCTGATGGGACCCTGGCGTCCGACGGAGAGTGGGTCAGCAGGGGGCCAGCACCATGGGGTCTGTCTACCCACATCAGTCACTGCTCCTGGGCCCAAATTACTCTAATCACGTCCTCCTCCCGGCAGTCAGGCTCCTCTGCGCATCCCTGTCATCCGTTTACATTAGAAAGTGACGCGTCAGTGGGGCCTCGAGGGGGAGAGGCTCTGCCCAGTCCGGCCACACCCGATCGCCCCAGTAGAGGAGAGCCCCACCTCCCCTGTGGCAGCAGGAGGCCCCTCCTGTCCTGTGGGGTGGCCCCACCTCCTGTCCGACCCCGACCTACCTAAGGGGGGGCCCTCCAGGCCCCGAGCACCACAGGCTCCCCCATATCTGACTCCGGTGCCCTGGGACCTCCCACCTGACCCCGTGGCCCACTCTGCAGGTCTGTTCACTTACTTCAGGGGCATCTACTCTAAGTGCCACACCAGGGAAGGAACCTGGATCGGGGGCCATGGGGGGAGGCCCTGGCAGCCCGGAACATCAGGCTGCCTCTCTGGGTCGGGACCCCCGAGTCAGGGCTCCCCGGAGGGAGCCTGGGAAGTCTCGTATGGACTGGCCCCTGCAGAGCCTCCCTGCAGCCCCGGGAGACTCACCCTCCTCACTGTCCGTTTACAGGAGAGGGAGGGGCTGAGAGGGAGCCCCAAGCAGCCTGTCGCCCCTGTCCCCTGCTGCTCTGGGAATCCAGCCTTGCTGGGAGTGGGCAGGAAATGAATTTTAAGGCCCTCTTTCCACCCCGGGTCCTGACCCCAACTTGGCCTCACCCAGTCGGAGCACCAAGAAGGGGGAGACATGGATTCTTGCATGATGAGGTGGGGTCTGTGATCCGGAGGCCTCTGTCCATCTAGCTCACCTCACAACGGTGACCATGATGGACCCCGAATCCTGGGGGGTCCTAGCTGCGCCTAGGATACCCCGTGCCTGCTGCAACCCCACTCCCCAAACCTGCCTTCGCACCCTCCACCTCTCCCCCGCTGCTCCCACCCAGAGGGGCCGTCCCGTCTGCAGCCCCCAGCATGCCCCACTTACCCAGAAGCGAGGTTTTAGCCCCATGATCCTGCTCGCCAACCATGGGGATAACGACCAAGAGCTGCATTTCTCCAGCGTGACGTCTGTGCTTGCCAATCTCCTGCAGTTGCCCAGTCCTGGCCGCGGCCCCGAGATCGAACATCAGCACAGCCGAGTCACGGGGGCGCTGAGGCCCCGGGGCATCGGGCAGTCTGGAAGGGATCGCCAGGCTGGGAGCCGAGGAGGCTGGGGCCTGGACCAGGACCACCTGTGCCCTCAGCAGCCGAGGCCCCGAGACCCGCCCCGCTCCAGCTCCCGGGGCGGCAAGTACAAACACAACCATGAAAGAGACCCCTCCCCTTTCCTTCCAGCCTCCGCTATAGAAAACTGGGAATTGTGAATTCCTTCTCAAAGGAGGTGACGTTCCTTTGAGAGGTAATATAAACCTTTTTAAAAGCTAAATAAACCTCTCACCAGCTTACAACCCCGGACTGTGCTTCTCAAGGACCCGGGAGCCGTCTCTCTGAAATGGAGCCTCGAGGAAGGTGGCGCCCCTCCCCCAGCCCGAAGGAGGCAGGAGCCTGACCCCCCCAAACTCCCTCCTGCCATAAAGATACGAGAGTTTAGTCCTCCTTCGATAAAGCCAGCGAGCTGACACAGACGTCACCCCACTTACCAGGAGGTTTGGGGTGAAGCGCATGGGATGGACGGTGCTGTGAAGCCCTCCTCCTTGAGAACCAGCCGAACAAGCTGGAGAACGTGTATGCGATGGGTTGTGTGTTCTTGGCTCTAGAAAAGGGTGCGATTTTCTTCTGTCTTTGGCACCTCCTGGCAGATGGTCTGCGATGCACACTGCACTCTGGTTTAGTGCTCATTCGATAATGAAACCGTTCCCTTTCTCTTCCACCTCCGTGGAGAGGTCTGCCTGGCTAGCCGATGTTGTTTTTAGTTCTATTTCCCCACAGGCCATGAGTCACTCCAACGCCGTGGGCCTGGCCTGCGTCCCTCCTCGCATCGCCTGGCTGCTTGCCAGTTTGAAGGTGCTAGACTGTGGGTTCTTGACTCTCTCACACACCCGTAGACGTGGAATCTGAGAGAGGGGCATGTGCTGTACCCCAAGATGCTGATGCCCCTAAAAATGAAGGGATGCCCGGCACCGCCTCCCGCGGCCCCAGAACACACAAGAGCACACGTCCCCAGGCAGCGGGGGGAGGGGCCCCAGCCAGCAGAGCACGCACATCATCACGGTTCATCCATCCAGAAAGCCAGCGCCATATGTAATCTGAGGAACCATGACAACAGCCAGTCACCTGCAAACCCCAGGCTGAGCTCGCAGTTCTTCAAAGGCAAGTGCCTGTAGGTGACTTTAAATGATTTTCCATTAATTACTTGCCAGGGAGCCCAAAATAGCTTCCCAATCTGCAAGTCTCCATGTGAGCCCTCACCGCGACTTATAGCGCTAAAGAGGGCCAAAGCTGGTGCAGAGAAATGGCCTTCTCCTGCTGCCCCTGATGGCCTCCCCAGAGGCAGCCTAGGAGGCTGTTTCTGTCCTGAAGGGAGAAGCCACCAGAACGTGGGCAAACAGGTACGGCTTCTCTCAGCGCCGAGACCTGCGCATCCAACTGCAGCTTTGGATGCTTCCACATCAGCCTCAGACGTGCCTCACTCTGGCAAAGGCTGCCGGTGTCTGTGGGAGGCAGGTTGGCCACTGACTCGCTGCAGCCGGGGAATGCGTCTCTGTCGCTGGCAAGGCACACGCACTTTGCAGATGGGATTAAGGCCCTAAACATTAAGGTAGGGAGAATATCCTGAATTTCCAGGCGGGCCCAAAATGGTCACACGAACCCTTAAAAGCAGAGAACCTCCTTGGGCATCTCCAGAGGCAGGATGGGAAGTCTTAGAGACCCGAATGTGGGAAAGACCCCACCGCTTTCGCTGCCTTTGGAGATGGAGACAGAGGCCCAAGCCAGAGATGCCGGGAATAACCTCCGCCCACGGCCCGCAAGGACCTGGAGACTCAGTCCTACAGTCGCAAGGACCTGGATCCTGAGCACAGCCTGGATGAGCAGGCAGTGCCTTCTTCCCGGAGCCTCCCTATATGAGCCCAGCTGGTGGGACCCTGAGCAGAAAACCCAGCCAAACCCACCAGAATTGGAGATAGTAAACGGTGCTCTTGGACGCTGCTGTGTTTGTGGGGATTTGTTGCGGCCACAGTAGGAAATGGAAATGGTGCCCCGCTGTGCAGCTTTGCTCCAACTCCGCAAACAGGGCCCTGCCAAAGCAAATGCAGGTTATTTTCAGTCTTTTGCTATTAAGAAAGCTTTATCCCAGCACATTTCTCTGCAAATGCATGTAGGGGACGATAAGCCTGCTCATGAACCCTGAGCTAAGCTCCTCCCCTGGCCCAGTGCAGAGGCTGCATCTGCACACCATCATTCCTGGGACCGCCAGACCCAGGAATGCCCCAGCGCCCTCCCTGCAGGTGCACTCCAATTCTGGGAGCTCTGCAGGCATCACCTGCCTTGTCCTGAGCAGGCTACACCCTGGATCTGAGTTGGAGGCCATGGGTCAGACGGGGCAGGAGCCTTGGATCCGTGTCTTCAAGGAATGGACAGGTCTGAGCTCCCAAACCAGCAAGGCCCCGCTCTCCATGGCATTCTGAGAGCTGTTCTTGAGGAAGATGGCTATAGGGCAAGATGGGCCAGGACAGCAGGGTCACTGGTGAGCGGACAGGGAAGACAGAAGGCAGACATGGGAGGACGGATGCTCTAACCTAGCTGAGCCCCTGGCTGGGGCCCATGCCTTGCCAGCCCCTTCCTTCTGATGCTCATAATGTGGCTGCTGGCTCCTGGTGCTTATCTGCTCAGCTGGCCACCCCTGCTGAGCCTTTGGCTTTCCCAGAAGGGTCCTTTGTGACCCCCAGGGTCCAGGCGTGACACAGGCTCAGCACTGGGGTCACTGGAAAGATTGTGTATGGATGGGCTGAATGTTCTGGGTCCATTTCTTACTCAAGTCCAGGAGAAAGGGTTTGCTTTGCAGAAAAATGCTCCAGTTGATTTCTCAACAACACGGAGGGAGACTCCTCTGGTGGATATGCCAGGTCTCTGAGTCCTGAAATTGAGCAGGTTATGTCAAAAATGCAAAGGAAAGAGTTTTGGTTCAACGTCTTGGCTTGGCCGTGTGTCCACCACACTGTGAGGTTGGATTCCTTCCCTCCTTCAGTCAGGGTTTCCCGGACTTGCCATGTGAAGGCTGCTGAGCTGTCTGATTTGGACACAGGTGGAGCCCCAGACCCCACAGAGGTAATCATTCCCAACCTCACAATTAGGTGGAGGAAAGAGAAGGCTTCAGGGGGAATCAAGTGTCGATTTTTATGGGAAACAGAATTCTCAGTGGCCAAGAATCAGGGTGTTGGGAAACAGTGACACACAGAGAGGAAAATATTTGTGTCATTCACCACAATGCCACAGAGAGGTGGGCAATCTGGGATGGCGTGGACAGTATAGTTCTGAGGGGCAGAAATAGCTGTCAGATATGCAGAGAGATGGTAATGAACAAGAGCTCCACGTGAACACCCTGCGGCCTCGGGGCAATGGGGCCTCCCACTGCTGCTGACACACTGGCCTCAGCCTTTGTTACACTTTTCTTCACTACCAGTGTATTATGTTCTCTTACCACCTATCTCTCTGCTCTCCAGTGTGAGCGGTGTTCACTCCTCAGTGCTTGGCACATAGAGAGTTGGCACCCCTTAAATGTTTGTGGGATGGATGGATAGATGGATGGTCAGTGGATGGTTGGGTGGATGGATGGTGGATGGATGGAGGATTGGGTGGAAGGGTAGTGGATGAATGGATGAATGGATGGATGGTAGGCGGGTGGATGGAAGAAAGGATGGTGAATGGAAGAAGGATGGATGGTGGATGGAAAGACAGATGGATGGATGGATGGATGGATGGATGGATGGATGGATAGATGGATGGATGGATGGATGGATGATGGATGGATAGATGATGGATGGATGGTGGATGGTGGATGGATGGATGGATAGATGGATGGATAGATGGATGGATGGATGGATGGATGGATGATGGATGGTGGATGGATGGATGGATGGTAGGTGGGTGGATGGAAGAAAGGATGGATGGTGGATGGAAAGATGGATGGATGGATGGATGGATGTATGGATGATGGATGGTGGATGGATGGATGGATGGATGGTAGGTGGGTGGATGGAAGAAAGGATGGTGAATGGAAGAAGGATGGATGGTGGATGGAAAGACGGATGGATGGATGGATGGATGGATGGATGGATGGATGGATGGATGGATAGATGGATGGATAGATGGATGGATGGATGGATGGATGGTAGGTGGGTGGATGGAAGAAAGGATGGTGAATGGAAGAAGGATGGATGGTGGATGGAAAGACGGATGGATGGATGGATGGATGGATGGATGGATGGATGAATGGATGATGGATGGATAGATGGATGGATGGATGGATGGATGATGGATGTGGATGGGCAGGTAGGTGGATGGATGGATGATGGATGTGGATGGGCAGGTAGGTGGATGGATGGATGATGGATGGAGGATGGATGGCAAAGAAGCTGTGCAGGACACTACAGGAAGAAGCCACTGTTCTTTTCATTGACTGTCTTGTCCTTCTATCTGCAGAGAGGCAACATGAGGAAGCTTCTTGCCTATAGAGCCAAAACAGCAGCTAATAACAAGGCCGGTGCCTGCCAAACTTGGCCAAGGAAATTTCCATTTGGAAATGAGGGTAGTGCTGGGTTTGGCAGCTGCACCATGAGGTGAACTGAAAGGATTTGGTGCTTGAGCACACACATCACCATCAGAACTTTCCGCCAGCAGCTTCAAGTGGGGGTGGGACCGTGATACAGCCATAGAACACGAGGGTGGAAAATCAGCCACGGGCCAAGCCCCAGACCCCATGCAGGCTGCCATAACA
Source organism: Eumetopias jubatus (assembly GCF_037043125.1). Classification (NCBI taxonomy): domain Eukaryota; kingdom Metazoa; phylum Chordata; class Mammalia; order Carnivora; family Otariidae; genus Eumetopias; species Eumetopias jubatus. Next base: position 139,954,687 of record NW_028274815.1, read on the forward strand.
GGGAACCCCAAACAGACCAGCCCAGAGGCTGGAGAGCCAAGCCCTCCCCACTGCTCCACCTACATGGTTCCTCCCTCAGTTAGGGGCTGCACATAGGAGGGACCTCCCACCCATTGGCCGTCCTAGCGTGGGGGACTATGCACCTCAGGACCGTGGCGGGGGCAAGGGAGGAGCATGTTTTCCCCTCACTCACAGTGGGAGTTGAAGGGGAAGGAAGGATGGGGTGTGGGATGACGAGGTTGGCAGCAGACCCCCAGCACCCCAACCCGCGACCAGGCAAGGAAGCAAGTAGCCCCTGCCCAGTTCTAGGCAGAGTCCTCCTCCCTTCCTCTGGGGAAGCCCTGAACTATGAAATAAAGGAACCCACCCCCCCACCAAAGCCCGGGTCCTCAGGGTGAGGATGTGTCCGTTGATGACTTCATGGACAGTGTAATATGGCATGGTCTTGTGCTTGTCATCTTTCCCTGACAGGGAGGAGAGAAGGGGCTCTGCATCCCACACTGGGAATTTTGGGGCGGGGGGGGCCTGCGAGTAATGCATCCCAAGCCTGCAAGGGCAGCTTCTTCCCCGAATCCTCCCCTCTTACCCAGACAGGGGCCCAGACAACACAGTGGGCTCCAAGGGACCTGCAAGAAGCTCCTCTGGGGGCTGTCAACAACCAAGTTCTGGCCCAGAGACTGTGGCAGAAGTTTCATCTGCTGTGCTCAGACTGTGGTGGCCCCTGGGAGAGGCCGGCAGCGAGTCCCAGAGGAAGCATGCAATTTTCTGTCCACCTGCCAAGCCTCCCCAGGTAAAACCCAGGAGCTTTACCAAAGCCAGAGGCATCAGCAATACCAGCGTGGCCCTCCAGCCTGGACTACTGGAGAACAGATTCTGCTCGGGTACCCAGCCAGGCAGACAAGCAACGCCTTCCGGCAGCTCTGCAGCAAGCAGACTGATGCGTGGCTCAGGAGGCCTGTGCATGGCAGCTCGGGGCTCCGGAATGACCCGGGGCTCTGGGATTAGCTCACCAGGCGGAGGCAGGCCAGGCCCCGACGGCACTCCTAGGTTTTGGTTTAAGCAGCTTTGCTGTTTTGCTCTAGCTCACAGCCCGGAACCCTGGTGGCTGAGGCCAGCTCTCAGCTTTGGCTAGCCACCATCGGCACCAGAAGGGGCGCTTGGCTCTGAGCCCAACTTGCGTCATCCCAAGGCTGGAGTTGGTCTCAGGAAAGGTCAGCATTTCCAGTTTAACCCAGCATGAGCATCAGTTGGCCACTGGGACCGGGAGAGACACCAGCCTCAGGGGCACTTGGCCCAGGCCCAGGCGGGTGCCCTGTGTCGAGACGGAGCATGGGGCCCCGGGACCCAGTGCACAGAGCTCCAGGACAGGGAGCCCAGGAGGGAGGGCTCTCAGCCAGAGACGCCGCTCCGCATACCGACTGTAGGCCCTGCTTAGCTAACCAGTTTCCCCTCCCCTTCAAGCCCAAGTGAGGCAGCGGGGACGCTCATTCTCACATGACCTGGAGTCACATGGGTGCAGTGGAGACCCCTGGCCTCTCTCCCAACACCTCAACTTTCCTTAAGAAAAGGCCTTCTTCCCACCAAGACCCACTCAGCTGGGTGCCTATCAGCGTAGGACTAAAGGAACAGAATCAGAGAACGGGGACCTCACTGCCCCAGGGTACCCCCCGCTTCCCCTCAGCTCTGCGAGCCCAGGGCACTCCATCTTTCTCCACCCCCCCAAGCCAGCCAGGGTCCCTTCTGCTGCTTGCCACCCCACACGTCTCCAAGAAGGGGCGTGAGGGAGGTGCCCTGCAGACGCGACAGGACCGGGCCCAGTGCACACCCCGGTGACTGCCATCGGAGAGAAGCTACGGCCAGCACCTGCCCTGCCAGGGCCCTCCCGGGTCATCACCTCTTCTGCTTCCCCAGATCCATCCTGGGCAAGAGCTGGCCCAGATGCAGTACAGATGCCGGCGGGAGCTGAGTGCCCAGAGGTGGACCCGATCTCAGCCATCACGCCCGACCTGGCAGAAGACGCATGCCCATCTGGGGGCAGCTCTCGGCAAATACTCCATCCCGGGACAGACCACGGTAGTGGGGGGACACGTGGCACAAGATCACATGGTCATTTCTGCTACTGCCTGAAGCCATGGGGGTCCTCGGCTGCCCCCACAACAGGGCAAGGGGGTGCCTCCCCTCCTGTCTAAAACCAAGGGGGCAGCTGGCTCTCTGTGAGTGCATTCCTCCAACCAGTGCTGGGCCCTTTCTCTGCACGAGTCCCCAGGAACCTAGAGCAACGTCCTCTCCCTCCAAGGGACTCCATACTCCTCTGTGCATCTGTGTGGTCCCAGCAGAGACACCCCGTTGCTCAAGGAAGAGTGTACGTACACTGACCACCACCTCCATCTACCAGCACTGGGGATTTCAAGTGAAATGAAGGTGATTTCATTGTAAGAAGGTTTGGGATTCGTTTGACCAGAAATGCTTGCTCTGGAGCATTGAGAAAGCCAGGATTTGGGAATGAATCACATACGAAACTAGACAAATGCTGTTTGCAAAAAGCTGCTGTTGGGGTTGGTCTCCTTCACGTGTCTGTTTTCCTTTCCAAACTTTATGTATTTGTTTAAAGTTTTATTTTAAAAGAGTTTGAAGCTGAGCAGTTGCGTGGCTTAAGGAAGAGCCCCACGTGCTCCCAGGCTCACATCTTGCCTTCTTTCTTTCCAATCCCTCTCTCTGTGAATACTTTATCTGGATCATGGGAGATGATTCTCTTTGTGTATTTTCATTTTTTTAGTAAAAGTGAACACTGAGTGGGTGGGAAAAGGTTAGACAGGGGAGCAGTCTCCCAGCTGGGTACCAGGCTCTGTCCCGAGCCGTGCGCCCCACTCACCCACTCGCGCAGGCCGGGCCCCGTTCCCCCCGCCACCCGCCCCAAGGCCCGGGGGCTGTGTCTCAGGCTTCCTTCTCATCCGTCTGGGTTCCTGTGTCCCCGGAAAGCTCCTGTGCTGAGAACCTAATGCCCAGGGTGATGGTGCTAGGACACGGGGTCTCTGGGAGGTGATGAGGTCGTGAGGGTGGAGCCCCCACGATGGGATCAGAGGCCTCGTGAAGGAGCGGGGGGAGCCCCCCACCCCTGGGCCTGGGGAGGGCACAGCCTGGGCAGAGGCAGCACCCTGACCTAGGGGCTCCAGCCAGCAGCAGAGTGTAAGACGGGACGTGTGTGTGTGTGCGATGCGCAGCCGCTCCGCAGGAACGTTCCATCGGCGGCACCTTACCTCCTGGTCCCTCAGCATATACGTGCTCTGCAAGGTGCTGTCCTTGGGGCACTTATGCTCTTTCCTAACCGCCCCCCACCACTCCCCAGCTTCCCTCGGTTGCAGCCTTATTCCTCATCTTCTGGTGGATGCCTGCATAACTCTAAACAGCTCAGTGTGGGTGCCGTGATCCCCGCCCACCGTGGAGTGCGCTGCGGCCCCCCTTTCTGCCCGGTGCCCACCCTGCTGCCCTACAGGACAGGTGCCCTCCACTCCACGACAAGCTCAGGCCGCCCGTTCACCCTGTAGGGTGAGCATAACCCCGCAATGCTGGTCGTCTGCATTTCATGTTATGATGAGGTGTGAGGCTGCTGGGGCCCTGGGGGAGCAGATTCTGTCCCCAGCCTTTCCACAGAAGCGGACTCCAGCCCGCCGGTGTTCCCACACTCCCTTCGTGGGCTTAGGCGTCTGGCACGCCGCCCCCTGGCAGGCTGTGGCCCTGGGCGCATGGCACCGCGTCCTTGCACTAGACCGGAATGCAGGCTGGTGGGGGCTCTGGGCCCAGCAGGCGGGCCCTTCTGCCTCAGTGCCGCTAGGTACATGTCCCCTCTGTGGTCCGTCCCACCCAGGGCTCCAGCTGACGGCCCTCAAACCCTCCTCTAGCTCCTCACAGTGGACAGAAGCTGCACGGAAGCCAGGAGGCTGCAGAGCCTGGTGCAGGGGCATCGGGGCACGGGCTTCCCCTCCCAGGGTGACTTTTCTTGCCTATGAAACAGAATTGTTCCCTCGTACAAAGAGAACATTAGTCATTCTCCACGTTGACCCCACGAAGCATTTCCTTCTGTTGTACGGACACGGGGAAGCAGAGCTGGCCTTCGGAAGCTGAACGGATGGGGAACGAGTCCATCTTTGAGCAATAAACCCGGCCCCTCGTCAGGCCCCTTGAAACGGACATGCGGCTGAAATGACCAGCAGCCCAGGCACAGTGTCCAGGGCATCTTACGGCGGTCACATCCCAGTCCTGTGGCGTTCTGGAGGTCGGAATTGTCCGGGGCTCCCGGAGACCAAGTGGGTGGGGGCAGCAATCAGAAATGCTGCAAGACCCTTGCCCTCAGATGGCCAGCAAACGCCTTCATCTTAAAAAGATAGAGGGGGTTGGGGCTCCATGGGGCAGGAGCAGGGCTGGAGTTGGCTCTGAATCATCTCGGGGGCAGGAGGTCTCCAAAGCCAACATCCATAAAATACCAGCCTCTAGATCAATGGTCTGCTCCTTGTGCCCTGGGGCTGGGCTGTGTCTAGCAGAGAAGCTGAGAACACCCGCCTGTGGTAGGGCTCCCTTCCCTGCACCTCTGCCCATGCTCTCCACTGCCCTCAGCACCCACACCCCTCCTGGACAAGGGCGACCCTACAAACTGGCCCATAGGCTCCCTCGAGGCCGTGGGAAGAGAGAAGGAGGGGTAGATTGGTCAGTCCCCGCAGGGGGGACAAAATATGAGTACGGTCCCCCAGGACCCCCCACTCTGAGGGAAGGTGAGAGAGTACAGGGTTGGCCTTCAACGGTCAAAACCTGGCTCCCCAGCTGGTGTAGACCACTTGCCCAAGGTTCCTGTGCCTCAGTTTCCCCACTCACAAAGGGGAGAAAAATAGCCACCTCCAAAAAATAAGCAGGGTACTTCCTGACGGCTTGGCCCCTACAGTCCAGGTAAGGCCATTGTGCTCACCGCTGTCCTCAGGGCCTGGCTCTGATGACCAAGGGCTTGGGAGGCCACGTGTCCCCTGACAGGCAGTAGACAGGAGACTCAGCTTCCCCAGGAAACTGGAAAATGAAAAGATGACCCAAAGCAGCTCAGCCTGGCCCCCAACCCGCCTCAAGGCCACTTGAGAACTGCGAAAGAGGCTGCTGGGTGGAACGCCCTCTGTGGTCCTCACACAAAGACCCTGGGGGGCTGCTTCCCACAAGAGTACTGGCCCCCCAGACCCGGACTCAGCGGAGCTGCATGTGTGCATGCATATGCAGCTATGGGAGAATCTGCATTCCTGACAAGGCCCCGGTGTGATGCAAGCTGCTGCTGAGAGGCCGGGCTGCCAGAACTCGGCCCTCCTCTGTGTGGTCCGTCCCAGAGCCCAGGGCCGGGAAGTGCACGCATGCACCCCACGCCAGGCACAAAGGACTTGCCCATCAAGGGTAAGGTGGGGAGGTGATGAAATCGACTGTTGTGTGTTCTTACCTGGGGGTCCTCTGCACCCACAAGATCAGGGCCTGGGGGCTGCCCTTGGCCATCACAGCCCAAGTCGCTCACTCCCCCTACAAACCCTAAGGCGCACCAGCAAGGACTGGGCCTCCCCGTCCTTCATTCATGAGGCTCACTTCAGTGAGAGGCAGATGGGACGCCATGGGCCTGGCAGTCTCCCTACTGCAAGACAAAGCAAGCTGCTGACCGGACCGCAATTTGGGCAAAAGAAGGAGGATTATCAGATACAATACCGAACACCCAGATTTGTACTTCAAACAGACAAAGAATAATATTGGATATAAGTATATCCCACACAATATTTGGGCCCTACCTATACTGTGTGAGATTATCCATTTTTTATCTGAAATTCAAATTTAGCTGAGCATTATCCTTTATTTTTATATGTTAAATCTGGCAACCCCACAAAGAAGGCAACACACGCCCCTGACTGATCAGGAGTGACCAGCCGCTGAGCCTGGCCTCCCAGGGCTCCCCTCCTCCCCTGGGCCAGGCTGAGCCCTGCAGGCGACATGGCGGAGACAGTAATAGTACCAGGTCAGGATGCTGTGAGCATCCGTGGAGCGGACCACACAGCCATGCCCAGTGGGCAGGACAAACAGGGTCATCACGGCAGTTCCTCATATGCCCTATGTGAAGAATTAGACTTTTTTTCAAAATGCCATGACTGGCCCCCTGGCCAGGTGCCAAGGGAATGGGAAAAGCCTTGACTTGGTTCCCAGCTGCAGGTTTCTGAGAGGGGAGCGCGGGTTTGGGTCCAAACAGTGGGTGGGAGACGCCCCCTAGAGGTGTGATGGGTGGACTGCAAGCCACAGCTAGCTCGGAATGGGAAATTTCTGCCAACCCAGCGGGTGGTCACTGGGTCCCTTGGGCACCTCACACCTCTGAGGCCCCGCAGCCCAGGAACGGGGATAACGCTGCGGCCCTTCATGTCCAGATGTGAGGACAAGGCCCAAGGAGGCCCATGGTCCAGCGGGTGGACGTGAGCCAGTGGGGCCCACAGCTGGCCTCCCAACTCTGAAAGCTGTGCTTTCTATGTCAGCATATTCCTTCGGTGTCTGGGGGGCGAGCTCCACTGTGTGCGCCAGAGAGGAACGGTCCACAGGGCAGTGCCAGCCAAGCCGGTAGGATTCCATTTCTGTCCCAGAGACTGTCAGAGTCGAGGACAGTGTGCCCAAGGGAAGGTAGACACACAAGGGCATGTCTGACCAAAGCCTTCCAAACTCTCCTTCCTCGGAATGCAGCTCTCACAACCAAGAACAGGTGTCCCCTTGGGAGTGGAGGACAGGTGCCCTTTGATAAGCAATGGCCACTACCTTCCAGAGATGACAACAGCATCCCAGGCAAGAAACTCCACTTGGGCAGAACCCAGAGCTGGTCTTGGGAATAATTTATCGTAGCCAAACTCATACAAGACTGATGAATAAACCAGGTGCTTTGTGCGTTCATTGGCCATGGGAGAGATCACTTTCCAGGGCCTCGGTGTTTCTCATCTGGGGTCCAAGCCCCCCATTGCTGGGATTAAGATACTTGGGAGGCCTACTGCATCTTTTGAAGGTGGCAGTGGGGGGACAGGGTATCATTCGGCCTCAGTGATCAAGAGAGTGAGTGGACAGTTGGTTCCTGGGTCTGTGAACAAATGGCCAGTGTCCTCCTGCTGTGGGCCAGATCAGCCCTGGCCCCCTGGGTCTGACTGACAAGCTGGCAGGGAAGGCGGATGCTGAACACGTTGTCACCACTGGTTTGCCATGACAGGCAGTGTGGGCCCTGTGGAACACTGGCTGAGTGGTAGGGCCGTGAGGGACCCAATGAGATCCTCTTGTGTGGGGGTCAGGGTAAGAAACCTCGCCACAGTCCCACAGCCAAGGACTGAGCGAGGAACTGATCTCCAGTAGCCACCACCCGTGACCCAGGTCCCTCCCCAGCCTGCCAGGCCTGGCCTGCTCTGGTCCCCCCGGACCCTCAACTGGGCTCCCCCTTGCAAGCCACCTCTGGCACCCAGGGCCACACGTGCCTCTCCAGCCGCCCCTCTGCCTGTGTCCCAGCCCTCAGCTCTCAGGTCCAAGGTCACCACCCCCGGACTCTCTCCTGACCCCCAAACAGGAGGGCCACATCTCCCGGGTGCCGTCGAGGGGACCCGTATCGCCAGCAGCCCCCGTGGCAGATAGGACTCTATCCCCCGGGCTGTCCCAGGGGCAGCGCTCCTTCCAAGGGGCAGCGCGCCCCAGTGTGGCACCAACAGTTCACTGGGAAGCCTGCGCGCGTGTCCGGGGCAGGCCCAGGCCCGCACCAGAGCGGCCCGCGGTCAGGGCGCCCGACCTTCAGCAGTACCCCCAGGAACGCGCCGTTATGGAGCCCAGTGCACGGAGGAGGAAACTAAGGCCTAAAGACGCTCTGCACCTTGCCCAGGCCAAAGTCCACACCCGGCGGGAAGCGAAGAGCGTTCCCCGCGGGCGGGGCCGGGGCCCCAACACCGGTGGGCGTGGCCTGGGGACGGGGCGGGGCGCGGTCCGCGGGGGCGGGGGGGGGGGGCTGGAGCCGGTGGCCCTGATTGGGTAATGCCTCGATTCCTCGTGGGACTTCCTCCAGGCCAGCTGCCCCGCCTTGGCCCCGCCCCCGCCGTGGCCCGGGTCGGGGGTGTAACCTCCACAGAGGCCCGTGGTCACGGCGAGGTCGGGCCGGGCAGTGGAAGCCGCGGGGAGCCCAGGCCGGCAGGCGTGATCAGGTGCCTGCTCTTCTTCCTAAGCGCCTCAGTCGGCGAAGTGCGGCCGCAGTCCCGCCCCGCAGAGCGCACAGCTCGGACGCGCCGCACCGCGAGTCGCGCAGCCGGCGCCACCACCTCCCCACCAGAGCGCTTCCGCAGTCGGCCGGTGCCGACCGCGCTGCGCCGCGGGGCCCGGCCGCCAAGGGGCGCCGTGGGGACCACCCCTCAGCTGCGCCTGCGCCGGCGCCGCGCACGAGCCGGAGCGCAAACCCGCCGAGCGCGCGCCCGCCCCGCAAGTGCGCCTGCGCGGAGGCCGTGGCTGCGCCCGCTCCCGCCGGGGGCTCGTCGCTGCGCGGCCGGGCCATGGGGGAGGCCGAGGTGGGCGGTGGTGGCGCGCCGGGCGACAAGGGGCCGGGGGAGGCGGCCACCAGCCCAGCCGAGGAGACGGTGGTGTGGAGCCCCGAGGTGGAGGTGTGCCTCTTCCACGCCATGCTGGGTCACAAGCCCGTCGGTGAGCGGAGCGCCGCGGAGGCCGCGGACCCGCGTGGGGGCGGGGCGGACCGGGCAACGGCTGGGGGCGCGGGGCGGAGCCTCCCACACCCGCCCACCCACCTGCACTTCCTCCTCCCTTGGCGCGCGGCGACCCCTGCGCCCGCCCCCCCCCTCTCCGCCGACCCTGGCCCCTCCACCCCCCTGTCCCCTCCCTCTTTCACCCCCTCACCCCCTCCCCACCGACCCCCTCCTGCACCCCTCCTGTACCCTTTTCTGTCCCTTCCTGAGCCCACCCCCCACCTCCGCCAACCCTGCCCCCTTCTGCACTCCTGCTGTACCCCTCCACTGTCTGTACCCTCCCTCTACCCTCCTGCCTCCCTCCACTTCCTAATCTCCTTCCTCTGTCCCCTCCTGTGCCCACCCCTCCCACCCCCACTGCCAACCCCACACCTGCCGATACTCTTCCAGCCCTGCTCCCTCCTCTACCCTCCCTCTGCATCTCCTACAGCCACCTTCCTGTCCCCATCTTTACCCTTCCCCTGCTGAGCCCTGCCTCCCCTCTCTCTCCTCTCCTCTTACTTGCTAGCCCAGCCCTCCTCACAAGCTGACTCTTTTCTCCCACAGGTGTGAACCGACACTTCCACATGATCTGTATCCGGGACAAGTTCAGCCAGAACATTGGTCGGCAGGTCCCATCTAAGGTCATCTGGGACCATCTGAGCACCATGTATGACATGCAGGCGCTGGTGAGCAGATCCCAGACACAGCTCCTCCATGTGTTTGCCAGGCCCCGTCTTTAGGGGGCCCTCTGTCCTGTGCACATCCCAGGGAGCAGCAGGAATTAACAAGGGGGCTCCAAGTAGTTTCACTAAAAACCCAAACCCGGTGACAGTAGCTGGCTCCCCTCACAGAACCTCCTTCACACGGGGTGGTCAGTGACAGTCTCTCCAGGGAGGTGACCAGGGAGCTGAGGCCCGTGGGAGGAGGTAGAAGGCCCCAGAGTGCTCTAGGCAGGAAGGTGACAGGATCCAAGTCTGAGTCAGGTGAACCTGGTGGCTTCTGTGAAAACCGGGCAGGCAGGGTCCCCATCTTCACAGGACCCCAGCTAGTTTCATCCGAAGGCAGGCGGCTTCACTAGGTGACCACAAAGGCCCAAAGGAACAGGGATGTTCCTCGGAACAGCAGGTGTCAGGGCCCTGTGGCAGCAGGAGCTGGTGAGCCAAGGAGCTGAGGAGGCCAGGGCCCCTGGAGAGTGGGTGGGGGTGGGGGTTAGAGGCATGCAGAGGGGCAGGGGCTTATGCCGGGCTGAGGAAGGCTCTGCCTCCCTGGCTGACTCGGGGCCCCACCAGCCCTCCCAGCCGAGGCCTTCTTTGTCCAGACCCAGTGCTGCCCTTGCTTCCTGTTGGCTCTGGGCAGGTCACTTGCATCTCCTTGTCATACTCTAGAGACGGGATAAAGGTGACAGCTTTGCTCTGGGGACTGACTGCGTGGCCCACAGGAAGCATCCTGGGATCAGCGCAGCAAGGACCAGCTGCCACGCTGAAGGAGCTGCTCCCCATGGGGACCTCATCCCCACACCTGTCACATCATGGCGTCACCTGGTTCCCAGACTCCCCGGGCCCTGACTCTAGGCCAGTGGGGGCCAGAAGCCAGACACAGACGTGAGGGTAGCAGGGTCCCTGTCCTGGGGGAGCCCCTGGTACAGCCCGGGAGACAGACACTGACACCCAGCACCCACATGACCCTGGTGAGCCACAGGGCACCACTTGGGGATTTCGGTCCGGGACAGGCAGCTCTTCTCCCCTCTTCTCCCCAGCTTCTTCCCAGCTATCCTTTGTTCAGAACTAGGCAAGACGTCAAGGCTGTCACTTCCTTAGACCCCTGTGCTTCTCTGGGGCTGCTGCTGGGGTCAGGCGGGACCCTGGCAGCACGAGTCCGTGGCCCCCACTGCTGGGGGACCTGCAGGCCCGGGAGCCGTGGGGTTTCTGAAGCTCCAGGAGATGTTGATAAGCACGTTTGCCCGCTAGCAGCTCGTTGTAACACAGCCCCCAGACTGCAGAGAGGAGCCGTGTCTGCTCAGTCACAGTCCAGACCCTTTCTGCCAGCACCCTTTCCCTTCCTTTGGGGGCCCTGTGTCTCCAGGGTCTCTGTCCCTTTTGGCCCATGAGACAAGTGGAACTCCAGTAAGCGCTTGGTGCCCCTGACACCACTTTGCTTTACCTGGTTTCCCAGGCGGAGGCTTGCCTCTCCAGCACCGTCTGTGCCTGTGGGCTTCTGCCCACAAAGACGGGATCAACGGTGCCACGGCCTTTCCTCGGGCGTTCACTGCACTCTGAACACACACTGGTGGGGAGGGAGCCGCACTGGGGCAGCTGTGGGGCAGCCTGACCACTGCCTCCCGCCCTTGCCCCTGGGGCCGTGCCAGGAGGTGACCCTGGCTGGCGGCTGGCGCTGTAGCTTTGCCTTCTGTGGGTCTGTTAGGAAAGCCCAGCTCCTCATAGACCGAGAGCAGAAAGAACATTCTTCAGCCACTCACGCCCACCTGCGCAGCTCTCTGAGACTCTGCGCGCGTTCATCAGGTGCTGCTAAATTGGCTCTTACACGTTTCTGGTGACTTGCTAAAATCACGTTTTTTTCTTTGTTTCTATAACAAAAATCACCGTTTTTGCCATCAGCATGAATCTGAGATTCTTCCATTCCCAAACCCAGAGAGGAACTTTGTCCTTCCGGAAGAAATCATCCATGAAGTCCGAGAAGGTGAGGCTCCAGTGGGTTGGGTCTGGTTGGGGAGTTACAAGGCAGGATGTGGGCCAAGGGCGGTGGTGTCAGGGTGAAGGTCATGAGCCTCAGGGAGGAGGTGAGGGTCGCTGGCGTGGAGATTCTTGGCCCAGGTGGACTGGGGGGGGGTCTGGGGAGCCTCGGGGACCGGAGGGAACTTGTTCAAGAACAATCGGCTCTCTTTAAAAGCGGCCTGGCGGCAGCTGAGAACCACACACACAGCCGTCCCCGGCCTGAGCCATCCGCAGCATTGGGCAGGGCCACGTCTCCCACCGTTTTGGTAAACGTCAGCTGTCGCCCCACAGGAAAAGTGGTCATTGAAGAGGAAATGAAGGAGGAGATGAAGGAAGATGTGGACCCCCACAACGGGGCAGACGATGGTGAGTGGGGGGCACCCCTGACGCCTGGGCCCTGCGTGCAGCCCCACATCCCCAGCCTGGGTGTCCAGTTGGCTTGTGGCCAGAGCTGCCCTGTCCACTTCTCCACTCGCTTGGGCGGGAGCCTCACATGGCGGCCCACACCACGAATAAGCCCCAGGGTGGCCTCGGGTCCAGCACCAGTCAGGTGGATGGAAAGCATGCATTGCAAGCACAGGCCCAGCTCCGCGAGGCAGGAATAGCGGGTGGACGGGCAGGGTCCTGCGGCCTAAGGTCACAGGGGTCACATCCTCAGGAGGACCCGGCTCTCTGCAGGCCCCACGGCAGCCCCAGCTCAGAGTGGCCTGTGTGTAGGTGCAGGTTTCCATAACTTAGCGGGAAGACGAAATAAAATTCTGGATATTCTGTTTTCAACCAAATGATTTTGTCTCCCAGTTTTTTCATCTTCAGGAAGCTTGGGGAAAGCAACAGAAAAGTCCAGCAAAGACAAGAACCCTTCGGACTTGGGGTCGAAGGAAGGGGCAGACAAGCGGAAGCGCAGCCGGGTCACCGACAAAGTCCTGACGGCAAACAGCAACCCCTCCAGTCCCAGCGCTGCCAAGCGGCGCCGAACGTAGTCGTGGCTCGGCCATGGCAGGTGGCCCGGGGCACCACTGTCACCCAGCTGGACACCTGCCACCTGCCCTCAGGCCCACTGCGACCACCTGAGGCTCCAGGGGCCAGCTCAGGTGCGGAGAGCCGTGAGTCAGGCGTCCAGGGCCCCCCCACCCCACGCCACCGGGTGAGCTCCAGCCATGCTGGCCGCCGGCCGTGCCGTGGTCCGGGCTCCACAGAGCAGAGCGCGGGGCTCGGGCAGGACAGCTGGAGTGGCAGGCAGGGTGCCTGCTGTGTCCCTGGGGAACGCTGGTCTTGCTGGGCAACTCGGCTCTTCCCATCTGCCTGTGTGTCCGTCAGCCACTCTTCCTAAACCGGCAGCCCCCTCGGGAGAAAGAGACTCAGGCCACCTGCCTTCCGGCGCCTGCGCCAGAGAAATCGAGAACTGGATATTTTGCCTCATTCACTTGTACTGTAACGATGTATATAATTTGGTGGTATTTCACTATTTAATTTTTAAGAAGCCTATTTTACTAGTATTTTATATGAAAAAAATATTGAAGTTAAACCTGTGTTGTATTTTTCCTGAGATGCTTTGTGTTAGGTAGTGATTACTGACGCTTTCTGCTCGGTTTTTATATGCCGGAAACAGAGTTTGTAGGGCTATTTTTCTATCTCCCTGTAACTTGTAAACAGACCAAATGAGTGTGTGGAGGGAGGTGCACGGGCCGGGGCAACTGAGATGCTTTCGTTTGAGCGCCAACCATTAAAGCACAAAAGAAGCAGCCCGAGTCTTGTGATTTTGATGCCAAAATAAGTTCCCTTTTCTAACAGTAGGAAGTGTTTTATTTTCCCAAGGCTTACAATGCAGCCTACCGTCTCCAACTTCTTAGTATTCACTGGATTCGATGTATTTACCAACTAGAAACAGGACTAGAGTGGAAACTTTGTTGAGTGTGACAAGTCCTTCAAATACGGTAAACAAGGCAGAGCTGGTGGCTGGCGGAGCTGGGACGTCCGGGGGCTCATCCTCAGGCAACGTGAGACTCCGGGCTGAGTCTGTTCTCCACAGAGGAGGGTGCAGCCCTCCAGGCAGAGCGAGAAGGAGATGCCCTCCCTCCTGGTCAGCCACCGCGTCCCAGGCTCTTCATCTGGACAAGTCACCTGGAAGCTGAATTCCCATCCACCCAGCTGAGCCTCTCCCACCATCTTGGAGCAGGAGGCCGGCCCCGCGGTACAGCCGGCCAGGCGAGGGCACAAATCTCGTGCACAGCAAGTGGCCCAGCCCAGTCAGAGACTGGCCTGCACCAAGCCTGCCGTCACTTGCGGGGCCTTGAACACATTGCTGGTGCCCCTTCTCCCCAGCAGGGCCCAGCCCCCGAGCACAGAAAGAGCATCTTGTGTCCGGGCTGCTGAACCTGAGCACCCGGGTCCCCGCCCGGCTGCCCTGTGCCGGAACCAGGAGCAGAAGCTTGGTGCAGGTCGACCCACTGCTGGGGAGCTTGGTGGCCAACCCCAGCACGGGCTTTACCTGAGCAGGAACGTGGTCAGCACCCAGGATGGAGTCCAAGGCTGCGGCTTCCCCACGCGGTCCTGCCAGGGGCGTTTCTTCCGAGTTCTGAGAGGCAGTGCCATGAGACCTGCTGCTGTCCCAGCACAGCAGACGCCGTCCTCACCCCCAAATGCCCAGGTGGGACGGTCACTGCTCGCCACAGAGCAGGGAACGCACCCCGCATGTGTCTGAGGGGGAAGAGGGAGCAGAGGTCTGCGTTATAGCGAGCTCAGTGCCCTGCAGCCCTCCCACGATGCCTGCTCTGGGCCAGGTCCTGCGGCTGAGATTGTGATGCCCATGAGAAGCCCAGTCCCTCGAGGGAGCTGCAGGGAAATGGGGCAAACAGCTCTACGGTCGCAAACGGTGCCAACAAAGATGGGGGGTCTTCCCCAGGCTTGCTGGTAAACCCCCATCTGAAACAGTATCTTCAAGGCCCTCAGAACATGCTGGAAAAGCCTAGTGCTGCATTTGGTGAGTTAACATCTGCTGCGTGCCTAAGAGGTGGGAGGGGGTGCGTGCCGGGCGAGCCCATCAACGCAGAAGGGCAGGTGCTTCACCGCCCCCCCCCCGCCTCAGGCATCTTTTTGGGGCCCAGTCCCCATGCCCTTGTGCCGGTGGGGGCTGCAGTCCTCAGCAGGGGTGAGGCCAGCCCAAGCGTCCCTGGCCTGGCGGGCACAGGTGTCGGAGCCCTGCCCAGCTCTCACCATCCGGGCTTTCCTGCCCTGCAGCCAGTTCAGGTCAAATTCACAGGTGTCTGGAGCACTGAACCTCTCCCGGCCTAGGGGTCCTGTCTGTGACCAGGGGGTCTCATGTGTGCCCCCCTCACATAAGTAGGAGGTGTCTGAAAGGGGCTGGGAGCTGGGATGAAGTGGCCGCAGAATAAAGGGAAACCACAGTCAGTTGTTCCAAGCACCGCTGACCTTAGCCCAGGAACCTCCACAGAGGCTCTGTGTGTGGGAAACCTGGGACCCAGCACCCTCCCTCCAAGAGGGCGGCGGGGGTGGGGGTGGGGCAGGTAGGTGTGGCCTCAGCGCTCCCTGCTCTGGCCCAGCCCAGGTCCCCCCAAGGTTGATGCAGGAGGAGAGGGGGCTCCCAAGTACATACATACTGAGCAGCAATGGGGTGCAGCAGGGTTCCCTCAGGGCTGGTTGGGTGGGGCTGGGGCTTTGGCCTAATAACATGGCTGCAACTGGTTTTGCCTGAGGAAAATGTTAAGGCGGGTCTAACCTGAGCCCTGAGCCCAAATCTGCTGAACAACTGCAAGACCCCTCAGTGAGGAGCAAGGCTACCCTCGAGCACAACACCTACTGCTAGTGCACAGAGGAGGTGCAGGAGTGCATGTGCGTGCGCGCGCCTGTGGGCGTGGCGTCCTAGGCAGCAATGGGGACAGGCGTTCCTCTCAGCCCCCTTGCCCACCCCCTGGCCCAGCCTGGGCAGCAAGCTGTCTAGAGCTCTGAGCCCACCACGGCATCCCCAGGCTGTGGAGGGGAGCAAACTGTCTTCAGCACAAGACTGGGGCTCCAGCTTCTTCCTGCAGCAGAATCTAGGCTCCCAGATTAACACGCCCTGAGATGAGCCCCCTGCAAACAGTACACAAAGCAACTAAAGATGCAATTGGGTGTGAGTTACTTGTAAAGCAGAAACGGGGCAATGTCTTAAGAGCAACTGTTTTGGGAAAGTCTGTGGTCTTGGCCCTGGTCGGGGGCAGCTCAGTGCTGCTCTGAGCATGGGCTGGGACTACAAAGCAAGATGCCACTGCACAACACGCTTTTCTGTTTTCCGGGGCAGAAGAGAGGCACAGCCTCCCTCTCAGAGCAGCCAAACCTTGTACTGCCATCCCCAACACACGGACCCCACCATCAGAGGCTCCTGGGGTCATCTACCTGGAAGTCATAGCCAGGGTCTCCAGGGCCAGCTGTAAGTCAGACAACCAGAAGGCCAGGCCTGTGTCGGCAATCTGCCTTGGGCTGGCCTCGCCAGATGTGCCTGGGCTGCCTGCTCCCCCTGAAACCTGCCCTGGCCATTGGCGGCCGACCATTTGCAGAAATGCCCAGATGGGGGCGCCTGGGTGTCTCAGTCGGTTAAGCGTTGGACTCTTGGTTTTGGCTCAGATGGTGATCTCAGGGTCCTGAGATAATAGGGCCTTATGCTCAGTGTGGAGTCCGCTTGGGTCTCTCTCTCCCTCTCACTCTGCCTCTCTCCCTGCTTGTGCGCTTGCTCTCTCTTTCTCTCTCTGACAAGTAAATAAAATCGTTTAAAAAAATAAAAAAGAGAGAGAGAAAGAAAGAAAGAAAAAGAAAGAAAGGAAGGAAGGAAGGAAGAAAGAAAGAAGGAAAGGAAAGAAGAGAAAGAAAGAAAGAAAGAAAGAAAGAAAGAAAGAAAGAAAGAAAGAAAGAAAGAAAGAAAGAAAGAAAGAAAAAGAAAAATGAAAGAAAGAAGAAAGAAAGAAAAAAATAGAAAGAAGAAAGAAAGAAAGAAAGAGAAAGAAAGAAAGAAAGAAAGAAAGAAAGAAAGAAGAAAGAAAGAAAGAAAGAAAGAAAGAAAGAAAGAAAGAAAGAAAGAAAGAAAGAAAGAAAGAAAGAAAGAAAGAAAGAAAGAAAAAGAAAGAAAGAAAGAAAAATAGAAAGAAAGAAAGAAGAAAGAAAGAAAGAAAGAAAAAGAAAGGAAACCCAGATGTCCATACCTTTGGGGCGTCCCCATCATCCTTTTAGGAAGTGAGGTAGTGTGTTCACAGGTTCCAGCCAGGTGAGAGTGTACCCAGAGAATTAATGAAGATCGACAAGCCAGCAAAGAGTCGGGACCTGCCCCAAGAAAGGCCTGCAGCTGTGCCCACAGCCAAGATTGGAAAGTTCTGGTGAGCTCTCTCAGCTATCCCTGGCTGCACAGGCAGCCTGGGCCCTGTTAGCTGGCTTGCAGGGCTGGGAGAGGTCAGTGTCCCTGGGGGGCTGGCAGGGCTTGACCCCAGGAGTCATCCTCATGGCCAGATCCATCTAAAAGCCAGACTCCAGCTTTAGCTAAGCTTTTTGAAACAATAAAGTGGTGTAGTAGTTAGTTACAGAAGACAGATGTTACCTGGGGTGGCCACCCCCAACTTTCATTTCGAGGGCTGGGTCACCAACTTTGCTGGAGCTCCTGTGACCACCAGCAGATGTCAAGGCAGAGATTAAGTAAGGGACCCGCGGTCCCTGGGAAGTTTGCAGCTGAAGGTGATTTTTCAGCTGTCTGAAATGTGCCCATGTTGTAGAGAGGCCATCCACCAGCAGCCGCCCCCCAGCCCTTCGAGAGGTCCGTGAGGGGGTGCGTAACTGGGATTACCCGTGTTGAACGGCCTTAGGGTGACCCCCAGGCATTCCTGCATCCTGGTGTTTGGCCCTGTGTGCACCTCCCTGGAAGGCAGGCAGCACGCGTGCTTTCCTCCCACCGAGAGAATGTGGTCACGGGGACAGAGTGCAGGCCCGCCGTGACGGTACATTGCAGGCCTCTCAGCGCACTGGAGAGACTCTGGCCTTCAAGAAGCAAACTGCCCAGTCGGGAACTGACTGGAGGGACACAGGGCTCTCCAACCTCCCCCAAGAATGATTTCTGCCTCCAGCCTGGGGGGTCGTGGAAGCAAACCCCCTTCCAAAGGAGCCTCCGGTGACACCACAGCCCCAGCCTACACCTAGGAGGGAATATCCTGGGGGTACCTTCGGGGGAGGACAACTTTCAGGGAGTATCCTCCTGGGCGTCATCCTTATGGAGGGACATCCTCCAGGAACTTCCTCCAGGAGAGACATTCCTCTGGGGGGGGACTTCCTCTGGGAGGACAGCCCCTGGGAAAAGGGACACTCTGGAGGAGGGGTCCTTCTAGGCATCCTCCCGGGAGAGAATCTTCCAGGGGAGGCTTCCTCTGGGGGAATATTGTCCTGGGGGGCATTCTGGGGAGTGATTCTCTGGGATGAGCGTCCTGCAGGGACATCCGCTGCAGGGGGACCCTCTAGACTGGGTACACTCCAGAGCGCATCCTGGGGAGGGCATCTTCCAGGGAGGGCCTTTCTCAGAGAGGAGGACTTTGGGGGAAATTCTCTACGGGGGCGTCCAGGGGTGGATACTGCAGGGGGCGGGGGACATTCTGGGAGGGATTCTCCTGGGGGAAGACATTCTCTATGGACAACCTCAGGTAGACATCCTTCAGGGGGGCCATTCTCCCAGGGGGAAGGGATATTGTGGGGGCATCCTGGGGGGAAATCCCGGGTGGGGCATCCTCCCGGGAGAAAGCGCCGCGGGGAGGGGGCACCCAGGGAGGAATCTCAGCGGGGAAGGGGGCGGGCGTCCTCCGGAGGGACGTTCGCGCGGAAGGGTTGTTCTCGGAGCGGGAACATCCTCCGGGCAGGCGGCGGCGGCGGCGGCGGCGGCGGCGGCCCCGCCCCGGCCCGCCCCCCCGGCCCCGGCCCGCCCCCCGGCCCGCCCCCCCCGCCCCGGCCCGCCCCCCCGGCCCCGGCCCGCCCCCCGGCCCGCCCCCCCGGCCCCGGCCCGCCCCCGCGCTTCCTCCCTCGCTCACTTTCGCTTCCGCCGGAGCGCGGGTCTCGCCGCCGCCCGAGCATGGACGACCCGGACGGCGACTCGACCTGGGAGGAGGACGAGGAGGAGGACGGTGAGGGCCCGAGCGCCGGGGGCGGCGAGGATGGCGAGGCCGGCGCCCCGGGGGACGCGGACGCGGACGCGGAGGACGAGGACGCGGACGAAGAGGACGCGCGGGCGGCGCGGCCCGAAGCGCTCCAGGTGCAGCCCCGACGCGCGCTGGGGTCCTCGCGCCCCCGGGCAGGCCTGCCCGGCCGCCGCGAGGTGGGGGTGAGGCCCCGCTCCGGGGAGGCCGTCCCCCGCTGGAGACCCGGCCTGGGGCCTGGCCCTCCCTCCAGGTGTTGCGCTCTCCCCCGCCCACAGACTCCCCGTGCCCCCCTCAAGGCCCCCGGACACCCTGAGATCGGCCCGGAACTGCGCCTCCCAGCTCTGGCCCAGCCAGGGGACCTTGCAGGGAGATCCAGGGCCCCCCTCGGATCTGTGTCCCCAGAACCGAATTGTGTGCTGACACTTCCTCAAGGGGATGCCCTGGACACATTCTGGACTCCCCTCTCTGTCACCTCCCACCTCCAGGCTCTTGGTTCGGTCCTCTGGATAGATCCCAGGCCTCTGTGCTGGGCCCTCCACTGCTTCTGCGGGCCCTCTGTCTCTTGGTGCTCCCTGCTTCTGCCCCACCTGCTCCCCACCAGCCCGCCCCACCCCCACCTTTGCTCTCGGGGTGCAGCACCCACCCACTCGGGGCCTCCTGCCTTCCTGGTGGTGGCCTTGGAGGCCTACATTTATGTGACTTGCCTGAGCCAGGCCTGCACCTGGAGCGCGCTGGGTTACTGGTGGTTACCACCAGCTCCTTGCAGTTATGGTGCTGGTTATTTGTCATTATGAGCTGTCACTTTTGTTACTACTGATTACTTGTGACCAGTAGTTACTTTTGTCACCACTGGTTACTTGTCGTTACCATGGTTACTTTTGTTGCCACTGGTGACTCCTTACTATCAGTTACTTTTGTTGCCACTGATTTTCTCCAATTACCACCAGTTACTTTTGTTGCTAGTGCTACTCTTCCCTACCCGGAGCTAGAACTCCCTGGGCAGCAAGCGCATCCTTCCCCATGCAAGGACGGCCGTCCCAGCCGCGGTCTCGGGTGTTACAGGGGACATGACGTGATAGCTGTCGCTTGTGGAGGATGGTGGATTCGCATCATGTCTGAGTTCCAGCCTGCAGGGTCTCCGGTTGGACACATAAGAGTTCTGGTTTTTGGGGTTTATCTCTGTGTTGGGGAGTGGTCAGTGAGAGGAACCCCGAGGGGCTCCTGGACCTGCCAGGAAGGCCAGAAGCCTGAGCACATCTGTGGTGTTTTGGGCAGGGCTGCGGTTCTTGAGGAAGCAGGCTGGGCCGTGGTCAGGGTCACGGGGCTAGAGTCAGAGGGCAGGAATCCGGCTCTTTTCCTGTGGCAGATGCCCACTTGGATGGAGTAAAGGGACACTGTCCTTGCCATAGCTTCACGGGCGCCACTCCTAAAGCAGTGCTCTGGCACCTCGGCCACGCCATGAGATGCCCACAGTCCTCTGCCGTCTACAGCTTCTGTCCCTCCGCAAGTCCTAACCCTCTCCCCACTCCCCTTCCCCTGAGCCCCCCCCCCATGGCACTCCCCAGCTGCCCCACACTGAGCCCCGGCATGGCTGTTTGGTGCTTTGCCCTGGGTTGAGTCGTCTGTGCACCTGTGGGGCTGGCCCTCTTGCACTGACCTGGGGCGGAGCCTGGCTGGCCCCAGGGAAGAGGAGAAAAGGAAACTGGTGGTGGGTGGGGCCAGCTTCTGCTGAGTTTTGGTTTCTCTGTAGGCCCTTGGCTGGTAGGCAAAAACATCACTAGCTTGCCCGGGGCTATAAATCGGGCAGAGAGGCACCACCCCAATCCTTGCTGGAGCTCAGAACTATTTGGAGCATGTCGGGGAGTGGGGATGGGGTCAGAGCCAAGGGACATGGTCGTAGTCCTGGCCTCCTGACTCCCCTTCCAGTGCTCTTTTGCTTTTTCCAGGATCCTGGGACCCAGACATTTCCCTGGCTTGAGCTGTCCACTCTTGTCATGCCCAGCAGTGTTATCTGCCTCCCCAGCTTCTGTGGGACCTCAAGCCAGGCTCAGCCTAGCTCATGCCTCCCACCCTATAACAGGATGGGTCAGGCTGCGTTTCCCTAGCATCCTGGTTGCCAGTTAACTTCCATCCTTCCCAGGACCCCGGGGTGCTTGGCCTGCAGAGATAGGGGCTGCAGGTGTTGAGGGGGCAGCGAGGAGCTTCTGCATCTTGCTGAGAAGGCTCCCCCATTGGCCAGGAGGCCAGGAGACACACGGTCTGGTCCAGGAACACTGGGGTTAGGGAGAGACAGGACTGGCTCCCTGGGTCGTTCATCTCTTTGTCAGACAGGAGTTTGGGACCCCTCCCGGGACTGTAGGCTCTAAGGCTGCTGCCTTTGGGGACACAAGCCTGGTGACAGGCTTAGAGCACAGGGCAAAGAGGCAGCAGTGGGGTGGGTCCCCGGGGGGGTGGGGAGTCCTACAGCTGGTGTCCAAGTGAAGGTAACCAGCGAATACGGGAGTAGGAAGTGAAGTTAGAGCTGGAGGGGAGGGTGCTTCACCCTAAGAGTATGCTGGCCAGCCTGGGCGTCCTGAGAGCTGGGGCGGGCAGCAGGGGCCGAGCAGGGGGCAGGCGTCGCTCCCATCCCTCCTGTCCGCTCTGGTTTTGCTGATAGCTGACCCAGGCCCTTGCTGCCCTTACTGTGATGGGGGCTCACTCGGGGTGGGTCCTGCTCACTGCTGGGTCTCCCGTGGGGGTCTCACCCCCTCTCCTCTCTTCCCAGGCCGGGATGCTGGGGTCCCGAAACTGGCGAGCCATGCGGGACACGCGCAGGTACCGGCACCACTACCCGGTAGGTAGCTGCCGCTGGCGCCCTCCCACCTCGGCGGCACACCCGGGTCGGAGTCCTCCACCCGGGGAAGGCCGTCAGCCCCTCCTCTCAGACCAGGTCCCATGTCCCGCCTGGGACGGCTGCTCCTTGCCCTCCTCACAGGGTGACAGGCACAGCGGGGTGAGCCTCAGTGCCCTGGCCTTTAAAACACGGGACCAGCACCAGCTAGTAGGCACAGCCACACGAGGTCCCGCACACTGGGGCCCGTGCTGGGGGCATTCCTGTCGCCCTCATCCCTGCCCTCTGCACCCTGAGTTTCAGGCAACCCCTGGTCTGCCTCGGGGGGGACAGATGACGGGGACCTGGCCCACGCTGGCGAGGAGGGGAAGGTGGTGGTCGGAGGGAGCTGCTGTCCTCACCTGCAGGGTGAGGGGCCCATGCCGGGTACGTGGGGTCCTCGCCAGCCCTCAGCATGTCAGAGGTTTGTGGGCCCCAGAGCAGACGCCCCCTCCCCCAGGAACGTTCTAGTGTGAGGGGCCCTTGAAGGCAGCCTATTTCTGGAGATGTTCTGACGGGTACCTTTCTCTGGCTCTTCAGGATTTGATAGAACGAGATGGTAACGGTGACATGCCAAACCTGAGTTTCTACAGAAATGAGATCCGTTTCCTGCCCAATGGTGCGCGCTTGCTGGACTGCCTGTGGTTCTGTCCCGGGGCGGTCGGGGGGAGGCCATGCTGTCTGTCTCCCCTCCACCTGGCTGCTCCTATTCGCTGGGACCCGGCCGAGGCGCGGAGGTTTTCGGCTAGCCCCACGGCGCCCCCTGGAGGCCGCGGAGGGGACGCCCGGGCCCCAACGCGCAGCTTGTTTTCTGTGAAGGACCAGGCAGTGAATATGGGGGCTTCGTACACTCCTCAGCTCAGCCGCCGTAGTGGGAAAGCCGCATACGTAAGCTAACAAGGAAGAATCATTATTACGTTTTCAAATGGTTGGAAAAAACTTATGGTGGAATGATATTCTGTGCTGTGAAAATTACATGAAATTCAAGCATCAGTGCCCATAAGGGAGATTCTGCTGGGACCCACCCGTTGGTGCAGCACCCACTGCACACTCACTGTCTCACTGTCTGGCCCTTTGCAGAAACAGCAGCTGCCCTACCGGAGGCCAGGCTATGGGGTGGGGTTCTGCTGGAGGCTCTGTTTGGGGTCAGGTTCCAGCCAAGAGGCTGTGGTTTGGAGGGGACAGTGAGGCCACCTTTCTGCAAAGAGCCCCCATGTCCGTCTCCCAAGGGGCCTCCTGGGCCCTCCCGCACAGCAAGCCCAGTGTGGTCTTCTCAACCGGGTCTGCCCTCAGTCAGCAGTGGAGGTCCCGTGTCCAGACTGCGAAGAAATCAAGGGCTCTGCTTGGGGGTTATGATCACATGAGACCTATACAAGCTTCCGAGCCCCCAAGGTCCTCAAGAGGGGGGGGGGGAGGGGGCCGGCTTCCAGCAGCTCCTCACTGACTTGTCCCCGTGGGGCCCCCAGGCTGTTTCATTGAAGACATTCTTCAGAACTGGAGGGAGGACTATGACCTCCTGGAAGAGAATCACTCCTACATCCAGTGGTGAGTGGGTGGGGGCAGAGGGGCGGGGCTTACGGAGCAGGTGCCCTCCCCCTTTCCGGATGCTGGCTTTGCGCTCTGGCCTGCGCTCTGCGCCAGGTGGGGCCGTTCAGGCACCGCTGCTGTCCTGCAGTCTGTGGGTTTGGCAGCGGTACAGAGAGACTCTGAGGTTGGGCGCTGAACGCAGACCTGGAGGACAGGAACAGCAGGCTGGCTTCCCCGGGTGGGTCCCCAGTGCCAAGAGGCCGTGTGGCCCTGCAGAGCCCTGGTACGCTCAGAGTGTCAGGGTTCTAACAGTAGCCTGAGGTGATCCTTGCCAGTATGGCTGCCTTGGGGACCCTTGACACTGCCCCCCAAATAACGGAATGCATTTGAAGATGACATCTTGGGGGCCTCTCCTGGGCACAGAGCATCACGGGGAACAGCTCTGCAGCATTAATGACAAGACAAAAAGAACATAAGAATAAAAAGGAGGGGGCGCCTGGGTGGCTCAGTCAGTTGAGCGTCCCACTTCTGGTTTTGGCTCAGGTCATGATCCCAGGGTCATGAGATCAAGCCCCACTTTGGGCTCTGTGCTCAGCAGGGAGTCTGCTTGAGCATTCTCTCTCTCTCCCTCTGCCCCTTCCTCTGCACGCTCCCGCTCTCTTCTCTCTCTAAAAATAAATAAATCTTAAAAAAAAAAAAAAACGCATAAAGAGGAGAGCCTGGAATGCCCTGCTGAGCGTGCATGCTGAGCCTCCCGTGGCCTCGTGCGCCCCTCCCCTGTGCCCTGGTCCAGAACAGTCTCACTGCGACTTCCCTGCCCTCAGCCCCTGGCTTTGACTCGTGAGAGCCCACAACACAGGTTCATCCAGCCAGGTCCTCCTAGAGTTGAGCTTTGAACCCCGAGAGGCTGGTGAGCACGTGCCCCATGGCGGGTAGCCCACACGTTTGCCGCTGATGGGACCCGTGCCCTGTCCTCTCTCACAGGCTCTTCCCGCTGCGCGAACCTGGAGTGAACTGGCACGCCAAGCCCCTCACGCTCCAGGAGGTTGAGGTGAGCTATACAGGCTGGGAAGCCTCTTCCCTCCAGACGGGTCCTTGCCTCTGCCCCCTGGTGCTCCCCACAGGCTTCTAGAGAAATCTGATTTTCTTCAGCAGTTTGCGTCAAGTCGGGGAGCCCAGGGCCAGGGCTGTGAGCAGAGTCATGGTGATGGGGGCTTCGTCACACCTGGTTTGGGCTGGAACAGGACACTTGGAGGGATGGGAGGGTCTGGGGAACCGAGGAGACTGTGTGTTTCCTGCCATATGCTCAGCCCGGGGAGCCCCCCCTCCCCCCGCCCCGAGCTGTCTCCAGGGGCTGGCAGAATTCCTCTGGGGGCTAAAGCAGATGCCTCAGTCCCCAGTGAGACCTCATAGCAGCTAGAAGAGAGTTACATTATGAATTCTTCTCTGGGTTCCTGCATTCTATCACTTCACCCCAAAAGTCTAAGTCCAGGCCTCTAGATAAACCGGGGCCTGAGGGAGGCGTCAGCCAGCCCGATGCACCCATGATGGCCCCTGAGCCTCCACTGGCCTCGTGGGGTGTGTTCCAGGCATTTAAAAGCTCCGAGGAGGTCAGGGAGCGGTTTGTCCAGGCCTACGAGCTCATGCTGGGGTTCTACGGGATCCAGCTGGAGGACCGAGATACTGGGCAGGTGCGCCGAGCACACAACTATCAGAAGCGCTTCCAGAATCTCAACTGGTAAGGACCCGCACCCCACCCCAGCTGAGGGGGATGGGGCTGTGCCAGGTTCCAGACAGGTGTGGGGGAGCACTTTGGAGAAGGGTTCCAGGGATCCTTGGGCAAGTGACTAAGGTTCTAAGCACCCTCCTCGTTTGCAGGGTGGAGGTGGTCCCAGCTGCTAGGGGTGTGAGAACTTAGGGAAATGCACGCCAGTCAGTTTCATCAGCTATGCTCCACCATCCACGTGGGTGTAGGTCAGGTTGCCCACAGCTCCAACGACCTTGCAGGCACAGGGCCTCTCACCCCTGCTGAGAAGCACTGGGTGGGGAGTTAGTGCATGGGGTGAATCTGCTGATGACACGAGCACCCCTGCACGTGGGTCACAGGCCCCTGGGCGAGGTCCCATGCTCTAGAGGGTCCCCCTCCGGCTCTCCTCCAGCGGTGCAGGGGCTGGGGTGTGGGGTTCCACGGGACTTTTAGAAGCACCCTTCTAAAAGATACATCACAGCCCCCACCTGCACCCTCCGGGCCCACAGGCCATTTTCTCTGGGGCCGGGGTGAGGGGGTGGGGCGGAGACCGCAGGGCTGCCAGTCGGGAGGAGGAGGAGGGCGTCCCGGCCACCGCCCCTCCACTCCCCCCGCCCCCAGGCACAGCCACAACAACCTCCGCATCACGCGCATTCTCAAGTCCCTGGGCGAGCTGGGCCTGGAACGCTACCAGGCGCCGCTGGCGCGCTTCTTCCTGGAGGAGACGCTGGTGCGCGGGGAGCTGCCGGCCGTGCGGCAGAGCGCGCTGGACTACTTCGTGTTCACCGTGCGCTGCCCGCGCCAGCGGCGGCGGCTGCTGCGCTTCGCCTGGGAGCACTTCCGGCCGCGGCGCAAGTTCGTCTGGGGGCCCCACGACAAGCTGCGCCGGCTGCGCCCGTCCCTGCCCCGCGACCCCGGGCCGGCCGCCGGCGAGGGGAGCCCCGGGGACCCCCTCCGCCAGGCCGGCGCCTCGGGACAGACCTGCGGGCCGGGGCGGGCCGACAGCGGGGACGGCGTGGCCGCGGGTCCCTCGCCGCCGCCGCCGCCGGGCGCTCTGGCGGGGGACCAGGAGGGGGAGGCAGGGGGCCGTGGAGAGGAGGGCCCGGAGCCCCCGAGCCCCAAGGAGAGCAAGAAGAGGAAGTTGGAGGCCAACCGGCGGGAGCAGGCCCCAGGGGAGCCGGGCGCCCAGAGCGCCTCGGACGTGGAGAAGATTGCTCTGAACCTGGAGGGCTGCGCCCTCAGCCACGGCAGCCTCGGCCGGGGATCCCAGGAATTGGGCATCCAGGCCCCGGGGGAGGCCAAGCAGCCCTGCCCCCAGCCCCCAGGGGCCAAGGTGGCCGAAGAGGTGAAGAGAAGGAAGGTGGACCAGGGCCCCTGGGACGGTGCCTCGGTGGGCGGCGATGGTGGGGACGGTGGGACCGAAAAGCCAGCCCCTGCCCGGCACCCTGCCGCGCCAGAGTGCCCCGAGGCTAGAGAGGGTGAGAATGGGGTGGAGGAGGCAGAAGGCTGGGCAGGGCTGGAGCAGGCTGCCCCCGGGGGCTCAGCCGCCGCAGGACCACCGGTAGATAAGGAAGCTGAGGTAGGGCCTTAGGCTAAACCCAGAGAGCCTTAAGGGAAGCCGGTGCCGGCAGTCACCCCGGCCCGGCCACAGGCCTGGGGACCCCCGTTGCCGGCTGTCGTCCGCCCCATGCGGTACTGGCCCCTCCCTGAGGGCCCCTCCCTGATGGCCACTGTGGCCACGGCAGCTGCTGGAAGCCAGGAACTTTGGAATCCTTACCTCGAACCCCCGTCCGGCGGCCTCCTCTGTGCCGTGCCCCCGGCCCCGCCCCCCCCCCCGCCCGTCTTTGTAAATTGGCCCTTAAGGGTTGGGGGTGGGAGTGGGGTTCAGTTTCTTAGTCTGGCGCCAAGGCCTTTTCTGAATAAACTCACTTGACTTTGAGCGTTTGGGCGTGGCCAGCGGCCCTGTGGGTGGCCAGGGTCTGGGAAGGGTGGAAGGGGGGCTAGTTTCCCACGTGGTACTGCTCCTTGGGCTTCCTCCCCTTGGGTGTGAAGTGGCCTAGCCCCCAGCTCTGGCCTCCTTGGCCAGTGTGAGCACCTGTGGAAACAGCCGTGTGTAGTCCCCTGGACACATGCGTCGGTGCCAGGCACCCTGACCACACGGCCTCCTGGAGCCTCTGGAGCTGGGCACTCCGTCCCGTGGCTGCCTTTTGTCACTGGTTTAGGAGTAAGTCTGGGACTCATGCACAGTCGCCTTGGGTGGGCTGAGTGGGAGGAGCAACGGTTTGGGAGGGCCCTGGGTCTAGACAAGGCCTTGGCCTACCCTGATCTGGGGTGCAGTGTTGTGCCCCAGGGCCAGCTCCCCAGCATGCTCCGTGGCTCTGTCTTCTCTGTCCCTAACCTGGCAGCCACAGCAACCCTCCACACCAGGACCCCCTTGACCCCTCCAACCTGGCATGGGCCAAGTGCACCTCCCTGTCCTCAAGGCACGGTTGGCTCTCAGCCAGGCTTTGTCCCCCTGGGCCAGGACCCCTGCTCCCTGACACACTGGAATTTCTACGTCAGCAACAACAGGGTGACGGCACTGCAGGGGGCCACATACTTGCCTTTGAACAAATGAATTGATGGAGGCCATGGCTCTTCTGGGGGGAGGAGGAGGAGCCCAGTTCACGCTGAGTTCTGAACTGTGATTTGGGCTCCATTCTCAGGAAAAGCATTGATGGTTAGCTCCTATCCTGGCGGGAGGGGTGGACAGACTGGAAGTCATTTTGGGGGAGGGCAAGCGCCTGAGTTAATGTTCCCCAGTGCTGGAGTTGGGGCAGGGTATGTGCTATGCTGCTGACTCACCTCCCCCACCGCCACCCCCCATCTGCTGGAAGGAAAGGACCCCAGGTGCCTGAACTCCAGTTTGCCTCCGTGATGGACTTTCTACCACAGAGGGTAAACTAAGGCACCAAGATGAGTGTGGGGCATCCAACGCTGACTCTTCAGCAGGGTCCCACTGAAGCTCTAGTGGTGAGAATCCTCAGTCTATACCATGATGGAGCACAGGTTTGATGGGGAAGCGTGAACCCTGCAGTGGGAGGGAAATACCTTTGGAGCAACCCTAGGGGAGGCTGCCTGTGCCCAGCAGTGGGGACCTAGGGACTGGCAGGCAGCTCTGGCCCACCTGACCTCCAAACTTCACAGAGAGTGTTGGCCCAAAACAGAGGGGTGATGCTTTGGTTCTGCCTGGAGGTACCAGGTGTGAGGTTGTCCTCCACTCTAGGCCCCTGTGGCTGAGCTTCGAGTCAGGGGCAGCTCTCCAGGGGCAGGGGCTGTGTGGAGCAAGGGATAGGTTTGGGGCGAAGGGTGGAGCCGGATTTCAGGCACCAGGTCACTCCCTTGACCCAGGTGAAGGCCAGCTGGGCTTCCTCTGAGTCTGATTTAGCATGGGGGGGGTGGGCCAGGTGGGGTGCTGGGGCCAGGCAGGAAGGACTGGGGGGGATTGGTGGGGAAGAAGTCTTGCTCCCCAGGCTGTGGGCTTATGGGTGGGGTGGAATGGCTGGCCTGTCTGAGGATGTCCTAGGATGACTTGAACTCTGCGGAAGGGCAAGAGCTTTTGAGCTTTTCTTGGCCTTCCTTGATGGAATTCACACACACCCTCCCATCTGAGGGAGTGAGCAGCCAGCCTACCCCGATGGTGGGCGAGGTTCTCGACTGAGTCAGTTGCTTCTCCACTCTATCCCTTTCGTTTTCCACGTGCTGGCCCCATGTAAGCCCATGCACCTCGCAAACCCTGAGTTCCCACCCACAGAAATGAAACTCATATACTATACAGACAGGTCCAAAGGTGGTAAGTTTTCTCAATTGTTCAGTGAGTTACAGATTGAACTCTGTATTGCACTCTTTCCCCGCCTCTCACTGTTGCACTTAAAATAGTGAAAGGCAGGCAGGCAGGAAGAAAGAAAGAAAAAAGAAAGAAAGAAAGAAAAAGAAAGAAGGAAAGAAAAAAAAAAGAAAAGAGAAGTGAAGTTCATACAGCATACTGTAAATCAAAGCAGCATTTCCCAGGGAATTCTAAACATTCCGAAACTTGGCTGTGGGTGGGGCTGAGATCCTGAAATATCAGTGGGCCTGTAGGTGACCTGGACTTGTGAGAGTCCCCTAGGGTGGCCATGGAGGCCCCTGGCCCCAGGTGCTGCCCCTCACCCTGCTGTTCCGAACGCCTTCCCAGGGTGAAACAGAGTTTGCCTAAATCCAGCGGCCCTGAGCTGCCCAAGGCTTGTGAGAAACAGGAACAGCCAGCACCAGCCTTGGGGTCTGTGTCCGTCACCAGCTGTGCTCAGGCCCCGTGGTCATGGTGCTGCTACCTTCCTCAGCCAGCGCCGCCGATTGGCTCTCTCTCGGGGAGGGGAGAGCCGAATAAGAGACTGGCCTTTGCCAGCGATGGATGACATGGATGGGCCGCTCAGGATAAAGTTTGGGGCAAGGACCCTGGGAATAGGAGGTGTCCCCAGCCTCAGAGGCCTGGTCCTAGACTTTTGCCTGTGGCCAGATGGGGTAGTCGGAGCCAGCGCTGTGGGGGGCCGGTCTGGGGCCTTCCTGAGCCTTGGGCAGCCTGAATCCCACTCAGGACCCTGGGGAGGTCACCCTGTCTCTAGGGCTGAGGCTGCCCCTTCTCCAAAGAAGCCTTCAGTGTGGAATCGTTCCCTCTCTCCATACCCTGGTTGAGGAGCAAGCGGAGAAAAGAGCGTCTTTCTTATTCGCTCAAAGGTGTATGTGTGTAACTCATCAGTCTGGGGATAATTTTAACTCAGAGGCTGGCCAAAAAACTGCCACTGGGTTTCTTTCTTTGCCCGGGCCGGCTCGGCGGGGAGGCGCGGGGCGGTGCGGAAGCCCCAGGTGGGCCCTGCTGAATGGGGGGCTTGTGCCCGGCCGGCGGGGCGGGAACTGGCGTCCAGCCCGCCGCCCGCCCCGCCCGCCGCTCAGAGCCCAGGCGGCCGCCGCTGGTGCCGCTCAGAGCGCGAGTGCAGCCATGGCCGGAGCCCCCACACTGCTGCTCCTGCTCGGGCAGCTCCTGGCCGTGACCCTGAGCACGGCACAGGTGAGCGAGGCGCAGGTGAGCGCGGGGCTGGAGCGGCGCGCTGGGCTCGCACCGGGGACCGGCGGCCGGGGTGGGAGTCTGGGGCTCTGAGGGGGGGACGTCGAGCCGCGCGGCCCGGGGACCACCCTCCCCCCAGCCACCCTGGGCCAGCGAGTGAGCCTGAACTCGAGGACGCTTGGAGAGCCGCGCAGCCCTCGAGCCCGTGGCCGGCCGAGACGCATCGTGGATGAGCCCAGGACGGTGCCCTGTCCTTGCCTGGCTGGGTCGGCTGCTGCCAGTGCCACCACCCCCACCAGAGAGGCACAATGCCGCCTTTGTTCCCTGAGGCTCCCGTGGGGCCGTGGCCCAGCCCCTCCCGGCCCGAGGATGGAGGCAGCAGATACTGCCGGCCCCAGGCTCTGGGGGGGTCTCTGAGGCAGGCTTGGTTTGGGGGGCCGCTGGAGCCAGGCCCCAGCTCTGTTCCCGACCCAGAGAGGGGACACTCTGTTGGGCTGACCTGAGGCTGCCCAGGGGGACCTGCCCCACGGGTGAGGGCGGGACAGCACAGCTGCATAATGACATTTCTCCATTTCAGAAAGTGGGACCCCAAGGCCCCCCTGGCCCCCAAGGGCCCCCTGGGAAGCCAGGCAAGGATGGCATTGATGTAAGTTGGGGTGTTCGGTGGGGTTCTAGTCCGGCCCCAATTTCCCTGAGCCCCAGACCTGATGGAGACAAAACCAATGCCCACCTCCCAGGGCTGGCAAAGGGGTACGGGTCCTGCTCAGTTCACCCCACCGGGATTGTGCCCCCAGAGCAGGGGGAGGGGGCGCTGCACAGTAGTCTTTGGACTAGAACTGTGGGCACTGAGGTGTGTGCCTCTGGGTCCCCAGAGGGTCCACGGCGGTGGAGGTGCAGGGCCTGGCTCCCTGGGTGGGTCTCGTTGGAGGCCGCTTGGGGCTGGAGCCAGCTTCGGAGGGGGCTTGGGGGCTGGCTCTGCCCCAGAGGTGGCGTCCTCCATGGGTGTCCCAGGTCACGTGTGGCCCAATCCTGCAGCTTGCCTCCCCCAGGACTGTCTGGGGTGAACCCCCAATCCAGCCACCTCCATGAAAGGTAGGGGCCTGCTCCAGGCCTCTCCTTACCCATAATGTACCACAGGAGCCCCACCTTGACTAGCCCTGAGCCTCTGAGTCCCCCAGGCCCTGGATGGCCCCAAGTCTCCTACCCACCCCAACCCTGGCCGGCCCGGACCCACGGGGTGCTCAGCGACAGCCCTGCAGGGTGGAGGCAGAGAGGGGCAGGACAGCCCAAGGCTGGCCCCTATGCCCCTCCCACCAGGGCTGGGCCCCTGGCCCCCCAGGACTCCCGGGCTGACAGGAGTCAAGTTGAATTGTTCCTTCTGGGGAGGCCTCCCCTTAAAAACCTGGCCTGCAAGCCTCAGTCAAAGGGTGTCAGGTCTAGTGGCCACGGGGGGTGGGGGGCTGGGGTGCCTCCTTGGGCCTCTGCGAGTCTGGGAGACTCCCGCCCTGAATCAGGTGGGAGCAGGAGGCCTCTCCGTGCCCACAGCCCGCCTTCTGAAGCTTCTTGGGCTGGTGGGGGGGGGGGGGGGGCGGGGCTGTGGGACACGTTCCTTTCGCTTCGGGAGGTGGTGCGCCCGCTGCCCTCAAAGGGTATGTGGGCCCTGTAGGGGCTGAGCCCCAGCTGTCCGACTCCCCCGCCCCGCCCCACTCCCGCCTCTGCGCCTAGCCACACAGGGGAGGTGCCCCCTAAATGTGGGTGGGGTGGGGGTGTTCTTGCATCGTCTCCTGGGGCCTCCCAGGCCTGGGTTTTCAGGAGACGCTGCTCACATGTGGGTGTCTTCCCTCTGCAGGGAGAAGTTGGGCCTCCGGGTCTGCCCGGGTCCTCGGTGAGTGTCCCAGCTCCAGCGAGGGGAGGGGTGGACCTAGAACAGAGGGGTCATTGACACCCCTTTCCACTACACCGGGCCCTGGGTTGCCTGCCAGGCGGGAGGCCTCAGAGGCCTCAGAGCAAGGGCCTGGCTAGGAAGTGGGTGGGAGGGGGTGTGTGTGGGATTCAGGGTATCTCTGGGTGGGGTCCGGCCTGGAAGCCGCCTTTGTGCCAGGCCCGCCAGGTGCCACAGTGAGCTTCCCCAGAGCTGTTCAGGCTTGGGAACGGAGGGTCCTGGGGGCACACAGGCAGTCCCACAGAGGGACCCACTGGCCCTTAGCTGGGGCGGCCAAAGCATCAGGTGAGCAAAGCATCCAGGTGAATGTCCTATAGGTGTGATTGGGCAAGGGGGGCAGCTGGAGAGGGCGGTGGCTGGGGCCCATGGCGGGGGGCGGGGGGCCGGTCTGCAGGAGAGCAGGCAAGGGGGGCAGCTGGAGAGGGCGGTGGCTGGGGCCCATGGCGGGGGGCGGGGGGCCGGTCTGCAGGAGAGCAGGTAAGGGGGGCAGCTGGAGAGGGCGGTGGCTGGGGCCCATGGCGGGGGGCGGGGGGCCGGTCTGCAGGAGAGCAGGCAGGGCCAGGCCTCTGGTGGACAGGAGCCGATCTCTAGTTGCTGGGCGGTGCCCCAGCTGGAAAGCCCTTCTCTTATTGGTGAAGGCCAAGGCTCTGGGCCGGACCTGCTCTCAGGCCTCTGCCCGCTCCCCACCCCGCCCCCTTCCTCCAGGGACCAAAAGGGGCCCCAGGGAAGCCAGGGAAACCGGGAGAGGCTGGGCTGCCAGGACTGCCTGGAGCGGACGTGAGTGTGCCTGCCCCTCCCCCCTCCCGAGAGCCCCCTCTTCTGGGCCCCTCTGCCCCGCTCTGAGCCTGGACCTGGAGGGGTTTGAGCCCTGGAGTCGAGTTTAGTTGCTGTTCCCCAGCTGTGCGTGCTCTGTCCCCAGAGTGTCCGAATGTCCCCCGGCAGGCTCTGCTGGCCTTGAGCCCAGAGCCTGTAGTGCCCGGCCACGGCTGGCCAGGGCAGAGCCGGCCCACAGCAGAGGTGAAAACGCTGCTGGCTCGTCTTCCCTGGACCAGACGCCCCTTATCCAGGCCGCTCTGAGCCCCAGGCTGGCCCCAGGACCACTCTCAGAGCAGGGATCTGAGACATGAGCTCCCTGGCCTGGGGGACCC
Organism: Eumetopias jubatus; assembly: GCF_037043125.1. Classification (NCBI taxonomy): domain Eukaryota; kingdom Metazoa; phylum Chordata; class Mammalia; order Carnivora; family Otariidae; genus Eumetopias; species Eumetopias jubatus. The sequence continues at coordinate 139,987,633 of NW_028274815.1, forward strand.
CCCAGCTCCTCACGCCCCCAGAGCCTCGGGCCCTGCAGGTGGACGGCGGGCGGGCTGGAGCCAGGGGGGCCACATGCAAGGCCCTCCTCAGCCTCTGGACCCATTTTAGTTAGGGAAGTGCCCTCAGTGGGGCCTCCCGTGTGGCCCCTCGAGCCCTCCTCTGCCTCTCTCCCCAGGGCCTGACAGGGCAGGACGGACCACCCGGCCCCAAGGGCGCACCTGGAGAGCGGGTCAGTGCTGCCCCGCACGCGAGGGTTCGTCTCGGGGGGTCCCCGGCTGGCGGGCCGGGCTGAGCGCGCTCTGTCCACAGACTGGCCGTGCTGTTGGGCCCGTGTCTGTGGGGAGGCACAGGGCTGCAGAAAGGCAGGTGGGCACAGGGTGGCCCGTCCCACACTGGCCTCTGGTCATGGTTGTCCTCGCGTTCAGTCGGGTTGGGGGATGACCAGCCTTCTGTGCTGCCTCCTTCTGGGAAGAGGGGAGGGAGGGGCAGCTGCAGGCTTTCTGTAGGGAGCCCCTGGAGGAGCCCCCTCCAGTGCCAGGACCATGTCTTCTGGACACAAGGCCGCAGGAGGCCCTGGCTGCCTGGGGTCCCGGGCTCCCTCAGTCACCAGAGCCAAGCGTGGCGGCCCTTCTGTGGGGCTCAGGGAGGCCTGGTGCTGGGCCTTCCCGCCGGCCTGGCCTGCCTGCTCCGTGAGGCTTTCTGCATCCACTTCCAACAGAGTCTGGATCTTCCTCAGCACGGCTGTTGGCAGAAGACCTGTTCTGGGCCACTGGGGCATCCGGGGTCCCCCCTGGGCCTCAGTCTTCTGTAAAACGGAGATGCCCCCCCCCAAGAGTGGGGGAGGGGAACAGGTTTGCTCTCAGAGGCCTGGGAGCCTGGGCCCAGCCCGCTCCTGACACCCTGGTTTCCTTCTGCAGGGAAGTCTGGGACCCCCAGGGCCTCCCGGGCTGGGGGTAAGTACCGTGTCCTCCTGCAGCGGGACCGACCAGGGTGGGGAGGCCCTCCGGGAACCTGTCCAGCCCCCTTGCCTGCCAGGCTGGCTCCTGGGCCATGCCCTCTCTCCCCCAGGGAGGGTCTCCTGCACCCGGCGCTCACCCCCTGAGGTGCTCCCGCCCTGCGCCCCACCTGTCTTGGGGAAGGGGTGGGGTGGCAGGCAAACCTATCCCGTCCCTGGCAAGTTCTGACCCAGTGCTTGGCATTGCAGGGCAAAGGCCTCCCCGGACCCCCCGTGAGTACTGACCACCCTCACGGCCCCCGTCCCAGCATACCCACCACACTCAGAGCCAAGCTGGCCGCCAGGTCCCAAACCGGGGCTGGGGTGGGCCTCCTCAGGGGCAGCCACCTGACCGGCTGCCCGGGGTTGCTGTCCCTTCAGAGAGGGCAGACCAGCACTGCGTGGGGTCCTCAGAGCTCTGTGGGTACAGACCCCGTGTCTCACTCCCTTACCCCCCCCCCCAGGGAGAGGCAGGAGAGAGCGGTGTCCCAGGTGGAATGGGCCTCCGGGGCCCCCCGGTGAGTGGCTGCCCCTGACCCTCCCCCACTGCTCAGAGCAGGGCCCTGGCCGTCAGGACACCCCCAATCCAACCACCAAGGGCTCTGCCCCTCTTTTCTCCTTCCCTCCCCCTCCTCCCCCTCCCCCCATCTATCCCTCCCCCCTTTCCTTTCTTGGTGGCCTTGACAGACGCCCTGATTGACCCTCAGGGACAAGGACAGACTAGGCCTCGGGAGGCACCGTGGACACCAGCCCAAGTCCAGGGCAGGGGGAGGCAGGCAGAGTGGGGTATCCCCATAAGGGCACAGGGGAGGGAGGCTTCTCTCTGGAAGTAGCTGGTCACCTCTCCTTAGGTGGAGGCTGGTCCTGCTCCACCTAACGTTGTAATCTGCCCCCCAGGGACCCTCTGGACTACCAGGCCTCCCCGGCCCTCCGGGACCTCCTGGACCCCCGGTAAGTATGGGACAGGGGGCGCCAGAGCTGCTCTGGGGGAAGTGCCGGGCATGGTGGGCTTGACTTTCCCGTCCCCCAGGGCCCCCTGCCCCGAACCCACGCCCATGTGCACTCCCGTCCGCTTCCCAGACGTGCGCGGAGCCCAGGGCCACGGCGGCGGCGGCTGGGTCAGCTGACGTGGGGGGGGGGGACAGGGCTCGGACCGGTGGCCACTCTGCCCCAAAGGCAGCGGTCTCCGTCCTCGTTGGTGCCCAGCACAGGCCACTGCAGGGGAGGCAGGGCCTGAGCCCTCTGGCAGGCCTGTAGGGGCGGGTGGCAGGGAGGGAGGGGAAGGGCAGCGTCAAAGTCAGCTGTCTTCGTGTTCCAGGGTCACCCAGGGGTCCTCCCTGAAGGCGCCACCGACCTCCAGGTAGGTGCTCGCAGCCATTTGTGAAGGGGGCTGGTGTGCCCCACCCACTGCCTCCGGGACCCATGTGGAGAGGGGCCCGTCCCCACCCGCAGGAGGGCAGGGATGGGGGCCCGTGCCGGTGGCACCAGCTCTGGACACAGCCACCCTGCGCCCTGGCCGCGTGCAGCAGTGCCGATCTGAGCGGAGCGCGATGGAGCTGTCAGCTGGCCAGCCCCTCCGTGGTGCGGCCACATTCTGAGTGCCCAGCCACACGTGGCCAGTGTCTGCTACTCTGGGTGGTGCAGGCATGGTGTCTCGGCCACATAGAAGGCTCTGGACTAGTGTCTCTTCGTCCTTGAGCTTTGTCACTCCTGGAAAGAGACAAGCAACGTCTGGGTGGCCCCGGGGCTTTCTCCGCGGTGTGCAGCTGGTCCCGGAAGGGTCAGCCTCTAGCTGGCATGCAGAGGTCTTGCACTCCTGCAGGAGGCCAGCCCCACTGGACCCGTTGGTGTCCCAGAGGGAGGGTTTAGGGATCTTGCAGGATCAGGAGAAGGGCTGGGCCCCGGGCGTCGGGCCAGGCAGGAGCGGCGAGGGCGGAGACGGATGGCCCTGGCTCTGTGCCAGATTAGCTGTGGAATGATCCAGAAAACCCAGTGCGGTCCCTTGGGTTTCACCGTGCCCCTGGGCGTGGAGCATCCCGTCTGCGCCTGCAGGACACCCGTCCTAAAGCACATCTGTGCCCTGAAGAGAAGCCTGGCCTGAAATTGGCTGCAGGCCCCCCTGGGAAGCCAGCAGCCACTGTTGCTAAACGTCCGCTGAGAAAGGGGAGCCGGCTCTGAGCAGGAGGCCGTGAGAGGCCAGGCAGCCGAGGGCTGGCTCCGGGCAACGCCTCCCTGCACCCCACAGCTGCACCGAATGAGGCCCTGTCTGGGGTCCCAGGAGGCCGTGGTGTGGCCCGAGGCCCCCTTCGCTTGGTGGAAGGGCCCATCTCAGGGCCCCTGGGTGCCGAACCCTGCCAGGTCCTGGGCTGTCCGGAGGGCTCTGACCACTCTGTCTTCCAACAGTGCCCGGCCATCTGCCCACCAGGCCCTCCCGGTCCCCCAGGAATGCCAGGGTTCAAGGTGAGCAGTGGCCACAGGGTGGCTGAGCCCCCTCCACGCCCCGCAGGAGGAGGCAGCCTGGTCCAACGTGGGCCTTGAGATCTAGAGGGGAGTTGGGGGCACATGAGGGTCCAGAAGGTCTGCCCTAGTTGTTGCAGGAAGAAAGGAGGGCTGGCTTCCGGCCCAGCCTGGAGGCCCCGCTCTGGCCCCCTCCCCCGTTCCACAGTGGTAACCGCTGGGCACTGGTGTGGCCACCAGGCCTGGGAGGCCCTGCCCAGTCTTGACCAGGCCTCAGTTTCCCCACCTGGGCTGGTGGCCGTGCAGGCCTCTATTCAGGGCTGCTGGGGATGGGCTGTGACTCATGGCTCACCTCTGGCTTTCAGGGGCCCACCGGCTACAAAGGGGAGCAAGGAGAGGTCGGCAAGGGCGGCGAGAAGGTGAACACGGACTCTGGGGGGGTGTTGGCAGGAGGGACGGGTGCTTGGCTCTGGGGGGACGGCTGGGGCCCCACAGGTGGGGGGTGGGGGGGTGAGGGAGTACTGGCTGCGTCTGGGACACACTGTGTACTCGACCTCTGAGGGGCCTGGCTGGTCAGAGCCGGGTGATCTGGGGCAGGGTCTCTGGACAGACCCCCTCCTGCCTGGTCTCGTGTGAAGTTCCCTGAGCTCAGGCGGGCCCCCCTGGTGGCCGGAGAAGTGTCTCTGGGAGGCCCCCGCCACCCTCCTACCCCTGTGGCCACTGCCCGTGGAGGATATGTTTGTCCGTACGCACGGGCTTCAGGTAAGGCTGGGTACGTCTCTAGCCGGTGAGGTCGCAACAGGGCTGACAGAAGGACCCACGCCAGCCAGGCAGAGGCTTCTGGGAAAGGCTGGGGGTCTCTCTCTCTCTAGAGGAGGCCAGTACCCCTCAGCCTCAGAGGCTCGGTATGAACAGGGCAATGGCCCCTGCTGCATGGGCTCGGGTGGGGGACCAGTGGGCGCGGAGAGGTGCTGCAAGAGCTTGGGCTGACCCAGCTCACCCCCTTGACCTCCATTGCAGGGTGATCCTGGCCCCCCGGGGCCTGCTGGCATCCCAGGCACTGTGGGGCTGCAGGTGAGGAGGGGGAGGGGCTGGACGGGGCACGGAGGTGGGATCGGAGCCCCTCGGACTGCATGGGGCTGCAGGGGATGGTCTAGCAGGTGCCTGCCGCGGCGTACTGGGCCAGGGTCCTGCCTCTGCCAGGCTGCAAGTCCCAGGGCCTGTGGCCCCCTCCCCCTCCAGGGCCTGGCCTAAGGTCAGGTGCTCCTAGGGAAGACTGTGGGGCCCTCAGTGGCTCCCAGGGGGCGTGTCGTCCCGGGTGGGGGGGAGGCAGGCTGCCGGCCCAGGCCCGGCCTTTCCAGCTTTCTCCTCACAGGGGCCTCGGGGCCTTCGAGGCCTGCCAGGGCCGGCTGGACCCCCAGGGGACAGGGTAAGTCTGCCAGCCCCACATCAGCGCAGGCCGTTGTGGGAGGCCACCTCCAGATGGGGAGGGCTGCTGGGGAGCCAGAGAGGAGACCCTGGGAAATGGGGGAGGAGGGAGGGCTTGGGACCACTGGGTGGCCAGTGGGGAGGGGCCTGCTGGGGGGTGTTTGGTTGGGGCTGCTGGAGGCAGGTTCTCTCTGGATGGAGCCAGGTCCCCTGAGGGATGCTGGCCAGACACCCCCTTTCCTTCACAGGGTCCCGTTGGATTCCGAGGGCCGCCAGGGATCCCAGGAGCCCCCGGGAGAGTGGTATGTGTACATCTGGGGGTGGAGGGCAGGCCTGTGCAGGCCTAGGCTCTCTGTCCCCTTTCCTCCTCCGCACTCAGGGGCCTCCCCCCGTCCCACTGGGCTGCGCTGTGCTGGCCCTTCCCGGGGCTGAGTCCCCTCAAGGGCACGTACACCCTGGGCACGCCTGAGCAGGTGGCCGTGGGCACACTTGGGGGGGGACACACCTGGAGGGGTGGGTTGAGTTTACCAGAAGACCCTGTTTTTGGCGGGAGATTGGTATTCTTCTCTCTGGACATGCGTGAGGTACGGTCAGCACCCCTGGCCTCTGTGACCCTCAGCAGCATCAGCCCCGCTGCCTCTGAGCACTTCGCGCGCCAAGCCTGGCCAGTCTCACGTCAGTCCAGCTCTCCCACCTTCTCGAGTTGTTAACTTTCTGTACCGTCTCCCACCCCCCACCCCCCACCCCCCACCCCCCACCCCCCACCCCCCACTGTCATTTCAGGGTGACAGAGGCGAGAGGGGCCCAGAGGGTTTCCGCGGCCCCAAGGGTGACCTTGTAAGTAAGAGAACCTTGCTTCTCTGGGTCCTTCCTCCAAAGAACCTGATCGGGGTGGGGGGGACACCCAGTTGGCACATGCCAGGGGTGGGGGCCTGCCCTTTCCTGGGGGGGGTATGTCACTGGACAGCAGCTGCGCCTGGCCGGCGGGGTTCCTGGGCAGGTCTCCTGGGGGCTCTAACGAGCTCGTGTCTGGCGGCAGCTGACACACATCCAGCTGAGACGCTCTGGGCCGTGCCAGACCTCGGGCCAGGGTTGTCCCGCTATGAAATGGAATAACAGAGAAAATGCCTCTTGGGTTGGGTGGGTGAACATAAGCTGAGAGATGATCAAGCAACTGGGGTGACTGTCCCTAAGCTGTCATTTGCCTGTGGTCACCTTCAAACCGGCCTCTTTGTGCCCTGGACTGAGCCCAGCGGCCACAGGATGCGAAGCTAGGTCCCAGCTTGACAAGCCTTTCCCCTGGTGTTGGGATGGGCCAACGAAGCTGTCCCCCAGCCCTGGGCACATACCCGGAGTCCAGCGTCCCCGGCCCAAGCGTGCCTGGGAACGAGGGGCATCGTCCACGAGGAGCATCCCTCAAGGTCCCCCCAGATGCAGTGGTTTGTGTGTCTTTCAGGGCAGACCTGGTCCCAAAGGAGTCCCTGGGGTGGCGGGGCCGGGCGGAGAGCAGGTGAGTACCCACGGCTGCCCACGCGCTGGGCGAGCAGGCCGTTGCTGCCCTGATGGCTTCCGTCACCTGCAGCTGCCCCCCCGACCCCGGAGAATCCTTCTCCTTCAACTGCGGGGTGTCCCCGGCCGGCGTGGGGCCCCCCGTCGGCCCCCCGGAATCTGCACGGGGCCGCGCATGCCACACACAGGTGGAGGGTCTTAAGTGCCTCTGCCTTCTGGGGGCGTGGAGCCAGGAGGGCTCTGAGGCTCCTGGGGCACTGTGCCCCCTCATCCCGCGCTCAGCCCGCACCTGCGCTCCCTCCCGGTCCCCTCCTGACCCGCCCTCGAGCACGGGGGGACCCTGTGGGCCCCTCTGGCCTCCTCCCCTGGGGAAGCAGGACGAAGGGAGGGACCTGAGGGAGGCCGTGTGCACTCCTGCTGGCTCCCCAGCCTTTTCCCTCACCTGTGACACAGGCCACGGGGCAGCATCCTTGCGGGCGGGTGGGGGACAGCACGTGGCCTGACAGGCCCTTCACAGCCGGGCACCAGTGACCTCGGCTGCAGAGTCTGAGGGCAGCCCGGGTCACCGTGTGGCCGCTGCGCTGTGTGACCACAGATACGGCCCGGGGCCCGGGGAGGAAGGGCTAAGGAGGGGCCCGCCGGGCCTCACGCCGCCCCCTGTCCCCAGGGTACTCCAGGCAAGGATGGCCGGGATGGCGTGCCGGGCCTGGACGGCGAGAAGGTTGGTGTTGGGCCGGCGGCCTACAGGGCAGGGAGGTCTGTGGGGGTTCGGCCTCCCGGGCCTCAGCAGCCTGTCCCCCGATCCTCCGCAGGGAGAGTCTGGTCGTAACGGCGCCTTAGGAGAGAAGGGTCCCAACGGGCTGCCGGTGAGGGCACGGGGCTTCCTTCGGTGCCCCTGGGGTCCCGAGCGGGGGCTTGTGCAGGGGGAGGTGCCCCTTGGGGGGTGCTCTGCCGCGGGCTCGGCAGCCCTGACCTCTGACTTGCGCAGGGCCTCCCGGGACGAGCAGGGTCCAAGGGCGAGAAGGGAGAACTGGTATGTGGCTTCTTGGTCCTGTGGGGGGCGGGCAGGGGCAGCGCCCGGGCCTGGACGGAGGGGCCGTGTGGGCACTCAGGGCTCTCCCGTCCTGTGCAGGGCCGAGCTGGAGAGCTGGGGGAGGCCGGCCCCTCAGGAGAGCCTGGCATCCCAGTAAGTGTGCCCACCTTCCCCGCCCCCCGCCCCCCGCCCCCATGTCCGCGGACCCCGCTGACACCCACACTCCCCTTCTCCTCGTGCAGGGAGACGTCGGTGTGCCTGGGGAGCGTGGTGAGGCTGGCCACAGGGGCTCGGCGGTGAGTGAGGGGGTGCCGTGTGGCCCAGGGGTGGGCCCGGAGGCCTTGCCATGTGACCGGGTCTCTGCAGGCTGGGGAGGCGTTTGGGACGCATCCGTGGGCTGACCCCGCAAAAGCCGAGAGATGGTGAGGGCCAGGCCCAGCTGTTCTGTGCTTGAGACCTCTGTGCCCAGGGCCTGAGTCACCACGCCTGGCCGAGGACAGCGGCCCGGCCTCGGGCTCCACGAGGCGCAGTGGGAGCTGCCCACTTCTTAAGGACACCAGCCCTGGGGACCCCAGCAGCCCCAGCTGTGCGTGCCTGGCTCCCAAGACTGATGCGTGGGATCTGAGGGCGAGCCTGAGCTCTACAACCCCCCAGCTGCCCCCGACCAGGCCCCCCACCTCTGTTGGGCCCGACGGCTGGGGACTGGCTCCTGGGTTTGCCGAGCGTCCCCCGGGCAAGCAGAGCGGGACTCACTCCCTCCTCCTCTCTTGCAGGGGGCTCTGGGCCCGCAAGGCCCTCCTGGAGGCCCTGGAGTCCGAGGCTTCCAGGTGGGTGAGGTTTAGGTCAGGGAGCCGAGGGGGGCCTGCCGGGCGGGGGGCGGGGTCTCCCTGGGCTCCCGCCTGGGTGCCGACTGGCCGGGTCCTTGTCTGTAGGGCCAGAAGGGCAGCACGGGCGACCCTGGCCTGCCGGGCCCCCAGGGCCTCCGTGGTGGCACTGGTGACCTGGTGAGTGGCTGTCTCGGCCCTCCCCCTCCCCCCCTCCCCCTCCCCCGCCCCCCTCCCCCGCCCTCCCCCGTCCCCGTCTCCCCTCCTCTCCCTCCCCTCCCCTCTCCTCCCTCCCCCTCCCCTCCCTCCTCCCCCTCCCTTCCCTCCTCCCCTTCCCCTCCTCCCCCCTCCCCTCCTCCCCCTTCCCCTCCTCCCCCCTCCCCTCCTCCCCCTTCCCCTCCTCCCCTTCCCTCTCCTCCCCTCCCCCTCCCCTCCCCTCCTCCCCCCCCTACCCTCCTCCCCTTCCCCTCCTCCCCCCTCCCCTCCTCCCCCCTCCCCTCCTCCCCCCTCCCCTCCTCCCCCCTCCCTTCCCCTCCTCCCCCCTTCCCCTCCTCCCCTTCCCCCCTCCCCTCCTCCCCTTCCCCTCCTCCCCCTTCCCCTCCTCCCCTTCCCCCTCCTCCCCCTCCTCCCCCTCCTCTCCCCCCTCCTCCCCTTCCCCCTCCCCTTCCCCCTCCTCCCCCCTCCTCCCCCCTCCTCTCCCCCCTCCTCCCCTTCCCCCTCCCCTTCCCCCTTCCTCCCCCTCCTCTCCCCCCTCCTCCCCTTCCCCCCTCCCCCCTCCTCCCCTTCCCCCCTCCCCCCTCCTCCCCTTCCCCCCTCCCCCCTTCCCCCCTCCCCCCTCCCCTCCCCCCTCCCCCTCCCCCCTCCCCCCTCTCCCCTTCCCCTCCCCCTCCTCTCCTCCCCCTCCTCCCCCTCCTCTCCTCCCCCCTCCTCCCCGCTCCTCTCCTTCCCCCCTCCCCCTCCTCCCCTCCCCCCTCCCCCCTTCCCCTCCTCCCCCTCTCCCCCCTTCCCCTCCTCCCCCTCTCCCCCCTTCCCCTCCTCCCCTCTCCCCCTTCCCCTCCTCCCCTCTCCCCCCTTCCCCTCCTCCCCTCTCCCCCCTTCCCCTCCTCCCCCCTCCCCCTTCCCCTCTCCCCTCTCCCCCTTCCCCTCCTCCCCTCTCCCCCTTCCCTCCCCCCTTCCCCCCTCCCCTCTCCCCCTTCCCCTCCTCCCCTCTCCCCCTTCCCCTCCCCCTTCCCTCCCCCCTTCCCCCCTCCCCCCTCCCCTCCCCTCCCCCTTCCCCCTCCTCCTCCTCCCCTCCGCCTCCTCCCCTCCTCCCTTCCCCTCCGCCTCCTCTCCTCCTCCTCCTCCTCCCCGTCCCCTCCCCCTCCTCCCCTTCCCTCCCCCTCCTCCTCCCCTCCCCTCCCTCCCCTCCTACTCTCCCCAGCCCCCACAGGGTAGACACACACTGCCAGCCATCCCAGTCAGGTGCTCCAGGCTCCGGGTGGGGGGTGTGGAGCCAAGGGGAGGGCCCCCAGCGTCATCTGTTGGGCTTTAGCCGAGGACTGCTTAACACACTAAATAAGTGTGAAAAGCACGGCTCTAAGCGCTACTGTCACTGCTTCTACCTTTCCTGGTGGTCTTGTGACAGTTGGTAGGTAGTCTCGCGGTGGAGTCCCTGTCGTCCAGGGACCGTCGGGCAGCACGGAGCCTGCTCAGATGCCTGCTCGGGGCCCCACGACAGCCGCCGCGCTTGCTGCCAGACTTCACCGCGGATGGGGAGGCCCAGGAGCCGGCCCAGACGTCCCGTCATCCCGGGGCGGGGGGAGCGGGTGGTGGGGGTGCACGGAAACCCCTGGCCTGTGGCAGGAAATCTCAGGCGCGGGGAGACTTGGCCAGGCTGCTGGGGGCTGTGCCCGCCCGCTACTTCCTGAATTCCCCCTCCTCATCTCCAGGGCGGCCACACCTCTGCCCCTTGGGCAAGTTCTCACTCCTGCTATTTGAGCAAATGGACTATTTTTATTTCCATGTTTTCCGGGTGATCCTGCAGTTCCCAGACATGTCCCTAGTCTCACAATCGGCCAGGAAGGTGGTGAATACGAGTTTTGAGCTCTTTGACTCAGCAGTTCCCCGCGGGAAATGACCCGCGCGCAGCCCGTGGTATTGGGAGCGATACCAGATTTGAGGAGGCCTGTGAAACAGTCCCGGCACCCTTGGTGGGATGCTCCACAGACCCTTAGACGACAGTTCTTTAGGAAGATTCGGGACGGGGCATGCACAGAACGCTGCGGCAGACCAGGAGCACGCCCGGGCAGGGCTGCTTCTCGTGGGCCCTGTGCTCTCGCAGCTTGGTGGGGGCTGCCTCGGACTCCCGGGTTCCCTCTAACACTCACCTTCTCTGTGCCAGGGCCCGGGAGGAGCCGCCGGCCCTAAGGGAGACCAGGTGAGTGGGCGCCCAGGGGTCTCAGGTCTGTTCTGTTTCTCTCCCTCCTTCATTTCCAGCTCTCCCTCAGGAACTCTGAGCGGGGAGGGGGGGGGCACTCTGGACACCCGGCCCCACTTACAGGGAGGCTGTGTTCCCGCTGACCTGGGAATGGGGCCTTGTAACAGCGGAGTCTGGGCCCCAGGCCTGTTTGTAGAAGGTACATTGTCTCGGGAAAGGCTTGGGGGCTGGGCCCGTGACCTCCGGTGGCCCCAGGCCCTCTTTGTATTGGCCGAGGACCTAGAACGATCTACAGCCCCCCAAGATTCTGCTTGGCAAGAAAGCCTCAGTGCACCCTGCCAGTCCCTGCCAGGTCCCCACCCTGGGCCTGGGGCTCCGGACACCAGCGCTCGAGCTTTGAGAACAGCTGGAGGCGGGATCAGCTCTGACCTTGGGGCGTGTTGTTTCAGGGCGTGGCAGGCTCCGATGGCCTTCCTGGGGACAAAGGAGATCTGGTGAGTGGGATTAAGTCGGCCTCACTTTTATCAACAGCTGAGAATGAACGAGTCCCGTTCAGGGATGGGGGTTAGTCTGCAGACCCAGGGAGTGTGGGAAGCCCCAGGGAGGCCGAGGCTGCGGGCCGAGGGCCCCATGACTGTAGCCAAGATAATCTCAGGGCTGCGTGTGCGTGGGTTCTTTTGGCAAATTCCTGGACAACCTTGACCAGCGGGACCCCGGCCCCGTCCCTGTTAATCTGATGGGGGCGGCAGTACCTGCCGCCTGGGAGCCCCTCTGGCTGGGACCACGTCCCTGAGGACGCAGCTGAAGGGCGCTGTAGGCACGGGGATGTTCAGACATCCATTATTTATTAGAATGATGATGACGGAGACAAGGAATAAACACGTGTAACAAAACGTGAACAGTTACTGAAAACACTCTTTAGGAAAATAAGTCACAACAACATCCGTGCACAGAACACAGTCCCAGCGAGATGAAAACTGTACCCGGGAGAGCGAAAGGGGGTCGCCACTCCGTGTCCTGAAGCAGTCAGAGGGTGGTTTCTTGGCGGTTTCCCGCCCTCCCCAACTCCCCCTGCGCTAGCCTGGCTCTTCGGCAGTGAATGCCCACCCGACTAAGAGCCAAACAACTGCTCTCTCGCAGGGGCCCGGTGGTCCGGTTGGACCCAAAGGAGAGGTAAGTGGTCGTCAGCCGCCCCAACAACACAGTCCAAGGAGACGCCAGGCCGGCCTGTGGCGTGTGGGGGGCGGCAGCTGCTGGGCACTGCTCACCTCCGACCCACCTCGGCCTCTCTTCCTCTAGTCCGGCAGTCGAGGGGAGCTGGGCCCGAAGGGCATCCAGGGTCCCAATGGCACCGGCGGTGTCGAGGGCCTCCCGGGCCCTCCCGGCCCTGTGGGCTTCCCGGGGGTACAAGGCGTGCCTGGCATCACCGGGAAACCCGGAGTCCCGGTACGTCTTTCCCTTTGTTGAGGGCAGTGTTCGTTGGCATTGGTCACTTTCCCGAGACTGATGGCGGGGCGGGGGGGGCGCCTCTAAGGGTGCTAGCCTGCCCCCAGTCTGCTGACGGACTCACGGGGTGAATTGCAGGGGCGAGAAGCCAGCGAGCAGCACATCAGGGAGCTGTGTGGAGGGATGCTCAGTGGTGAGTGCGCTCCACCCCTGCACACCTCGGGCCACCCACACCGCGGCCTCCTCCACCTCTTCCCCACCTGGGGCAGTGGGGGGGGGGCTCCCTCCACCCAGGCTGTAACACAGGCAGGGGCACGGTGGGGGTTCTAGATGTCTGCGAAACCACCAGCAGGGACCGAGACCTGCGCCCTTCCAGCCTTTACCAACTAAGTGGCCATCTATCTCTTGGCCACTTTGATTCACAGGATTTGTAAGGAGTTCCCCCAAAATGAGCACCTGCTCTTGGGCCTGTGACTCCGTCCTTGGCACACAGGAGAAATGCAGCAGTACTTCCGTTCCATGCCCCGAAGTGCGTTAGGGGCGGCTTGATCTTTTCCGCCTCAAACAGAACACTTTTGCTAATCCTCCTCGAATAAATGCTTACATCTTTGTTTTCCAAAAGAACAAATCGCGCAGTTAGCTGCTCACCTGAGGAAGCCTTTAGCACCTGGATCCGCAGGTCGGCCTGGTCCAGCTGGGCCCCCAGGCCCCCCGGGACCGCCGGGCTCCATCGGCCACCCTGGTGCCCGAGGGCCCCCTGGATACCGTGGTCCTACCGGAGAGCTGGGAGACCCGGGGCCCAGAGGTGAGTCGGCTGCCCGCCGTCCCCTGCGCAGCTCCGTTAACACCTTTTTCATCTCCCCAGGTGCCGCAAATACCGTCAGAACAGCATTTGGGGGAGGAGGGGGAGAGAAAAATATGAGGGATAAACAAACAGGAGCCCGTTTACACGTAACAGCATATGCCTTCAGAAAAACTGACATTCGTAACATTTCTGTTGCAAAAGGCAGAAGTTAAACAGAACTCCCTTTGAAGCACTGGGAAGTAGAATTTCGAAACCAGATGACCTCATGGGTGCGCCCTGTCGCTGATGCTAGGTGCTGGCCCTGTCCAGGTCCCCGCTGAGCGGGAACCAGCCAGATACTCAGGCCCACGGATGGGCCACGGGGCTAACACAGCTGTGAACTCCCAGCCACCGAGCTTTTCCCAAACGGGCCCCGACACCCACTTCCTGAGTTTGCAGTGTCCCCACCCGCACCCCACTGGCCGGCCTCCTGGCCCCAGTTCCGGATTGAAAGCTCAGGATTCCAGCCCGTGCCCATGTATTGATCAAATAATTTTGTTTCTGAAAAACAGCTTAAGAAAAATGTTTCTGAGGGAAACTTTGTGATTTGCTCTCTCCATCGATGAGGCGCAGTTTGAGTACAAGTCCGGCTATTCCAGAATGAGCAGTGCCGCACTTATTTTTAAGAAACTTCAAGGCTGAACAATTTTAGCCCTGGAGACAGACATGTCTTCCCAGACGCGGTGTCGGTCCCAAGCTCATGGTCAGCTGGCTTCGCGTGGCCTTGGAGATGGCTGTGGGCTCTGAGCATCTCCGGCACCGGCACAAGGTGTGAGGGCTTGCTGTGTTCCACCAACAGACCAAGCGGGTTTCTTCAAGTAGGGATCTGAAGGCCTTTAAGCCTTTTGAAAATACAGTTCTCAACTAGCCTCCATCCCCTTCCCTGGTTCTGGCGCTCGTGTTACTTTTCTGAGAGCGTTTTGCTTCAGGAAAAGGCTCACCACACGGGCGCCCTGCCCGTCACAAGGCGGGTGACACGCTGGCGTGGGGGCTCATGCCATTGCGCCAGCGGTCCCTCCTCGAACCCCAGCCAGGTGCTCACGTGTCCGGTGCTTCCCCACAGGGGCTTCGGGAGACAGAGGAGACAAAGGCTCGGCAGGCGCAGGTCTGGACGGGCCGGACGGAGACCAGGGGCTGCAGGGTAGGTGCCCGTCACCAGCCGCTTTCCCAATGTGCTGTGGCTTGACCTGGGGCCGCGTTTGGGTGGTGAACATGTATCATGACGCCTTTCTCTTGGCAAAGTCCTCTCAGAGGGTCAGGAACGGTCAGGAACCGCCTGAATGACTTTGTACAAGTTTGAGTGAGAACAGATTCAGGAGATCTATCCCCGTAGATTCAGTTAATTTCCAATCGGTGAAAGCAGTCTAGCATCTAGGTCAGTTCAGTTCAGAATTCCCTAATTCCCTCTGAATTGGCCACATGTATCATGACTGTTTGGTGTCCAATACAAACGCTTTGTGGAGACAGAGGACCAGCCCCTGCCCCCTGCGGTCCATCCCTCACATGAGGGGCGAGTCACCTCGTGGTCTTCCATGCAGCCCTGCACCACGGGCGGAGCAGAGGCCCTGCTCCAGTCCTCTCCGAGCGCCCGGAAACCCTCTCCTCTGCTGGCCCTCCAGGCTGCACCCACGCTCCCAGCCCCTCCTCAGCTGACCCACCCTGCCTCCCCCTGCTCAGGGGGCCCATCCCCCGAGGTGGGGTCCCCCCCCCCGGGATCACATGCAGGCCATGCCCACAATCACCTCTGTCCCCACTCACCAAGCAACTCCGCACCCCCCGATGCCACCCCGGCTCACAGGAGACGCTCTCGTCCCTCGGCTCCCATGAGCTCTGCTCGGGTCCGAGCCACTACGCTCGGAACAGGCCCCTGGCCTCCACGTCCTCCCCACCTTGTCCTCTGCCCTTGCTCCTCTCCCCCACATGGTCTCTCCTCCCCTCAGCCCTCCCAGAGTGCAGAACACGCCCCTACACAGAAGGGCTGGGGGTGGCAGTCTGAACAGATGTTCTAGTCTTACATCTAACTCACCTTCCCGCTCCGTCTCAAGGACCGCAAGGCGTGCCTGGCGTTAGCAAAGATGGCCGAGATGGGGCCCACGGTGAGCCCGGGCCTCCAGGCGATCCTGGCCTCCCCGGTGCTGTCGGTGCTCAGGGGACCCCCGGCATCTGTGACACCTCGGCCTGCCAAGGAGCCGTGATGGGAGGTGGCGGGGAAAAATCAGGTTCTAGAAGCTCCTAAAACACAACCGAAGGAAGTGAGAAGGTGGTGCCGCCGCCAGCAGGGAGCTCGGGAAGGACACGAGGAGTCAGCCGTGCTCCGTGGGGGAGGGGACAGCGTGGCATCTGCGACGGCCCTCGCGGCCCTCCTGGCCTGCCCCTTGTGTCCTCCACGGCAGTGACCGGCCACTTGGTCCCCGAGAGCGTCCTTCATCGACCTGTTGTCCGGTGTTGTCTCTGTGCGCATTTACAAGCGCCCGTCAGCGGTCACATCGCACCTCAGACACAGGCCCCGGGGGCGCCAACTAGACCCCACACCTGAGGGGGTACAGGGCACACGTATGCACAGCTGCATACAATCCCTCGGGGCCTAAAATAGCAACCTGTTTACACAGCACTCATGGAAGGAGTAAGAATCAGTAAGACGGCAGATGACCCCAGGCGACCCCAGTCTGATAAATAAAGGATTTCCTGTACGGTACCCCCTCCACACAGTGGTCTAGTCTGATTTACCTGCTTCTTTTGTGTACAAACTTTTGACTGTCTCCGATTAACAGTATTTATTGAAGGTGACCCTGTATTGCGAGAAAGTCTACTGCTATTGCCTGTTGTGATAAATAAAGCCACTCATGTGAAAACCTCAGTTCCAAACACTACAGTTTATTACACAGAAAGTAATGACTCTCAATATGAAAATGAGGGCATTGAAGGAATCCACTGTGACAATATCTCATTTATGGACAAAAGTGGCTTCAAAGGGAGTCTCTGGAAAATGTCCAGCAAGAGGGCTGGACACGGACCGCATTTCACAACGCGGTCCCATGTGACTGGAAGTCAGCACAGGGGAGGGAGAAACAAAGGAGTAAAATTTCCAAACTACTTCTAATTAAGAACAATTTAACTTGTTCCAATTGCTAAGTGGGCATATTTAAAATGTAAATAAAGTAAGTAAAAAGCGGTGTACCTTGGAAGACTAAGGAAATTACAAAGGATGTTAATTTTTGAAGTTATCATGTTAAGAAAACATGATGGAATCAGGCAGATAATTGAAAAGTTTCTTGCTAATTGTCAACATGTCTTCATCCCCAAATGGTCTAAGAGGACACGAATGGCTAAGTATTTTGTTCTAGACAAACATCTTTATAAAACGTGCTGTAACGTCCCCACAGAGGCCCCTCAACTGGACTCACGTCCCCCAGAGCCAGACCGCCAGGGCTCCGGGGCTGCACAGACGCTCGGGGCCCCCGGGCAGCAGCCGCCACTGCTGGGAACTAGCGGTCCCTTCTGGTCACTTGATATCCATGGCTGGGCTGCTCTGTAGGCTCTCCTGCGCAGGACGCGCCACCAAGGAGTCCGGTCTGGTCAACTTGAGCCTTCTGCCAGTTTTACCGCAAAACACACTCTCAAATTCCTGAAGTTGAGAAACCACCATTAATGTTGTGAATTTACAGACTTGGAAACTTTCTTAAAAACACAAAAGGCTGGGGACACCCGGCTGGCTCAGTCAGTGAAGGCTCTTGATCTCAGGTTGTGAGTTCGAGTCCCATGTTGGGCATAGAGATTACTTAAAATGAATAAATAAAATTTAAAAAAATTAAAAATACACCAAAGGTTAAAACTATGAGCTAACCTACTTCAAAATTTATAAAGGTGTCATCCACGAACTCATGTCACCTCTTTTAAGGGGGTATATGTCATAAAAACAGGGATTCAAACATTTTTCTCAAATAGTCACATTTACACATACTGTTAATTTTCCAATAGATTCCCATAATGCCTGTCCCTTTTATAAAGCCTTCTTTATTTAAAAACAAGCAGCCATACTTATATTTTTCAATGAAGTACAATATGCATGCTACGATACCATTTTCGCCATGTGTGAGTGTTTGCTAGGCTGCATTCAGCCCAGGCACACTGTCCCACAGCATCGCTACCATCCGTCTGCAGAACTTTCCATCACCCCGCAGACACCATGACCATCACATACCCCACACACACCGGTGAGTGCTCCGTGGTGGGCCTGGCATCAGGGGCTGGCTCTGGAAGGCTGAAAGCTGGCTCCTGCGGAGCCCTGTCCCCTGCGGCCCTTGCTCACGCTCTCTACCTCTAGGAACGCTTAACAAGCCCCGGTTTTTGGTCCTGAGCACACGGGGCAGCCCCAAGCTCACAAAAGGAGAAGGCAAGTGCAAGCAGACAGCCTGATCTCATCAGCCTCTGGGAAACAAAGATCGGGGGTCTGCAAAATGCACAAGGTGGAAAATGCTACAGGACAGAGGATTCCATCTCTTCAATAGATAAAGGACAGGGAAGAGAGAGGGGAGCCATCGTGGAATCAAAGCTGTTTAGCTACCAACCGTTTGGCTGGACAGCGTTTGGATCCCGATTCAAGGAAGTCAGCTGGACAAAGACCGCTGTGAGCCCATCGGGGGCATCTGGATGCGATGGTGCTTTTAAACCACACTTCTATTTTTATTTTTATTTTTTTTTAAGATTTTATTTATTTGATAGAGACACAGTGAGAGAGGGAACACAAGCAGGGGGAGTGGGAGAGGGAGAAGCAGGATCTCCGCTGAGCGGGGAGCCCGACGTGGGGCTCCATCCCAGGACCCTGGGATCATGACCCGAGCCGAAGGCAGACGCCTAACGACTGAGCCACCCAGGCGCCCCACACTTCTATTTTTAGAGATGCCCTTGAGAGTAAAACCGAGAAATCTGTGGAATGCTTTAAACCATCCATCGAGGGAGGCAGGACGGGGGTACTGACGACGCTCCCTTGTGCCCAAGGAACCCGGGAGCTCAGTGTTCTGTTCTCCCCGCGTCTGTGCACGGATACACTTCCATAAGTTCTTTTTTTTTTAAAGCATAGCATTCTTAACAATTAAATTTACGTTTACAGATTTTCTGTTATGGTAAAAAATATGTAACGTGAAGTTTTCCATTTTAGCCACTTATCTAAGTGGTTTTACCCAGTGGCATTAACTACCTTCAGGATGCTGTGTGATCAGCGCCGTTTCTGACCTTTCATCGTCCCACACAGACACTCTGTCCCCACGGAACGTGGGCTCTCGCCCTCCCCCAGCACCCACCCACCGTCCCACTTTCTGTCTCTACGAGTTGGGATGACTCCGGGGACCACACAGAGGTGGGCTCATACAGTAGTTGTCCTTTTGTAACTGGCATCCTCAGGTGCATCCGTGCTGTGGCAGGTGCCGAGCGCTTCCTTTTTATGGCTAAGCCATATTCCGCTGTCTGTGCACACGCTCTGCTTATCCACTCCTGCTGATGGACACAGGGGGCCTCCATGTCCTGGCTGCTGTGAACGTTCACATCCAAGTGTCCTCCTGGGTCTCTACCCACAAGTGCAACCGCCGGGTCATGTGACAATTCTACCTTTGAAAGCTGTCACCCGATTTTCCACAGCAGCTGCATGGTGTTCTGCTCCCAGACTTGCAGTTCCGTCTGTCAGTAACAGTCACACCTACTGGGTGGGAAGCGGCACAGCCTTTGGATTTGCATTTCCCTGATGATCAGAGATCTGCTCATGGACCTGATGGTCATTTGTTTATCTTCTCTGGAAAAAGGTATTCAAATCCTTTGCCCGTTTTTGAATTGTGTTGTTTTTCTGTTGCTGGGTTGTGGCGGCTTCATACTGCATTCCTGTCCAAAAATGGAAGCAGAAGTTCGTGCTGCACTAGGTACCCCTGGATTGCCTGGAGTGCACTACCTGTCCACCTGCCATTGGTAACTGCTACCTGCACTCAGGAGCTATAGCTGCACGTATCTCTAATTTTCTTCCCAAACTTGAAAGAAAGGGTTTTAGGGTCTCGATGCAATTTAAGATGAGCCACATTTTGACAATTTCCTGTATCCTGACACCCAAAAGCCCAAATATAAAATATCTGCCTGGGCGCCTGGGTGGCTCAGTTGGTTAGGCGACTGCCTTCGGCTCAGGTCATGATCCTGGAGTCCCGGGATCGAGTCCCACATAGGGCTCCCTGCTCGGCGACGAGCCTGCTTCTCCCTCTCACCCTCCCCCCGCCTCTCATGTGCTTTCTCTCTCTCTCATTCTCTCTCTCTCAAATAAATAAATAAAATCTTTAAAATAAAATAAAATAAAATAAAATATCTGCCTATATTTGAGAAGGTAGAATTTGGGAATAATTACATAAAAGTCACAAAGAAGGAAACTGTCATTTTTGACCTAAGAAAGTACTCCAGAGACCTCCTGAGCAACGTGCACACAGCGAGGAGAGTGCGGGGTGTCCGCCTTTGCTGAGGGCAGCCGGGTGTGGTCTGGGTTCTCCCGGGCCCGAGGCAAGCCGGCAGCCACCGTCCTACTCACCCCACCAGCATCTGTTGCAATGAAACCTCAGTGAAATGTCGGAGTTTCCAGGGAGTTCTACAACGAATCAGAACACCCTTGGAGAACATCTAGCCAAAGCAGGTGTTCACGTTCGATTTGTAAACGTGAGAATGCCAAATATAAAAAGCGTCTTTCTTGGGGCACCTGGCTGGCTCAGTAGGAAGAGTGTACAACTCTTGACCTTGGGGTCAGGAGTTCGAGCCCCACGTTAAGGGTGGAGCCGACATAAGTAAAAATAAACTAAAAAAAGAAAGCAAATTTCTTCTTAATAGGAAAGAGAGCGATGGCCCCGGTTGCACGTCAAGGAACCAAGCCAGGAAGCTGTGAGGACAACAGGCAGACAAGGCACCCGAGAAAGTGCTCAGGGCACCAGGCCGTGCCTCTTGGAACAGGTAGAGGACAAGAAGAGCCTAGGTTTTTTGAAAAAGAATTTTTTCTTTTAAAGATTTTATTTATTTGAGAGAGAGGGAAGGAAGGAGGGAGAGAGAGAAAGTGTAAGAGCGCACAAACAGGGCCAGGGGCAGAGGGAGAAGCAGACTCTCCCCAGAGCCGGGAACCCGATGCGGGACTCGATCCCTGGACACTGGGATCGTGACCTGAGCCAAAGACAGACGCTTAACTGACTGAGCCACCCAGGCGCCCCACAGGAGGAGTCTGAATCGCCATTAATGATCTCAACCTAACAAACACAGAATTCACCAAACAGAGAATACACATTCTTTCCAAATAAACACAGAACTTTTAAAAACCGACCACAGAACACGTCACAACGGAAGTCTCAGCAAACTTTCAAAAACTCTCTCTTTATACAGACCATCTTTGTTGATGACAACATAATAAAAAAAAATGTGTAAAACAGACTAAAAGCTTTTAAACTCCAGATGTCAGAAAGAATAAATCTTTAAAATAATAAAGAAGGTAAGCTTTTAAAACATACAAGCAAATTACAACAGAAAAAAACACCACCACTAACTCCGCTTGCCACCCCCCAAACACCACCACTAACTCTGCTTGCCCCCCTCAAAAGCCAACAGAGCAGAACAACAAGACAAGAAGCCAGGACACCCAAGGCTGACGGAGACTCGGGCACAGACGCCCCAGCTGGGGAAGGGCGGGACCAGCCCATGGGGAGCACCTAGCAGCGGCACTGGTCCCAGGTCTCTGCGGGGAGGTTTTCCTCTTGCTGTGCCCACCCAAGCCATATTTATGTATGAAATACAAAATATAATACCCACAAGTTTTAACCTATTCAATCTCTGAGTATATACAAAGACAGTTAACAGATTTTTTTTTTGTTGTAAGTGCCTTCATCATATTTGAATGAATTGTGTCAATAACTTACTACTAATAGGTACACAAAGCCAAACATTGAATCATTTTCAAAAATACAAAAGCTTTTCTCCAAAGATGACATCCAGATGGCCAACAGACATATGAAAAAATGTTCATCATCACTCGGCATCAGGGAAATCCAAATCAAAACCACAATGAGATACCACCTCACACCAGTCAGAATGGCTAAAATTAACAAGTCAGGAAACGAGAGATGTTGGTGAAGATGCGGAGAAAGGGGAAGCCTCCTACACTGCTGGTGGGAATGCAAGCTGGTGCAGCCCCTCTGGAAAACAGTATGGAGGTTCCTCAAACAGTTGAAAATACAGCTACCCTATGACCCAGCAATTGCACTACTGGGTATTTACCCCATAAACACAGACGTAGTGAAAAGAAGGGGCACCTGCCCCCCAATGTTCATAGCAGCAATGTCCACAATAGCCAAACTGTGGAAGGAGCCGAGATGCCCTTCAACAGATGAATGGATAAAGAAGATGTGGTCCATATATACAAGGGAAGATTACTCAGCCATCAGAAAGGATACATACCTACCATTTGCACTGACGTGGATGGAACTGGAGGGGATGATGCTAAGTCAAATAGAGAAAGACAATTATCGTATGGTTTCACTCATATGTAGAATTTAAGAAACAAAACAGAAGAGTGAAGGGAAAAAAGAGAGAAAAAGAAACAAAGCAAGAAACAGACTCTTGACTCTAGAAAACACACTGATGGTGACCAGAGTGGAGGTGGGTGGGGGTGGGGGAAACGGGGTGGGGATGAAGGAGGGCACTTGTCCTCATGAGCACCAGGTGACCTACGGAAGTGCCGAGTCACCATATTGTACACCTGAAACTAGTGTTACACTGTGTTAACTGGCTGGGATTAAGATAAAAAGCTTAACAAATATATACATAAAAGCTTTATTTTATTAAAATTAACAGTTTACCTCTAACAAATACCATCACAGAGTAACTGCAGGATAACCATAAACGACCCAATCAGAAGGAACGTGACACAAATACTGCTTTAAAACATGATCACATGTACAATGACAGCACAGCTCACGTGGTATGAACGCCATGCAAGACAGAACGGGAACCAGAAACACAGCCTGTGGCTCCCAGCCCCGCGGGATCTACACACAGGAGGCTCTTTGTAAAAGGTTTCCTCCATGTTTATGCACCAACCTCGACTCAGTCCCTAAGAGGTGCTGCAGCCACAGTGGCGGCCACGTGATGGCTTCCACAGGGACCCGATCGGGGTGCGCAGGGCTTGCCTCACCATGGCCTCATCAGCACGCACCCTGACCACCAGCATGCTGAGGCCAGTACCTGGAGCCTCCGTTCTTCCATCTGAGGAAGGGCGGCTGGACTCCTACTCACACCACGCGCTCGGTTACCCCCCTCCCCGGGAGCTGCGCTCGCTCACTGGCATTGCCCCTGGAACCGACAGGCAGGGTCAAGGCAGGGCTGGCTGCATTGGGAGCCAGGTGCTCGGGCCCAGAGCCCCCAAGTCGTCCCCAGTCGCCCTGCCCATGGAAGAGTCTCTCTTCACCTTCTGAATGCATCTGAATTCCAGACTGTTGCATTATCTGCCTCTCTCTCTCTCTCCCTTCTTAATTCGTCTTGCTTCATCCCTTCACAAAGTCTTCAGAGGGTAAAAAAATACACATCTTACAGGTGTCTGACACCCCTTCCAGTCCCATACAACCTGCTGTATACAGCAGGTGCTCAATCTGACAACGGATACCTGAGTCACTCATACGCTGCGTGTCAGTGAACCAACCCGGGCTGTGATTAGTATTTCAATAAACGATGAGCTACAACATTAACGAGCGCAGTTTTGCTCATAGTGAACTCAGCATCTGACACTGGGTTCCAGGAAATGAACGACAGTCGGGGCTATCTTAGGGAAAAAATAACATCACTTGTCAGTCTATAAAATTCTGAAAATCTATCTGCCCTGAATACTGACCTTTTTAAGAGAATCTCCATGTCTTTCCTGAATGTACTTCAGGAACGCCGTGGTCCACTGCAGGGTGGTCGCCTTATCCGTCTCCGCATTGCAGAACGGGACTAAAAGATTCAACTCATCACAGCAAATGCGGATTCTGCGCCTACAGTCAAAATCCAAAGTAATCACGCTGAGAAGCAGAAGCGATACCGCCACTCCCGGCCTGGCCACCTGCGCTCGGGGCCGCGCTCCACCAGGACCGTCCTGCTCAAGGGCCGGGAGCAAGTCTCTAGACCAGGGACAGAGCCAAACCCCCGAAACTGGAAGGAAAATTGTGTGTGCGCTTTTTCTGGGTAGATCGTTCTTCACTCACAAGTTATTACCCTGCTCTCCGTGTGCCAAGGAACTGACCCACAGCTAAGAGTCACAGCTTTGACCTCCAAAGGGGCCCTGGTTCAAAAAAGGATCACAGGGCGCCTGGGTGGCTCAGCTGGTTAAGCGACTGCCTTCGGCTCAGGTCATGATCCTGGAGTCCCGGGATCGAGTCCCACGTTGGGATCCCTGCTCAGCAGGGAGTCTGCTTCTCCCTCTGACCCTCTTCCCTCTCGTGCTCTCTCTCTCTCATTCTCTCTCTCTCAAATAAATAAAATCTTTTAAAAAAAAAAAAAGGATCACACACTACACTCTGCTAATATCCCCAAGCCCAGTCTTTTTAGAGATATTTTTTTTCAGAGAGAACTTAAATCACAAGTTGGGTCTTATGATTAGACCATGTTAGCTCTCACAGATGACACTTGGCGTAATGCCAGGTCCCAGAGGAGCTGACACAGAGTGGCGGATGCAGCACGACCCCTGCTGCCCACCTTCCACGTGCACACGTGGGAGCAGACACGGGGGTCTCCTAAGGCAAACGCGACAGCAGGCACCTATCTCCAGTCTGAGCGGGAGACAGCTCTACATCACAGACGAGAGACAGAGATGCGAGGCAGTGAACCTGCAGTGTGTTACCCTAGGGAATGGCAGGGTGCCAACCTACGGGTAAGGATTCTCCCACAGCAGGTACCCAGTAAACGCTGATGACATGTCAGGTAGGAAAGCCATCCTTCCTAGTTCACAGACGTCCTTCAGTTTGAGAGAGAGAGAGAGAGAGAGAGAGAGAGAGAGAGAGAGAGAGAGAGAGAGAGAGAGAGAGAGAGAGAGAGTGTGTGTGCGCGCGCGTGCGTACAGGTCTAAGAATGATTGCTGGTGGGCTAACTAGCTTTACTACATCCCTTAGAAAGAAGGAAGTTGCCTCAGGTCAACACCGGAGCCTCAGAGTTGAGTATCTGCCTTGCCCCGCGCTACAGAAAGGGAACTGGGACGAAGGACCCCGGAAATGATTAAGTTAATTACATTAGTTACGTTAGGGAAACATCAGGTAAAAACCCAGCTGTAATACAGAAAAATTAACCACCTTTTGGTTCTACATAAAATCCAAATAAATTCTAAATAAAACCTGCAGATAAAACGACCTAAAAAACAGTTTTAACCCTTTCTTCCCCAACATTCTTAAAAGAACCAAGTGAAGCTGGTGCCCTGGTGTGCAGCCCAGCTGTCTCCCGGAGGCCCACTCACAAGGCTGGCTCCTGACGGCCTTGGGGAACTACGATCTTGGGAGGGTTCCCAGCATCATTAGTGAGGTGCCTAACTGTGCTAAAATGTTTGTACGAACAATGCAGTTCATGCTGAGCACTGCTTCTCCCTCTGGGGGCCTGGGGTTTGGCGGCTCACCAGGTAGGAAATGCCTCCATGACCCGACCCGCCAATAAAATCTTGGGGCACTGAGTCTCTCATGAGCGTTCCCAGCTGGCAATTTCACCCGCCCCAGGACCCGGTGCTGCAGGAGCAGAGTGCATCTGGGAGCCCCTTGGAAGAGGTGACCTGGGAGCTCGCATCTGGCTCCCTGGACTCCTCCCCAGGCACCTTTGCTAAGTTTGCTGTGTCCTTTCTCTGTAATCAATCAAAGCCGTAAGTCTTCCTAATGAATCCTCAAACCTGGGGGTGGTCCTGGGGACCCCGATCCACCTAGCAAAACGCAGTATTTACTCCGGCCAACTTTTCTCCACGTTGAACACGTTTTGAAATAACTAAACTACTGTTTCATGAATGACTTGCCTGTTATTGCTAGTAACTATAGTAAACTTGCGTGTTGACGAGCAATCACACGCATTACCTTCTATCTCTTTCCATGCGGTTGTGCCTCTCCCTACGCTGCGACCTTCCTCCCTGGGGCCCGCTCTGGGTCTGCTCCCCGAGGTTTGCCTGCGAGGACTCCGCGGGCGGCCAAGCGCCCTGTGTGGTGGTTGAGCCTTCGCCCACGTTCTGAATCTCTCCAAGGGCTCTTCGTTCTACATTTGTGTCCAGCTGACGTATTCTACTCCGATTCCTCTTATTTATGGCTTGCTTACATAGCGCTTCTTCTTTGCAAAAGAAGAAAAAAGTGGTATTTTAATTTTTTATTTTACTTAACTTGTCCCCATTAATGCTGAATGTATTTTGTGGCATTTTTCAAGCCAGAATAGATACATGAATGGGCAAAGGAAGGCCCAGAACTGAACAGGAAGAGCTGTACCCACTACAGTAACTGGTACAAGCCGTTAGCACAAAGCTCCAAACCACAAAACTGAACATAAATCCATAACTAAAACACTCTGAGTATTATGTGATCAATAGAACCTTGTCAGAAGTCCCTTTTTTTTATCAACAGGTGTTAGCTGCCATCTATGAATAGAGAAACCAAGAGGTTGTTCAATTTTTCTGATGTTCAGAATAGAAAAAACAAACTTTCTCCCAAAGATTTTCTTTTATACAATTACTCTAATGTGACAGCAGGTACTCTATCTGCCATGCTCAGAAGAGGACAAAACCTAAGTGCCTTAGGGTTCAATGTGCCCTCAGCTGACAAGGGATTCTGCCCCCAGAAGGAGGAATCACATCCCAGCTCTTATTTATGCTAGAGGAACACGGCAAATTCCACCACCTCCAGAACAGCTGGCACCTAACCATCATGTGTGGTGACGTACATTCCTGAGACGCCAAACAAAACCAAAGTTTCTGTGGCCAAAGGGTCCCTACGCACAACTTCCACAATGGGACCTGCAAGGAAGACATGGTGGGAAATTCACAGCGCTGGGAATATTTTGTTCCTGAAGCTGAGGAGTTAGTACATGGTTTATGTTACTATCAACCTTTCGCTTTGCAAATGGTAGCGCATACTTTTGAATAAAAAGTCCTAACAAGGAGAACGACCCACTGGCTGGAGGAGCTCAGCACTCCATCCCCGCCCTGCCCCCATCAGCTCTGGAAAAGCTAGGTGTTATTTTGTCGCGTTAAGTTGAAAAGTAATTTGTTTGCAAGGAGAAAGGGATTGTGAGCTCACTCTCAAGGTGAGCAAAGTTTGCCTTCAGCAGTTTCTTTATTTCTAAAACTTTCTGAATCACCTTATGGCCTCTTGCTCCCAACTCAATCCTTTGCCCATCTGTAGATTGTCTCCTAAAGCTTTTAGCAGATTTCAGACTCCTGCCTCACTCACGAAATATAAAATAAGAAACAAAAAAACAACTATTAAGTGCTTTCAGCAACTTGAAGGAAACTGAAAATTTACATAAGTCTATCATTTTTCTGTTTATGGAGATTACCAGTAAGAAAAAGCAGCCCCCAAACTCAATGATTCCGTGCTAAGTATAAATATGATGTCTGAAGGCAGCGTGGATGGCTCGGTCAGCTAAGCGGCCAACTCTTGATTTTGGCTCAGGTCCTGAGATCCAGCCCCATGGTGGGCTCTGTGCTCAGCAGGGAGTCTGCCCGAGATTCTCTCTCTCCCTCTGCCTCGCCCCCTGCTTGTGTGCTCGTGCTCGCTCTCTCACAAATAAATGGATAAATCTTTAAAAAAAAAAAGACTACTTCCTGTTTATACTCGGCCTCTCTCCCTCCCCACTCCCCGCCAAGAAGCCAGCAGGGCAGTGCTCCCTCTACTTTATGGCTTACCTCCTACTTTAATCCAAACCTGCTCAGGCAAAGCTTTGTTTCTACTGCCCAAAGTCTGTTTAGTGGATTCAATTTCCTGCTGGTAACAGAAAGAAAATGCTCTAGGCAATCCAATGTCCTGATGCTTGGCAGCTTCGAGTATAGAACATGGGTTACCAGAACCCTGCAAAAAATGAAGCGACAGGAAGTTTATCAGCATGCCCACAAATCAAATGCCCTCTAACCGAAGTCAGGGCAAAGGTGTTAATGCCATTTGAGTAACTTCACGTACACTGAGGATTTTAAGACGTTCCCAAACCACCCCTTTTGATCTTAAAGATTATTAAGCTCAATAAAAGAAAAACAAATCCTTCAGACCTAACAAAAATAAAATCCATCTGATACAAAAGGGCAACACCCGACAAGTCCCTCCCTTACCTGTGACAAGTCCCTCCCTTACCTGCGTCTGTGAGAGGCTCGAAACCCCCGCAGCAGAGCAAGCATTGGCCGTGAACAGAGGGCATGTAAATTGTAAAGCGGTGGCGGCTGCCGCAGTTTTATTTTTCACCAATGTCGTGCATTTGTTTTGTTGCTGATGAAGAGGGACGTTCATGAATTCGGAAGGATGTCGGATAAGAGTTACCAAACTGCCAAGACAAAGGAGACCCGGAGACACGTGAAGACTGTGTGGCAGGCAAGTGTGCCAAAGGCTGTGATCCCCAGCACGCTCTCCTGGCTAGCACCAAGACTTCTAGACAACTCAGATCGGGCAGGACGCGCGCCCCTCCTCGTGGAAACCTCTACCGTACCAGGATCAACCAGCGCTGCAGTGGACAAGCTCACACTTCTTCCTCACAGAGGACCATATGGCTGGATGTCACCTGACACCAATCTCTCTCACTTTTTTGGGCCGTTCTCCAAACTCTGATGACTAGGGGCAAAATGGGGAAAACCACAGGGTAGGGAGGGATAGAAAGCGAGAAGCCCCCCCCAGCACAAGAGGCTACTCCTCTTCAGTATTTATCTCTGAGACATGACTGATGCGCTGGCATCCTGGCGGCAGGGCGAAGCTGTGTTCTGTCATCAGGACACTTTCCTTCCACCAAGGCTCATCCGTGTGTGGAGTCACCCCTAACCTGAGTCAACGTGGGAGAAACAGGCCTCTCCTGACATTTAGGTGGACAATTTGGTGCAAAAGCTTTGGTCCTCAGAAGCATCTGTACACTTATCTCAACTGAACTCTCTTCCACATGCAGAGTATGCACCACACGAGGGCATGCTTCGTGGTACGCACTCACGACTCAAAAGTATTTGCTCATCGGCGCTTGCAGAGCACACAACCTTTCAAGTCGGCCCCAGACCCAACGGGATCTGCTCCCTGTGAAGATGCCGGCCAGAGGAGGCTGGTGGCTTTCTCCAGGTTTGACTTCACCTACACCCAGGCCCACTTGGGCCTCATCCCTATTCAAACACAAGCTGTAGTAGGGCTGGTGGCCTCTGCACCTGGATCACCTTGTCTACACCCAGACCCAGCCAGGCTGGTGGCCGCCCCACCAGAAGGACTCATGTGCACCCAGATAGAGACTACGGCCGCTCCATGGGACCTCCTCGTGTGCACCCCGGCGGAGGCTGCTGGCCTCGGCGGCGCATGGCCTCGTGGGCACGCAGCCCCAGCGGGCCGCTCCCGGCGCACCCGCGCCTCCCCGCGCCCGGCCACCCGGGAGGTGGCGGGGGAGGGACACCCACTTGTTGAGCGCCACGCCGGGCTCTGGGGGCTCGGCGCCGCGCGGAGCGGGCGGCGGCTCCGCAGGGATGCTGTTAAAGCGGTCCTCCAGGCGGACGCGCACGGCCGACTTGGCCCGCGCCTCGGGCGCGCCCTCCGCGTTCTCCTTGCCGCCGCCGTCGGGCGCCTTGGGCCGCGGCGCGCCGGGACCGGGGCAGTCGGCGCCCGGCGTCTTCTCGGCGGGGGCGGGGGCGGCGGCGGCGGCGGCGGGAGCACCCGCCTCGCTCAGCAGCATCATGCGCAGCTCCTGGAAGTCGACGTGGCCCAGGCAGGGCGCTGCGCCCGCGAAGCCGCCGTCGGCCAGCGCGGGCGGGCACAGCACCGGGTACACGGGCGCCGCGGCCCCCGCCGCCGCCGCCGCCGCGCCCCCCGCCGCCGCGAAGCCGCCCGCCGCCGCCGCGCCCGGCGCGGCGGCCGCCAAAAAGGCCGAGCTGAGGCGCGCGTCGAGCTCGCCGTCGGCCGCCGCCGCCTCCATGTGCGAATAGAGGATGTGCTGCAGCTGCGTGTACTCCACCTCCGTCATCTCCACCAGGCTCAGGTCGGTGGTCGTGAAGCTCAGTCCCGCCTCGCCCGGCGCCGCGTCCGCGCCCTCGGGGCCCGCCGGCCCGCCCGCCTGCGGCGGCTCCCGCGGCCCGGGGCCCGACATGCCGGAGCCAACGGCGGGGCGCGCGCGGCGGGGCCGGCGGGCTCCGGGCCGGCGCGGCCTCGCCGGGCGACGTTGGGGGGCGGGAAACCGCTGGACCCGCAGTGCGCCTGCGCCGCCCCGCCCCGCAACGGAAACCCCACCCCCTGCGCCGCGGCCCCGCCCCCGCCCCGCTCCGCCCCGCCCCCGCCAACGGCCTGGCCACCGCCCCGCCCCGCCCCGCCCCGCCGCGCCCCGCGGCCTCCACGGGAGTTGCGCGCGCAGGTATGTGGGGGGGGCGGGGCGGCAGGCTGCGCGCGCAGGTCGGGGGCGGGGCCGGCGGGCGCGTGCGCCCTAGCAGTTCACAGGTGAGATACCTTACCCCGTGTACCTGTGTGACCTGGGGCCGTGCAGCCTGGTCACACTCTTTCTCAGACCGGTGCGTCCCAGAACAGACAGCAGCCGTGCCCCCGGAACGTGCAGCGCTCCCTTACCGCGTCCTTTCTCGGAACAAATGCGAGATCAGACCCTGCACGCGGTTTTAACACGCTTTTCTTTTCTCCCACTTAAAACGGAGGGAAGTGGCGAAGTCCTCAGTAAAACGTTTGAGGACAGCGGATTAATACGAATAGAAAAAAACAAGTTAGAGCACTGATTTCCACACCAGATTAGAAATCAGCTGTAGGTGATTGCAATACATAATCTTAAGTGAAATGATCAAGCCATTAAATGCATGGGATGACACGGATAAAATCTTTGAGTAGATTCCAAGCACGGCACCGACACGGACCGCAGTGTGCACAGAACTGCCAGATCTTGTTAAAAAGCAGATTCTAGGTCAGGCCTAGGGGGACCTGGAACCCACCTTTCTAGGGAGCCCCCATCTGATGCAAATGCAGCTGGTCAAAGGACCCCAACTTGAATAGAAAAATCACAGAGTACCGTGAAATTTACAATGGTTAAAAGAGAAAATAAAATCAAGGTTATGTCCAATATGGCTTTTCACTTATTGGAAATAAAGACCATTGGCACCTACAGTGTTTTTTTGTTTCTTGTTTGGGTGGAGTTCTTGCAGATAGCAGTTTTCAAACCTTCTTTTGTTTAGACGTAAAATGTGAGAATGGTCTGACTTTACTGGAGTTTGCATTCTAAATAAAATGTGAACAGAATACCAAACATGCTTTTCTTTTAAAGTCAGTGTAGCTCCCAGTGGTTCTGCCTACCCCTCAGGAGGCAGCCGGCTGAGCTGAGAACCTGACTGAGAATTCGAGCCAAGCCTAGTGTGCAGGGAGTGAGGAAGGCTCCAGCCATGGCTCTTGGGAGCGAGTACCAGGCCTCCACCCCAAACATGCAAGAAAATAAAATATCAGAGGGACCCTGAATGAAGGACTAGCCCTTCAAGGACAGGAGGGCAGCACAGCACACATGGTCATCATCTAGGGGAAGACCCATGGTGGGTCATAAGGTCAGTTTAGTGACCCTGGACCCACAATTGAGAACAAAAAGCATACCATCTGTGTGAGCCGTGTGTCATGAGGGTAAGTGTCAAATGTGAAACTGTTATACAAACATGTATTCTGTGAAACCAGAGTGACTTGATGTCAAAATCGCATAAAGATATTAACAGGAATATAAAACCACAGAGCAATACCTGCAAAAATTCTTGATAGAATCTTGGCAAATTGAATCCAAAAAGATTTCTGAAAAAAGGAATAATAGGTCATGACCAAGTAGATCGTATTCCAGTGACACAAGGGTTGTTTACATTTGAAAATCAACCAACATCATTTACTGTATTAACAGGCCAAAAAGGAAAAAAAAAAAAGCGTTCACCAAGTATAACATCCATTTCTGATAAAAACTCTGCAATCCGTAATGGAAGGGAACTTCCTCAACCTGATACAGGGCATCTATGAAATCACTACAGCCAGCATCATAATTACCAGTATGAGACTGTTTTCCCCTAGGTTAGGAAACAGGCAAAGACCTCCACCATCACTACTTGAATTCAGCATTGTACTGGAGGCTCTACTCGGCACAAGAAAGCAAGCAGAAGAGAAGGCATCCAGACTGAGAGAGAAGTGTAGCTGTCTTTCCTTGAAGACAACATGACAATCTGTGTAGAAAAACCTATGGAATCTATAAAAAAGCTACCAATGGACTTCACCAAGGTCACAGAATAGAAGAACAGTGTTCAAATATCACCGTATCCTATACGCTAGCAACGAACTTGTGCACATTGTGGTTAAAATACAATACCATTTACAATCACGCAAAAATATGCTTAGGTACAAATTTAACAAAACACGTATAGGACATATATGTTGGATATCATACTGAGTATTTTCCTTAAAAATCGTTTGTGCTCTGCCTACTCATCCCTCCCTCCCTTGCCCCCTGGAAGCCACTGATCTTTGTGTTTGCATAATTTTGCTTTTTCCGGAATGTTATATAGTTGACATCATGCAGTGTGTAGCCTTTTCGGATTGGCTTCTTTCACTGAGTGATATGCATTTGAGGTTCCTCTCTGTCTTCTCATGGCCTGAGAGCTCATTTCTTCTTAGTCCTGAATAATATCTGCAGTCTGGATGATCCACAGTTTATTTATTAATCACCTACCGCAGGGCATCTTGGTTGCTTCTGAGTTTTGGCGATTATGAATAAAGCCGCCATAAACATCCACGTGCAGGTTTTTGTGTGGACATGAGTTTTCTACTTCTTTGGATAAATACCAACGAGTGTGGTTGTGGATCGTATTACAAGAGTTTTGTGAGAAACTACCAAACTGTCTTCCAAAGTGGCTGCCCCATTTCGTGCTCCCGCCAGCAGTGGATGAAGAGTTCCTGCAGCTTCACATCCTCGCCAGCCTTGGGTGTCAGCGTTCTGGATTTTGGTTGTTCTGATAGGTGTGCTTGACGGCCTTTTGCAGACTCGATCACAGCGCCCACTAGATGGCCGCACCTTGCAGGGCTGGGCAGTGCCTTCCAGGATACAGCATATGCTCTAAGTCAGCAACCAATTTATGGTGCTCCTTCTGCACAGCTGGGATTCATGGACCTGGGAATCAAGGGGTCAAAATGGGATGGCTCCTCTCACTGTTCCCTCTCCTGATCCACGAGCTGAATCTCTGCTGTCTGTTCCCACAACTTCTGGTTCTAGAAAGCTCAGTTCAAGGGGAAGAGAGCCCCATCCAGAGGACGCAGTGCCAGTCTCATTGGGCTGTGGGCTGGGGCGGCCACCTGGCCACGTAGGACGCTTCGTGCCAGTGAGCCAACAGGTAAAGAACGTAGACTGTACTGGCCAGGCTGATCGGGCCTGTCTGTCAAGGGGCAGAGGGCCGGAGGACATGCCTGGAATGCAGGAGGATTCCCCGGGGTGCCTCCCAGTACCCTCAAGTCCTGTGATTGAAGTCAGTGCAAAAGTTCAAGGACGCGATTCAGGTGGGCTTGCTGGGAGCTCAGGCCCATCAGGAAGGAAGCTCTGGGGCTCCCACCAGGCGGGGAGTCCCAGCCAGGGAGCGTGGACTGGATGGTGCAGAGCGGCCTGTGGCCAGCTGCAGAAATGAGGACCACAGCAGCTGCTGGCCTTATCCCTGCCACCAAGCTGCAGCACCGAGTGTGAGCCTGTGGAGAACACCGGGGAGGGACTGTCTTCTCCTGGGCATATGCACGTGTTTTCAGGATGGCCGCATCCAGTTAGGTGGGAGCATGACTCTGTTGTTGTCTTTGTTTAGAAAATAGGGTTTAAAGGGTGCTGTGAGCAAGGCTTGGGAGGTGTGCCGAGGCCCGTGCTGGGGGCCGTGCTGGGGGCAGGATGCCTCTGGCTCTCGCTGGGCCACTTTGGTCAGCACGCCCCCTTCCGCATATTCCTGATTAGGGGGATCACCAGAGGCACTTCTGCTTGAGATCTGGAGGCCAGGAGGGCAGTGGGGCCACGTGTGGGTGGAGGGGACTGTGGGGGATCTCCTGGTTTGGGCGCTGTAAATACTTGCTTATAGATATATTTTTTAATGTAATGGTTTTTATTTTTTTTAAAGAATTTATTTATTTGACAGAGAGAGCAAGCACAAGCAGGGTGAGGGGCAGAGGGAGAAGCAGGCTCCCCGCTGAGCAGGGAGCCCGACATGCAGCTCAGTCTTGGGACCCTGGGATCGTGACCTGAGCTGAAGGCAGATGCTTCACCGACTGAGCCACCCAGGCGCCCCTCCTTACAGATTTTTGTGTGTGCACAGATCCTCTTCTGTTTAGTCCTGTTTCCCAACCTTTGAGAACTGGTGACTCCCAGAGAAACCCTTCCAGACTTAACGTTCCTCAACTCCTTTCCTGTGCTGGGACATTTTAGTGCCTCTGATCGGCCATGTGTGTGTTGTGTGTGCGCTGGGCCCTTTGGAAGGCCACATACCACTGCAATGGCTACGATCTGTACCCCCAGAACCAACTCTGGCCCCCTTGCAGGTGACCTTGCCCTGTGGCTAATGCATGCTTTGGGGTGAAATGTCCAGCTGGGCGATTGAAGTCACTGGTCAGAAACTGTCAAGTCTTGCAGGGGCGGGCGTGGTTGCACCTGCCCTTCCCACCGGCTGTGCATGAAGGTGCCAGGGTCCTGACATGCCGTGCTGACCCACACTGTGTGTCTCCGGCGGCTCAATCCCTCCTCTGTTTTTACCGGCGGTCCCGGATTTGTTCCCTTGGAGCTAGGGGTGGTCGTGTGACATGGCGCGACCAACAAGATCTAACCAGAAGTTGTGAACAGGGAGCAGATGGGGCAGGTATGCCCTGCGAGGCTCTATTGCTCCTGCTGGCTTCCTCCTAGAACAGGGAGAGGATGATGTGATGCCAGCCATGAGGACAAAGGGACCGGCTGAGGATGGGCTGTCAGTGACACTGAGGCCACTCTACCCCTTGGGACTGCCTGCCTCTAGGTTCCCGTGAGGCATGCAGACAAAACTCTGTTTAGAATCTCTGTTCATTGGCGTTTCCTAAATGTATTTCCCTGGTGATATAGCCCTGAGCATCAGCAACGCAAGCACAGGAAAAAGGGGCCAGAAATACCATGAGGAATGCTTGTTTCCGGACGACCGCTTTTGCCCCCCAAGCGGGGGGTGGGGAGCGGGGCAGATCTTGGTTCGCTGAATATGCTGCTTTCATTTCCTGTTCTCCTGGGCGGACACTTAGGACCCCACAGACCTACAGGGAGCATTCATTCTCTGCAAACTAGAAGGATATGAACCCTTCGAACAATGTGAAAAACACGAATAATGCTTTTAATACTTGATGCCTTTGGGAATCGCCCAGGATAAAAGAAACAAAGAAAAGACACAAGAATGTATAGAATCCCAATTCTGTGAAAGAAAAACAGGGGAAGAAGATTCAGGGAAAACAGGTAAAAGTTACCAGCAGTTACTGCTGGGTGTCAAGTCACGGGCTGTCTCGGTGCTCCTGTCTTCCCCCGAGGGTCCTATGGTGAGCGCACAGTGCACTGTCCCACGGAGACCCAGCAGTCGGGGCCCCGTCCCTGCCTCCCCTCCGAGGGGCCCCAGTAGGGCTTGCCCAAAGGGGTGCGTGCTTCTCCCCGCCTCCCGCACAGTCCCCGTGGCTGCGCCCCTACCCAGCCCTGCCTCTAGGTGGGTCCCTGGGCTAGCAGGGGTGCGGTGGAGTTGAGGAGCGTGCCAGCCCCTCGGTGCTGTCTCCGTGGAGCCCCAGCCCCTTCCAGCTTTCTGGTGAACAGGCTCCTTTCATGCTCTCTTATGGCCACCTCTGCGCAGCGCAGCCCGGCCGGTGAAGCACCAGGACTGGGGTTCCCAGGCCGGTGGCACCCCTGCCAGGCCCCGCAGCTCGAATCCCAGGGACTGCCCTGCCGGGCCATGTCCTCAAGCCGGACTCCTCACTAGTCGGGCTTCTGGAGAGCCACACACAGCTCGGGGCGCCCTGGATTGTGGGCGACATTGGCTAAATGGGGTCACAGGTTGGAGGGGTGATGGCGTGACAGGTGGCAGGGTGAGGACGGCGCTGCCTGGTGCCGCGGGAAGGTTTCGTGGAGCCTCTGAAAGCCAGGCTTTGGGATGAATACAAACGAGGCCAAGCATCTGAGGAGTAGACGATGGACTGAGGATTTTAACGTGGGGCCGTTTCCGACACTTTGGGGAAACCCCTCTCATCTTGCGAGTCTGGGAGCCGGGTGCCACGCTCAGCACTCCTTAGCGTCTGTCCTGCACAGCTGGGGTGTTCCGACCTGCAGGGCCTGGGCAGCCAGCAGCTCTCCGTAGAGCGGCCCCCCCACGGTCAGGGCTGCCCCCTCGGCCCCCCGGCGTTGGCTGCGTGCTCCGCTGGGATGGGGGCCTGTTGTGCCAGAGGGGACGTCTTCGCTTCTGCTCGCAGCGGCGCTGGGGTGCACAAGCTGAGGAAGTTCGGGCGCGGGTCACTAGGTTGAGGGCGGTTACAGGTAGCAGTGACTAGCCACAGTTCACGGGGCTGTGCTGTGCCCACGCTCTAGCCATGGCCACGTGTCGGGTCCCCTCATCGTGAAGGCACCCGCGTCAGCCTCCCGGCCACGGCCACGGCCACACAGTCCACCCCACCACGTGCTCCCTGAGCAGCACCAGGCACGGGGCGCGTCTAGCCACACACGGAGCAGACAGAGCGGTAGGGCGGGTCACCCAACTCGAGGCCAGAGGTCGTCTGCTGAGCGGGGGCCCCCGTCCAGCCCCAAAGTCCCAACAGGGAAAAGCAACAGCACACGAGGGACAGAAAACCTTCTGTAGACATTTATTCTACTTCAAGTAACAAAACCTATGGAGTTGCATGTTTTAATGTACAGTGATATCATACTTTGCAATATAAAATACAATTTACAGAAATTTCTATCAAGTAACCCTAAAGAAACACACTTGATTTTTACATTTGTGTATTTAAATTAGAAAAATTTGTTTTACATGTAAAAAACCCTTCACATCATATTAGATGTTGGAACTTGACGCCACTTCAATGTAATTTAACCTACTGACGCTTGGTCTGGAACCAGTCACACCGAATCACCAAGTTCTCCGTGTTCGTTGTTATCATTTGAACGTTTGTGCTAGAAAGTGAAAAATCTGTAGTGATGTACAATGGAATAGACTCCAAACAATGAATGAAATTCTCTAATTTTACACTTGCAAAAGTAAGTTTATGAAAATATAAAAAAATTATGAAAGTGTATTTGTACAGTCAAATAAATTAGCAAGGTTTTCTCTATTTCCTGCTTTGGAAGTACTTGAAATTATGCGACCAGGAGCAGGACGCTGTTTGGGTCAACAGTGTCCCGGTTTGTTGTTCTCGAGCGACTGTCACTGTTTTCTGTCTCAGACTTCACACAAACACTGTTCCATTTTCAATGACAGACTTTAAAACGCATCACCGGCCAGGTTAGCAGTCTGGGGCGGGTGCACTTTCCCTGGGCCACAGGAAGGACTGTGGGGATGGTCGAGTTTCACAAACAAAAATGCTCCTGATTATTCAAATTAAAGTCACTTCCCACCCCCCACCCCCGTTTTAAAGTACACTTAATTGGCTTCTTTTCTCATTTTCTTTAAGCTGGTAAAGGTTACACCTTTTTCAATAAATTGCTATTTAAAAAATGCAACAGTTTCTACTCGGACAGATGTTGCTTTTAATCCTGTTCTTGAGGAAAAAAAAACGTATAAGGTGATATACAAAAACTGAGAAAAACTAAGAAATGTTTTGTTTCCTGGTTGAAATTTGTAATTCACATTTCCTTGTGACAAAAGAAAAACGCGTTTGTAAAAGCTCTGTCTTTCTCCCCATCCCCGGGAGGAGCAGAAGGCCTTCTCCCCCGGCCGGCGCCCCTCGCAGCAGCTTTCCAGAAACAGAGATACAGAGATGTCAGTAAAGGTACGGCTCTAAGGTCCACGGAAATTCCCTTAAAATTTACTCTGGTCAAGTTACTGGAAAAGATAACTTTATAATCTGAAAAAGCAATATGCTTCTGTAGACACTTTCCCATTTCAGTAATTTTAAATGGAAATACTGAGTTCTTAGTTTTTTTTTTTTTTAAAAAGCATCAGAATTGTAAAGATGTGAAATTTTGTAAGAAACCACTATACACAAAATTACAGTAATTTTTCAAGTCCAGAATATTCTATTCTGCATCTAAGTTCGTAGCTCTTTGCAAAACCACATGCTCACCACAGCTGGGGCCAGCTCTCCGGGAGGCCGGCTGCGGGCGGCCGGGGCCAGAGCAGCTGCAGGGGCTCGCGCGGCCGGCGAGTGGCCGCTAGGTCTGCGCGGCGGGGGCGGCAGCCCGAGGGGCCTCAGCTTTGGGGTCGCGGGCGCCCTCCTTGCTTTTGCTGCGGTCCTTGCGCTCCCGGCCGTGGTCACGGGTCCGGTCACGGCCGCGCTCCCTGCTGCGAGACCGCTCCCGCTCCCGCCTGCGCTCCCGGTCCCGGTTCCGGCTGCGCTCCCGGCTCCGGCCCCACTCGGCCGCCCGCTCTGGCTCCCGCCCCCGGTCCCTGTCGGCACCGCGCTCCCGACTCCGGTCCCACTCGCGCCCGGGGTCCTTGTCGCGGTGACGGCCCCGCTCGTGGCCCCTTTCCCAGTCCCGCTCCCGGCTCCAACGCCGCCCTCGCTCCCGCCGGCGCTCCTCCAGGGCCCTGCCCGGCCGGTTCTCTGGCAGCGTGGCTTCGGGTTCATCCAGAGGCTTTTCTTTGGGCCCGGCTTCAAACCGCTCCCTCGGCCGCCCTTCGAAGGCCTGGCTTCTGTACTCATGGCCCTTGCCCTCACGGAAATCAGTCTCGGGGCCCTGTGTGGGCGCCTCTTCCCAGCGCTCCGCCCGGTGCGGTGGTGGGTGGCTGGGCAGCTCCAGCAGTGGCCTGGGGCCTGGCTTCAGCCCCGGCGCTGGCGGGCCCTGGAAGTGGAAGCGGGGAGGCGTGGGCTCACTCTTCTCGGGAAAGGGCACAGACCCTCTGGGTCCGCCAAACGGAAGGGGCGCTGGCGCCCGGGGGTTGGCAAATCTCGGCGGTGAGCTTACCCTCTGCTCCTCGAACTGCTGAGGCTGAATCCCCCTGGGTCCTGGCATGAAATTTGGTGCTTGGCCTCTGGGTCCTTCAAACTGACCAGGATGTGGCCCCCTTGGGCCCACAAAGTGGCCGGGGGGGGGCCCTCTCTGACCGCCAAACTGGGAGGGAGGGGGACCCCCTCGGGGCCCTTTAAACTGTGACAGCAGAGGCCTTCTCTGGCCTCCAAACTGGAAAGGCGCCGTGCTCCTACTCCCCATGAACTGGGCTTGTTCTGGTCCCTCAAACTGCGGGGCAGGGCCGGCCATCTCATCGTACGGGCTGTCCTGGAATTCCCTTTTCTCCCCATGGGGGTCCTTCCGCTCTTCAAATTGGGGTGGTGCTGCTCCTCTGGGCCCCCCGAGGTGGGAGGGGGAGGGACCCCTGCCATCCCCGTAGGGAGAGGGCCCATGTGGCCCTGAGAACAAGGAAGGGATGGGCCCCTTCTGGGCCCCGAATCTGGCCGGCGGAGGCCCCCTTGGCCCATCGCTATTAGAAATGATATTCTCTTCTGAAAACGAAGGGACTGGCCCCCTTGGTCCTGGGAAATTGGGGCCATGAAGCCCTGACGTCCCGAAAGCGCGTGGTGCTGGCTCACGCTGGCCCTGAGATGGGGGCGGAGGGGCCCCTCCTCTCTGTCCAGCTGTGGGGAATGTGGCAGCCCCCTCACCGGGTCTGCACTGTGGCTCTCTGTCTCCTTCGGCTTCAACAGCCGAGTGGTCACCTTTTTCAGCAAACTGAACATTTCTTGGATCCTCGTACTGGGTCGAGCCAAGCGATTTTTCCTGAGAGGTACACGCTGGGCCTGAGAAAGGGTCCCTCCCTCCAGGAGAGGGGAAACTCTGCCCGTCGTTCTGCAAAGGGAAGCCAGGCTGAAACGCGGTGCTGGGGGGCGTGGGCAACAGTACCTTGCGGGCAGGTCTGGGCATGCTACCCAAGCCTGTCGAGGGTGGGCCGCCATCTGCCGGTGGCGGTGCCGGGCTCAAGGAGCGCTCGTGCTTGGGGCCGTCCGGCTTGGCTGGCAGGGCAGTCTCTGCACCCTCTTCCCGGGTTGTGGGGGGCCTCGAGCCGGCTTCGCTCTCGCAGTGCTCCACGGCCAGCCGCCGGGCCTGCCGGGGGTCCCGACTCTGCCGCGGGTCGCAGCCGGGGCCGGCGGCTGGAGGGGCACCAGGGAGCGCAGCGGGGCGGCCGGCGGTCTGCTGCTCTTGCGGAAACAGCTCAGCCTGGGGCAGGGAGGACTTTGGGGGTGGAGACATGAGTGCCTCAGCCACGGAGAAGTGCGCCATGGAGGCCCCCACGGCGGCCCTCTGCTGCCGTAGCGCGGCTTCCTGCTCCTCCACCTGCCTCTTCTGCTCCTCGATCTGCTTGTTGAGCTCTTCTATCATCTTCTGCTGCTCCACCAGGGAGGGGGCCGCTCCGGGGGCCGCGGGCTCACCAGGCCTCTCCGTGGCGCCTCCCTTCCCGTCCGCACACATCCTGTTGGGCAGGTCGTCAATGGCCACTTTGGCTTCTTCTAAAATGGTCTCATCTTCTGGGTCATAGGCCACCTCCTCCCGCTCGGCGGTCTCGGGGGCCTTCTCCACGTCAGGGCGCCTCCCACGCTCGAGCTGAGTGTCAAAGGCTCTCTCAGGACCGTACTCCTCTTCGGGGTCATACGGTCTGTCGTCTTCCTCGTCCTCCAGAGCTCTGTCTTTTGAGAACTGACCGAACTGCTGGACAATTGGATCTAGTAAAGGCGCCGCAGGCAGCCCACCGTCGGCCTTGGCTTTGGAGTCTGAGTGGGAGGCTGGGGCGGACTCCACGGCCTCTCTGGCAGGGGGATCAAATGATTTCTTCTTCCCGAACAGGGTCTGCAGGATGTGCTCCAGGGGCGAGGCTGTTTTCGGGGCAGAGGAATTGGCGGCGGCAGCGGCCGCCGGAACAGCCAGTGCAGGGGCTGAGGGGACGCTGCTCGTGGCTCCCGGTTTGAGCGAGGACAGGATCTTCAACACAGAGGACGAGGCTGGCGCAGCGGGGGGCTCCGGCAGCGGGGGCGGTGGTGGAGGAGTCCCTGGGGGTGTGGTGCTGACCGCCATGTCCCCGGAGCCCACCTGGGACTTGGGGGGCTTCCTCTCAGACTGCGGGGCCGCAGGCACTTTGGGATAGACTGGAACTTCCGTTTCTTCTTGGGTCTGAGGGCGGATCCGCTTCTCCTCTACCTTCTCTAATTCTCCAGCATTTGAAGGACGTTTTATTCTCTGACAGATTACTAACCCAAGGATTATGTTGGGACGTGGTGACTCAAGACCTGAAAAACAAAATATTTGTGCAAATTTTAGAATCTAACTTCAGCCTTTGTTCCTCAGATGCAAACCCTATTAAGGGCGGTCGTGGAAGACACTCACTGGCAAAGTAAAATCAAGTTTGAAGAGTTTACTGCAAAAGACTGCGGAGCCAGACCACAGAGCCCAGGGCCCAGCTCACGCATAAATTCACCCAGGTTACAGATCAGAACACCAGATATACTGCGAAAGCAGCCGCGTGAGAGGAGGTGGGGAAGGCCATTATGCAAATATCAACATCTGCTAACCTACAGGGAGTGAGGCAAGGCACCAGGGACGGTGTTTCAACCAGATCTTAGCTGTGTTCTTTTGCTAACACGTCAGAAAGGCAATAGCCTGTCCTGTCCTCACTGAGGATTTGCGCCACAGATACGAAGCTGAAGGTTCGATCAGGGGGCCAGTCCTACAACTTGGTTACGATGCTCACCTCCGCACATGCCATTAGGTAAGTTCACTAGCTGCTGGTGTCCAAGTCGCAGTGAATGGGCAGGACTGTGCTGATTGAAATGGCTAAAATAAATCTTCTCGGTTTAGAAAGACACTCAGTTAACAAGAGCTAAGTAATGCTCACGGTCTCTGTAAGCACAGGACGGAGACACAAGAGCAGGGTGTTCAGAAAACTGGCCACGCGGAAGACCCTGGGGTTTCTGGGCACAGGACAGCTCTTAAACATAGTCATTTCTTAAATAAAAAAAGATTATTCCATTCTAAATCGTACATCAGGAATGTTAATATTTCAATAATGACTCTCCGCCCCACGCTCATTAAGAAATCCAGAATACCAAAAGAGGAACAAAAAACCCAAGTCACGAAACAGTAAGTTTAGGGAGAAATGATATACAAAAATTTGTCAACAGCGTAAGATACTTAAAATCAAATTGTATAAATGCAACTGGTAAGTTAATGTTACTGTAGTATATAGGTATTTATGCTGTGTGTGTACACCTTTCACTTACTGAAAATCAGTACTGTTTTCCCATTCTTTTTGGTTTTAAAGATGATCACAAGTCACTTCAAATAGTTGTTTTTGGACACCGTTATATAATTCTAAAATGTCTGTTAATCTTCCCAAATTCCAATAGAGCTGGGTTGACAGGCGGAGCACACGAGGGTGGTAGACGGCCCATCCAGCCCCCGAGAAGGAAAATCAGGTATGCCAGAGTGAGGTGGGGAGATGGAGCCTCTGCGCACACAGCCTAGTGCAACCCTCCCTCCCTCCCGTTGGGAAGGGCCTGCTTCACAGGCTCACATGTGAGTGGGATGCCCATGGAAGACATCCACTCCTAACACACCAGGACCTGAACACCACCTTCATTAGAGACCCGGCTTCCAGAACGTCCTCTCCCTGGCCGCCCCCCCCCCCCCCCGCCCTCAAAAGCTGTGTATCCAAGAAAGGAAGAGCCTGGCGAAGGAGGGAGTAGAGACTGGAAGGTCAGGCAGCCCACCCTGAGTGTCCTATCCAAATGTTTCTGCTCAGCAGGCATGAAGGGTAATCTATCATTTCCTAATTAACATGAGTTAAGGGTATTTTAACTTCGAATGACACCTTACTCTTAACAGCTAT
This sequence comes from Eumetopias jubatus, assembly GCF_037043125.1. Lineage (NCBI taxonomy): Eukaryota > Metazoa > Chordata > Mammalia > Carnivora > Otariidae > Eumetopias > Eumetopias jubatus. The sequence goes on from NW_028274815.1 coordinate 140,029,794, forward strand.
TTACTGAACGCTTGCTTACTCAGATCCAGTTTTGGGTATGATCAATTGCTGAAACGGCTCTCTCGTGGCCATTCTGGACCGAGTGTCTGGAGCCTGGCTCTCCCTGAGGAACCTGACACGCGAGCCAGAGTGAAGGAATGTGCTCAGCCACGCGGGTGGGTGGGTGGGTGGGTGGGCGTGAGCAAGGGCTGGGGAGCCTTGTGGAGGGGAAGTCCCCACGACTGCACTCAATGCAGAGGGCCGTGCCACCTCTTAAGGAAAAGCCCAACTCCTGGTGCACCAACGTCAAGGCTTGTGCTTGGGGGTCGAGTCTCAGGTCAGTAAGCTGTGCGTGACAGGCAAGTCAGTGTTAAGCCCAGGAAGACCTGGTCTGGGGTCTGGTGAAGTGTGCCCTTCCAACTAAAACTCGACAGTTTCACGGGCTGCCCGGAGAAAACAATCACTACACCCTAACCTCGGCAACGCTCTGTAGGTTCCGACCTTTGCTGTCCTAGTCATCACAGGCCAAGATGGTGGTTACTCAGTATTTACATTTGTTTCGACAGCAGCGAGCTCTCTGGGCATTGGCATGTAATTAAGTAGCGTTCAACTCTCAACTACCTCATCTGCACAGATCTGTAAGTTATCTAACAAAGTTCCAGACTCGGAGCAGCATTAGTTTTGAATTTTGCCAAGATTTTAAATTTAAACTGGGTGGTCACAAAAAGGCATACGTCTGTTTTGAAGTAGTCAGATCTTACCGTCTGAATTGTGTGTTCATGTTATGGATGCATGAATATCTGATGTGTAACTAGCACCTTGGCAATAACTGACATTTGTGGAACAATAAATCCACTGATCTGTCTCGGGCCTTAGGATCCATCTTTACTGAGATGAGGGTGTGCCCGACTCGACCCTGCCCTCGGCTGCCACAGGGCAGGTGGCAGGCAGGGTGACCGTGGGCAAGAGCAAATGGGTGCCCACAACTGGGGAGGCAGTAGAGGGCCGGCTCTCCTCCAGAACGTCCCACTCCCAGCCAGGGCCCTCTGTAGGCCTGCCCACTGCCAAGTGCTCCCCTGGAGCAGACAGGGTGTCCGAGCGGGTGCAGCAGCGGCCGTGGCCACACCGGCTGCAGCGTGGAGACCGAGGGCTCCAGCCCAGGGCACAGGGCTGCTTCTCTGCTTTTGCAAAATTCCTCCCTTTGTCCATCGTTAGAAGCAGAGATGCTTACTTACCAACCGCCCTTTTGAGGGTTGTTAGGTTTGTAATTCATAAAGCCGATGAAAACAAGCAACTAGGTGGGTGGGAGATTGCAACAGGAGCTGCAGCTAAGGGTGCCATCCTCCATTTCCAGAGGAGTGATCACTCGGAACAAGGGTGTTGGCACCCACCCGCTCCAAAATGCCGAAGCAGATGTGTCTTCAGGGGGTACTGCATGGGTCGCACAAGCCTCTGTGGTTGTACGCAGGTTATCCCCGCATGTTCTCAGTGGAAGGTCTCTAGTCTCAGTCTCCGTGGCTGGAGTCAGACCCGTACAAAAAAAGTGGGCAAACCCAGGGACTGGGGACATCTGCCCTGCTGTGTGCCAATGGACTTCCTGACACCAGACCCAAGCCAGGATTTGTGTTCCTGCGTGTGAGCGGCAGGGAGGCCAGGGAAGGTGAAGGGGCTGGGAACACGGCCCTGGGCCGCCCCCATGCACCTCAAGCCTGACACAGCATGGGACAAAACTTCGTTTTAAACCACCTGAAAGCAGACTCCTTAACCCCAAAACTACCAAAATGCTCTTACCCCCAAATCTATCTGGCACTCTATTTATTTTTTAAAATGAAAATTCTTATAGTCTGAATCCATCAAAATTTTCACTCCTGCTAAACAGAAACTGTGTGGGAGTTAACAGGCCATACTTCTGAAGTATGACTTGCCTAGAAAGAGACTTGGCAAATACAGGGGAGACACTATACACCTCCCCCAACCCTCCACCACCACCGCCACCGCACACACGCATAATGCACACGCACACACACGCACCTCTCCCTCTTTCCAATTTTGAATCCCTAAGACCCGTACAAAGCCACTGGGCCCAGCGCGCGTTTCAGGTAAAAGGAGAGCGTTGTCTGTCTTCGTCCGGGCTGCACGCCCAAAGGGGGTCGTGTTGGCTTATAAAAAATAAAGGTGGAGACTTTCGTCCTCCATCCCAGTGGACCTGTAACAGGTACCAAGAGCTACCAAATGGTTCAAATTCAAACAAACAGTGACCAGTTTCCATGAAATATTTTTATTGATTTCGAAGGAGAAAGCGGTACATTGAATTCAATACCATACTTGACTTTGAGAACGTGTGCACAGCCATGGATTCTTTCTCACACACACACGCACACAGGAAAACTGAGGAGCGCTTACCTGGCAGTACTGCACCTCACAGAAGTTTCCAGCTAGTTTAGAAAGCAGTTAGACGTGAATGCAGAAGACGGCACCATGGGTTTACAGGGTTCATGGAAACCGCCCTCCGCGCTAAGCACCTGGCAGGCAGACTCCCTGCCCCTGCCCTCCCTCCCCACCCCCACCCCCGCGCATCCTGGAAGCCCAACACCACTCAACAGGCGCCCCAGGCTGGAGCCTGTGCCCTACAGAGTCCCTCGGTCCCGGCCTGTCGGGGTCACAGGGGGCTGTAAGATGAACGTCCAATGTCAGCTGGATCAGAAACTTGGGCTTTCCAGGTGTCTTCTGAAACTGTGCCGTCAGGTTATTAAGAATGACATGTGGAACGGAACAAGACAACCTGGTATTTCTAATGGACAAATCCTACAAATACGCATGGACGAAAACGTCCTCAGAGAAGCTGAGCGTGCTCTGGGTGTGTTCTGACACGCTGCGTGGACACCTGGTGTGTGGGCCGAGGAGCGGCTACGTGGGGACACACGCTCCGTGTTTACTGTCAGGAGCCCGACGCTGGGAAAACACTCAGCACTGGCCGAGGGGCAGGCGCATGCGGAGTCCCCAGGTTAGGTGCCTTCTGTGTCCTGCTTCTCAAGTGTGGACAGCAGGAGTTTGGGGAGAATCCCACATGGACGACATCTACGGGGCCCGCGAGTCCAGGAGGTGAGGGCACCTGTAGCTTCTCTCCACAAACCGAGCTTCAGGTAGAGCCAGTCACACCCTTCTGCAACACCATCCCCACCTCCTGCTTGCACAGCAGGCCCCTCACCCAGACAGGTGGCTCGTCAGAGCCGGAGCCCCGTGTCCGCTGAGGCCTGCGCTTCGTGTGCTGCGCAGAGACCAAGCATGACAGACGGAGGAGGTGCAGACCCGGGCACAAGCGACTACGGGGTGTGCAACCTCAGGCAAGCGACAACTGTGGGCAGCATAGGGGACTCCCCGGGAGATTGGGCTGTGGTGGGAGTCAAGGGCGCCCCCGTCAGGCTTGGGCAGTGCTCGCCGGATGGCGCCTGCTCGAGTCCGCCGGGTGTTCTGCTGAGGGACGCCATTGCCACCCTGGGTGCAGGCCTGCGCTTTCACGGGATGCCACGCAGAGACTAACTCTGTGAGGACAGGGACCTCCACGACGGGAGAAACACCCCCATGCCCAGCCTTCCAGATGCGTGCACACACGACACACCAGGACACGCGCCCAGCCTTTCACACGTGACACACACCACGAAACCAGGACACACGAACAGTTGGATCTAAAGAGCGCCAAGTCACGCTATGGGTACGTGAAGCAGGTCAGGCAGAGAACCTGGCCGGGGCTCAAGGTTGTTTACTGGGAAAATGTATAAAATACACACAGGTATTAATGGCAATAGCGGTATCAGAAGAATAAAAAAATATATGCTAAATAGGGTTAAATTTAGAAGTCCCTTAAGTTAAAAAAAATCTTTAAAAGCTTATAAGCAGAACTTCACTGACCACTACGTTTCTAAAGCCCTCCCTCCTGTATTTACTGTGGATGGAAGTCTATGGGTCGTCCGGGTACCCCTTCAGGTGGTGTTGGAGCTTCAGGAGTGCAGGTGGCTGGTCACCGAGCGTGTCCGGGTGGTCAGCGCCCGTCATGCTTAGCGGATCTGGCGCATGCCACCCACCCCACCGCCCTCCTTGTCCCTGTGTCACCCTGGAAGCGTCCCTTGCGACCCCCACCCCTCTGCCAGCTGGGGTCCCCCCACCGCAGCTCTGGAGGGTCTCCTCACCTGTCCACTGCAGGGAGCCTGCTCCTGCCTCCGCATCAAGCCCAGCTCCTTGCAGCCCTGCCCCAGCGGGGCCTCCACACAGGCCTCCGCTTGCTCCCGACAGTGACGTCTCTGGGAAGCTCACCCCCTGCGGACCTCGCAGCTGGGGCAGCAGGAGGAGCTCTAGCCTGGCTTCAGGGAGGCTGCGGATCTCAGCCGCGGCTCTGTGAACACCCAGTGTCTGTGTTACCAGGGAACCCTACGCTTCTGCTTACGCTACATCCTCCACACGAGCTTCTACGCTGGTGACTGACCGGAGGCTCTTCACAGGGCCTGGGAGGCCAGCTTCTTCATCTTCACCCTCAGGAACTCAGCACGGTCATCCAGGGAGCGGGCCAGCATGCTGCACACAGCTGCTCGCCAAGAACCTCCAGCAAGGTTCTTTCTGCCACCCGCTAGGGGGCGTCTCTTCACCCCACAAGCGTTCGCGAGAGGACCCCCCTCAAGTCCTTTGCTTTTAAACTGTACTCGCATTAAGGTGACTCGGTGTAGTGTGCCGGCAGCCATCTACCCCCACAATTACGGATACCAGCCCACAGCACTGCGGGCCGGCTTCTGACACGTAGGGACCAACTGAGCCCAGCTCAAGCGTTAAGAACACGCTCCAGTCAGGACCCGGGACGTGAGCGTGGGTGGCGTGCTCTGGCCCGAGCAGCCCTGCTGGGCCCAGCTATGGTTTAGGTGAGGTGAGTATGGCATGTGGCTGCGGCAGGAGCACTGGCTGGGACTGGTGACAGGGCCAGGGACACAGAGGTGCCAGGTCTAGGCAGCGCCAGCAAGGGCCTGGCATTCAGCCATGGCTCTAGAACAACAAAGCACCTCAAGAGCGTTCACCATGTGTTCTCAGGTGTTCTCCATCTTTTGGGGACTTCATGACCAAGGAGACACTTCAATGTGGGCATCTTCTGCCAACTGTGTAACTCAGTCACGTGGACTTCTCAGGGCTTAACAGGAGTTGGCCCCTCACACACCATGTCCCCTTTGGAATCACCCTCAACCCCTTGACACATCTGAGCTTTTTTTTTTAAAAGAACTAATTTGTAAGTAATCTTCTAAAAGTACCGCTTTCTAAGGAATGAACAAACACAGAATAGCTTTCCTGTATCTCTTGCCTGGCATCTGCTCACCCCTGAGCTGCGGGGCAAGCACAAGCATCTCCCAAGCCCACCATGAGGATTACCTTCCTGTCCGGCCCTTTTCTGGCCTCCACTGACCTGAGGCCATGACCAGCTGGCTGGACACTGTGGGATTTTCCCCTCTTCATGTCACTTTTCTAAGACAATTCATGCCAACAGTAAGGGTATTTCTAGCGCCGCCCTCCGGTATCCCAGAAGCCGAGTTCTAGAGCTAAATGGGGCTCCATCTGCACTCCTCGTTCCTGCTGCTAGAAAGCCACAGTCTGGGTGAGGTGGCAGATCTGCCCGCGTGGTGTTGGCAGGAAAGGGACGTGTGGGGTCAGGTGTGCGCAGTCACCACTCACAAAGTTGGCGCTTACCTGGTCCCTCAAAGGGCAAGAGTTTGGATGGAATGGGGTCCTTAGCACTCAGTGGGATCAGGTAGAGGTCCTTGACGTGCCTGCTGTTATTAGCTACAACACCAAAGCGGCCACGGCTGCTAAAATAGGAGTAGAGAGAGATATAGGCCACCTCCTCCTCCTCGGTTGCGGGGTGGAATCGGATCAGACACAGCTCCTGCAGCACAAAGAGAGGGTGAGAGAGCATTGGCCTGCAGCTACTCAGAGAAGGCATCCGCGCTCATCTTCCATCTAAACCTCGAAGGCCGTCTGAAAAGAGAGAAACGAGCGCTTCTCGGCCCGGTCCCCACAGTCCTGCCGTCACCCAGCGCGTCAGGACGATGGAGTAGGAGGGACAGCAAGGGCCCCAGCACCGGGCTGCTGGACTCAAACCTTGGTTTTGGCAGCAATCTCCTGAAGACCACTTCTACTCCTAGCCCCGCTTTTCCCAAAACAGCCCCTCCTGTGTGTCCCTGGACCGCACGTCATCTGCTGCGGTGCTGGCCTAGAGCAGAGTCTGACGCGGACTGTGAGGACAGTGGTCCTGGTCACCTGGCTGTGTGACCTACACAAGAGCCAAGTGCGGCTCCATGACGGGAAGGCTCAACGAGACCAGAGGGTCTGAGCCCCGCGTGTGCCTGAGGAAAACCGCAGCCCTTCCCCACGCATGCATGCCCAGCTGTGGCTGCAACTCCGGGGCTCACAGCCTCCAGACCCAGGGCCCGGGCCTTGCGGGAGCCAGGCCACCTTCTGGCACCTGCCAGCTCCCTCAGTCACAGAAACAACGGGGAGACATGGTGCCTGTTTCTCACCAACCCTGAACCACACACACATTAACAGAAACCGTAATAAAACTGCCATTACCGTGTTACCCAAACACACAGTCATCCCCACCATAAGTGTCATTTTAAACATTTACCTGGCAGTATTTAATAACTTATAGGCTGACGTTGCAAGTACTAACCCATCAAGAAAGACTTGCATTTACACAAATGCCTTCCTCCGCGGGTGCAGAGACTAGACTACGGCAGGTACCTTGGACACAGAAGATTTGAGTTTGCCGACATAATCCCAAACTGTTCTGGGTGTGATCCTTCCGCCAATGTGAATCGTGTCCGGCAGGTCCTAGACAAAACGTACTCTGGGTAAATGACCAGTGAAACCGCAGCACTTCAGACTGATGTAGTAATTTCAAGGCACCAAACTACGCGAGATTCAAGAAGACCACAGCTCCTCCACAGAAAATGGTTAACGCTAGCACTAAGTACTGCTTGGTTAGCATCCAGGATTACGAGTCACCAAGCATGAGCGCAGCATGATGGCCTTCTGCCAAGCGGGAGTATGTTTTGCAGAACATTTCTAGGTTATCTGTTGTGAACGTGTATGCACAGCAAGGACTCAGACACGACCCAGAAGCGACTTACTTCTGCTCGCTAAGGTTGTACATACTAGTGCTGTTCACGCTGATTTTGGGAAAGTGAAGAGCTGTTGTGTGTCCACAGCAAGACAGTCACACGTGCCTTCAGCCAGGAATGCACACACACTGGCTCAACGCCCTCACTGAACAGAGGGAGGAGGAAAACGACCCAAGCTTTTTCATAAATGTTGGGACACTTCTCATTTGAATTTCTACCAGTGTCCAAACCGCTTAACCTGCTTACTCATGATAGCAAGTCCTACGGTGCCTTCCGAGTGCTCATGCATCCGGACCCTCTGCTGGAAGGCTGCCACACATCTGACCCCGACACTGGGTAGAACAGCTAGCTAAGGAAGACACACGTGCACACACACACGCTCTCACTCTCAGTTCTAACCTCACTGAGGTAGTCACAGCACCCCGACACGGGATACGCCTTAGTGACAAATTTCGCTACACTCTGCATGTTAATAAATCCTTTCCAAATGGTGCTGAGTCGAGACAAAAAGAGGGTTGTATCTCCTTCTGGAGGGGACCTTGACTCGGAGAGGCTGTAAAACAAAACCAGAGAAAACAGATCAATCTTTCTCTCTGCTCAATTTCCAAAGTATAGAGATGTTATGGAATTATAAAGGCAAGAGTAAATTCCTGCAAGTTTTGGTAGCTTTTTCAAATTAGCTACTTTAACCATAATCCCACAGACATTCTGGTCAAGAAAAAACAAACTGAATAGGCAACAAACCTGAATGATCCTAAGACCACGTTTCAGTTTTCAAGATCGGTGTGTTTAAAATAAGGACCAGGCATGCTAAAACCAGGCCTTCTCATGCCCTGCAAATTATCAGAATGCAGCTGTATTCTGGGTGGATCGGAGCTGAACTCCAGGCTCACCCCCACCCCGTTCCTTCAGTTAATCCACGGGACATGAGGCCCATGGCTTGCTCATGCTGCACGTGTAGCGCGCACCTGACACGCGGCGGTGGTGGCGCTGGCAGGAGGTATCTGGGCTCAGGAGACGGGGACGGCTTAGCTAGTATGGACCTGGGCACCGTCACTGAGGTCACAGCGGGCTTCAGGACGTCTTGTCGGGTTTCCGCTGGGTGGGCACCATCTGGGCGGGCTGCTGCAGGGGCCGTGACTGTACACGACCCGCTGGACGCAGTCCTGGGGTCCCGGCCAGACACCGTGACCGTGGTGAGCACCGTGCCCCCACAGGTGGCTGGGCAGGAGGGGCCCTCCAGGGCGGAGGATTCTGGGTGGCTGTCTTCTGGCGGCACGGGGAAATATTTTCTCTCCAAGTGTGGGTGAGAAGCACTTTCTAGGTCTGGCTCAGAGGCATTTTCGGGCAGAGTTTCTGGTATCGCTTCATCAGCTGAGCTAAGAACTGGCTCAGAGAGAGAGGTCTCGTACTTGGATTTTGACTCTTCCTTCTTAGAAGCTGACAACTTTTGTTTTTTTGGAGCTGGCTCATCTTCTGATGAAGGAACCTGACCTGAAGAACATAAGGAAGGCCTTCCTGAGAAATCCCACACATTCAAGAGCACAGCTTGCCTCTAAGTACATAATTTCTTATAAGAATAAAAAAATGCAACATTTTAAGATTTTATTTATTTACTTGAGAGAGTGAGCGAGCGAGCGAGCGAGAGAAGCGGAGGGAGAGGCAGAGGGAGAAGCAGGCCCCGCAGAGCAGGGAGTCTGACAGGGGGCTCGATCCCAGAACCCTGGGATCATGACCTGAGCCAAAGGCGGACACTGAACCAACCAAACCACCCAGGCGCCCCAAAAGCAACATTATAGAGGCTAACTCCATAAACTTCAGAAAGTACGATCACAATTAGGAGGATCGGTGACTGAGGCAAAAGGAAATGAAGCCTCAGCTCCGAAGGTTCGTACCCCAGACTGCGCTCACCTGTGCAGATTTTACAGTTGAGATCAAACAGATGAGCCCGGTGCTGACCCGTGGTGTCCTTCAGCATGCTGCTGAAGACGTCCAGGAGGGGTGCGGTGCTTTTCTCCGGCATGGCCCGCACCAACTCCTGCTGCTCCTGCAGGGCGAAGAGGGGACAGCTGAGCAGGTCACGCTTCCCTCTGTCTCCACGGCAACAGCCACAGAAGCTGCCTGGGCTAGGAACAGCCACTGGCACAAAGACGAGGAGGAGGGCCACTGCATACAGCACTCGTCACAAGCTCAGGGTCTTGCCCGATAACTCAGAGATGTAAGTACACTGGGAACAGATTACTTTTACTCCATTCTCGTTTGTTCCCCAAATCCCCAAGGCTTACGTCGGAGTCAGACACGGGTGGAGAGTCCTCCATGTCGGGCACAGGCTCCTGTTTAGTGGTGGTCTTCTTATTCTCACTGTGCAGCTTATTTCTGGACTCCATCACCTGAGATGAAAAGGGCACAGAGCATGAAACCTTGTTCAGGGGGCCTCGCTTGTGCCTCGCCCATCAACTGACGCCCTGGAGACCCAGAAGGCCCAGCACCGAGCGCCACCCCCCATGGCACTCACGGGTTTGGTTGGCCGCTCCCTCCACGTGGACAGCTCTTTAGACACCAGTTCTTCTGGCTTCATTCTCACAAGTTTTGCCAAAGAGATTTCCTCACGCAGAACACGATGGAAGAGCCCCTATAAACACACATCTTTAGTTCGCTTGCTCAAAAACACTTCAGTGTCTGCTTCTAAGACACTAGAGAGAATACAAGAAAACCACAGCTGCGTGAGAAGCCTCCACCAGAAGCCCAGCGGCAGCGGGACGGAGGCCTGAAGAACAGGACTGAGCCCAGCAGGGGCCAGACAACCACCGGCACGAGCCGGCTCGCTGCCCTAGCGCGCCGCGCTGTACCGACTCTGCTAAAAAGACCTCAGAGAAAACAAAATCCACTCAAAAAGGTACAGAGTTACAAATAAAGGTAGCAAAAAATAGCTTCTGCCGTGAGGTTACCACGATGAGATGGGAAGTCAGACTCTGCTTCGCAGCACATGGAAGAGCTCGAGAGGCCATCGGACAGGAGGCCTGAAAACGGCGAGCCCCAGAGGGCAAGAGGCAGGGGAACCACATGGGCAAGTGACTCATGCTTTCCCAGGGACTCTCATTTCAACCCCACTGGACGAGCTCTGCCCACCCACAGCTGCTGGGAGGACTCAGGCCCTCCCACCGTGCGAGCACCTGCCCAAGTGGGGAGCACCGCAGGGCGTGTTCCAGACCACTTATCGTTGCTCTAAGGAAGCCCAGATCGGCGGGCTCGCTCAACCGAGGGGATGGTAAGAAGGCCGAAAAGGCTGTCTGAAGCCCAAATACAGAGATACTCATACACTTAAGAATCTGGATGTTACTTTGGAGCCAGTGAAATGTTACGAATGTAACTTCACAGCCACGTTTAGAAGAGAAGCAGCTGGTGAGACCAGGCCGGGCCTGAGAGAGTGTGTGTGAACCCGCACCCCGAGCCCAAGGAAGGTGTGATGGTGGCCCTCTGGCTTGCACTGCAAGGACAAGAACTTCCAGATGCCGTGTCCCAGATGAACGCTGTGAAGTGTGCCTGGGAGACCCCAAGAGCCGGCACGCCCCGCTCTGGGCTGCCTGCACACACCTGGTTTTTGGGGTCCTTGAGGTTGAACATGATGCTGCGGTATTTGCTCTTGTAGCGGTTATCTGTGACTTGGAACAGGTTAAACATCTCCTTCTCAATGTGGAGGGCGATTTTTCCTACTTCGCTTTCTGTCATGATTAAGTCATCACTGTCGTTGACTCTAGAAGGAACAGGAACAGGCCATATGAACCACTGCGCCCGCATGGGCCTTAAAGCGTGACAGTCACAAAATGACCACACTCAACCACTTTAAGAAATCAAGGAGAACAGCCCACCTTTTCCACAAAATCTCCTTCAAGGAGCGTCTGATATTTTGCCGAATTTGCGAATTTGGCTGCGACAGGGCAGGGTTTGAGGTCCCCAGGCGTCCTGGGGCTGGAGAAGCCAAGGGCACAGAGGCAGCCGCTGGTTTCCGGACGGCCCCTGCCAACGCGGCTGAGCTGGGTAGCTTTTTGGAAGCAGCTGCGGCAGCCCCAGGCACCAACGCTGCTTGCTTGGCGGCAGGAGCGCCGGCTGAGGGGGTGGCCGAGAGCCAGGGCCGCTTGGGTCCAGGGCCCTTGAAACCCGAGGGTGACTTTTTGATGGCCACTTTGGCTGCTGCTGCGTTTGCAAAGGGTGGAGACTTCTTTGGAAGGAGATTTCTGGGCAAAGGTTGTCTGCCGCCTGCCGAGGGGCCTGCAGGAGCCATTTTCTTGGGTGCCGTGGTCCTCTCCTCCGCCCGCCTGTCCTCCTTTGTGGCTGCAAAAAAGATGTGCACACGCTTAACAAGGCCACGTTACTGCGGGAGAGCAACTTAAAATAATTAACTATTAAGTCCAGGAAAGAAGTGTTTCAATGAAGTGTTGCCAGCAATATGGATGACCGTGACCACACCTTATTTCAGAAAAACATGCTTTGCTATGTATTATTACGTCAAACCTTTTACTTCAAGCAACAAACCCTAGTTATGACAAGCTTAATTTAAATCATGAACACAGCTTAAAAGCTGAAAGGCAAACTGTGCGTTAATAAAAAGATGTGGAAGAGCACTTTCTTTAAGATTCCAAGTGTCAGTTTTTGTAAAGGCGAATTGAGGAAATCTCAGGACAGGTCAGACAGACACATTCCCCCTAAATGGACGTTCAACTGCCCCCTGCCCATTCTTGGGGCTTCGGGAGGGCGGACCACAGGGCCTGGGGCGGCATGCAGGTGCTCATGGCCGTCTGGATCAAAGTCAAGTGGAAATGAGGACGCAGATAAAGAGGGAAAGCAGATGGGGATTTGCAGCTTGGGGAAGGTCAGGCACTTGACACCCAGGCTGTGTGACCGGCGGCCCTCTGCTTGGACCCCATTTTGGGTAGAACAATAAATTAGTGTTTTCGGTCTAAACAAGAACTGCAGTAGAAAGCTAAATAAGTCAAAACCCCTCAACCTGCACAAAAATCTTTGTGATGCTGATACTTCTTCTCCAGAGAGAGAGGATGTAAAGGACTGATTATATCCACACTGTTATCAGACCATCTCCATCAAGATCTCGGGTGAGCAAGATGACGGCTAGGAGCCAGTGCTGCAGCCTCTTGGCCCCAGGGCCAGCCGGGCCTCCAGGGACAGAGCCGGCTAGGGAGCTGTGGCACCAGCGCACACAGCAAGGCCACAGACGGCTGCGGCTCCACACCCCGCAGAAGGACAGAGCGAACCGGAACAGCGGGCCCAGTAAGTAAGCCAGGACACCATGTGGGGACGCCGTCTAGGGTGGCAGTCAAGTCACGGGAGGGACCCCTGGACGAACTCCCTCCCCCAGTACAGGTTTCTCTTAAACTCTGCGTGTACTAGGGAGCCTCCCAAACACCAAAATAAGGAGCTTCAACATATGCTCCGGAGATCTTCCGGGTTTTCCCAGCGATTAAAAATCATTCAGTCACCAGTCACTGTTCTAATGAACGAGGAAGAAGGCCTCAAATCTGAGGGAAAAGAGGTGATCCTACCTACAGAGAAGCCCAACCCAACGAACAGTGCCCCTGAGGCCACCATGGGTCCTTGGCCATCTTGGCAGAGGGCCAGAGCCACTGCTCAAGGGCCTCCGTCCTCGAGCAGCCGGGGAGGCCAGCGCTGCAATGGGAGCTAAAGGCCCTGGCACCTCAACTTTTCCCCACTTTCAGGAGAAACACAACTTCCTCATTTCACGAAGTTTCCAACAGCGGCACTCCCACATGGATCCAAGCTAGGGACAGTGCTCCGAGTACTTTGCTACCAGGCGTCAATTTGGACTTTAAATCCTGCATCTTCAGCCCACAAAGCCCTCCAACTTCATGCATCCTGCCTGCCCCTGCCCCAGGTGGCCCGTCCTCCGGAACCTGGGGCTTGCCGGCAGCCTCAGGCCCTCCGCCCCTGGAGAGGCTGGCTCCTGCACCACATCCACTCTGCTCCCTACCACCCGTGCCCATGGTCACCGGGGGCCACACCTCTCAACGTCTCGTGTCCCTGGGAGCTGGAGTTTTAAAGAAAGCATGTGACGAAGCAATGAGAACGCCTCACAGAGTAAACAATAGGCACGCGGCAGGGACAGTGGCAAACAGGTTGCCCCCGGAGTACCTCATCACATAAAGTGTTTAAGCCTTGGGCGGTACCATACCCCAGCATTGAGAAACCACTTCTTACCAGCTCGGATTTGGCTGCAAGGTCCACCCTGCCTGGGGGATGGCTAGTTTGGGGTTAAATCAAGCGGATGGCGGTCCCGTTTCTTGAGGGAGGCTGGGGTGGGGAGGGAAAGGTGGCACAGTAAGGACAGGGGCCGGGATGGCAAGGCCCACGGCACGCGGACCTTGAGCAGCCACTGTGAGGAGTGAGGCCCGGAACCAGTTCAGTCCCTGCCCTTCTGGAAGACCAACTCTGCTGAGTGTACTTTAAGAGCACACTTAAAAAGCGGGCCTAAGGCATTTCAGAAACCCCAGTGAGGCTGGTCATGTACAGGACACCTGTGTCCACGACACCAGACACTTAAGTGGCTGCAGATGAAAAATTTAACTTTAAAAACATTTACTGCAAGGTGTCCCAATCAGAATCTAAGATCAATACTGCCACTGGTCTAACCAGTATTTCCCCACTCATTCAGCAAAAAGCCAAGTCAAGATTATTTTTAGGACATTCCCAAAATACGTGACTAAAGTGACCTTTTATCCACGAATGGGTTAATGGTAAATAAACACAATCTATTTAAAAAAGTACAGGATGGCTTTCCTTGACCATCACATTGCTATCTTATAGAACTAGTTGTTACTAGTTATAGTCAACTTCTGTTACTCCTTACCTGCGCTTTGGGAAGTACATAAACAGGCACAATTAGGTAAATAAGCAAATTATTAGTACAATGCTCTGAGACTGATGGATTCCACCAGCAAATTGGACATGATCCTCTTTTACTTTGAAATGTTTCAAATGTGCCAAAGGCCCGATCCGGCGAGTGCTACGGACACAAGCTGCATCTGGTCCCACTGCAAACCAGGGTTGCATTAGCTGCTGCCAGTGACTGACCGGTACAGCCCTGCGATGTCCGCACAGTGAGAGAAACACTAGTATTTCTGAGTAGAGCTAACATCGAGTTTGCAAATTCCTCCTCTAAATACACTGAACGTATTACACCGTGTATAAATTTACACAAGGGCAAGGAATAATCGTGTAACCAATCAGAGCACTATAGAAAAGCACACAACGGTGTTTTCAGGAGATGGTCGATGACCCCAAATCCCCCCAGAACCTGCCCAGGGTGCTGAGAGACAGCCTGTCGGGAGCGTGCTGAGCCTATGCCACTCTGGCAGCAAAACCTCCTTTAGCTCCCACACTCTGGGGCCTGCTTGTGGGGAAGGGCAGTGCTGCCCGAGCACTGGGCCAGGCAGGACTTAACTTGCTGGGACCTCAGCAGCTACAGGATGAAAAGCTGCCCCTGTGGGTCAGGCCACAGCCCCAGATGGAGCGGTTTCTGCTGGATCTGGCCACCTGTCTGTAATGGAGACGAGCTGTTTTGGGTGAAGCCCAGCCAAGAGCGCAGGTTCATGTGTATACACTCTAATCAGCCGCTTCCCAATGAGCACGAGACTGGGGTCCTGTCCCAGTGCCAGGCGGCTGTGGTGCTGCGGCATCGCTGGCCACTGGGTGGCACTGGCGGGCCTCCGCGGAGCCGGGAGCCCAGGTGTCCACCGGAGGAAGTGGCAGCTGCCCAGGTGAGGCTACAGCTCGCACAGCCCAGCAGCCCCGGACACCCACGTCTGGAGATGGCCCTTTACAGGGACCCGTGAGAAACCCTCAGAGCGGCGGCAAATTGCTCTAAACCTTCTGTGCTCTGGTCCTGCCCAAGCTAGTACCAGTTTACCCTAAAAATCCCCAGATGGATCACACTGGTCTCAGGTGGGCTCACTCAATGACTGGCTGTAATAGCCAAAAAAAGAACAGTGAACTGGTGTGACAAGGTTCAGGTATGGGTGTGTCCACGGTGCAGGTGAGTCCCCAAAGGTCCCAACTGACACCACACGTGTTCCCTCCCCAGTGGCTCCAAAACTCGGCCCGATTCCCACCACCAGCAACCTCCATGTGCCCCCCACTCCCACTGGGTCCCAAATGCGCTGGGCAGCCGAGAGCAGGCAGACACTGCCCCACGGGCTCTACCGCAGGAAAGGCCAGGCCAGGGCTCAGAGGGCACACAGTGGGGCGCTGTGCCGTGCGTTCTGCTGGCTGGGGCGGCAGTTCTACACTCAGCTCAGCGGGACACGTGCGTAACGAAGTTTCCCACTTCCATGCTGACCGGCAAGATCTCTCCTGGTGTGAAAAGTCAAATTAACAGTAGCAAGAGAAAACCATTTTGCTTTTTGTGCCCTTGCTTGAATATTTTAAAGTGAGTTTTCCTGGAAGCATAACCAAGTACCAATTTGCTTTTGTATCAGAAAACATGTGTAATTCCCAAATTAACACTCAAAAAAGCATAAGCTACATTCCTGATGCTCTTCAGATCAGACATCATTTTAAGGACGTCTTTATGAAGATCCCCAGGCAAACTGTCATGGCTTGGACTCCACAAAGCTTTTCTAGGCTTTTTTCTTCCTGTTGTCCAGTATTTGAGTGACTTACACCTTAACGGAGACACACAGAACTTGCCACTTGTTAAAAAAATAAATAAATAAAAAGGGCAAAAAAAAACCCCCCAAACAAAAAACAAGTATATACCTGGGGAAGCAAGTCACCCTTCCTCATTTAATAGTTCCACACATTGTATTTTGAAAATGAACCCAAAGCCTGATTCAGGCTGGATGGGTCACCTGTAACAGAACCGGTCAGATTGTCCTTCCACCACATGAACCACTCAGACAAAACGGGATTGAGGCCATGTGGGGAGACGGGTGCCTCCCTCCTCTCGACTACATGACTGGGGCCAGGTGAGTGGCCCACTGTGCGTGCAGGACTGGATGCCGGGCCCGAGACTCACTTGGGAGTGGAGCGGCTGCTTTCCTGCAATCTCTCCAACTGGTTAACAGGCATGACCATAGTTTTAGTAAGGTAAGATTTTAACCAGTATTGTTTGTACCCAAATTGTCTACTAGTTCACCCAACCCACCTAGGGGGCTGGGGGCATGTTAGAGCGCCCACTGACCCTTCCGTCCAACCCTTGTCCCAAAGGGTCCCATTGCGCAGAAAAGCCCAAGGCTGCTGGCCCTGTGCAGACCAGAGTTGGGGCTCTGCAGCAGTTACCTTTGCGTGCTTCTGGCTGAACTTCTCCAGGTTCTTGGCACTAGAAGAGGGCCCAGCCTTCATTTCAGCAAAACTTCTTTGGTTTGCGGGAGCAAATATAGCTATGTGCACGGGGACGCATCATCACACTTCAAATCAAGAATGCTACAACTTAATGCAAATGCCCCTTGAAACTCATGTGCCATATTGGAGGGGTTACGGTGGCATCGTCGCAGAGAACCATGGACTCTAGAA
This sequence comes from Eumetopias jubatus, assembly GCF_037043125.1. Lineage (NCBI taxonomy): Eukaryota > Metazoa > Chordata > Mammalia > Carnivora > Otariidae > Eumetopias > Eumetopias jubatus. The sequence goes on from NW_028274815.1 coordinate 140,046,470, forward strand.
CAGAGACACCACCAAAGGGACTGCCCCATAGCATCTGTCTTTAGACATCACAGTAGACCCACAGTTCCCCAAGGTCACACGAAGTTCACTGGAGGGCAGGTGGAGGGAGGCCAATCCTGCTGGAAACTTCCAGTGGCTGCAGCACGACTAAGGGGGCAGCACTGGGCACTACTGGCAGTTTTATCTCCAACGTTCAAGTCTGTGTACACGTGAAACCTCTCCCCGACCTAATTTTCTGAAGTTAACCAGGGTTTTTTTTTAAGCTTGTGAAAAGTCAAAGTCTGAAATACCAAGAGTATCTCTGAGCACCAAGGAAATTCCAGTCGTACGGAGAGCATCAAGAGTTGTCAAGCTACATCACCCTTCCTCAGTACGTTTGGGATTTCCCTCTAACTGGGGGGAGAGAACCTTGGTTCAGACGTACCAGGTCTGATTTGTCCCCAACCACATTTTATTGCCAATGACAACTCTGGAATAGACAGATTAAAGATGGCTCACGTAACTGCTAAAATCTGTAACTGAGCACACCCAAGGATTTCCATTTCTACAAAATATTCCTGGGTCCTAGTATCCCCCGCATATTTATTATAGGAAACTGGTTTCCACTCAGGACTTCGGAAGCGTGTCTCTGGAGCCCACGCCTCTAGTTATCCTCGTGACCATCCGGGTTCTCCTTGTTCCGTTTCACAAGCAGGTGAACCATCTGTGTGGCATGCCCGTGAACTTATAGGAGAAATGCTTCTATCTGCATCAGATTGCTTGACCAAATCATCTGAGTCTGGGTGTATAAGTTGTTAGGGTTTTGCACTCTAATTCTCAAAGCTAGATGAAACTGCAGAAATCTTTTTCCAATCAAAATCTGTTCAGAATCCCCGTGTTTTAAGTCCCCTGAGCCATTTAAGGGGTCCCAGATACCAGGGATTGTGCCTACGAGTATCAGAATTCCACTTCCAAACGCTAATAAATCAGGGACATTTTAGAAAAAAGTTTTCAGCCCTTCTCATGCCTTGGCAACAGTGGGAGGTTGACCCAACATTGAAAAGGAACAGAAAAAAATAAGGTTATCAAAACAAAGAAACATGATGATTTAGGGAAGTAAATAAAGCGGCAGTGGCTACTATACGTGAAAAGCAGCCATACGGGAACTAGGGAGAACTGCGATCTGTGAATTGCAGCACCTGGAGGACACAAAGCATCTGCTGATCCTTTTGTAGGGAGAAGCAGATAGAGATTCCAAGTCCCTGTTTAATGGGAAGTCCCCTCACACCCTGTTCACGGACAGCTGTCCCTACCCATGACCTAAGGTCAGCAGCAGTGGCCTGGGGAGGAGAGGGAAGCCCAGGGCACCTCCCAAGCCGTGTGTCACTCCCTCAGCAGTGGCCACTATGGGCGGAATGGGGGATGTACCCACAGACGTGGCATGTACCCAGGTCAATGTGGGAACACTTCTAACCACGGCAATACCAGCTGTACCCCAAATCTAGCCACCCCAACCCAGAAAAACATGCTCTGCAGCCAGCCAGAAAGGCAGATGGGGGTCCTTTTGGGGTCAGAGGGTTCTGCTGTGTGTGTGCAAGCTACCTGATACCCCAACTGTGAAGTGATGGTTTGGGGGCGAGGCTGCTACTCACCGAGGCTGAAGTCGAGTATTTTACCAGTGACTGGAAGATGGCATTTCTGAGATAACAAAAAAGGATCAGAAGCAACTAGCTCAAAAATATGTCCCTTATGCATGCTATACATTTTGGGTCTCCATCAGCTTTGAGATGTAAATGTGAAAAGGGCCATCAGTCATCTGTCCCAGCTTTCTGTCAACTGAAGCAAGTCGAGCTTCAGTGAGGAGCTGATGTGCAGAAAAGAGCAGGCAGGGGTGAAGAGGAGCTGAGAAGTAGGCCTTCTCCTGGGCCCCTCCCTCGCCTTCAAAGATGGAGTGAGGGGAAAGAACCCAGGGACAGGGGCCGTCCAGGTCCCCACCCTCCGCATGCACACTGGGAGCCTCGAGGCAGCTTTCCCAGTCTGCTGGTAGAGATGGAGCACTGTACTGAAGCTGGCCACCCAGGGCTTCTGTGGTCGCCCCACCGTTTCATTCTGTTATGTTGGCCTATGACCGACGCAGAGCACTGGAGCACAGTATTCCAAAGTGACAGCTCCCCCCCGCCCCCCGAGTGCTCACTGGTCCGCGATGCTTACTCTCAGGTATGTGCATGACTTGTAAAAGTGCTTTGTTGAAGATCTGAGACGTGCTGTTAGCATGGAAGTAGCTCAAACCACCTAAGGTGTAGCAGGGACTCATTTTAATACAGCAATCAGCTAATCCCATGATGGAAGAGCTCCCTCCTAACTTCCCCCACCGCACCCACCTCCCACAGGTTTGGGGTCACCCTCGTACTTTCCCAACCCCGTCAGCTCTAGTACGGACCTGCGGGAACGCGTGGCAGCAGGAGAGGGCAGCACACGCCTACGGTCTTGGAATTTAAAGCTACATGGCTTTTGATACTTTTGTAAAAGGCACAAAACAACATAAAATACAACATGATTTAAAACTGAGTGAAAATAATCTTAACAGTAAGATGTATCCTGTAGATCAATTTAAACTTCCAAATTTAATTTTGGAGTGCTTGGCTGAGAAGCCAGAATGGAGAGAAAAGACCCAGCTGCATGATCTAGAGCAGGTCCCCATGCAGCTGTGGGAACTGTCTGGGGGCAAGGGGGTCTGGCCCGACAGTGCAAGCCTCCAGGAGAGGGTCAGGTCCCAGTCACTGTGGGCACTCTCCCTTCAGGGAGGGCACTGCCCCGAGGGCCAGCACATCACACTCACTTACCTTGGAGCATATGGAGCAGCAGTAAACAGCCTTCAAAACTTGCATGTCTCTCTGTGTGTGTGTGTGTGTGTGTGTGTGTGTGTGTGTGTGTGTAGTATTTGAATTGCACACAAAAAAAATTCCTGTTGGATCAAAAATAATGTAATTCCTGAAAAATCACACTTAAGTTGAGTATCAGGTGCGATACTATCTGCAGAAGTGGGTTCCCATAAGAAGAAAGTGAGGCCTCCCTGTGCGGACAGCAGACGAGATGGAGAGACTCCTAAGCCAGTGGGGCCAAGACAAGCCTGCAAGGGCCGTGTGGCCAGAGTCTGGATGCCAGGAGCACGTCTACCCAGCGTGACCTCACCAAAGACCACACAGATACTTACCAGAGCACGACAATGAAAATTAAGAAGATTAAAGAGATTGGTTGCCAGGTGAGACATTTACCAATGAGATTTGTACAGCTTTTTGAGGTTTGAACTGACAGGAAGGGCCAACAGACTGAGGAGGTGCACAGGGCTCGAGGCACGTGGGGCTCAGGCATCTGCTTCTGTCTTTGCAGGTGCAGCATTAAATATGGCTAGAGCTCCTGGTCCTGAACAGACCCGAGTGACGGCTGTCCAGAAAGACCAGGAAGGGTCCAGACGTTACCCCTAGGTGATACATACATTTATACAACAGTGGCGGCCAGAGGGCAGCAGTCTGTTCTGGCTTTACTGCATTGTAATTGTGGTCGCTTGCCCAGGACGGCGTGCCTTCACTGGTCGCTTCCTTCATGAGGACCTCACTCCTCGATGGGGCCACCATTGCCTTCTTCACGGTGTTCTCTTTCTTGTCTGGAGCCGGTCTCTTATGCATAGCAGAGATTCTAATGCCTGCCTGGATAACCAGTAAAACCCCAATCATTAAAGGAGGCCAGAGAGAAGCCTTCGCTCCTCACGCTTCTCAACGAAGGTCACAATACGCTCTATAGTTGGGGTCATTTGAAGCCCCTCACCACCCTGACCTTGGGCTCAGCATCTGCTCAGCAGCAGGGCTGGGCTACATTTGCACATCCAAGAGATGTGGACGGATGGACACAAACAAGGACCTGGGTGCCAGGCAAGCTTTGTGGCCATTGGGAGACTGGAGGAACACAGTGTCCCGCCGCCTCTGCCCGGCGCTCGGCGTGGTCGCCACAGTACTCTGCACAGCAGCAACCGCTGCTCTGGGAGTCCTGAAACTCAGAATCACCAGCCGTAAAAGTTACGCCATCTAAAGGCCAAGCAAGTGCAGAAAAACCTGGAGAGGACTTCCCGAGCAGCACCGCTTAACGCCTTGCTCATCACAGATGTAATGGGGGCTGCAACGCAGCCACACCAACCTGAGCTAAAACTCTGGGTGAGGGCCTCGAGGGTCAAACAAGAGACTTCCCAGGTCACACTTAGCACAGGAGAGAGAGAGTTCTGTGAGCTAGGTTTCGAGGCGAGGCACACAGTCTGGCCACCCAAGACCCACCCCCCACCCTCGGCGGCTTGCAAATTTCTGACAAATCCCACCTCTTCTCCCGGGACTGTGGGTCCCGGATGGAAGGCTCGGCTCCCTCGCCTGCCGCACTGCGGTCAGCACGAACGACGCCCTCCACGAGAGCGGGGGCAGCATCAGAGTGCACGCCTGCGTGGAACTCTTAACAGGGAAAGCGTGGAAGGCTGGAGGAGTGGGTGGGTACCACCGGCGCTCCGTCTGTGCCTGCTGTCCCCCACGCGCCACAAACCAATCAACTGCACCTGGTGCAACATGCAGGCCCCCCTCTCACTGCAACAATTCAAACGGCTGGACTTGATCAACTTACCTGAACGCTACATTTCGGGAGAATGAGCTTTTCTGGCTTCATCTTGGTCTTTTCTTTCGGTTTTGGTTTTTGTTCTTTACCTGAACTTAGAAATCTCATTGTAGCAGCAGCATGTTTGAGAATACAGTCGCTGCTGCAGTAAACCGAGTCAGGCTGCGCCAAGTTAGAGCACCCAGGGCCAATACACTTTGAGGCACCAGGAGCCTCTGCAACCTGCAGAACAAAACACGTGGCTTCAAACAACATACTTACCAACTCGAGCAGTGTCAGTACTTCGTATAATTCCTATTTACGCTACTGGCCTCGCTAGTTCTAATGGAGACGCTAAAAGCATTTTTAATACCAATAAAAACATGTCTTTGTTTCTATCCCATGGCAAGGCACTCACAGTAACTACACTTTACGCAACCTGTGGCGGGCAGAGTTGGGAGGTGGCCCCAGGACTCTGCCCTGGCACACAGGCTCTGGGGACTTTTCAACACAATGGGGTTTCACATCCATAATTAGGTTCCATTGCAGGGCAAACAGGGAGTTCTGCAGGTGTAATCAAGGTTCCAAATGAGACAACTCTGAGCTATGGAAAGGGTCTGCTTCATCAATAGAAAATGTCAGAAGAGGGACTGGGACTTGCAATAGAGAAAAAACTCCACTGCTGATTTTGAAGAAGCAAGCAGCCTTGCAAGGGAGCTCCGGTGGCGAGGGTCTGAGGGTGAGCTACCAGACGCAATCCAGGAATACCCGTTCAATGTGCATCTCAGAAAAACACGGGTGACTTTTGGCACTGCTGAGCCCCAGACATAGCACAGGGCACATTTAGACACAAAAACACTGGAGCCTTTCAGAAGTAGATTCCTCCCCAACCGAGCCATCTGATGAGACCCCAGCCTACAATGGCACCCGGGTGCCATCTCTTAAGAAACCATGGAGAGACCCGGCTAAGCCAGGCCCAGGCTTTGGACCCATGGAAGCTGATCTAATAAATGCGTGTTGTGTGAGGCTGCTAAGACACGCTCACTGTTATGCAGCGAGAGGGTCCAGAGAGGCCTGACTCATCCTCAAATGTACTTGAGCCAAGTCTTATTCCTCCAGGTATTCTGAAACTGCTCTTCTTCCACAAAACCCAAATCTGACCAAAAATAAAATCTAAGCTCATGCAGCCTCAAACATCAAAAATAAAGACATGAAATTAAGGTGACTTTGCCCATTGTCCCATTTCCACTAATTTTTCTTAATGACCAAACGCGATACAACAGTTAACACCACATCCCCACGCAGTACCTCCTGACATCTCCAGGCTACTGCTTCAATGGTCTGGACCCCACAGCACCTCCACCTTGAGACTCCCACAGCCCTCAAGGCTCCTGTATGCCCAATGCCCGCTAAAGCACAGACCTCCACTTCACGGCCGTCTAGGGACTCAGGAAGGGCTGGGGGGCACGCTCATGAGAGCCTGTGACAGTGTTCCTCAACATCAGAAGCTGACGACACAGGAGAGATGCAACAAAGAACCATGCCCCTACCAGAGAGCGCCTGAGACTGTTCCAGAGGGTGACACCAGCAGCAGCTGTGGGAAGTGGCTTGGATGCCAGGGATGAAGTGGTGTGTCCCCTGCCCAGCCCCCCTGCCCCGGGAGGCTCAGAGCACCAGCTCTCTCAGGATGACGGGGTCAGGTCAAACGTGTACTTCCTTTGTTAATATGTGTATGTGAAGGTCGACATTCCAAAAAGAACATTTAAGGAAAAACTAAAAAATGAGTCCATTTAAGGAAAACATTAACTCGGTACTAATAGTATTGGAAGCAGATAAGACTTAAAGAAAGAAAGGTCCCAGGATGCCTAGGTGGCTCAGTCAGTTGGACGACTGCCTTCGCCTCAGGTCACGACCCCGGGGTCCTGGGGTCGGGCCCCTTGGTCAGCGGGGAGCCTGCTTCTCCCTCTCCCTCTGCCTACTACCCCCTGATTGTGCGCTGTCAAATAAAGTCTTTTAAAAACAAAACAAAACAAAACAAAGGAAGGTCCCTCCTGGTGTCCTGCAGGATTGCGGGGTGTGGGAGGCCCAGTAAGCCATGTGCAGGGGACGGCCTGCTCCCAGAGCCCAGCCCGCGGCAAACACAAGGCCGTCTGGAGGGAAGAACCTAACCTGCTCCAAAAGAAAAACCAACTCTTCGGGGCTTGACTCTTCTGTTGACCCTCTATCACTGGCCTCGCACAGAAGTACTCACAGGCTGGAATATCTTGAGCTTTTTCTTGCCACTTGGGTTCGCAGCTTTCTCGATCCTGCCCTTAATTCCCTGGTCTTCGCTGCACTTGTGCTCCACTGTCCCTATGCTCGTACAGTCGGTGCCATCCGCGCCCACCGGCCCGCACTTGGCCTCCTGCTGCACCGCGCTTCCTGAGTCTGGTTCGTCCTGCACCTGCAGAATGGTGCAGTTTGGGCAGATGTAATCTTCACCGTTCCTTTCTAGAAGCCGTCCCCGGGCCTCAGAGATGCCCACACAATCGCCGTGAAACCATTCTTCACATCTGTCACAGCAAATCATAAACCTAAAATTATAAAATACCGGCATTAGAAATGGAAAACACAATTTAACAACTTTACGATTAAAAACTGAATTGGTGAACTGGTTTTAACTCATTATGAAAAAAAGCAAAATAAAAAAAAATTGAGAACAGAATGAAAAACATTCAAAAGCCCTTCTCTTGACTTTATTAGCATTCAAACAAATTTGTGTCTTTTTTCTTCCTGAGGGGAGCACTCTGAGAGTGAGCTGCAGGCTGACCAGCATTCCAGCCTGGAGACCCTGCACTCGTCTCCACAGACCAGCACATTCCTCTGTCCTGCCAAACACCCCAGGTGGTAGCTCCCCAATACCACCCAGCACCCAGACAGGCTCTGGATGCTCAAACTGCAGCCCGATCACAGCCCGCTTGCTCATGGGTGCTCCTCCAGGACAGTCTGGAGCGGCACTATGCAAGAGACCCCCAGGAGGATGGGAGCGCCTCAGTCTGTGCTGTCTCATACCGCCCCGTGGCAATGGGGAGCCCCATACGGCTACAGAAAGTCATATGGCTACCCTTCTGGGGCTTCTTTTTTCATCAACACCTCCTCTTTCATCCTTTCCAACTGCGTAAGTTACTCATGCAGCCCAGCTCTAAAACGCATCCCCTCAAAATGAACAGAACCTTCCCTTGCTGTTTTCACGGCCCGGATCTCTCTGGAAGCTGGGGGCCACCGGCACCCCCCAGGCTGTGGCCTACCTGTTGTTGTGTGGCTGACGACATATGCAGTACAGAGCATTGGGCTCGTAGGCCTCACACTCGGGCTTCTGCCGGCCCACGTCCCCGGAGTTTCCGGTTCCCTGAGCCTTCCCTTCCAGCTCCCTTTCTCCACAGTCTTTCTCGGCCTGGGACACCGCACCCTGCTCAGCCTCGGGCTCCTGCGTGTGGGGCAGCACGCTCTCCGTGGCGCCGCCCGCCTCCACGTCCACAGTCTGCGGGGCATTCTGCTCCCGGCGCTTCCTCCTCAGGCGGCTCTGGAGGCTCTTGGGGGGCCTGCCGGCCGCCTCTTGCTCCCGCTGTCTCCGCAGGCGGTTCTGCAGTTCCTTCAAAGTCAGCCCGTCACTGTCGCTGTCGGAGGTGTCGTCCTCGTCCTCACCCCCTTTGGCCTTTGTGGAGGTGGCAGGCCGTCCCTTGTCAGCCGCAGAGCCCGCCGTGGGCCCGCCCTTCCCCTCGGAGGTGCTCTCCACACTGCCTTCGGACGCCGTCTCCACGTCTGTGACGGGACAAGACGCTGGTTCACCCGAATCCTCGAGCGAGGCAGGCGCATTCTTCCTTCCTCGTCGTCGGACCGTCGTCAGAAATTCTTCCACCCGCTCGGTCCGCTTCGGCTGCCTCCCGCTGCGGCGCAAGGACAGGCTCTGCTGCTGCTGGGGCTGCCGCTCTAGACAGTCGGCCTCAGCGTCCCCAGCGCCCTCTCGCTTGGCAATGGTGGTTCTTCGAAAGCCCCATGTTTTCCTGAATTCTTTGCTGGTGGGCTTGATGGCCTTGGGCACTTCGTCATTGCTCGGGTCACCTTTCTCATCCATACCTAACGGTGAAATGGAACCACACCATGAGAAATGTTAACGAGGCGACACTTCTTAGCAAATAATTAACAATCCCTGAGCTACAAGTACACACAGCCTTTAATTCACACAAAGGAGGGAGCATGGCCATGGATAAACAACGATTTTCTACCTACACAAAGTGAAGGTGAACATTCAAATGACTTATCTTGATCAAGGTTTCTTAAAAGGTAGCATGAGAGAAGATCTGAGGGGACTCCGGACAGAAGTCTCAACAGTCACCCATCTAACGTTCAGTGCACACCTGCAGCCAGCAACTCAAACCCGTTCCCCCTCCAGCACTTCGCTGCTCAGCACAGGGCTCCACCACAAAGGGGGTCAGGGAAGCCCTGTCCAACGGGTGAACAGCATACACGGTACAAGGGCATGAGGAGAGCAGGGCTGCAGGGCCGGGAGGTGCCGTGCACCTGTCCCCGCCCAACACCCTGGGCAGAGGGTGGAGTGCGAGGGTGGCTCGAGGCCTGGTGCAGAGGAGGACTGGCTGCTTCCATCCTGGGCTGAGGAGCCCTGAGTTGCTAAGTGGTCCGACCACCCTGCTAGAGAGAACAGCACCCCGCACCCCAGCCCTGCTGCGAGCTGAGTGCAAGTGTCCCCTATGGACACCTTGTGGAGATAAGGGATCACCCAGCTAAGCCTTGCCCAGATTCCTGAGCCCCGACTCGGGGGTTAGCTGTTACGCAGCAATAGGTAACTTGGCCACTTTGGAAATAATGATGGGGAATAGCTTTATGTGCATTTGTTCTTTCTCACTTTCTGACAGACTATTAAAGGATCATGCTTGTGAAAACTCAACTCTTTTTTCAAACCTGAAAAAGACAGTATATACCTTGAAATTTTTTTTCAAAGCTAGCCAGGCTTCAATTGCATTGAAACACTAATGCTGATTCAGCCTTTACGCCACATTCCGTCGTAGGGCAAGGACAGTGATGGGGTGAAAACCTTCAAAATACAAAATACACAAAATTCAAAACCACACACAACCAGATTGTTTTTTCTTTTATTTCCCATGACGTGCTGTCCCCCATTTTCCTGCTGGCTCGACCAACCCTTCCCTCCAGAGCCTGGCCAGCATGCTCCCAGGCCATTCGGAAGCTTACAGGAGTGGCTGGGACATCAGCATGTGTGCCAGCAAGGACCACACCACTTTTCTGGTCCTGAGATTTTGTGCAGGAAGAACTCTCCTCAACAAAACATAGTTCTCACCGAAGAGAGTATACAACGTCAAGTACTCGCACCAATAAAATGTCAATGGAAAAATAAGAGTGCCTTGAGTAAAAATTCTCAGCATGTGGCTGAACACTCGTCTAAACACTTAGGGCTAAAGTTTAGAATATTCTAAATAAACAAATATGAATGTTACACCGTATGTTTGTCACATAAAATGACACTTCAAAAACAGAACACACAATTTCAAACCTATTAAGAGAAAACCGTGTTGCTGATGTTGCCACTGGTGCTGCATTACCTGCCCCGACACTGAAAGCTCGGACACCTTTTCCAGAGGTCCAAGTGCCTGACGATGGAATCGCCTGGTCCACAAACACAGCCCACCTCAGACACCGCTGCTGTCAGTCACTGCTCACAGGTAACAATAAAGATCATCTCAGGACTGTTCCCACGGAGTAAGCTCCTAAAAGAAAATAAAAAAATCATTTATAGATTCAAATAACCGTAAAAAAAAAAAAAAAAGGGCATCAGACTTTCCAAGAAATCTATTACTTGAGTGTATGTTATCATGTGGCCCACTCGGGGAGTCAGAAAAAAAAAAGAAGAAAAGGAAAGAACACAGTCCCCTTCTTTAAGAAGTTTCCCTTCTGCAGAAGGGAAGGCACTGTGACTGCACCCTAATAGAAGGTGGCCAGGCTGGGCCACTGAGGGGCTGCAGGTACTGGCAGGTGTGTGTTTGGCGGGGGGGGGGGGGGGGGGGGGGAGCTAACTGTGCAGAGGCCTCAGCAGCATGGCGGTTTCAAAACCAGTCGCTGGTATCAGCTGCTTTCCAATTATGATCCTACTTTTGAGATGGGCTCAGCTCGATAAAGCCAAACAGAGAGAGAAACACAAAACATGAAAAGGCTGAAGAAAATCATCCACAAAGAGAAGTATTTAAAAATTCTTAATAGTGGAGATATGCCACCATTTAGTTAAAAGCCCAAAAAAGATTTCACAAGACTAATAATTACTTAACATCGATGTGCTACACTTCATCTACATGAATTTAAAAAACAGTTCTCTTAGATTACAGTCCTGCAAAAAACCATACCTAGGTGAAACGCACACTGAACAGGCGTCTGTTCCTGGATAAATCCTCCATACTGATCTTTTCACGTTTCACACTCTGGCCCCGAGTGCCCCTCTCCAAGCCCCTCCCAAGCTGAGCCCTCACCTCCACCTCCCTTGCCCTCTGGGTGGGTACTACAGCTGTGGTCTCCTTAGTGACCCCAGAACAAAGACAAACATTCTGAGGCGGCTCCTCTTAAAGAGACAGCGTCCATTCCACTCTGATTAGCCAAATCCACCATCATGGCCACCAAATCTCTCAAATGTGGTAAATGCATCTCAAATCAAGGCTTCAACGTTCAGATGCCTTTACTTCTCAGAAGAAACTAAAAATAAACTTTATTTTTATATTTCATAACATTGTGCATTTATAAAAGCAAAGAAATTAAAACGTACTTAGGAATGAAAAATTTAAATACACATTAACCTGAGAAACACATTTCTGGATTTGAGTTCTGAATAATAAATTTTTAAAAAAGGAAAATGGAAAATCTAGTTATTTCTGTGTGTGGGATGACATATAGTATACTCAAAATAGATCCAATCATTTTAGATCATCTGATTCACTTATCTCGACTTTATCTTTGCAGAATTGTTGTTTTGATAATTTCTTCAACATTGAAATTCTAATAAAAATTTCAGCAATTCAACAAAAGAGTGTGTATCAAGACAAAAGAACAAAAACCCATGTGGAGTCCCTAACAAAACTTGGATGTGGTGTGTGGTTGTACACCACACAGTGCGTGGCAGGAAGGATATGCTCAGGAACCTGCAATCACAATGTGGTAAGAAGCGCTTTCCCCGGGAAGGAAAAGGAAGGTGACCATCCCTGAAACCAGGAACACAAGAACAATCTATGAGCACGGAATGCACTGAAATAATGTAAAATTATGTTTCTACATTTCTCAGTGCAGTATTTTTTCTCAGCTGCAAAGTGCTCCATTTCCCACTAACCTGAAGTTGGACGCTGTGGAAGCTCACATCTAAAGACGCACACACAAGCCAGAGCCTCCCAACTGCTCTGCTCACAGCACAAGCATATGGCCAGGAAGAAATTTAGGAACAGGCAGCCTTTCAAATGTTCCACTCTCAGGGCTCCTTTATACTCTTAAAAACGGAGGGCTCCAAAAAGCTTCTGTTTATGTGGAATAGATCAGTATTTTCGAAATTAAAACTGAGAAAGTTTTCAGGTAACTGTGGATGTTCTTTGACGTCAGGCCGAAATTCAACAAATAGTAGTTTCCTAAGGAAAGCTGCAACGTGAAGCCCGAGACCTGACTGCGCTTTCTGTCGGGGAAGCCACCGGTCTGTCCGGCACACCCTCGGAACGCACCATTTTACCCGTGCGTGGTGGTCACGTTGCTGACTGACACAGAGTCCACGTCAGCACACTTCACCACAACACAGAAGACACACAGTCGTTAATGCCGGCACCCACCTCCTCAAATGTCCTTTTTTTTCTTTTTAAAAGATTTTGAGAGAGAGACCAAGTGAGACAGCACGAGCGGGGGAAGGGGCAGAGGGAGTGGAAGAAGCAGGGATCATGACCTGAGCCAAAGGCAGACACTTAACTGACCCGTTGGGAGCCACCAGGGCACCCCTCAAATGTCTTTAATCACTGGAAAGCCATCAAGCCCGTGACAGCAGATGTGAACTTTTCAAAATTGTAATTTTCACCTGAAAGCTCAAATTTTATCATTAGCAAGGAATACTGTCAGCTGCTTTCCCTGAAACTCAGGTCATTCCTCTCTGAGAAAATGCCTGCCAAATACTGGGTCTGAAAACTGGAGCCTGTCCATTCTTTTCAGCACAACGGGTGTTCCATGAGAGGGTAGCTGGTTTGGCACAGGGCTCCTCCTGGAGAGCCACCCTGCTTTGGGGTACAGAAGTGCTTCATAGGTACTTGCCATTTCATTACTGGGAATTTAAAGCAAAGGGACGGGACACTGGAGTGGTGAGGTTCAACTGCGCTCACGAGGTCTTTGCTGTCTCTCCAAGGACATTCTCGGGGGAAATGGCAAATTTTACATGACCGACTGGTGCTGAGCAGTGGACAGCACACCGTACAGGGAAATGCCACTGTCTGGACCAGCTTCTGCAGGCCACTGCAGATGTCCACTCCGTGAGAAGGCTGACAACATCACTGGTACCACGCAGAGCTGTGACAGCCCCAGGGATCCAGGAAACACACTGCGAGAACTTCATTCCACTCCTATTAGTTAAGCACACCCTGGATACGTGCAAAGCAATAGCACATCTCTGTGCTTCAGTATCAGAAGGGGCCAAGCATTTCCTTCCACAAAATTGTTCTAACACCACTAGATTCTCCCTTCGGATTCTCCAACTTTTCAAAATATTCTCCAAAAATTCAAAATATTAAGCTGCCAGATGTGGTTTCTTAAAAACAAAACCCAAAATATAATACATTACTTAAAAACAAACCCCCAAAAAACAGCTGTTAAGTGCCAGTGATGCAGGACTCTAAATCCTTATAAATCTGAAGGTGCAACTTCCAGGATGCATGCACACCAGAAGTGACGCTGAGGTGCCCACCATTTAAAGATCTCTGGTTCTACACACTTGAGGGCGGCTTCTCTAAGACGCGAGCTGAGCAACCATAAAGCAGCTCCTGTTTCCACAGCAGGAGGAAACAGCCAGGACCGCCTCCCAGGGTAACACAGGAGGGCGCATCCGCCCCACCGGGGGCCAAACGCGGTTCTCCAAATCTCCTACCCCACAGCAGTATTCAAGAAGAACAATTTTAACCCGCCACCAGAAATTACACACAATGTTACAACACACCTTCGCTGTTTCTGCCTCTGTTAATTGAGAATTGGAAATTCTGACAGACCAGGCCAAAGTTTCTATTTTGTACTGAGGGTCCAGTGTCTCACAACTAACTCTTCCCTGTGGATGATGAAGGTTGAGAAGATGCAAAATTCTACAAAAAAAGGGAAGATTTCCCAACTGAAGACTCATTACTAGAACCGTCCCTAACAAGCACCTGGCCGGAAGTTTCGGACGACGCAGCGGCCCCGCAAGCACCAAAGTTGTCCGATCACCAGCAGCAGCCGCCTCTCCCTCTCCTCACAGACCCTTAAGGTCCACCGCAGCAGCAAACACCCCACTGTGCTCTGACCATGGACAGAAAAGAGGTTTGGGTCCACAAAGTAAACTAAGAAATCCACTTTTATTTATTTGAACACGTACACAGAACCGGAGTTGACCGTGTTAAAGCTTTTATAGCTAATTCAAAGTTTTGCTGCTACCAAAAAACACTGTCATTGTTAAAATTATTCTGATCAAGGGAAGGTGTCCCCAACCTAAGTTTCTCAGGAAATGAATATAAAGAGAAATCTAGAAACCACCCTGTTTAAAATTTCTTAGTCCTTTGCTTTTACACATGCGTGGAGAGAAACAAAAGCTGCTACCTGAAAGCCTCCTGGGAACTGAGGCCCAGCCAGGCCCTGGTGTAAAGCTGGGCCACCAGCTCAGCGTGGGTGAGCAAAGGGCACTGGTTTCTCTCTGTCCAGTTTCTGTTGCAGAACACAGGCTCGTGACCTTGGTGGGCAACTCTACACGGGCGTCAGGAGCCAGAACAGCCACATTGCATCTACAAAGGTTAAGGAGCAGGAAAGGAGGTTATCACTGTTCTTTGTTTCATGGTGCGGACGGTCTCCTAAACTGCTACCTTGGACGGCTTTGGCCATGGTCTGCATTGTGTGCCCCAGCCCCTGAAATTCACATTGAAACCTAGTCCCAAGGTGACAGCACTACTAGGAGATGGGGCCTTTGGGAGGTGCCTAGGTCGTTAATTCAAAGCCCTCATGAATGGGATCAGTGCTCTTAAAAAGAGCCCCAGAAAGCTCCCTTGCCCCCTGCAACCCTGAAGACACCTCACCAGGACCTGACCATGCTAGCACCCTGATCGTGGGCCTCCAGAGCTACAAGAAATATGTTTTCTATCAGCCCCCCAGTCCATGGTCTTTTGTTAAAGTAGCCCAAGCGAACGGAGCCAGTTCCCCTTGTGTCTCTGACACAAACACGGTCTCAAGCACTGCAAGGGACAGTAGGAATCCTACCATCTTGGGGGACTGGTGCTCCTAAGACAAGGCCACCGCCTGGCTCTTGGTGACCCTTTGAACTGGACAGGTTTTTGGGCTCATTGAAAAATCTGCCCTATGCGACAAGTTTGTCTACTGCTAAATACCCAAGAATGACATTGGGATGGGTTCCCAGAGTCTCCTCCCCTGCTTCCCCAACAGAGAGGAGGAAGAGGGTGCGGTGTGTGTACACTCCCAGAGGGGATGAGGGCACCATAAGTCACTTCCCAGGACAGTGTGACATTAAGGTGCCAGTCATCCCTGCTAAGCACTTTGGGGGCTGTTTCCCCTCAGATTGAGTTTCTAAGTCCTGTAGCTGTTAATTAAGAACACTGATCTTCCAGGGAAGACCCCTGCCCAACTGCCTATGTGGGTGGCTGGCTGGCACTCCCTTCTGGCACCAATGCGGGCACGGCCGCAGGACCCCGCACCCTGTTGTGGTTTCCCGGGTTCATGCCACGGGACGCCGGATCGTTCCACAGTCAATATAGGCCATGCTCACCCCCATTTTCCCTGCAGCAGGAATTAAGGAGCCAGTGAAAGGCTGTGTGTAATGAAAGGATATCCTACAATCAATGAGAAGGGCCACTTACACGCTCAGACTGTAGTCAGGCCACGTGACCTAAGGCCAAAAGAGGTCTCAGGGCCTTCCCACCCAGCCAGCACCCTGGCCATCTTGCTTCCTTGCAGGTGGTCTACTGGAGGGAGAGGTGTGCACTGGAACGACAAATCACCCTTATTCCACACTCTTTGCAAAAAGCAAACACACGGCTGAGCCAATAAAATTTCAAAGACATTGTCCATCTTCCTAAAGTAACCTATTTCCACAGGTTTGTTAAAGTTTAGAGTCAACTATTTTGTAAAGGTCTCATTTCTCAACAGGAGCAATTCTAATCATAACCAGAAGTTCTCAAAATGTGGTCCACAGGACTTTCAGGAGGTCCCTGAGGTCAAATTATCTGCACAAACACAAAAGACATCGTATGCCCCTCTCCCTGGCCACTCGCAGGAGTGTATTGTAGAGCTCTCCAGAAGCTAAATGACAGTGATGTTACCACAGTCTACGTGATGTGAGAATCCAGCTGTTGTCAGTTTAGCCAGAAGTCAGGAGATTTACTAAAAGAACCACCACCATAAAACAAAACGACGCTATCTCTCCTACTGTTTTTGTCTTAGAAAACAGTTTCTATACAATGTTACATTGTATTACATTGTTACATTGTGAGGTTTTATTATTTAAAAATAAGTTTACCAGTGTCCCTTTTCATGCGAAGCCCAGTAAATACTAACAGATGTAACAACTTAAGCTAAAGCTCTGAAGTGTCCCAGTAACCACAGGTGTGAAAGAGGATCTTCAGTTCACAGGTAACCTTACAGGACTGCTCTTGAAAGGCCAAAAGCAGTTCCAGGCCTTTCCCAGTAAGACCAAGAGGTACCTCCACACCCTGCCCCTGTCCTTCCTCAACCACAGTTTCAAGTGATTATGGAGAAGGCGCTTATTTCCAATGATGAAATGGTAGCCTCACACAGCCACCTGAATTCAAAGACAACAGGCCTTGTCTCCCAAGCACCTGTTTCGTGAGTGGTGCTGTCAGAAGTGCAAACCACAGGCTGGCCAAGAGACAAGAATCATGACTGGAAACCTCAAGTCAAGAAGTCACTGCGTTTCACCAGGAGCCTTCCTTTCTTTCCCTGAGATTAGCAGAGGCCAATGTCTAGTTTTGTTTTGGGCGGTAGTGGACAAGGTCCGAGATTAAATAAAGAAGTTACAGAATTAGGGTTCACACAGAGCAGATTTTGAGTGAAGCTTGTATGTCCTGCAACGTCAGACTCTCCCTGCTGCACGTCTGAGAAGGGAAGAGGAAGGGTCTCTTACTACAAGAACCCACGCTGTGAAAAGGAAGACCATCTAAATCACAATCTAACAAACCCAGAGAGTCCACAACCAGCGTCTACTAGCCCTGTTGTCTCCATGGGGGGCCGGGGCATCTGGTGGGGCATCCCCGTCCTACCCATAGCAGCCAGCAGTGCCCCCCACCCCAGGTGCAAGTGGGGTAGTTCTTCTGATAAGCAGACTGCGGTTGGGAGGCTCCGGGGACAGCACAGCAGATGACGAGAACACAGGCTTCACCCCCAGCTGCAAACCTAACAGGCAGACGCGCTGAACAAGCGCGCTTCCCTCTGGGCTGTGCTTTCCTGCCTGGGAAACGTGGACAACTGTGAGCTCCCAGCTTCCTAAAAGGCTATGTGAGACTACACCCTGTCAAGTGGCAGTCCGTGCTTGCACAGGGCACGCAAGCGGTAAGCGGTAGATGTCATCTATTAAAATGACAATGGCCGTGTCGGTGAGCATTTGGGGAGACAAGTCCTCTTATGAGAGTCGATGTGACAAGTATTTACCAAGATCCCCTTATGTACTTGGCATGGGGCAGAGCAGGCAACATTGCTGTTCCCATGGACCAGGGGTGACAGTCTCACTGTGACTTGGCTGAGAGAGCTGGGAAAGGACAGATACATTTATAAGAGCGCTCCCAGCCACACTTTAAAAAAAACAAAAAAAACAAAGGGACACAAGCCAATGTCCATCACCAGGACACTGGTTTGGGGGAACAAAATCAAGAAACATCACATAAAGGAATTCTTTAAGACCGCAATTGAAGGATGATGAACCACAGAGCCACTGCCATGGCAAGAGTCCCACCTGAGTGGGAGTGGAGAGCACAGGTCCCAAGTCAGCCCTGCACAGGGTCACACAGGCCCACCACGTTCACAAACGGGAGCAGCTGTGACATGCGCTTCTGAATGGGACCATTTCTGGTGTTGGCTGTTTTTTTTTTTTTGGCTGTTTTTCTTATATTGCTTTAATTTTCTGTATATGTATTTGTAACCCAACACACGGTAACGCTATCGTTATACTGGAGGGAGGAGCTCATTCACTTTCTTATAAAGGCGTATTAAACACCGTTTAAAAGTCTGTATCAACATATGAAAAACAAAAACACAGCAACTAAGTTTGATACCCAAAGATATATCTGCTTCACAAGTAACACACAGGATGATCACCACCTGATTAAGCATGTTTTACAGTCATGGCTACAAGAATTCTTATTCAAATACATACAATTACCTATTCAATTTCATGTAACAACTAACCCCCAAAATCACTACTCATTATAATAAAATAAGGTCTAAGCAAGAGAAACTCTTCTCCAGTAGTGGGGGCACCTAGAGCAAGCGAGCTCAATTCAGACCATTTTTTGACCCCTCTTTCCCAATTACTGTGTTTCTATTAACTGTAAACCACAGAGACTTTGTAATGGAATTAACACCCATCATTTGATAGGAAGCATGAAAAAGGGGAATATTAGATATCCACTCTAAGGGACCCTACCATGTAAATAAGAAGAAACAGGCGAGAAACTCCATCTAGGAAAACACCCTTCTTAATGGACTTCCTGAGTCCACGGGGCCTGTAAGAATCAGGCCTCTATGACAGACAGTGCCCCACCGCAGGGACCCAAGGACAAGGTGATCTGGCCTAACCTGTAAATATGCCCCATCTCTGCTCTCCAAGAGCTAAATAGAAATCACCAGTATCACTGAATGAAAAGTAAAACATATCATGTCAACAAAAATAGACAACAACCAGAACCTTGAACACTTGCAAACATACACCAAACCAGAAAATAAACCAGTCCCTGAGCTGCTTTGGAACAGACTCTTTGTGAGTTAGACACCCAATGGGAGGAGAAGGACTTACAGCGTCAACAGCAGGACCTGAAAACTCCACCGCCATAAGATAACGGGAGACGAAGTCCCTACTCCAACCCCCCACCCCCGGACAAACCCCACCCACCACATGGCCCACCTGAAACCCCAAGTTGCACCCACCTCCAAGCCCCAGCTACACATTTCCTCAACAAGCCATTGTGATGCTCACACGCGTACACACTGTGTGTGTCATTGTTTGACAGGACAGAAATCAGTAACCGTGGGTACCAGCAGACAAGAGCAGAAGAGAATAGCCAGTTAGACAACTTTTTATTGGTGCCCTTTCTTCCTATTGGTACAGAACTTACTTTGTTGAAATAACCTGAATTTAATCAAATACTAACAAGGGAGAGCTCTTAGTGGAAAATCAGAAGTAAAGATATGCATTATTCCTAAATTCGTTGTTAAAGTCTGCAGGAACGCAACCAAGTAGGAAAACAGGGTGCCTGGAACATGCTTCTGGCAGGAAGCTTCGTTAGGCCTTGGGCCGGGTCTTCCCAGGTGACACTTCTGAGCTGCCTATGCTGTGTTTAAAACAGATATACCATGGACTGGTCATGGAGTCATATATGTGCATACGCCAACCTCAGATTTCAATGAAGGAGCCGGGATGTCCTCACAAGTCCCCACTGCACCTGTCTCCAGGACCGGGAAGGCCTTCTGGGTTGCTGCCACAGCCAGGGTGCTTAGCACACAGGAGGCCGTAAATATTTGCAGAATAAACTGAGGAATCATTCTACTAAAGGTCACAGATCTTATTTCCTTAAAATGCATGGCTAAAACACCTTTCCTGGAAGCGTATTTCAGCCAGGGCCTATGTGGCTCTGGAAGCTGTGGAACATGTCTCTGAGGTGGGCCTGACAGCCCACTGAGAAACAAGCTCCGAGCTCCTGGGCAAGTCCCTTCCTTGTGCTTCAGTTTCCTGGAGATCAGAATCTGCACGGAATGCCCGAGTACATCAGGCTCAGATCTCATTCCTTCAGTGTGCAAAGGACACGGATATTGTTATCTACGTCCAAGGGATGATTTCAAGAGCATCTTCAACTTAACTCACATGCTGTTGTGACCCAGGATCCCAACTCCAAGCTCATCTACTGAGGTGCTAGATTCAAAGCCAAAAACCTGGCCCTCAGCTCCAGTGTCTCACAGGCATTGTGGACTTTTAAGATTTTTTGAATAAATCTGAGGACCTCGGTAGTACCTGTAGCTTAGCACTGGGTAAGTCGAGTCTCCATTCGGCATAAATGACAGCTCACAGTAGGCACTACACCAACATGGACCCTGTTCTGGCCACTTTACGAGTGGTAGCTCATTTGAATGAGTAAGGTGCTCCTGTGCCCGTTCTAACCTCCAGGAAACTGAAGCACAAGGAAGGAACCTGTCCAGTAGCTCAGAGCTTATTTCTAAGTGGGCTGTCTGGCGCGGGCGGTGGGGGTGGGGTGGGGATGAAGACAGGACACGGAAAACGGGAGAAAACAAATGGGGATCGGAGTGCCCAAGGCATGAGAGACACAAAAGGGATCATGAAGGGCACAAGTCCCTTGGAAGCTGAAAGCTGACCCTTTCTACTTTCAAGATGACCAGATGTGACACAAATATGGCCAGCATACGTCAATCAGCATACTGATTTCCCGAAATCCTTCCTTGTTTCCTACAGCACCAAATATCACACATCTACCCTAATATCATCCTCCCTGAGCAGCTGGCTAAAAATCAAACTCATCCAGTTAAATAAGAGCGAACAGTACCCACGCTCTAAAAACAGATCCTAGAATGAAACTTCACAACCTTAAAGGCTATCTAGAACTAACCGAGCTGAAAAACAAAAAACAGAAAATTCACTCCAACCAGATACTTTCTTCAAATACAATCATTTCTGTGCCATAAGCCAGCTATAGCCTCGGAACTTGTGCGAGAAGGCAGTTTCCCTTCTCTCGAACTATCCTGCCCCCTGCACGGCGGACTTGCATCAACACTAGGCCGTCGTTGCTCCTCTCGGTCCGTCCCGATCGTGACCAGGCCACACCGAGCAAGCACCGTCCTGGGCGGATCCAGCCCCAGGCAGGCGCCCACTCGCGGTGGAGGCCGCGGAGGCGCCGGGAGAGGTGACCTCCCCCCGCGCGGCTCCCCCACCCCCCTCCTCCCTTCCCCTCCCCTCCCCCCGCCGCCCCTCTCCCCCCCCGCCCTCCCCGCGGCCGCCGCCATCTTCTCTCCTCGGCGGGAGCGCAGCGAGGACCGGCACTGACGCCGCGGCTCTCGGCGGGCCGGGCTTCCGCGCCACCGCCGCCGACCCCCGCCCGCCTCCGAGTGCGGCCCCGCGGCGGCCGGCCCCTCCTGCCCGGCGGCCGGGACGCCACTCACCGCGGGTCGCAGGCCTCTGGGGTCCCGCAGCCATTTCCTCGGAGCTCCGCGGAGTGGGCGGGAGGGCGAGGTCGGCGCCGGCCACCGAGACGCTGGGCTAGAAGGGCCGGCCGCGCCCGGAGCAGCGCCCCCGCGCGGAGGGAGGAGGCCCCGCCCCGCCCGCGCGCCTGCGCCCCGCGCCCCGCGCCCCGCGCCGCGGGGATCCCAGGCCGCCGCTAGCCGCAGGAGGACCGGCCCTCCGGGGGAGCGCTCGCCGGCCTGGGCCGCTTCGTGGCGAGGGGGCGGGGACGAGGATAAGAGAGCCGGCGCAACGGTCCTCGGCCGCCAGCCGCGCTCTCAAGTTCCTGCGGGGCTCGGAGCGCAGCACGCCGGCCCTCAGCGTCTCCTCCCCGGACGCACGACTGCCCCGCAGGGCCTGCGAGGAGAGGGGAGCCGGTCACTGTCCAGAAAGGGGAAGGGGGGTTCTGGCCGAGGGTCAGCGCTCCACGTAGACGTTCTTCACTCGGCGCGCCGGCACCGGCCCGTCCCCCGATACTCCACAGACAGACCGCGGAGGGGAGGCACCTGCCGCCGCGGGGGCCCTGTGCACGCCGCCCACCTCTGCCCCGAGGGCAGGAACTCCTCGGCTGCGGGCCTTAGCCCCCACCACGTAGGTGCCTCTACAGCCGCCTGCGTGCACGGTCCTCACGAGCAGGAACCCCTTGGCTCTTGTCAAAAGGCGGGAAGGTGCGCTGTGCGCAGGACCGCCGCGCAGCTGACCCTGCAGGTGCATCCCCGATGCTGCCGTGCGCGAGAACCAGGGGCCCGCGGGCAGCTGTACTCTAACGGGCACCTCCAGAGGTCAAAAGAGCTGCTAGTTTCTGGCAGAGCCTGTCGGTTTTCTCCCAGGGAATACAACGCAGTTTGTTTCTGCTCTGGTGTGATTCTGTTAGGACCACCCTCCTGGAATCTGGCAGGGATGGGGGTCTCCACTCTTCCACCATGACTGTGTCTTCAAGTTTGTCCCCAGATACGGGAGCGGGGAGTTTAGAGGCCAGGCAGTTGCGAGCGGAAAGCACCTGGAACAAGCAGTGTGACCTTGGGCCAGCTGTCTGTAAAATGGGGCTCATCTGCTGGAGGAAGGGGGACGATCATAGGAGGCCTCTCTGATCAGAAGCTGGAATGGGGGAACCGTGCTGAGGATTTTAAAGGAAGCAAAACCAGCAGCAATGTCTCTGCAAGGTGAGACTGGAACTCCCGGGCGCAGTGTCAGGTGGGTGCTTGTAGGGATGGCGGGTACAAGGACAGGGACTTGGGACAGTATCTAATCAAGGTACAAAGAACCGTACATGAGACCTGGCGTTGATGCAGAGTGCTCGCCGCAGTCCTGCCCTTGTCCAGAAGTCCTCAGACGGAAAACCAAGTGCAAGTGCTTTATCTCCTCTGCTATGATAAAGCCCTAGCTCTGTTACTTGAACAAGAATAGTGTTGTGTGTTCATATACAACGATGCTCATTACTCCTACCTTTCAGAATGGTGCCTGTTACTCTGACGCATCACGCTGTGAGTTCAGTGAAAAATAAAGTCGACTTCAGAAGAAATCAGTGTTTTAATCAGTGTGAAGCATGAGAACTGTATTTCCTTTCTGGTTGCTTTCATCTCCTAAGTCTCTAGAGGAATCCATCCACTAAAAAAAGCCAGACAAGGCAGTGCCTGTCACAGATTTCGACAGAAAAGCAGTTTAAGAGTAAAGCAGTTGTGCCTACACAGGCTCATAGGCTAATCATCACACACAGCGTGTAACAGAGAAGGGGGCCTCCCTGAGGTGAGAGAGGGTGGTCATCACCACCAGCAAGTCTCAGGGTGCCAGGCTGTTACAATCACCCTGGCCTGGGGAGCCCTCAGGAGCAGGGCTCTGCCTACAGGTGTACAGGCTATAATTGAAGAGATTTGTTTCCAAAATCAAAGTACTTAAAAAGTGAAAGAGACCTCTTAAACTCAGGTCTAACGGTGGCTTTCTGGATTTGTGCAGAACAAAAATACTGTATAAATTAATTCCTCCTCTCAACTGGCTTGTGGAACCAAAGTGCTGAAGGTGAACAAGAGCATTTGAAGGAAATGCCAACAAGAGTAACAGAGACTAAGCCATCAATAGCACACCCAGAGAGTTTTATTCTGAACTTAGACAACATCAATACACATAAATTACTCTACCAACACCACAACTATTTTTGAGTTCCAAATCGAACCAACTGCTGCTAAAATGTAAGAGATTCAAGGAGAAGTAACATCTCCCAAATCTGTCTACAGAGGTGGGAGGTCAGGATGTTGCCTTTTATGGGTGTACAGAGAAATGAAAAATCTTGGGAGTCTGTCAGATGTACAAAAGTTCCTCTCGTTCTGGGGCGCCCGGGTGGCTCAGTCGTTAAGTGTCTGCCTTTGGCTCAGGTCATGATCCCAGGGTCCTGGGATCGAACCCCACATGGGGCTCCCTGCTCGGCGGGGAGCCTGTTTTCTTCCTCTCGCTCTGCTGTTCCCCCTCCTTGTGCTCTCTCTGTGTCAAATAAATAAATAAAATCTTAAGAAAAAAAATAGTTCCTCTCATTCCAACAGAAAGCAGGCATTTGAAGAATGTAAGAATTTTAAAGTCAAAAAACAAAAAACCAAAATTTTATACGGGTGTTTAAAAAAAAAAAGAAAATGTGGATATCAATTGGAAGAATCTCTTCATTCAGCATTTCTACCACCCAATCAGATGCCTGATCACGATCACATGATCATGGACTGGGCTTGCGGAGGGGGCGGGCATCCTCAGAGCACATACAGACATAAGTGCGCACAGTAAGTAGCGTGTACGTTTGTGCACCTATGTGTGCGTGCTACCTACATGCTTTCATTTTAATTAAAAAAAAAAAAAGGCTAAATCTTAAGCCAACACATGTAGATCAACTTCTTGCCCAGCTAGGTCTGAAGGGTATAGTCAAATTCCGTATGAAATGGTGCATAAACAGTGCCTTGACTGGGCAAATTAAGTAACTGCCCCTCAGGCCTGCAGCCTGGGTGCCACTGGTGTACGTGGTAGGACGCGTGGCCCCCCACACCCCACCTGTTTCAGGAAACACCATGCTGCACAGTTTATATTATCTCAGCAGCACTTACAGGATCAGGAAATACCTACTCTTGCTTTTACCTAAGCAAAGAAACTAAGACCCTTAGTTTCTGTGCTTTCTGATTCGATGGTGCAGTCTCAAAAGAGAAATACAATCAGGAGAGGAGGGAGGGGTAGAGGCCACATCAAAACTCCATTAAAGGGGCGCCTGGGTGGCTCAGTCGTTAAGCGTGTGCCTTTAGCTCAGGTCATGATCGCGGGGTCCTAGGATCAAGCCCTGCATCCGGCTCCCTGCTCCACGGGAAGCCTGCTTCTCCCTCTCCCACTCCCCCTGCTCTTGTCCCTGCTCTCGCTGTGTCTGTCAAATAAATAAAAATCTTAAAAAAAAAAAAAAACCAAAACATTAAACCTGCTTTCCCAGGGGCGCCTGGGTGGCTCAGTCGTTAAGCGTCTGCCTTCGGCTCAGGTTATGATCCCAGGGTCTTGGGATTGAGCCCCGCATCGGGCTCCCTGCTCAGCGGGAAGCCTGCTTCTTCCTCTCCCACTCCCCCTGCTTGTGTTCCCTCTCTCACCGTGTCTCTCTCTGTCAAATAAATAAATAAATAAAATCTTAAAAAAAAAAAAAAACAACACAAAAAACCTGCTTTCCTGGGTCTCAGAATTCAGATAAGATACATGGCACCTGAATGTGTGCAGCAGAACTAAACAATCATAAAATTCTTCCTGACTCTCCCAACACCTTCAGGGAGAAACAGAACACACCATGAAAAGCTAAAGCTATGGCAGTTGGCCTTTGTGTCGACCGCCTCGTGTGGCAATGACTCTGATCACTTTATGCATTATCCTGAAGAATTACGTTTGTTTTAGCCAAATCTCTTTGAAAGCAGGGCCTCCAGTGCGTTGGGGCTTGATTTTATGCTTTTGGGTTGAGAATAAGTTAAAAGCAACCGTCGAAATGCTGTTGTTCTGTAAAACACGGCCCATGGCCTGGTTATTGAGCAGTCAAGGATTGGAGTAAAGGGAGCACTGTTTTATTCCCAAAATACTTGTCCCTTTTTAAAAATACTTTAACGCTCTTTTAAGACTAGTAAACTTTTTACCCTTCTCTGTGCACTGCTACCAGGACTTGGACAACAGTGGAGGCTCTGGCCACCCCACAGCTCCCCTTCCACAGACCCACCTCTTTCCTACCAACCTGGTCACTGCCCCCAGGCGGTGACCAAAGGAGCCCTTGTCCTTCGTGCTTCCCCCACACCCCCAGATTCCCAGGGGCATGGGGTGTTCAGGGCTCTGGCCAGGCTGGCCTCTACCTTTCTTCTGTGCACTCTCCACTCGGGAGCTCACGCACTCCTGGCTGTGCTTCCCTTTACCTCTGCCCAGATCTGGGTCCATCCACTCACTTGATGCCTCAAATGCACCTCAAAACCTAACGTGTGCAAAGTGAGCTCTTGACTTCGGAGCCTCTTCCCCAATCAGGCCCTTCCCTGGTGTCCCTATTCAGCCCTGGTCCCACCCTGTAAACCCAAACACACCAGCCAGAAGTCTGAAGATTCTCCCTCCCCCTCAGCCACCAAATCCTGTTGCTTTAGTGTCTCATGGGATCGACTTCACCTGCTGTTTGCTCTCTACATCCACTGCTTCTCAAAGTGTTAAACACACATCTGTGTCCCCCTCACCCTATTCTTCACCTCAACTCACTGCCATCTAACATTGTCCATTCCTGCCATGTCCCTGAGCTCCTTGTTCTGTCACCAACACCTGTCAAGTAGACTATGGGGCGGCCCTGCTGCACTTGACACTGCTCAGCTGCGTCCTCTAAAACCCCCCACCCCGTGGCTTCCGCAGAGCCTGCTAAGCCCCCTCGTCCCCATCAAGCTTCTTTGCTGACTTAACGGACAACTTCTCTGGATAATATAGCCATTTGTTGCTGTCCTTCTGGATTCTGGACTTCTCGGCTCCTCCTCTCTACGGTCTTTCTCTAAGTATGTTTATCAAATGTCACACGGTGTCACTGTCAAAGCTTCACCTGCAGCCCTCGTCACTCCCTTGAGCTTCTGCCGTGTCCCCACAGGCAGCACCGATTCCCCATCTCTCCTCCCCATGAGCCCACTGCTCGTCAGGGTGGCTCCTCCTCGGTTGGTGTCACCACCATCAACCTCGGCAACCGGGCTACACATCTGAGTGCCATTCAGTCCACGAGCTCAGTCACCGAGGACTGCTGGCATTCTCTCCCTTCGTCCACTTCTGCGGAAACTGCTTGCAGTTAAGGTCCTTGTCATCATTCACTCATTTACTCCTTTCCATTCTCAACAAATATCGGCGGAACTCCTACAACATGACAGAGGTTTCGACTTTCGTGAAGCTCACACATTTGGGGTGAATCAGGCCTCAGTGACAAAAAATGCCGCGCTAAAGGGACCTAAAGGGGTTGTTTAGGGGACAAGACACACTCCACGCGGCTCTGCGGAGGGAAAGCCTCCCCATTCTGAGGAGTTAGCCCGGGGCCCGGCCGGAGGGCCCGGGGAGAGCCCCGGGAGACCGGCTGGAGTGGAGAGGCTTTTCGGTTGTGCTCACTTGGCACAGCCGTCAGGGAGTGCCCGGAGAGCGTGGAGGGGGCAGGCTCGACGCGAGGTCGCCCTGCCCGCCGTGTGGGCTTCGGAAGCCCGCGCGGGATCCCTGGGAGGGGCAATCGCAGCAGCAGAGCGGGCGGCCTCAGCGCTCCGTGGGGAGGGCTACAAACAAAAGCAGCCCGCGTCCACCTCGAGTAGGAAGGTGGAACCCGCACGCCCCAGGAGCTGGCTGGGCGCTGGGGGGGGGCGTGCAGCTGCGGTCCACGGAGAAGGCGCGGCGGGAGCTCTTTTGGGCCGGAACAGTCTACGTCCTTGGGGCACTGCCCTTCGAGCTCTTCCTTGGGTCCCCGTGAAACTTCCTAACGTCCTCACTCCGCCGCACACCGCAGAGTTGACAGCTGGACGGTCCACGAGGTTAAGCCGCGGCAAAGGGGGTGATTACGGACACGCAGCGCCTAGCGTCTTAGGTGCGTGTCGAACTTTGGACCCGCAGGCTCAGCTCCCGCCCGGGAAGGCGCCCCGACCGGTCACGGCCGCCACCCCTCACCGCCCGACCGCACCGCTCTCCGCTCTCCGCGGGGAGTCCGACCCCACTCTCGCGTCCCTCCGCTCACGTGGGAGCAGCCCCACGCTCCCCCGGACCCCGACTTCGAACGCAGGCCGGCGTCGGGCTTCCTGCCCGACGCCCCGCTCCCGCACCCCGGGAACCCCGACCCGGCGCCCCGCTGCACCCCTGCCGCGGAGGGCGCCCGGCAGCCGTCGCGCGCGCGCCCGCAGCCCCGGCCCGACCCGGCGCGGCCGGCGGACCCCCGAGCCCCGGGCGGCCGGCTCCCCGAGGGCAGGCCCGTTTCTGTTGACTCATCAGGCGCCGAGCGCTCGCCGCCACAGGCGGGCGACCCCCGCAGCCCGCCTCAACCGACGGCACGGAAGGCTCCCGCCGGGGCGCGCTCGGCCGCCTCCTCCCAGGCCCGCGCGAAGGCAGGCGCCCGGTGGAGAGGGACGCCCCCCGCCTCGGGGCGGCGCGCACCACCGGCCCCCCCCCCCCGCCCCTACCCTCCGAGCTCACACAAATGACGGAAAGGAAGCTGGGACCTTCGCCTCCGACTCAGTCTAGATGTCGCCATCGCGGCGCGAAGTTCCCCCACAACGACACCTCGACGGCGGCCATCTTGCCCAGGGTCGGCCGCCGCCTTTTGACTCTCGCGCCAACCCGTAGAGCGAGGGCGCCGCGAGCGGAGTTCTGCGCAAGGACGGAAGCTGGGGTCCCGCGCTTCCGGGCGGCCGCCGCGTCCCGCCCCCTCGAGGGAGCTCTTGATTGGCTGCCGGCTCGTGAGCCTGCGCTCTCGCAATCTCGCGGGAGGTGCCTGAAGGGGCGGCCGTCGGTGCGTCTGCCCTCCCGTTCCCCGCCCCCGCCCCCGCCTCCGCCGCGGCTCCCGCCTCCGCCTCCTGTCCCCCCGCGCCTCGCCTCCCTCCGGGCTCGGCCCGGCCCCCCCGAGCGGCCGCGGAGACCGCGCAGCGCGGGAGGCGGGATCCGCACGGTAAGATGGCCGCGGCGGACCCAGGCGGCCGGGCTGAGCCTCCCCGCGGGAGCGCGGCGGGCCGGGGTGGAGCTGGGCGGGGGCCCGGTGGAAGCCGGGGAGGAGGGCGGGGAGGGGCCCGGGAGGGGGCCGGCGCTGGGGGCCTGACGGGGTCCGAGGTCCGAGCAGGTGGCCGACCCGGGGCCTTCTGGGTTTGCACGTCAAACTGCCCCCTTTCTCCCGGCCAGGGAGGGCTCCTGACCGCACAGCGCCTGGGCGCCGCAGTTCGGTGTTTACTCTTAAAGGGAGAGCGTTTCAAGGGGAGGCTCCGACGTTCAGAAGTGGTCGCGCACGAATATTGGTAATTCCGTGAAACACCGCTCTTGTGCTCCTGCGGAGAGAACGATTTGTATGACAGCCGCGTCAGAGCAGACGCTGGACTGGTGAGGACGTACACGCCGCCAGGAAAGCAAGTGTTGCTCGTCTTTAGACTGGGGAGGTTTACTTCTGTTGTTGAACATTTAACTGCTGAGCTCTTCCTGCACGAAGCAGAACGGGTCGTTGCTTTCCAAAGTCGCTCTCGCGGCAGTGGTCCTGGTGTGATGGGGGGTTGCTTCGGGGAAACCGAGGGAGAGGCGCCTTGTTTGCCTCAGGTTACCTTGATCGTCTAGGAGCAGGACGGTGGTCTGAGTGAAGTCTGCACTTGCCTGGAGCTACAGGACGTGGGCATTTGTGGGAGGAAGACCATCTCGGTCCGTCGCACCTGCTGCCTTCCTCTTTCGCTGCTGAGTGTCTGTCGGCTCCCTCTGAGCACTCGAGGGCTTTGTCTTGTGCCTTTGCTTTCCTTCCCACGCTGTCTCCGGGGTGATCTTTGCCCAACTCCTGGCCTTCGATGTCCTTGTTTGGCGGATGTCTCCCTAATTAATGTTTCTAGCGCTGAGCTCGGGACCTATAATCCAGGTGCCTGCTTGACTTCTCCAGCTGCCTGAGAGTCAGCCCAAACTTGCCCTACTCCTCAAACCTGTTCGAGCCTTCCTCTTCCTCTGTGGCCCTCTCCTCCAAGGTATCAAGCTTGAAAGCTTCGGCCGGCCTCAAGGGCTCCTGATTTTTCTTTTTTTAATCCCTCTATGTTTAGTCCAGCTGCAAAGCCATTGACGTGCGTCCACAGAACCTTCACCAGCTGTGTCTCTGACTCTCTTGGCACTGCTCCTATTGGGTGGCTCCTTGTTGGCTTTCCTGCTCAGCGCTCACCACCCCACTTCCACTGTTGAAGTTTTCAATTTAGCGAAGCAATGTAGCATACGCTTTGCTGGCATGAAGTAGTATCCCCAACCTACAGGTTACTTATAAAGAATAGGAAGTAGTAGGTAGTAGGTAGTGGTGGACTCACCACCCACCTTAAGAGCCCAGCTGGTGCTCCCAGGGCCTGCACCTGTCCGCCCTGCCTTCCCATGGTAACCACCTCTTGAGGATCAGGTCTTTGCTTAAAACAACAAAACACTGCATGTTCGTGTTTATTGCTGTTTTTGTTTTTTGCAAAATTCTGCCACACTTGGGCCTCTGCTGCAACTCACTTTATCCACCCAGCTGGTTTGTAAGAGTCATCCATGTGGCTGTGCTCATATTTTAACTGTTTTAGTAAATTCTCTTACGCGACCACATGATCAGAATCCTTTCTCAGCAATTCTGAAGTCCAAATAGCTCTGAAAACCAAAAGTTTGTGTGTGTGTGTTTTAACTATTTGATGGCAAAAATCTGACTTGGTGAAAGCTTTTGATAACTTCTATTTCACTCAGTGTGGGTACTCAGACCTTTCCCCAAAGAAGTAATATTTAACGTGGGGTGCTGCCCCAGACTGCAGTGAGGATGTCATGTGATGTAGGTAAGATTGTGCTATATAGGCTTTATACGGTCTGCCAAACTTTTAATTCTGAAACATACCTGCCTAAGGGTTTTGGGCCTGGGATTGTGGTTCTGTGAACCACAGTCTGTCCATTGAATGAACAGCTGCCATTGAATGAACATCTGGGTGGGGGGTCCCATGTTTTTGCCATTTTGAGCAGTATTTCTGTGAGTGGGCTCATACATGTCTGGTGCTCAGTGGTGAGTGTTGAGGGTCTCAGTCTTGTGGTAGGGTTGTTGGGCTTCGAGGAGCACGTGCCAGCTGTGCAGAGAAGGCCAAATATGTTTGCAGTTCCAGTCTGCTCTGGCAGCAGCATCAGAGAACGCAAGGGAACGCTCTGGCTTTGTCGACACTCGGTATTGTCAGACTCCTTAGCGTTGGTCGGTCCGGTGAGTGTCTGGCAGCGGACTTCTCACAGGCACTGTGTCAGAGTGCACGCCTCCTCAGCTCCTGCTCCTCGCAGCTGCCCTTTGTGCCTAGAAGAGAATTGACCTAAAATCCTCCCTCAGCCTGTAAGGCCTTACTCAGTATGATACGCCCCACCTCCTGACCTGGCAGTTCGGAGGCTCTTGGCTCTTCCTTGCACACATCCTGTCTCCTAACATCCCAGCCTCCTTTCTGGTCCCTAAGCTGCCTTTGGGTGTCAGGTCCTTTGCACTTGCTGTTCTCCAGATTTAAATCTTCCCATTCTCTGTTACTTCATACTGTGTCGCTGTGTTTATCTCTGAAATGATCACAGTTGTCATAGAATTCTTAAAAATTCTTTTTTTTTTTTTTTAACTGAAATGTAGTTGAGAGCCAGTGTTAGGTTAGTTTCTCGCATATAATGTTGGGATTTGCCAACTGTCTGGGTTGGGCTGTGCCCACAGGTATAGCCGCCCTCTGTCACCATCCAGCCCTATTGCAGTGCCACTGAATGTGTTTCCTATCCCGTACCTTTCATTCCTTTGATCTTCACTAATCTTTAAAATATTTTTTTTTCTTGTAGAAATAAGTCAGAATGAGTTATGCAGAAAAACCTGATGAAATCACGAAAGATGAGTGGATGGAGAAACTCAATAACTTGCATGTCCAGCGGGCGGACATGAACCGCCTCATTATGAACTACCTGGTCACAGGTAAGGGCTCGCAATGAGGACGCTGCCTGTGGGATGCAACTCTGCCTTTTTGTACACACAATCAGCACTTTACCATCGAAGTTCCTTGGGAAAGTGAAGTTGTGTTTGGGCGTTGTAGAAAACACCATGCTAATTTAATAACTTTGTGGATTACCAGAGTAAAGTTAAGGTCTTCTGGAGATGAGATTGGTATTACAGGTGTCTGAGCTCTAAGGCAAAAACCTGTTCCTTGATCTTTGACATTTTTACAGTTAAGATAGTTAAGAATGTTCTACAGTACGTTGAAAGTCCCTAGTAACTGATCTCTTTTGGCCAGTCTGGTAAATTATACAGGACTGTTTGTAGAAGGTGCACCTAACTCAAAAGAGAAAGGGGGAAGGGCAGAAGCATACAGAAGCAAAGAAACGGGGTCTGTAACTGACAGTTCTTCTTGATATTGGGAAGGAAAAGGGTAATTCTGTACATGATCAGAAAATCCAGTTGTTTCAAACAGGTATGAGTCTCCTTCCCATTGTTCACAGTACTCCCCTGCACCAAATTAGTCAACCTTTGTTTGAAAGGCGATGAGGAAGTGTCTGCCTATAGCAGGCAGGGGTGGGGGCGGGGGACGGGGACACACACATGCAACTTGGATGTTGAGGAGAACTGTGGGCTCACGAAGAGGCAGGAGTGGCCAGGTCCCTGCAGGCCGTGAAGGCATAGCCAGTGTGTCCAGACACGCCTGGAGCATACCTGCAGCTTCCTTGCATCTGGGCCTGGCACCGCAGCCCTCTTTAAGGAGCCCCTAATGCACAGGGCCTCGTGACATTCATTTTCACCCCTGGCTGGTAGGTGAGAGCTTTTTTGGATGGGATGGGAAGGAGTGAAACACATTCTTTTCATTTTCTGTATGGGGTGTACTAGTAAGTCACAGATGTTAATACCAAATCCCTAAGAAAGTGCGGGTCATGTTGAAGGTTATTTATTTGAGATGAATGGGCTTTGTAGGGATAAAAATGCTTTGCGTTAATATCTTGCTAGCTTTCCGAGCACTGAAGATGGTTGTTATTTACAGAGGGCTTTAAGGAAGCAGCAGAGAAGTTTCGAATGGAATCTGGGATTGAACCTAGTGTGGATCTAGAAACACTTGATGAGCGGATTAAAATCCGTGAGATGATTCTGAAAGGCCAGATCCAGGAGGCTATTGCATTGATCAACAGTCTCCATCCAGAGCTCCTGGACACAAACCGGTACCTTTACTTCCACCTGCAAGTGAGTTTCCATTGAGAGGCATCTGGTTTGTGGATGCTCCATAAGGTTACATGTGGCGATTTCAGAAGTCACAAGGCTAACTGGCATTAATAGAGTATCGTTTTAGTTTGCGTGGGGAAGGGGTTTCATTTAGCTGTTGTCTTTCGTATTTCAGAAGCTGTTCTTGCTTTAAAAATGCCAATTTAGGGGCACCTGGGTGGCTCAGTTGCTTAGGCAGCCGACCTTGAGACCTTGATTTCGGCTCAGGTCATGATCTCAGGGTTGTGAGGTTGGGCTCTGCTTGCTTCTCTCTTCCTCTCCCTCTGCTGCTCCCCCGCTTGTGTGTTTTCTGTCTTTTTCTCAAATAAATAAAGTTTAATTAAAAAATGCTATTTTAATAATTCAGGGACGCTAGGAAGTTGTCCTTTAAGATGTCCTTTGACTAGAAAGTAGTGTTGCGCTACCGGGCGTTGCGTGCCCAGGCGTGGGTGTGTAAGCTTGTCTGCCTTTGCCGGTGACCAGCAACAGCACCTCATAGAGCTGATCCGCCAGCGTGAGACCGAGGCGGCGCTGGAGTTCGCGCAGACCCAGCTGGCAGAGCAAGGTGAGGAGAGCAGGGAGTGCCTGACGGAGATGGAGCGCACTCTGGCCCTGCTGGCCTTTGATAACCCTGAGGAGTCGCCTTTTGGAGACCTGCTTCATATGATGCAGAGGCAGAAGGTAAGATCGCCAAGGGGGTCCTCCTTCCCCTCCATGGGTGTTCAGGGTGCGGCTCAGGAACCACAGCGTGGCCATGTCTGGGCGAGTGATGCTCGGTCACAACAGCATCTATTCTTCCCTGATGTGGAATCTTTCACCGTGTGAAGCCAGGAACGGAGCGTTGTGACTTATTTTACGATTTTCAGACCTCTTTGTCAGCTTCTCCTGTATCTTAATCTTTCTCTGTTTGGAGACTCTTAGAAATAGGTGTCCTAAACGTTTTTATTTCAAATCCCTTGTTTGCGTGTGAATCTCTTCACGTCCTTGCTGGTACTTGTGTGCTGCAGTCCCCAAGCCGGCCCGTGATCCCCCCAGAGGCAGCGCCCTTTCCTGGCGGAGGGGCTGCCACTCTGCAGGCCTGCTGCAGGTGTCCCTCGAGGCTGGGTCCGGTGGAACACAGGTCACACCCGCCCCGGCCTTCTCTCTCTTCCCGTCCGGTACCCCACCCTCCCCCCGCCACCCTGAGCCTGGCTTGTGGCATTTTACGGCTCTCCAGGCCAGATAGGAGCATTGCTGACTGGACCGTGTGCTCCTTCTGGGCGAGAAACGTGTGTTTAACATCTGCTGGTGTGCCTCCTGGTGACGGGCTTCATGTTCGTCTAAATAAATAATGAGTTCATCATGTAAAAACGGCTTCCAAGAGGCATAAAAAGCACGTGGTAACAGACTCTCGCTGGTGCTCTGCGTGTGTGGTGTTTTTTATTGGATGTATTTATTTTCTAGGTGTGGAGTGAGGTTAACCAAGCTGTACTAGATTATGAAAATCGTGAGTCAACACCCAAGCTGGCAAAATTACTGAAACTCCTCCTTTGGGCTCAGAATGAGCTGGACCAGAAGAAAGTAAAATATCCCAAAATGACAGACCTGAGCAAAGGTGTGATCGAGGAGCCCAAGTAGAGTCTGTGCCCGCGGCCCCGTGCTTCCCCGGCTCGGACTCCTCGGAGCAGCTGTCTGGGACTGAAACGTTTTTACTGCAGTAGAGAACTCTACCCTCCCCCACCTTTGTTTTTTGACCCGGCATCTTTTTTAAAGGGAAAAATGGCCCTTTTGAGCGCTGGAAAACTTGCAATGAATGACGCTGTCTCTTTGGAAGTGTGATGCAGACTGCTCGGGGTGTGCTCTGAAGGCGTGGATGGGCCGCGCTCCTGCTGTTGGGCTCCTGCAGGATCGCACCCGCCACGGAGTGCGCGGTTATGAGGGCATATTGTTAAACTGAGGCCTCCCATTCAAATCTGCGAAAAGCACTGATCGTTATTTTGCTTTCTGTTAGCTTGTAGGCAGAACATACGTTTTCTCAGATCTCCTAAGACTCGTCAGGCCTTTGTGCAGAAGTTTTTTCTTACCCCTTGGTTTTTTGTTTTTGTTTTTTCATAGGAAAGACTATATAAATTTGTAAATCCTAATTCAAAGACTTCTTCTGTGTGAGGGCATTGAGTTTGATTTGTTTTCCCTTTTGGTCTGGGTTGTGTGGCTTTTGGGGAGATGTGTGCGTGAGGGGTGGGGCTGTGTGTTTTTTAATTTTTTAAATATATATTTTGGTGCTGGTTGTGGTGAGAGACTCTTTCCTAGTGGATCAATGAACCTTCTCTTCTAGGCAGTTTTGTTGAAAATAAAGGTTTCTCTTTGATCTCAAGAATGACCAAAATGGCCTCTAAAAAGTTTTAATCATCTCAAACAAACCTGTTGCTTTCAAACCTGTTGCTTTCGGGGCTTATGTCCTGGTGGTGATGGCAGTGGCATCAGCTCATCCCTGCGGCCGGAGGGCCCCTTGGCCTGGTGTGGCCCGCGTGCTTGGAAGCAGATGCGGCGGCGGGAGGGAGCGCCGTACTGCCGGCTGTACCTGGGCCGCAGGTTCCCTGGCTGGGAGTGCGTGCTTGCCTCAGGAGGCTGGCACCGCAGGTTGGTGTGTGCTCGCTGTCTCGTGGTGGTCGTGAGTTCCCAGGCGTCCTCATTCTGCACTTTCCCAGGTCCCGCCACTGGTGCAGGTACTGGGATGCAGGTGCCCCTGTGACTCGGAGGGCCAACACGTTGTGTGGACTCACGGCAGGTGCCACTGGGCACAGGTCCTGTAGGGCGACGGTTACAGAGCCAAGTCTCGTGGTGGTGACGGTGCCCGGGAGCGCACATCCTCTGGTGGGAGCTCCCAGCTGCTGCGGTGGCTGGGACTCTGTCCTCCCTGGGTGGATCCCGGTGCCAGGACGGAGTCTGGCACCTGGGGCGTCGTGGAGGTAGATACCAATGGCGGCCGAATTGCAGGGAGCATGTTCCCGCGTCAGGCAGGGTTGGGCAGGCTTGTGGCCATGCCCGTAGGTCAGGTGGTGTGCGTCTGCTTGCTGGGCCCTGTCCCCACCTGCCTGTAGACCTGGGCAGCATCGTGAAGGGCTCTCATGTCAGCTCTTCTCTCACTCCCCGTCTGCTTTCCACCTGCACTCTGGGAGCAGTGGTTTTCTCCAGTGGGCAGGAGCCTGGGGCAGGGTCGGCTGCCCTGGGTGATCACCGATGCAGAGGCAAGGTGGTGCAGGCCCTGGGGGCTGTCTGGCCTCTGACTGCCATTCTGCTGCCCTTGTGGTTTTGTGAGGATGAAAGGCGGGGGGCGGGGAGGGGGTCTTCTTGACGCCCAGGAGTGGACGTGTTTCCGCTCTGACCGGCTCAGCAGTCCTCTCCAAATGTGACCTTTCTTTGGGGCCATTTTCTCTGAGACTTGAGGGTATTAAGAGCAGAAGGTTTTAGTCTTCAGGTAGTTAATCGTCACACAGAGCAGAAGATGGAAGAGAAAATACCAGCAGAGAGGTGTGGGTAAACCTACATGTTTGTAAAGCACCAGAGAATTCAGCATGTTTCTAGTCAGCTTTTGTTACTCGTGTATATAAGATCATTTACGTGCATAATTAATATATAATCACCCTGACACGTTTTTCACATTAGAGGGTGTCAGATGCGTAGTGACGGGAAGTTCTGTATGTGGGAGCCACCCATGAGCCATCAGGGCCCGGACGGGGTTTGTCACGCGCAGGAAATGTGAGCAGCTGTAGGACGGAGTGCTGGTGCACGCCCACCTGTTGGGGCCGTGAGTGACGTCACAGGCCGGTGCTGCCGCCAGTGGGAGCCACGTGTGGTCTGATGGGGACTCTCAGCTGTGCTCCTGTTGTCCTTGCTTCTGTCTGTGGCCTGGGTTTGGGGTTACACCTCCTGTGCTGTCTCTGTCTGGGGACCTCCTTTAGCAGGAGTGGCTTTGTGGACTTTTCCTGTTTGCCACCTTTTTGCAGTCTCTGTGTCTTCAGCCGGCAAACTAAATTAAGCCATTTTGAGATAATGAACATTAAGTATAATTTGATTTTTCTTTGTCTCCTTTGGATCTTGCCGTTGTGTTTATTAAAATGTAATGTTTTACATAGATTATTCTTTTTACGTTTTCTTGTGGAAAGTGCCTTGAAATAAATAAAATTTGAGACTATTCTGGTACTCTATGTTCCTGATATCATGAAGTTGTGTGAGGAATAACCCCTAATTTGGAATCTTTACGCAGCATAGGGATTATTGCAAATCCAACAAGAGCTAATATGTTTTGCCATGTGAATTAAGGTTTCCAGGGTCTAGAAAAGGCAGATGTGTTTTGGGACTGGTCTTTGGGATAGACTGAAGGCCCCGTGTGTGAGTCCTTGGGGACAAGGAGGTGGCTCTTCCCTGCAGTCAGGATGCCTCTTCCGAGGGCAGTCTTTGTCAGGCAGGGTGAGGTCTGTTTCCTTGGACAGTGTTACTTTGGGGGAGGGGTGGAGCCAGGGGTTTCAGAAAGAACTGTGTACATTTTGTGTTAAAGGCAATGGTGTTTTTGGGGTCATGGGGCAGGACCCGCTTCTGGGAGTTAACGTGGAGTCCCAGCAGGAGCAGAAGGCCAGGCCGAAACCATCAGGGCGGCTGCCTGCCAGCCGCCGGAGACACTGAGCCGTGCACAGTAGGACATCGGGGGCCAGGCTGCGCAGCCTTAGAAGCCCTATGGTGCAGCATTTTGATAGGTTATTCTGACACCACGTGCTTTGTTTTTACAGCGGGTATGTTTCTGTTTCAGAAATGCGTTGCTTTTTCAGATTTAAGAGTAAATTGTATTGTCCTCATTGGTCATGTGACTTTCGTATGAGCCTCTTTGCACCCCTGGTTCCGAGTCGGCTTTGTTCCTGAGGGCGTGTGTGCCCGCCACAGCATCTTCTGAAAAATGCAGAGTAGGTTGCTTTTGCTGTCTGTTCCTAATTTCATAGTACAACTTTTATGTTTTTCTCAGAGGGGTTATCTGGAAGGTCTTTTGTATTTTTCCCCGTAAAGATATTCTAATAAGAATAAAGTATTCAATATGATACACATTCCGTTGGAAGCCCATCTGTGAGAACTGGCGGAAGGAAACATAGTCTCACGCATCTTTATGCTCTGCTGCTCTTCTGTTCCCTCTGACCAGCCCCGTCCGGTGTCGCGTGTGCACCTCTGAAATCTGTCATCTGTTCTCTAGAGCTGTGGCCCTGAACTTTCATTTTGGTGAGGGAAATAGATTGGGGCCACCTGCTGCATGATTTTAACCTGAAAAGTTATTTTTTTTAATACTTATGAATATGTCCAGACTTTGAAAGTAGACGGGCTGCTGTAGTGCGCGCCAGGCCCTTCTCCCCGTAGGCTTGTGCCCTGGCCAGCCGGGGCTGTTAGCGCCTCGTGTGAAGGGCAGTTGTGGGACACGTGAAGGAGACTTGGAGTGACAGCTTTCCAGTGCCTTCTAGTGAGTGCGGAAGTGAGGGTGCCTCGTGCTGGAGCAGCGGCATCACGGGCTGTAGCCCCCACAGGTTTGTGGACACTGGAGAGGGGGAGGAAGCCCCCTGGCACTCTTCCCCAGGCGGTGACGGCATCTAAGCACTTCTTCACGCCAGCGCATCCCTCCTTGGAGGAGGCAGTGTGGCAGTTCGTGGGAATGTCCCCACGCAGAGCACTTGGCACGTGGCTTTGCACTCAACACCATCTGAGGTGTTTGGCTGGGACCACAGTCCCCAGTGCGTGAGGACTGCCTATCTTGGATGTTGTGCCTTAATTCCAAGATGCCATGGAGACGCTTTTCCCATCCTCATCATGACTGACTGCCGTAGATGTGAAGACAGGGTTTGATGGGCCTTTGGTGTCTGTGGCTGAGCTGCTCTGCCTCTGCAGGACACTAGGCCCCGGCTCCAGCAGCCTGAGGTCCTCGGGGGTGGGGGGTGGGCGGTCTGGGTGAGCTGGTTGTCATATCGCTGCACCTGCCGGGCAGAGGTCTTTCTCGTTGCAGGGAGCATGTGGTAGGGCTGAGACTCCTGCACGTAGGGAAGTCTCCCAGCTGGAAGGCCAGGTGGATGGGTCTGTTCTGACCGTGGCACAGAAGAATGTCTGTCGGACTCCTCTATACTCAGCTCCAACCAAAATCATTAGCAGAAGGAGTGAGAGGTGGGGGCAGTGGATTTATCTGCACGTACCTTCCCACCTGGCTGCACTCTGAAGCAGGTCATACTGCAGGCCCCCTGCCCGGCTGTGTACACGGCACAGGCAGGCGGGCGTGCTACGCTGTGTGCCGTACTGGAGCCGGGGGACGAGGAGGCGAGCCTACAGGGACTGCTGGACTCAGGTGTCGGAGCACTGCCTGCCCGGGGCTTCTCCCCCTGCCGTGCGGCCAGACTCCTCCTGCAGGCCGGGTCTCCTCTGCTGCAGACCGAGGTGTCACGCAACTGGCATTCTCCCAACTGGCTTTTGAAAGTGAAGCAAGCCTGAGGATCATCGAGAACTCCCAAGAACTCCCGGCTGGGTGGCAGGGGTCCCCGGGGGGCGGGGTGGGGGGCGCAGCAGAAGCACACAGACCCAGGGGGAGGGGGCAGTGCTGGTCCCTGCGTGGCTCCAGACTCATGGGCCCAGCGAGTCCTTAATCTCTGGGTGTCCAGGCGTATTTTTAGTGTGAAACAGACGTTGAACAGCAGTGTTTTCAAGACTCAAATAGTGAACTCACCAGCACTTTGAAAAGAATGAACTGTTCCAGAACCTTCAGGAATTCCACATGTAGAACCGATATTGCATTAAATCATTTATTATCATAAAGCTCATCTTTCTGGTTTCCAGTGAAATCCTACATAGTTCATTGCTCCTCTTCCATTGAGTTATTAATTCTGTTCAAAAGATGGATTGGTCCCTCCCTTCGTTCCTGTGCACATGGGGGGGGCACAGGGGAGACCCTGCCGGTCGGCTCCATCCCCCTGGGGCTGGCTCTGCGGGCTGGGGAAGGTGGGAATCAGCCCTGTGGCTGGAGGGTGGGGACGGCGGGCCCTGTGCTGTGGGGATATAACAGGTTTGGTTCTAAGGGCAGTGAGAAGCCTTGGGAAGGTTGGCCAGGCTGCTGCGAGGCTGGTGGACTGAGGCCGGGGGCGGGGCGCGGGGCAGTGCAGTGTGCCCAGGAGTCCACTCCTTATCACTGGGGCCCAGCACGGCCACTGCTCCACACTGCTCTCCGTGCTGGCTGTGTCCTTCGTGCGGACACGTGAAGCCCCCCACGAGTGAGGGGACCTGGCCTGGGGCCTGGCAGAGCCTGCGTGCTCCGTACACCTTTGTGGGGAACACCCGCCCCTTCCACAGCCACCTGCGGCACGGACGCGGCCCCCTCGGCCGCCCAGCGCAGGCTGGCTCAGGGTGACAGGGCTGGAGCCCACCTCCAAAGATTCATCTTAAAAGTTGCCTCCCCTTGGCTCTTCCTGCCCTTGCACTCTCACTGTTCCCAGTGCTGGTAGCCCTGCGATTGGGGCGGGGGTGGAGGGGAGCCACCACCATCCCCCAATTCACGGGCACGTGTCCAAGGTCAAAGTCAAATGCCCTGGGCCAGGGCACCCAGGACCACCTGGCTCGGCCCCTCCACAGCCCCTCCACAGTCAGGTCTGTCCAGCCTGCAGCAGGTAACCCCGCGCCCTCCCCGCCTATGCCAGTGGCCCTAGGCAGCCCCAGGAGCGGCAGGGAGGTGGACCCTGACAGCCGCCTGCAGAGCGCAGGGGGCGGGAACCAAGTGGTGTGCCCCGCCCCACCCGCCCGCCCTCCGCCCTCCGCGGTGGCCGTCCGGGGGCGACACGTCCTAGGAGCGCCAGACGGAAGCGCCGCCGGGACTGACACGTGGCCTTGGGCGGTGCTGCCTGTGCGGGTCAGCCAGGCAGGAGCCGGACCTGGACGCGCTGCGCCCACGGACGGCCGCCCCCCATGCAGCCGCTGCCGCCGCCGCCAGAGGAAGCCCGCAGGGACGGGGCCGAGGACGCCCAGTGGTCCAGGTGGGGCCAAGGTGTGGGACGGGGCGGTGGCTTGGGGAGGGGGCGAGGCCACCATCCCTCCACCTGGGGTTGCGCGCTTCCCTAGCAGTCAGCGCACAAGTACCCAGACCCAGCCCAGGACCCTCCTCCCTTCCGTCCAGTCCCAGGGCCAGCGAGTGCCACTGGAGCCCTCTCCAGGACCTCCAGGGTCCTGGGATTGTGCAGGCAGGAGGTACCCCAGGATGTCTGCCTGGGGGTGGGGGGCATCATCCCGGGTGGTGGAGAGGTTGCTCACAGGCACAGCTGTGAGTCCTAGAACTGGCCCCTGCCAGGTAGGACCCCACGAATTTCCAGACCTGAGGGCAAGGAGGAGCCATACAGGGTCACCTGACAGGGAGCCCGTTGGAGGTAGGGGGAGTGCTGAGTCCTGCCCCCACCTGCCAGCTGTGTGTGTGGACAGGTCTCCATGGGCGGGGCCTAGGCAGATCGCCCACTCCTTTTTATACTCTGTGTCCACGTCCACTGCGACATGCAGAAGTCCCCAGGGCAGGGACACACAGCAACCAAGAATGAGGTAGGACTGTCTGAGGAGTTCCCAGACCACTGTGCCTCCGCCCTTGCCTACCTTCAGCCAAGCCAGCTGGACCCTGGATCCAAGTCGGGCCCTAGGATCCCCAGGCCAGTCCACCAGCTCCGAAAGCCCGGGGAGCCCACTCCCTGCAGGCGACGGCTGGTTCCTGCCCCTGCGTCCAGGCACAGGCTTGCAGGAAACTCCTAATGGGCGGCTCCCCCCCGCCCCGCCCCTCCCCCCCCCCCCCCCCCCCCGAGGCTGGGGCAAGATGAGGGCAAAGCTAGTGGGAAAGATGGAGAGAGGCTGACATTTCAAAGTAGCCCTCAGAAGCCGGAAATCTCCTGTAGGACAGGGTGTGGGGAGTGGGGCGTCTCCTTGCCAGGCATCCACTGGGATAGGACTCTGCTCTAGGGTACGGCCGGGTCCAGGAGTGCCCTGCGGCCTGCCTTGCTCCCGTCTTCCCTCCTCGCCGTCCCGATTATTGAGGTGCTGATCCAGGTGGTGGGCCAGGCTCCACGGCCATGTGGGCAGAGGGTTGTGGCCCCAGGGCTATGGAATGTTCTGCAAACTTCCCTCTCAGGTTCTGTTTCAATGGCTCTGGCTGGCCCTGCTTTAACTTCTTCCCTCTGTGCTTGGCTCAGGAAGGAGCACCTGCAGCTCCCCAGGCCCTTGGCAGGTGAGGTCGCCCCAGCTCCAGAGGTCTGTGGGGTCCTGGGTGGAGCTGGGCTCAGCTGGGACAAGGCTGACCCCACCCCTGAGTGGACAGTCATATCAGTCACAGTGAGCGTGGTGGTTTTTTGCAGCCAACGCAGCGTGCCCTCTGCATCGACAACCACACGTCTGCTCTCGTGGTCCCAGGAGGCAGGGCCGCCACTCCTCAGCCGCATCTGTGGGGTGAGGGCAGCCAGTGGCCTTGGACCTGTGTGTTCTCTCCTGGCCTGGAGCGCCGGCACATTTCCCTTTTCTGAATGGAGGGGCACGTGACCACACATTTGCTCAGCCATGGATGCTTCTCATGCACAGGGCCATTGGCAGGAAGCAGAAGGTTCTAGAAGGTTCACAGGAAGCATTCTGATGAGCTGGGGGCACAGACCTGAGGCTCAGGACTAGTCAAAGTGAGCAGGATGAAGCCTTCCTGGCCCATCCTGCTGTAGCCTGTGTTCCCAAGCAGCCCTCCGTGGGATGGAGGAGTCTGGGGCTGGCGTGCTAACCAGCCCTTGGGCAGCTGTCTGTGTTGGGTCCCCGCCTGCAGCCAGACTTCCTTGTTCTGTGTCCCCACCAGCTGTAGAGGAAGTCACTTGGCCTGCCTAGCTGGC
Organism: Eumetopias jubatus; assembly: GCF_037043125.1. Taxonomy (NCBI): domain Eukaryota; kingdom Metazoa; phylum Chordata; class Mammalia; order Carnivora; family Otariidae; genus Eumetopias; species Eumetopias jubatus. Next base: position 140,089,095 of record NW_028274815.1, read on the forward strand.
AATGCCCGCCAGCTCAGGACCTGGGGGGGCCTCTGGGGCCCAGGAGGAGGCACACAGCACCTGGCCCCACACAGGCTCAGAGCAGACTGGTTGCCTGCACGCTGAGGGGCCTTCCTTGGTGTCCTGTGGTCGTAAGGAGGCCAAGGCGCAGCACCGTATTCTAGGTACCGGCCAACCTTCCAGAGCAGGTCAGCCTCAGCTGGCCTTCCAGTGTTTCTGACTGGACTTCCCACCCAGGCTCTCGCGGTCACCAGTGAGAGGCACCCGAGGGCCAGGTGGGCATGCTGGATGCAGGTGACCCTCCACAGCTTTGACCACAGAAAGGAATAAAGCTCCTCGGGCAGGCACATGGATGCTTGCAGAGAGCCTGAGCATGGGGGTGCAGGAACACTGCGGGCCCGCGGGGGCCACCCAGCATAGGGTATCTGGAAGCCGTGGTGATGCCGCCAAGCAGGCACACCCCCAGGGGCTCCAGCCGCAGCCACAGGGCTCAGGCCGGCAGCTGGCCTGACTCGGACAGCTCTGTGCCTCCCTGGTGAGGACAATGGGGCGTCTACTCAGAAGGAGCAGTGTCCCCACAGGCCTGCTGCCCTCGGGATGAACACCTGGGGATGGACACCTGGGGTGAGGTGCTCACAGGCCAGGTTTGGCCAAAGCCCAGGGATGGGCACCAGGGAGACGGGGGTGTCATCTTCAGGTTTGGAATCCCGGAGGAGATGGGTACCTGAGCCCACAGTGGTCTCAACACCCAGGGGTCCCATGTCCGTGTCGGAGGGGCACTGAGCAAGTATGGATGCCCGCCCCCTGCCCCCTGCCCTGCCACCACCTCCTGGTCTTCAGTTCTGGCAGGAAAACTAGCCCAGAGGGAGAGCCGGTGAGCTGCCCTGCGGGCTACCCCTCCATGCTGGCATCTCCAGTAGGGAAGGCCGCTGACACCTGTCAGGTCTGCCCCACTGTCTGGGCTTCTGAATCATTCCAGGAACATTTGGGGGTGGGGCATGATGACTAGGGGTCCCTGGGCAGTTTCCGAGAAGAGCGCCCTCCCATAGCCTCAGCCAAAGCAGGGTCTGGTGTCCGGCTTCTGGAATTACAGAACTGGGTATATTTTTAGCACGGGACCCTATTTCCCACTGGACTGCTGTGTGAGTGCAGAGAGCCACAGAGGGGTGCCCACGAGTCCCACCCCTGGCACCCCTCGGAAATCTTGGCCCCACCTCTTCCCCGTGCACGTGGAGGGATGGCAGCCCAGGGACGGGCCCAGGCGGCACCCCAGCCTCTCTGCCTGCAGATTTCTCTGCTGCAGCACACCACACAGCCCGTCGAGGGCTGGCTGGCACGCTGGGCCCGGAGTTCCCAAACCAGCCCACACGGGGCCCGGCCTGCAGATATGGGTCTGCTGGGGGACAGCAGGCTGGGCTGTTGGAACCCTGAGACCCCTGAGAGATTCTGTCGAAACTCAAGTCCGCTGTGTCCGCTGGTGGGACCGTGGCCTGTCCAAGGGCAACGGCTCTTGGCCGTGGAGCACGGCGGCCGGGGAGGCCCGGCCGCGCAGAGGGAGTCCTCCCTGATTGTGGGAAAGAACACGGTGGTTTGCAAGGGGCGTGGACCCACGCGGACACGGTGGACTTGCCTCCCTCCTGGTCAGTGACAATGACTCCTTGTGGGGACATCAGGAACTTGCTGGTCACTCCGCTGTTTACTGATCCAGGAAGGAGGCAGATGTCATGGGCATGAGCCCGTCTTCACTGAGGAAACGGGCTCGAAGAGGCCAGTCCACAGCCCCAACCAGAGCCACACGCAGGCTCACCGTGGCTGCTGCGGCCCCCAGCGTGGCAGGGCACCACAGATGGCAGGTGCAAACCCTCACTCCCCTGACGAGTCCCCAGAACAGCTCCCATGGTCACATCCACCCTGCTGGGAGGGGGCAGCCCAACGTGCCGCTGGTCAGCTCTTCCCCCAGCGAGGCGGGCCCTGTGCCAGGTCAGGGCCTGCCTGTGGGGTAGCGGGCACAGCTTATCAGGCCCAGTGACCCAGTTCCTGGCGTGGGCACCACCCATTGGCAAGAAGGTGCCCTCAGACCTTGGAGGTCATTCTTCCCTGGGGAGGAGCCAGCCGCCTGCCCCTGTGCCTCACTGGGGACGTCCGGTGAGGGCGGGACCTCTGAGCTCCCCGCCAGTGTGCTTCCAGGCCTCTCCGCTGTCCTCAGCACCTGCCCCCCGGTGCCACGCCTGCCACCCCAGACATCACAAGCCTCTGCGGTGCCCCCGCCCATCTCCCACCCGCTCGGATAATGTCCACAGCTCCTCCCTCTCTTGTCGTTGAAAAGTCAGCTTTGTCTCTGAGGATAGTTCTTGATTTCCAGAGTCACTCTGAAGGGCCTGGGGTCCCCTGTGACCCATGTACCTCCCACCACATATGTCCGTGTCCTGCCTTTGTCCTGGCAGCGAATGTCCACCTGGCACTAGGAGCCAAAGCCCATCGTTTGTTGAGATTTCTGCTGTTTGTTTTGATGCTCCAGGACCCCCCTGGGGTCCCACATGCATGGGGTTGTCATGTCCTCCTGGCTGGGGCAGTTTCTGACTTCCCTAGTCTCAGGGACAGTCACAGAGCATGGGCCAGGAGTTTCAAGGACCGTCCCTCTATGCACACCTGCCTGGCCACCTCCCCTGGCAGCCAGTGGTGCTTCACCCCTGCCCAGGTTCTCCAAGAGCCAACCACCCCAACGGCGCTGTGTCCCCCTGCTGGCCGCCCAGCACCGCCTGCCCTGATGTCCTCTGCTGGGCAAACACCACTTTCCTGGGGACCCTCTGGGGACCCACTCTCCTGTTCCCACCCTGTGGGAGGCCCTCCCTCGGTCTCAGCCCTGGGGCCCCCTGGGTGGGTTGCTGAGCTGTCAGCTGCATGGGAGCTGGGTGCTTGGATCCTGACAGCCAGTCCTGGAGTACAGTCCTCCAGGTGTGGGGAGGATTGTTTTACCTGCCCTTCTGCTGGCCGTCCGGCTGTTCCCAGCCTATGCTGCCACGAGCGGCTTGTTTCCAGGGTTGGCCCATGCTCTCGGAGCCACGGACGGGGGCGGAGGTGTTTGAAGGCGGCCATGCTGCCCCTCTGGGCCTGACTCGGCCCCTTCTGTCCTGCAGGCCCGAATGCCAGGTGTGGACAGGGACGCTGCTGCTGGGCACGTGCCTGCTGTACTGTGCCCGCGTCAGCATGCCCGTGTGCACCGTCACCATGAGCCAGGACTTTGGCTGGAACAAGAAGGAGGCCGGCATCGTGCTCAGCAGCTTCTTCTGGGGCTACTGCCTGACGCAGGTGGTGGGCGGCCACCTGGGGGACCGGTGAGGAGCACTGCTCCCCATGCAGGGCTGGGGCCGCCCTCGGGGGCGGTGGCTCCTACAGAATGAGTGTGAGGAAGGGTCCCCCCAGAACAAGACATCACCTGGGAGAGCTGAGCTCCACAGGGGTAGCGGTCGGAGGGGGGTAGGTGCCCAGCACCCTGAGGAGCCCCCGGCAGCCCAGTGGGGTGCTTGTTGGGACAGACGGACAGGCGCAGCTGTGTGCCTACCGTCCACCTCTTAGGCAGAGGAGGACAAGGCAGCCGTGCCCAGCCCGGGGCCTCTCTGAGCAGGCTCGGACCCTGGTTCCCCTGGGCAGGATCTTCCCAGCCTGCCCGTCCACCCGGCTGCACAGCTCCCGTCACTGACCTCCTGTCGTCCTCCAGGATCGGTGGTGAGAAGGTCATCCTGCTGTCCGCCTCCGCCTGGGGCATTATCACCGCCGCCACCCCACTGCTCGCCCAGCTCAGCAGCGCCCACCTGTTCTTCATGACCTTCTCTCGCATCCTCACAGGTTTGCTCCAAGGTAGGGCTACCTGGTCTCAGCCGTGGGAGAGCAAGGCAAGTACACACGCGTTGTCCCCGGGCGTGTGTGCACACACGTGTCCTCACGTGTGCTCCCGCGTGTGGCGCGCCTTACACCAGAGGAGGGTGTCAGCGGCTCTGTGTGGCCGCGGTGAGGTCGCCGGAGCCGCGGGCTGGCAGTGTGGCCCGGGCACGGAGTAGGGGCACAGAGTGTGCAGGCGGCCGCCGGGCCGGTCTGACACCGCAGCGCCGGGCCTTCTCTAGAGACGCTGCCAAGTCTGGCACCTTCTAATGTCGGATCCCTCCTCTGCCAGAGAGGCTGCTCCAGAGGCATGGGCGGCAGCCAGCGTGGTGCATGGGCACTGTGGGCGCCACTGGCCCTGGCACGGTGGGGACTTGCTGAGTGTGTGCATGAGGCTGGGCAGAGGCTGCTCCCCGGCCAAGCCCCCCGGGACCCACATTGCTACTGATCTGCTGACCTGCCCCAGTAGTCTGGCTCACAGGCAGTCGGCTCCTGTGAGTTCACCCCACGCGCCCCACACGTGGCCTGGGGCTGGTCCTGCGGCCGGGCTGTCGCACACTGGCTGGGGTTTCTGGGCAGGAGCCGGCTGTCTGGGCACCCAGCCAGGTGGCCCTGACCCATCTTCCTGGGAGGCCGGTCTGTGACCCAGTACGGGGGCTCGAGGGGCAGCCATCACTCTGGGTTACTGGTGGCACTTGGTGTGGGCTGGGGGACAGGGCCCTGATGGGAAGGCCAAGCCCTGTCTCACCCCCTGGCCTCTTAGCTTTTCCTGGTGCTTTTAGAGAAAAGCATAGAAAAGGGAGCCGCAAAATCAGATTTTGAAATCATTGTAGACTCACAGGAAGTTGTAAGGAAATATACAGGGAGGGGCCAAGCTCCCTTCCCCACCCTCCAGGGCAACGGCTGGTGGCGCGCACGGCAAGGTCACGTGGGGCACTGCGGCTGCACAGGGCTGTCCATGCGCCGTGGGTGCGAGACTGGGCGTGAGTGTGGGCATCAGTGCCAGGATGCTGGGGCCAGTGTGGCCCGAGGCCGCTGTCAGGGTCATTCCCACGGCCGCGCTGGTGGCCTGACCATGAGCGCAGCTGTCCCCCACGCGGAGAGTCTTTAGCTGAGTCCTGCTGGTCCCTTGGGGGTGGGGTGAGCAAGAAGGACACCCCAAACTTGAGTCATCCTGGACGGGCCCCGGGGAGCTTCCCAGCCTGGCTCCCAGCCCTGTCTGGCCACCCTCGCTGACCCTGGCTGACAGGGGGACACTTGGGGGACACAGCTCTCTGCTTGTTTTAGGCGTGTACTTCCCGGCACTGACCAGCCTGCTGTCCCAGAAGGTACGAGAGAGCGAGCGAGCCTTCACCTACAGTGCCGTGGGGGCTGGCTCCCAGTTCGGGTAAGTCCCAGCCCAGGGAGCCCAGGGGACAGAGGGTGCGCCCGGGGGGTCCAGGCAGGGACAGCCCGTGTGGGCACATTTGTGGCTCAGGGTGATGCGGGCGGCTGGTTCCGTGCTGCAGGAGACCTGCCTTCCCTGTGCAAAGTGCTTCCCTGTGCATGTCCTGTCCCCGGCGCCTGGGCAGGTGGTGTGGCTTTGAGGCACGGCACGTGGGCTGGGGCAGCGGCCACTCCACCGAAGCCCCTTTATCTGTGCTGGGGGAGCCAGAGGGGTGCCGTCCGCTGGGGAATGGGGCAGTGGGCGTGGTCCAGACGTGATTCCCGTGCTCCCGCATGGAGGCCTTGCTCGGGGAGAAGGGCCATGTTGCTGTGCTGATGGGTCCTCGCCGCCCCTGGGCTCAGGCCTCTGACGTCACTGCCTCCAGGATGTAGGCAAAAAATCAGAGGGTCAGGGGTGCCCGTGGATGGCCCAGTGGCAGCCCAAATAAAAAGCCAGGGTGCCCAGTGGAACGGGAATTCTGGATAAGCTGCATGGGGTAAACTTGCACAAAGAAGGATGTGCTGTTTTCCTGAAATCCCGCCTCAGCTGGGCGCCCTGGGCCCATGTCTTGCGCTGAGATGCACAGGGAAAGACTCTGCCCACGGAGGCTGTGAGGGGAAGGCTCCCCCCAGGTCTGCTGGCCCCACTTTCTTTCCTCTGTTTTCTCCTTTAACCGTCCTGGCTGGAGCTCTGCGGACAGCCGGGCGTGCGGGAGGGGAGGCCCCACAGGGGTGTCTGGGACCCCGGAGCCGCCAGGTGTCCGGGCGTTGTGCTGGGCTCTGTTGCTTCTGCATTTAGAAATCTGAGAATTTCAGCCTGTCTGCCCCGTGAAGCTGGACATCACGGAGGCTTTATTTGAGTTCCCAACACCATCCCTTCTTCTTTGCAGCCTTTTTTAGTTTAGAAGGAGCCACATCACAATGGGAGGCCAACTTGAAGGCCTGGAAGCAAGAAATGAAAGCAAGGCAGGGCCTCCATTCCACGTCACAGCCACGTGGCTGTGCCCACATCCCCCCGGGTCCGAGGCATCCAGAAGTCTCCCCAAATGCTTGAAATGCTTCACAAAATATGTTCAGACTGGAGCTTCTGAGCCTGCTTCCCTGGCGACAAGCTCCCACGGGGGGGTTGGGGGTTCTCAGAGGGTCGCCTTGCTTGAGTGAAGCCCAGGGTCATGGCCACGCTGCTGTCTGTCCTCCAGGACGCTGGTGACGGGGGCAGTGGGCTCCCTGCTCCTGGACTGGTACGGCTGGCCAAGTGTCTTCTACTTCTCCGGCGGGCTCACCCTGCTGTGGGTGTGTTACGTGTACAGGTACCTGCTGAGTGAACAAGGTAACCGTGGTCGGGTGGGTGACTGCCCGGGGAGGGACGAGGGCCTGGCGCCCATCCGCTCCAGTAGCCGCTCATCATCTGCTGAACGCAGGACCCCGAGCTGCGGCTTTGCCCCATCTGGAGCCTGAGGAAAGCGCCTGCTCTCAGGCCGGCTCTGGCCAGGTTCCGGCCTCAGAGCTGTGCCCAGGCAGATGCAGGCACACGGGGACAGCTGTCCGCCAGGCACAGGCTGCCTGGAGGGTCAGCTGGTCTGAGGACAGCAGGAAGCAGGGCCTGGGGGCTCCGGGGGCAGGGGAAGGGCTGAGAAACATTGTTCAGACTCAACACAAGTGTTGACCCTCAACGGTAAATGCTGACAACCCAAGATGCTCTCCAGGAGGATGGCGTGGCGGGACCCACACACAGCCAGGCAGGGCCACAGGGCTGTCGGGGCGCTGGCCCTCAGGAGCTGCCCCCAGAAGCCGGTCAGCTGTGAGTGATGCTGTCATCCGATTCTGAGTAGCTTTCACGTGGGAACACCTTGCCCCCCTCAGATCTCATCCTGGCCTTGGGTGTCTTGGCGCAAGGCGTGCCAGTGTCCAGGCACACCAAAGTTCCCTGGAGACAGCTTTTCCGAAAGCCTTCTGTCTGGTAAGCCAGTGTCTCGGGACCACAGTGTGGGGGGTGCGGTGGGACGGGGTGGAGTCTGGCGGATCTCGGGTGTTCCCCGGCACGGTCCCCGCAAGAGCCTACACGGGCGTGGGTCCCCCCGCCCCATCCTAGCTCTTGAGCTGCACGCCCTTGTCCCCGGGGTGGGGGCGGTGTGCAGGGGGTCCCGTGCGTGGGGCCGGGGTGTGTGGACCCTGAGCCCGGCGCCCCTCCCACAGGGCGGCCATCTCCTCCCAGCTGTCTGCTGCGTGCTCCTTCTTCATCCTCCTCTCCTGGCTGCCCACCTTCTTTGAGGAGACATTCCCCAGCTCCAAGGTGGGTGGGCCACCCTGGCGCTCACAGGGTGAGGGAGGGCCACAGAGCCAGTGCCTGGCACGCACAGGGGCCCTTGGTTCCGCCTGGAATCTGTCCGTTCTGGCCGTGGGCTCGTAGCCCTGCGATGGCCCCACCCAAGCTCACGGCTGGCACCTCCGGCCGGTGCATGCTGGGGAAGGACAGGGCGGCTTCCTGCCGCCCCCCACAGCATTCACTCCCAGGATGGACTGCGTGCGGCCGCCCCTGTGGCCCAGCAGCCAGTCTGTGGATGGTCATTTCTGAGGATGGGCCAGGCGGGGGTCATGACATGGGCAGGCAGGGGTGTCCCCTGCTGGTCAGCTTGGCTCACACCAGCCCGGCCATCTGGCCACCCTCCCCGTCTGGTGACCAGGACCCCCTAAGTGGCACAACCCCAGGGTGGGCCTGCACCCCCAGCTCAGCCCGGTCATGGTGTGGGGAGCCACAAGGGAGATGCGGCCTGCAGGGAGACAGCGCTAGTGGACCTGGAGCTCGGCCAGGGTGGGGGACAGTCAGGGCCAGAGAGGCCCCCGAGCCCAAGAGCCCAATCTGTGGGCGGGGAGAGCCTTCCTGGGCATCGGTGGCCGTGGGCAGCCACCTGGCCCATGCAGACTGTCCCCTCTGAGGCCTCCCTCCTCCCTGCAGGGTTGGGTCTTCAACGTGGTGCCCTGGCTGGTGGCGATTCCCGCCAGTCTGTTCAGCGGGTTTCTCTCTGACCATCTTATCAATCAGGGTGAGCCCTGGGGGAGGGTCCGCTGGGAACCAGCCCGGCTTTGCCACACTCGGGGGGTGGGAAGCACCCTTCCGGGGGGGTTCTACAGGGATGGGAGACGCCTTGCCCCCCGAGGACCTCCCGTCAGCATGGGACCCCATCCCTTCAGAGCTGGCCTCCCCCAGCCTCAGTTTCCCTGGGGGCTTGGGGTGCCGTGAGAGGGTCCAAGTGCTGTGACTGTGGAGCTCCTCCCCGGGGGCTGGATGCAGCCCCAACCCTCTGCAGAGGACGAAAGGCCACTTGGTGGGGTCAGAGGTCATAGGTCGGGTGGGCTGTGTGTGTGAGCCCAGGGCCCCAGGGAACACCCCCGAGGACGAGGAGCTCACAGACATGCACGCTTAGATGGTAGTCCTTCCCTAGTTACAAAACTGCTACCCACTCATGGTGGGAGAAAGAGAGTTTGGAGAAACGTGAGGCGAGCACATTCATAACTGTCCCAGAGGCCTTCCTTCTGTGTGTCTGCGTGACTGTGTCCTAGAGGGTCCTCTAGGTGCACGCCCAGTGCAGGGTACACATGCTTGCACACGCGCTCACACACACACCCGGGACACAGGACCCCCAGGGCAGGTACATGCTCACACGCGTGTACACACGCCTCCTACACGACACAGGACACCCCACCTTGAGCCGAGGGCCCGTCCCTTCCCTCCCTGCTCCCTCTCTGCAGCAGCGCCGGCTGGGACCCCATCAGGGGCCCTCAGGGGCTCAGCACAAATGGGCCAATGGGACCATCTCCCCGTCTCCCTCTGCTCAGGTTACAGGACCATCGCTGTGCGGAAGTTCATGCAGGTAGGGAGAGGGTGGGATGGGCCTCTCTGGACACCCCTATTTGGTTCCTGGGACCCGAGGGGTGTCACCAGTCACCCAACCCAGAAAGTATTTGGAGGGTGCCCTGGGTCAGTGCTGGGGGCTGGCTTGGCTGACTTTAGGCGCTTCTCCCAGCTGTGTTTTGGGTTCTCTGTGTCCCTGAGCCCTGGCACACATGTCTGGGCCTGGTCACTCGCATTTCCCTCTCAGTCCAACCAGTGGGGCTGGCTTATCTTGGAGCCACGTGTCACGGATCCCCGGGGCAGGCTGGGAGGGGCTTTCCCCCCGGACCTTGTTCAGGGCACCCCAGGTGTCCACCACGGCCCGTGCCCAGCCACCCACCCTCTCTCCTGCAGGTGATGGGCCTCGGGCTGTCCAGCGTCTTTGCTCTGTGTTTGGGTCACACCTCAAGCTTCTGTAAGTCCGTGGTCTTTGCATCAGCGTCCATTGGCCTGCAGACCTTCAACCACAGGTAAGGGCTGGGCGCCCCTCCCACCAGAGCTGCCCCATGCTGCCCGCTGTCGTTTGTTTCATCCTGGTACTGGATTCCTGCGCTGCGTCGCGGTGGGAATGGGACAGCCAGGGTGGGCGCGATGGCCCAAGTGGGGCTGTGCCCCTGGTGTGGTCTCGAGCCCCGGCGTGGCAGGTGCCCCGGCATGGCGGGCAGGCCTTGGCTGGGCTGGGTTCTGAGTACCCACTTGGCAGTTTCTAGGCTCCAGGTGCTCAGAGGACCAGCCCTGGGCTTGAGGGGGTGGCAGCCGCCCCATGGTCACCCCTTTCCTCTTTCCCACAGCGGCATTTCGGTCAACATCCAGGACCTGGCCCCATCCTGTGCCGGCTTTCTGTTTGGTGAGAACCGCTGGTCGCTGTTTGAATAGGAAGTGGCGTTCCCCACCCATGCATGGCTCACCCAGCCTTGCCCCCTCACTGGGCCCCCAGGGCTGCCCCTGGGTAGGGGGCCTCCTGTGACCAGTCCTTGCTCTCTTCCTCTGTCCTGTTCGCAGGTGTGGCAAACACAGCTGGGGCCTTGGCAGGTGAGAGGTGGGCTGGGCTGGGGTGCCTCCTGGCAGCCTCGCCCCTGAGTCTTCCCACCCCCTGTGCACCCCAGCCCTGCAGGGTGGGCATGGCACCATCAAGGGTCCCACAGTGCCAGACCAGTGGGGAGGGGGAGAGTGCAGCTCATGGAGCTGGTCCAGGGCGAGAACCCAGCCACTTTCCATGGTGTTCCCTTTTCTGATGGTGCGTACCCCAGCCCCCACTTGACCCACGGATGTGAGTCAAATCCTCGAGGCCCAGGGTTCCCGGGGTTGAGTGCCTGGATGACAATGATGGGGCTCATTCCCCCTGCGGGGTGCAGAGGGACCTGTTAGGGGTCATTTTCCTGGGCAGCCCGTGAGGTCTCTGGCCTTCTGAGACGCTCTGATGCCGGCCCTCCCTTTGCCTGGCGGCTTGGACCCCTGAGTTTGGCTTCTGTCCCTCAGGCCGCCCCTGGCCTCCCGTCCTGGAACCCCACCACCAGCTGCCCTCCTTGGCACTGCCCTCAGGACAGCCCTGGAGCGCTCGGCCTGTCTGCCCCCATCTGCTGCAGGTGTCGTGGGCGTGTGCCTGGGGGGCTACCTCATCGAGACCACAGGCTCCTGGACGTCCGTGTTCAACCTGGTGGCTGCCGTCAGCAGCCTGGGGCTGTGCACCTTCCTGCTATTTGGAGAGGCCCAGCGAGTGGACCTGAGCCCCACCCACGAGGACCTCTAGCCGCCCCAGCCTGACCGTTCCTTCGGTGCTGTCTGCCTTGGGGTGACGGGCTCTGTCCGAGAGCCTCCCTCCCACCCCTGACCCCAGATGTGTGAGCAGGGGGAAGGCGAGCCCTAGCCAAGCCGGGCTGCCCTGGGTGGGCCTCATTTTCTCCAGCGAGGGTGATCGCGCCCTCCCCTCAGGGTTCGTGGACTGTCAGGGGTGAGTGGAGTTAGTGTTTTTAGTGGTGGCTGTTTACACACAGTCTGTTCTGTGTAGATCCACGTGCCCCTGAGGTCACCATGGTGGGAGCTTTGCCCGTCACTGCAGGGGCTGGGCACTGCTGGGCTGGACTCTTCCCCCCAGAGCTGCTCTGCTTTGCTTCTCAGCACGTGGGGCCAGATCATTCTTCGTGGGGTGAGGGGGGCTGTCCTGTGCACTGGGGCTGCATCCCTGGCCCCCATCTACTAGGTGACCCCCCCCAGTCATGACAACCAACACTGGCTCCTGGCATCACCACATGTCCCCAGGGGAGCTGCCCTGGGTGGGACCTGCAGCTCTCATGAAGGCTGTTAGGGGCTTTTAGGGGCTGTTAGTGGCATTTCTGCTTCTCCAAGTCCAGTGTGTGGGCCGTGGGCTAGACACCCTTGCCCACCTTTGGGGACCCCCCCCGACATCCCCTGTGGGTCCCTTGGCACTGGTGAAGTGTTCTGCCTCCCTTGGGCCCGCTGATGCCAGCAGTAAGGGGACTGTGGGTCCCTCTCCTGCCCAGGGCGCTCCACAGGACCAGGGAGCCCTCCTGCATCGTCCTTCTCTCCTACCAGAGGATCTGGTCATCTCGGGAATTAATAAAAGATCCTGTAAGATGTATACATAGAAAAAAGAATCTAAGAATGTGGAAAAATCACCCCAGACTTATTTAAATGATGGCTATTAAACTGGAAAAGGAAGACTGTTACTCTTACTTTTTTAAAAAGAATAACATGCAGCAAAGATTTGTTGGGCTCACTGCGGGGAAGCCGAGGAAGCCGGCAGAGGTTGCAGAAGGGTGGAGGCGACTGAGCAGCAGGGGAGCGGGGATGGGGCAGGCGGTGCCACTCTCCCACCGGGACCCAGCCGCCCGCCTTGCAGTGGACTGTCCCCTGCCGCGGGCACCCACAGAATTGGGCCGCAGGGCCCGGGTGTACTCCACAAGGACGGCGGGCAGCTTTCCCTGTTTCTCCCTCCACTGTCCCCACTTTGGATCAGAAAGAACCCGAAAAAAAGATTCTTGATTACCAAACTCGAGTCTGGCCTCCTGGCTTTGGCCCGATTGTTTATGGAGGTGCCCTAGGAATGTCACTTTACCACAAAGGCCCTCGAGTTCCTCGGCTGGAGGTTTTCCTGAGCGACCCCTGTGGCGGAGCACCCCAGCTCCTGAGACCCCGCGGCGGACGTCCTGCAGCACCAAGCACGGTCAAGTCCTCGGGCACAGGAGCTGAGCTCTTCCCGCGTGCCTAGCAGGGTGCTAGCGCATCCACACTGCGGCGCAGCCGTCCCCACCGGGCTTTCCAGAACATTTCACCTTCCCAAACTGAGACTCTGTCCCCATTAAACAGCATTCCCCCTCCCTGCCCACAGCTGCCGGCCCCCACCGTCCACGTTCTGCCCCTGTGGTTGTGACGGCTCTGGGTCCCTCACGCAGTATGTCCTTCAGTGACTGGCCTGTTTCACGGAGCGTAATGTCCTCCACGTGGTAGCAGGTGTCAGAATTTCCCTCCTTTATACTCCACTGGGTGGATGGGTCACATTTTGTGCATCCATTCCTCTGTGAATGGACACTTGGTTTGTTTCCAGGTCCCGTCTGCTGGGAATAATGCTGCTGAGAACATGGGTGTCTCTAACCCACAGTGAGCCGTAAACTCTTTGAGAGCCCAAGCGAGGAGGTGGCCCTTTCCGCAGTTACTCAGTCTTCCAGGGTCTTGGACCTTGAGCCCCTGAAGGAATGTGGGACCCAGGAGGTGATGGTGGGTCTGCTCAGAAGGGGAGCCTAAGAGACATGCGTGTCAACAAAGGCCCCAGGCCTCCTGGACACCACGCTGAGCCCCCCCTTCGGTCACTTCCTCAAAGTCGGAGGAGGGAGGCTGGCACGTGGGATTTGGGGGACACGGGCCTGGTGCCGAGCAGAGGGGCCCGGCCTCCTCCCAGCACTGCTGTTCCTGGTCTGGAATGCCATCCTGGAGTTGGGTGTGCTCTCCCTACCCCTTCCCAAGGCCAATGTTGGGCCTCGGTCAGGGCTCCACAGAGTCTGGGGCACATGGCTGCCGGCAGGGAGGGTGCTGGTAGCCAAGAGGGTGTTTGGGCAGGGTGGGAGGGCAGCTCTGGGCGGTGTGGTAGCTGCTGCCCGCGGGCTCGGACACATCCCTGCCCCAGCAACAGCTCCAGCCCGTCCCACTGGCTGACGGGGCCCGGGGCCAGGGTCGGGCGGCGACAGGGGTCAGAAGCAGCAGGGCCAAGGACGTAGAGGTGTGCCCACCTCCTTTGGCACACACCAAACCCAGCTCGCCGCCTACTGCCCAAAGGAGGGGCTCGGGCCACCGTGGTGCGGGAGCAGGCGTGCGCCTGGGCGGCCAGCACCTGGAGGCCACTGGGAGGCCTAGGCGGCTGCCGCCCACACCTAGCCAACAGAGGGCGCCGTCTGACAGGGCCGTGTCCAGCCGGCCCGTCCTGAGCAGTGTCCCCAGCCGCCACTAACATGCGCGGGGACCCTCCGGCCCTGGCTGCTCAGTGCCTGTGTCAGGCGGTGCTCCTAGCTCTCGGCTCCGTTGGTGGGAACTGTTGAAAGGAGGTTCCAGGTGCGGGGGACCGTGCAGCGAGGGCGGGCGGGCAGCGGGCCACCACAGCGGGGCCGGGAAGGGGCTGGGGCGACTCCTGCACATGGGATTCCCGCCCCCACGTTTACTGGCCACAGAGTGCAGCTCCAGGGCTCGCCCCCTCCATCCCTTCCCCAGGGCTGGGGACCCTGGGTCCTCTGGGGCACAGGCTCCTGGAGGGGGCTCATCCTTCCACCTGAGCAAGTAGCAGCAGGGACTGTGGGAACAATGGCCTCCATCTGATGTCCCTTCTGGGCTGGTCCAGGCTGCCGCCCGCGGTGCCCTCCCTTCTTCTCCCATCCACGTGCAGGACCATGCAGGACCGAGCCCTCCTGGTCACCATAAGAGACATAAGAGACACTTTTCCCTTCTTTCTTTCTTTCTTTTTTTTAGAGAAGGGGAGAGAGAGAGAGAGAGTGCAAGCTGGAGGGGGCGTGGGGGGAGGAGCAGAGGGAGAGGGAGAACCCCAAGCAGGCTCTAGGCTCAGAGCGGAGCCCGATGCCCGGCTGGATCTCACGACCCTGAGATCACAACCCTAGCCACAGTCAAGAGTCAGATGCTCAACCGACTGAGCCACCTAGGCGCCCCTCCCTGTCTCTTTATTTATTTATTTTTTTAGATTTTATTTATTTATTTGACAGAGACAGAGAGACAGCGAGAGAGAGAGAACACAGCAGGGGGAGCGGGAGAGGGAGAAGCAGGCTTCGGCAGAGCAGGGAGCTCGATGAGGGGCTCGATCCCAGGACCCCCGGGACCATGACCTGAGCCAAAGGCAGACGCTTAAGGACTGAGCCACCCGGGCGCCCCTCCCTGTCTCTTTAAAGCAGAATCTTTAATGGCCACTTAAGATTCATAATTAACATGTGGATGGCCCCCCACCTCTCTGGGCCCCCCTCCTTGACCCTCCCGTTTTTGGCTTTGTCCTTCAGTTGTAGGACTACAGTGCCCTGGGGGGGTCCCCACGTGCCCCCTGGGGACTCCTGGACACCATCCCCCCAGCGGGTCGTCCCTCCCCAGGCCATGCTCTGTCCTGACCATCTGCGGTGGGCCATCCGGTCACCCTCTTCCGGTGCCCGAGGAAGGAGAGATGAGCTCCATGCTGGGATTCACTTTGACTGGGATTTATTTTATTATCTCTAATTGAAAAGCACTGAGGTCGTGGCATGAATATTCAGCACGGCTGCTGGTGCGGGAGCTGGTGTCTGATTCTAGGACGCGCCCCAGCACGGCGGGGCCTGTCAAAGGGGGAGTGAGGTGGGGAAGCTATTAATTGAAATAGCTTCATTAATTAGTAATTAACAGCAGGGAAATGACTGTGTCACGCGTCCTATTTCAGTGGATGCCCTTCATGTGTTACAGGGCCTTTAATTAAAGGACGTGCATTTTAATTAAAGGCAAGCGTGGCCCTTTGGCCTTTGGAATACAAAAGACACTCCCAACTTTCAAAGAAGCTGTTGGGGAGGCTGGTGCAAGGGGCAGGGGAGCCGTGTTCCCCTGTGTTGGACCTCTTCGCCTTCCACCCCCTCCTGGGTCGGTGGCCCCGGGCTCATCCTCCTTGGAGTCTGACTGGCAACCTTCCTGAGCCCGAGGTGGTGGTCATATGGGGCCATGTGAGGTCCGAGGCCAGTGGGGGGGACCCTGGCCAGCGCTGCTGGCCCTGACCAAGCAGCCTCGCTGCCCCGCCCCCAGTCCTGCAAGTAGGGGCTAGAAGCTGGAGGGAGACGCCCTGGGGCCGGTGCTGACCCTGCACCCTGCACCTGCCCCAGGCTCTGCATCTCTGCCTGGCCAAGTGGCCAGCCGGAAGGCCAGGGCCGACACTCACCCACAACTGTGCCTGGCACAGGAGGACGCTTGGCCTGCTCCTGACACCCTGTGAGCCAGGTGGGGTGTTTCCTGTCACCTGCCAGGGCCCAACAGGCAGATCCTGAGCCCACCGCCCCTATCACCTGCAGAGACCTCAGGATCCCCTCCGGCCACAAGCCTCCTGCCAACAAAGATGTAGCCAGCCAGCTCGGGACCCACACCCCTGTCCTGCTCTGTCTCTGCCTCTGCCCCCAGTGTCCTGTGCCCGTCACCCTGACCACTTCCTGAATGACTCTTGCCGAGGTCACAGAGACAGGGGGCCGGGGGGAGCGGGAGAGGCTCCTGCTGGGACTCCGGGCCCCGCGTGCCCTCCCGGCCTTCATACCGGGCGCCTGTGGTTGCTCGGATGGACCTGCCCTTTGCCCTGCCTGTATTGTCCACCTCGAGATCTTGGCCTGGCCTCTGTCTCTGCCTAGATCACCCCCACCCCATCATCCAGCAGACCTGCGTGTGCACACACACTCATACACGCACACACGTGTACACGAAGACACACACACACAGCACTGGTGTGGCGGGCTTTCCCCACTAGACAGGGGCTCCGAGGGCAGCGCTCATGAACAGTGCTCCTCCGTGCCCCCCGCCTGGGGCCTGGCGCGGGGGGTCCTTGGTGGAGGGCACCGTGTAAGTCGGGCACACGGGGCCCGGCCCACGTGCAGAGCGCTCTGCCCTCCCCTCTGTTCCACGGGGAAGAAATACCCAGCATCAAGAGGAACTGGGACACCTGTGGCAGAAATTCTGGGGGCTGCTTCCTTCCCAACGATCAGGCAGCTTTGCATCCACCTCAGGGGGAAGTGGGCACAGGGCAGGGAGACCCCTCTGCCCCAAGATGCCCATCTGCTATTTCAAATGCAGGCCCCCAAATTCTTTCCCTTGAGCACCTTGAATCTACGTGGGCTCTAAGACCAGAAGGTGATTTCTGGATTAGGCCAGGAAAGGCTCCCCTGGGACACTGGGTCTTTGGAGCCCCCGCCATGCTATGGGAAGTCCAGTCAGGCCTTGAGGGCGACACGGGGGAGGCCCTCCAGCTAACTGCCTGAGGGACCCTCGACAGAATGGCCCAGCTGAGCCCCTGCAAGTGCCCGAGCACAGAGGCCACCGGGGAGAGTACAACAGTGGACAGCAAGTAGCCTGGGTTTGGGGTGGTTGGTTAGGATTTTCTTGGGAAGGAGGAGAGGGGTGAGCCCGTCCAAGTGGGCGCTGGAGTGTCCAGATGCATTTGAGCTGGGCCTGGGACGGGCTTCTTCTCTTGCGGAGACGGCAGGAGGGCCCCTCGGCAGGACACCCCGTGCTGGTCAGCAGCTACGTTTGGAGGGTCCCCAGCCACTCTTTGCTCATGATGGTTGTTCAGAGAGAATTTGACCGATGCCCACTTCCCACCCCTCACAGAAGCAATGCCTCCTTTGCTCAGGTGGGCGGAGGACCCAGGAGCTGCTTTGGGAAAGGGCCAGGCAAGCGTCCGTGCCAAGGACAGACCAACGGAGACGCCCACTAGAAATGCCAGTGACGTGCGGCATGAAATACAGCTTGTCCGATTAAATTATTTAACACATTAGCATTAACCGCCGTCCTGCAACCCTGTGAGGGGTTTGGTCCTCCCTCCTCCTCTGGCTTGGAGAGCCTTCAGCCAGCACGCGTGCTGGGAGTGTCTTCCTATTCCTCCGGCCCCTCGTGAGGAGGAGGCCTGGGGGACAGCCCCCCCCACGTACAAGCCGGTGGAAACTGCGGCTGCCCGTGCGGCACCACGCGCTCCCGACACCTGTGGCACCCGCGGGACATTGCTCTTTTATCGGCCCCCTCCTCCTGCCTGTTTGCACGCTTTTCGTTCCAAGCATCAGGCACCCACACAGGGAGCAGCCCAGTGCCCTCAGGATGGGTCCGACGGTGGTGTGTCCATGTCCCACGCTCGCTCGGGGACAAAGTGCTGCACACAGCTTCTCCCAAGGCTCTGGAGGCTGAGGCCCGAGGACAAGGTAGCAGCTGGTTGGCTGCTCCCAAGGCCTCTCTCCTCCTCCCTCTGTGACTGGGTCCTGATCTGTTTTTCCAAGCACACAGTCAGATTGGAGTAGGGCACGCCCCAATGACCTCGTTTTGACTTAATCACTTCTGTGAAGACCCTATTTCCCAGGTCCTGGGGGTTAGAGCTTCCACACGTGGACTGGGGGGACACAAATCAGCCATAACAGCGTGGTTTCTCTGCACCCGCCCGGAGTCCAGGGCCGTAGAGTCCAGGTGAGGCTGCCCTGCAGGCCACAGTAAGTGCTGTGAGCCACCCAGACCCCCCTCAGGCCAAGCCCCTTTCCCAGGGTCGACCCCCACAGTCAGCCTGCTTCCCAAAACGTGTCAGCATGAGGGGCAGAGGCCCCTTTCCTGGCCTCAGCTGGACCGTGCTGAGGCCCCTTGAAGGCCCAGAGCTTCCCGTGGCGTCAGGGAGACCTCTGCCGTGGCTGCGATGCACCCCAACTTCTCCCCTGCTCTGTCCCTGCCACAGAGTGGTGCCGAGACCCCCATGACCTTCTGCAGCAAATCTTCATCCCGGCCTTGTGTGCAGGGGCCCAGCCCAAGGGGTCTCTAAGGCGGCCGCTCCTGGCTCGGGAGAGACCCACGTCCTCCATGTCTGAGACTCTGAAACAGAAATGCCAGAGCTCAGGAGGCCCCGGTGTAGACAACGCACGATGCCCCAGTGCCCCGTGTCCAGCAAGAACAAACGGCTCAGTCCTGCTCACCTCGAAGCAGCCGTGGGACCACGAACCCTGGGGCACACAACAGCCGTGGAAAGATGCACAACGTCATCATTCGCCGACACACAAGCCCACCTGGGCGGGCACCACGCACACCCACCAGGCCGGCTGGAATCCGCTGACAGATGGTGGAAAGTGTTGGCGAGCACGTGGAGGAGTGGGAGCCCTTACACGGACCAGAAAAGCCGCCCGGTATCTCCTCCGAAGGTCACATGTGACGTCACCATAACGGCCCAGCAACTCCACCGCCATGTCTACACCCGAGACCAATGGAAGCGTGTTCAGACACTTGGGTATGAATGTACACAGCAGCCAGAAGCGGGAAACGCGCCAACGTCCATCCGCGGGTGAACGGGCACCCCAACTGCGGCCCATCCACCCACGCGTATCACTCAGTCTCAGCAAGGGGTGAAGCAGGGGCGCTCGCTACTGCATGGCCGAGCCTCGGAAACATGACGTGGAGTGAGAGACGCCTGACACAGGAGGACACATATCGTATGAGCCCATTATGGGAAAATCCAGAGACGGGAAATGGATCGGTGTTTACCAGGGCTTGGGGTGGGCAGGGAGTGACTGCTATGCATTACAGGGCCTCCTTTTGGGGTAATGGAATGTTCTGGAATGAGACAGGTGGTGGCTACACGAATATACTCACTGCCACTGGGTTGTTCACCGGCTAATTCAATGTCCTGTGAGTTTCTCCTCAGCGACAATGTCGGGGGCAGAGGCGGGATTCAGAGACCAGTGAGGTGCAGTGTCCCCCGTGCCCCCCGCACCCATGCGTGTGGCCGGGCAGGTGCCCCGAGCAAGCCACCCTCCTCAGGTCTGGAGGGACAGAGGCCGTGGACGGTCGCGGGGCCTGCCCGGCGTCTGAGAACAGCCAAACCTCCTTGGAGAGTAGGGAGAGGGGCCAGCCCCTTCGAGGGAGGCGTCAGCCCCCGGGAAGCAGGCCCTGCTGTCACTGGGCTCCCGGGCAGCACAGGGGTGTGTGAGGCACCATCAGCCCCCCTGAGCCGTACTTGCTGTCCTTCCACAGTTTGAGGATGTTCCTTGATGGACTTCGCGCAGTGACACACTCTGCTGGGAAAGTAGAATGCATGGGGCCATGTGGTCCCCCATCCGGGGCAGTGACTGTGTTGGTGCGTGTCCCTCGCCAGCGTCTCTATCCCTGGCCCCTGGATGCTCACCACAGGTGGCTCCAGCCGGCCGTGCCCCAGCGTCCATGCCTCGGTGCTCCTTCCTCTGTCCCTGCAGGACAGTGGCCCTGTCCTACAGGGATTAGAGTGTTGTTCAACAGTATAAGGTCCAAAAGATTTTCTGAAAGTCATTTTGGGAATTTGGGGCTGGGGAGTCCCCTTGCCAGGCCCCTCTGCACAGGGACAGAGACGGGAAGACCCAGCCCTCCATGCTGCTCACCACCCGTTGCGTTCCCAAACCACTGTTCCTCAGGAGTCCCTGAGTCCCCGAGTCCTCACGGCCGAGCTGGGTGAGGGGTTTGGGGATGAGCCCCTGAGCGGCCCTGGTCTGCTTGGCAGGGTGGGGCCCTCGGGGTTCCCGTGCGTTCCCCATTGTCATCTTGCTGTCTTCTCCCGGGATGGTGGCTTTGCACGGGAGGAGAGCTGTTCCGCGAGAGGACACCAGAGCCGCAGACCCCAACTCCCTTGGCCCCAGGATGTTTTCCATCACGTGACGGGCTTTCCTGCAGTTTCCTCACGGAGCCAGCCGAAGTCCTTGGTCATCATTCCCCGTGGCCACACACATTCCCACGTTTCTTGGGCTGACATGACTTTCCCCAGGGTTAATTCATGAAGGTGAAGAACGTACAAGCCTTCGCTACTTGGTCCGTTGCGGCATCGGCCATGTGGTCAAAGCTGGCCAGCTAGAACGTCGGCCTCTCTTTGGGTCTCTATGTCCACCTTGTCCAATTATCCTGGGCAGGTCTGAAGCCCTGAGCCAAGCCCAACAGCACCATAGTGGCCCCGGGCAAAGATGGGCCAAAAACCTGAGCGAGAACAACTTTCTTGGGGCCAGAAGAGCTGGACAAAAGTCCCCGGTGCTAGCTGGTCACTTGCTCCAGCCACCTGTGCCTGACCTGACTTTGAAACCCGGGCCTTGTTCCTCCCATCCGTTCGGTGATGATCAGGGACGTGACCCTGGCCAGCCTGGTCTCCCTTCCCCTCTGTCCAGTGGGGTTAAGGTGATGGTGGGCTCCGCCTGGAACAGGGCTTCCTGCCCCTGCCATTCCCAGTGCAAACCTCTTGCTGGCCTTCAATATTTGACCCACATTGGATAGTGAATGTGGACAGCAAGGGCCTCAGGCCAATTTCTGTCCCAGGAACCATCTGTTGTTTGTGAGCGGTGGGACTCGGGAAGCAGACTGTTGTCTCAATCTTCCGGGGCAGAGACCCCCTCGGAGCTGCCTGGTTGGTGGCCGCTCCAGCCCCACGCACCACTCTGACCTGATCCTGGGGTTGGGCCCATGAGTTCCCATCAGGAGCCGTCTCCAGAATTGGCCCTAATTGGTGGCTTCTTGGCAGCTCTCGTGGAGGCGAGAGCGAGGACCCTGCGCCTGTCTCCTTGTGGGCGGAGAGGCCCCCTCCTCTGTGGTCAGCATGGAGCGAGGACTCTGCCTAGTGGGGAGGGCACGTGGGGCCAGCCAGGGTGGCCAGCTTTGGGATGGGCTGCTCTCCAGACCTAGCGGATGGCCCTGACGGAGGTTTAGTCCCGTCCAGCCAGCTGCGCCCCGAGGCGGCGGGGGCAGGCACCTCCACCCCACCGGGCCCTGGACTTCATCGGGGGCCCTGCTGGACACGTGTCCTCCCTCCAGCCTTGCTCTGTCATGGATGCTGTGCTAGGGGAGTCACCTCCCTGTGCACAAACTCGTGTCTCTGTCCCGGACAGAAGTAGCCCTGTCTGGTGCTCACCAGCAAGATTCAAAGGGGCTTGAAGAATAAACGTTTTCCTAAGTTTTAGCTGACATTCAATTTTAATGACTTTTAAAACAAAGTAGCTATTAAACGTGCGCTGTTTTATGGTCTCCTGATGTCTGACAGGTGTTTTTGCCCATGTGGGAAGCAGATGCTAATCGCATTCTCCCTAATAGCTCATAAATAACAAGCCCTTGGCATTTCCCTTTGTCTGTGGCACTGCCAATGGCCAATTTGTTCTTCAGAAGTGGCCACGTTGGCCTGTCAATCAGCTCTTGCCGTAGGCGGTTTTTGGTGATTAGAAGCCCCTTAGAGAGCGAGAACTCCAAATTAGTTTTAAATAAAAAATCAGAATATTCATGCTGCTGAACATCTAAAGGTAAGAGGAGAAGCAGAACCCAAACCAGCCGGCTGGGGTCCTGGCATTGCTAGCGGAGGGGGCTCTGGGGCCCAGACCTGTGAGGACACAGCCGCAGAACTGGGGGAGACGGGCAGGGGGCCGCAGGTGACCCAGCGTCAGCCTGAGACGCTCAGCCACATGAGGGTGGCCTTGGCAGCACATTTCACGTCTACTGGTGCCTTTGTGGGGACATGAAAGCTCGTCCCAAGGAGCTGGTCTCCTTGAGAGAGCAAATGTCCCTGTTCGAAGAAGCTGGCGGAGGACACAGTATCTAGAGTGGACGGCGGCGTGGGCATGCAGGCTGCGATGCCCCCCGCCCAGGGCCAGTTGAGCAGGTACAGCCCCTGCTGCCACCCTCCTCCGCAGGGCAGTCTTGTCTGGCAGCTGTGCCCTCTAGGAGTTGGGGTGGCACGGCCTGAACACCTTCCATGGTTCCTGCTGGGCGACCCAGGCCTTGGCCCTGTCCGAGGTGCTGATGCCAGGCATTCACGATGGGGTCCGGCCCAGCACTCCATGGGATGGGGACACGGGCTGGCCTGGGCTGGGAGTCCAAGCAGGGTCCCCTGGGCGGTGATGGGGAAGAGATGGGAGGGTACTTGGGGCTCTGAGAACAAGCTGCAGAAGCCAGGAGGGTGCAGAGGGCTGCAGGCCAACGCTCCTCCGGGCAATTTCGGGGGAACTGGTCCGGGAGTGGTTGTGGGGCATGTGAAAGCCTCTGGCATCTTCCTCACTTCTCCAGCTCCCCAGAAAGTCCTGGGCCTAGGGGTGGGGATGGATCGAGGTATGCAGAGGTGCTTCAGCTAACCTGCGGGGGGGGGGGGGTCAAGTGCGTCCATCTCTGTCCTCCCGGTGCCTGCAAACAGTGCAGATGGGCAAGCGGTGGGGGAGGGGGCGGTAAGCACAGTGGAAGGCACAGGCCGGAGAGGGGCAATGGGACTGAAGAGGGTGGGCTGGGCCCATCTGAGGCCAGCCGGGGGGGCCCTGGGTGCAGGAACCCTGCTCACTGACTGCCAGCCTGTCTGGGAACAGGATCGGGACCCGCAGTGGCCCAGACCACGTCCCCAGAAGGTGCTGTACCATGCCCCCTCCCCCTGCCTCTGAGGCTGGGCAGACACTTCAGGCTGGAGAGGGCTCAGTTTCCCCTTGGCATCCAGGATCTGGCCCTCCACGCCATGTCCTTTGTGGTGTCCACACCAACTTGGCCCTGGGTGTGGACTTTGAATGCTATGGGCAGATGCAGATGGCACCATTCACTGCTCCGAGCCAACCCCCATGCTCAGGCATTCGGGGTTGGGGTCCTCAGACTGTGGTGGCCCTGGGGGTGGGGGCCCCTCTCTGCTGATGAGCAAGAGGAGGCCAGTCTGATGCAGAAGCACACACAGGTGGTTTGGCTGCTCCTGCAAGGCAGTGATGCACTTGTGTGCCCGGTGGTAGCCCCTTCAGGTGGCCCAGGAGAGGGTAGGGGTTGGAGATGGGTCCTCACCAGGGCTGAGAGCTCAGGATGACACTGGGGACCTCGGCTTCCCGGGGGCCAGGCTATAGCACCACAGACTTTGGGCCGGGTTCTTGGGACTTCTCAGGAGTCTTTATCCCTTGGGTTGCTCACTGGAGCTGACACTTGGAGGGGGCTCACTGCAGCCTAGACTCAGGCTTAAGGGCTTGCCTGGAAGGTGCATGGGGTTCTCAGTGACCCGCCCTCCCTGCACTGCAGCATCCTCACCTGGGAAGTGTGGGGGCCATGAGAGAAGAGCTTCACCAGGCCTGGCACGTGGGAGGGGCTCAGGGAAAGGCCCATGGGGGCACGCAAACTGCCCTGAAATCCACCTTCTTTCTACATGGGTGACCCACTGTTCCTGGGGCAGGAACAGGGTAAGGGTACATGGTGCCACCCTCCCGACCTCTTTGTTCCCCACGCCGGTCATCCTTCTCTCATCCCCAAGAGCCACACTGCTACCTCAGGGCCTCCCCACACCTGCTGTCCCCCTACCTGGACAATGGGGAGGGTCCCCATTGTTCTGAGCTCAGTCCAACACAACTTCCTCCAGGAAGCCTTCCTCCATCTCAGGCTAACTTATCCGATTGCTGTCCATTCCTGCGCTCAACTGTGGATTCTGCCAGGGCCAAAGCCAACTGTTCTTGCTCATTAATATGGCCTCAGCAGACAGCCGTGCTGGGCACTCAGGGGACCCTTGATCATGAATGACCTCTGATGATCAGGGTTCAGGCCATTACAATCAATACCAGCACCATCTCATCTTTGTGACTGTCTTTGACAAATTTACCATTTTAAGCATTTTTATTATTATTTATTTTTAAAGATTTTATGTATTCATTTGACAGAGACAGAGAGCACAAGCAGGGGTAGCAGCAGAGGGAGAAGGAAGGACAAGCAGAGTCCTCACTGAGCCAGGAGCCCAACACTGGACTCGATCCCAGGACCCCAAGATCGTGACCGAGCCAAAGGCAGACGCTTCACCAACTGAGCCACCCAGGTGCCCTTTAAGCGTTTTTAATGTTGCACAATCCTCACTGTCTAGTTCTAGAACCTTCTCACCTCCCCTGAACACCAGCCCATGCCTGCCCCTGTCCACGTCACCCCCAGCTCCTGGCAGCCACGCATCCGTCTTCTGTCTTCCTGGTTTGCCTCTCATGGGCATGTGGTGTAAGCGGAGTCGCACGCTCTGTGGCCTTCTGTGACTGGCCTCTTCATTCAGCACCACGTTCTCAGGGCCCATCCACACTGGAGTGTGTCAGAACTGCATCCATATTATGGTGAATAATGTACCATTGTCTAGACCACCGACCACATTCCGTTTACACGTTCATCCGCGGATGGGCTCTTGGGCTGATTCCACAGTCAGCTACGTTTTGGTCCCGAGCAGCACTGGACAGTGTGGTGTTAGTCCCGCCATGGACATGCGTGTCCAGGATTGATTGGAGCCCGTTTTCAACTGTCTTTGGACTTCACAGATCCTCACTGTGCAGATGGGGGGTAAACCACAAAGTGTTTGCCTGGCAGCGAGGGGAGCAAATTCTCACTCCTCTGGTGGGAAGAGCCACGCCCACCGCGACAGGCCCCTGGCTCTTGGCTGGACCCGCTGGATGCCCGCTGGTGCCACGGCAGCCCAGGTCTCCAGCAAAACCCCTGCCACACTATTAAATATTTTAGCAAATAAAAAAAATTTAGACGTGCAGCCAGATGTCCAAGTTGACAAAGTGCTTAAGGCATTTGACTGATAAAAAAAAAAGCCCTAGCCCTTGGTAAATGAGATTGAAAACAGGCCCCGAGGCTAGTGTGTGATATTGAAAACATCCTGGGCTCCTTTGTGCGGTGCGGCCGAAGCACCGAGGTTTGGAGGCGAGTGTCCATCTGTCGCTGCCGCGTGTCCTGACACTCAACAAAGCCTGATAGATCTCGGAGCCACGGCCGCTCTGCAGAGGCCCAAGCGGGACGCTAGTCACAAAGGCAGTACCATCAATATTCATGGCTGGGCCTGCTGGTGGCCCTGGGAGCCCTGGAGCTGGGGCTGGGCCTGGCGGTTTACAGAAAGGAAGCAGCCGCTTGGGGCGGGCGCTGCTCTGTGGCCCCGGCTCTTGGCTTCAGCAGACAAAGAGTACCTGCTTCCTGGCGACTCTGCCTCCCAAGTCTGTGGAAGCATCCAAGGGACAGACAGGGACCTGCAGAGGCCAAGGCCACTCCTAGGTGCAGGGAAAGGTTGGGCCAGACCTCATGTGAGAGCAGACTTCTCCCCACACGGAGAGGTGGAGGAAAAGCCCTGGGGGTTATGGGAGGCTGGGAGTGGGGGATGGGAGGTAGGGGTGGGGGGTGGGAGGTGGGGGTGGGGGGTGGGAGGCGGGGGTGGGGGTGGGGGGCATGGGAGGAGGGTGAAGGATGGGGGGGATGGGGGATGGAGTGGGGGTGTGGGGTGGGGGGTGGGAGGTGGGGGTGGGGGGTGGGGGGTGGGAGGTGGGGGTGGGGGGTGGGAGGCGGGGGTGGGGGTGGGGGGTGGGAGGCGGGGGTGGGGGTGGGGGGTGGGAGGCGGGGGTGGGGGTGGGGGGCATGGGAGGAGGGTGAAGGATGGGGGGGATGGGGGATGGAGTGGGGGTGTGGGGTGGGGGGTGGGAGGTGGGGGTGTGGGGTGGGGGGTGGGAGGTGGGGGTGGGGGGTGGGAGGCGGGGGTGGGGGTGGGGGGCATGGGAGGAGGGTGAAGGATGGGGGGATGGGGGATGGAGTGGGGGTGTGGGGCCCAGGGAGAGATATACAAGCTGAGAACAACCAGACAGAACAACAATCAGAATTAACAGGAAACCCGAACTCGTTTTTTGTAAATCCAAGGGTGTGATTCCAACAGCTCTCCCAGTGGTGCCGTGGGGGCGGGTACTGAGGTGGTGACAGTCGTTGGGACCGCTGGCTTTGCTGACAGGGTACCCGCCTGTCTTATTCTGGTTTGTGCTACTGACTTGCTGGTCTGTGGTTGAGCGATGGTGGAAACTAGTGTCCCCTGCATCCCTGTCCATGCCCCCTCCCTGGTCAGCTTTCGACCCCTGACCCCAAGCGGGTCATTTGTAAGAGGGCACCATGCCTGGGTGTCTGCCGGTCTGTCTCTGAGCCCGAGGGGGACAGGCACGCACCTCCCCCCAGCCTGGAGGGTCTCACGTCCCCCCCAGAACAGGACACTGAAGTGCAGGCGGCCAGCAGGTTGTCCAGGCCTTTGGCTGGGGGGGGGGTGCCAGCGCTCCATCTGCAGCCCGCCCCCACTTCCAGCCTGGCCACCGCGGCAGAGACCGAGTGCCACACCCCGCCCCCGCACCCTGTTTCCCAAGCGGAGCATGGGTGTGAGGCTCCAGCAGCCCCTGGAGAACGTTCTAGCATAACTCTGCTTCATTTCAGAACGCTGGAAACCTAATGAAGACGCCACAGAGGAAATTTTACCTTTGAGGGTTTTATGTAAGACCCAGAAGGGCCACTCCTGTGGGACAGTCATGACTGCCGTTAAACCTGGGCATTTATTACTGCCAATAAAGATAATATCGGGGGGCTGATACAGCCGATGTATCTGCATGACTCCCCCCACCCCAGCCAGCACCACTGGGGCAGGGCACTGGGGGACAGAGGGACTCAGAGAGACAGCTGGGGGACCCGGTGGGGTCCGAGGGGAGGCACCCTGCTGAAAGCCGGGAAGCTCAGCCCTATCCGCTTATCCAGTGCCTTACATCGGAGCATGACCCAGGCGCTGAAGCTGGGGCCAAGGGGACGGATGTGGCCCAGGGGACACAGGTCACTGTCTGCAAGGACGGTCAGCAAAGACCCCGAGACAGAGGACAGCGACATGCTCTGGAAAAGGATCCAGAAAGGAACTTCCTCACCTGTGGCCCCTGGGGACATCCAATCAGGTATCCAGGTGGGAGGGAAATGGTAAAGTGGGCTGTGGGCCCCTCGCCCCGTGTCCCCAGCTGGCTCTTTTATTGTGAAGTATCTTCCCCACCGGCTGGAGTGGGGTCTCCTGTAGCCCCACCGGTCAGAGGCTCAGGCTGGTCTCACCTGCCCTTTGCAGGGCTCAGGACCCCTTTCAAGTCCCCGCTGAGGGACATCACCCATGTCCCAGGACCCCCCAGTGCTTGTTGAAAGCAGGGCGGAAATGAGCCTGAGACACCCCGGCTTGCACTCTGGCTCCCCCACCCCCGGTGAGTGACCGCTACCGGCCCCTCCATTGTCTCCATCACTCGTGCCACCTGCCAGCCAGGACTGACAACACCATGCGAGGCCACACTGTGACGTCCCCTGTCTCACAGGAGTGGCCCTTCTGGGTCTTACATAAAACTCTCAATGATAAAATCTCCTCTGTGGCGTCTTCAGTGTGCCATGCGAGAGCACCTACTCTGCTCAGTTTGGTCAGTACCCAAGCCCACCCGACCCTCCAACAGCCCCCGACGAGGGCGCCTGGGCAGGCTGAGCAGGACGGCCCAGCCATCCAAGTGCCCCTGCTGCTCAGGTTCTGGGGTCCCGCCGGCTGATCCGTACAATACAGGATCGGGGAGTGCGCGCACGCACACGGCAAGGGGCCTGGAGCTGCCACAGCCACGTCTCCACCAGAGGAATAAAGTCACATGGGAGAATTGGAGGCGGTGGTGGATGCACTTGGACACTTTGTGTCCTCGACTGTAGACCTCTCCACCTTCCCCCTGCAGGAGTCTCCCAGTGGCTGCGAGACTGAGCCCCACGACGGGGAGCTTGAACAACAGAAACGTGTTCTCCTGCTGTCGTTGGGCCAGAGTATGGGATCCCGAGATCGCAGCAGAGCTGCCTCCCTCCTGAGGCTCCAGGGCAGGATCTTCCTGGCCTCCTCCCACATTGCTGGTGGCTGTCCATCCAGGCTTATAGCCACCTCCCTGCTCCCCCCTCTATCAGCTTCCCCGGACTCCCTCTGCCCCTACTCACATGGACAGACGGACAGACGGATGCAGGTAAGGGCGTGTGGGTCCCAGCCTGGGAATCCAGGAGAGGTGCCTCTTCTGATGGTCCTTAACTTAATCACATAGTTTTCCATATAAGGTCATATTCACAAGGTCCACGGATTAGGATTGGACATATCTTGGAGCCACCACTCAGCCCATAACTGCTACTTTCTGGTTTTGGGTATTTTTTTTTTTTTTTAGATTTATTTATTTACTAATTTGAGAGAGAGAGAGAGAGCACGAGTGGGGGAGGAGCAGAGGGAGAGGGAGACTCTCAAGCAGACTCTTTGCTGAGCAGGAGCCTGCCGCGGGGCAGCCCACCGCAGGGCTCGATCTCATGACCCATGAGATCATGACCTGAGCCGAAATCCAGAGCCATCCAGGTGCCCCTACTTTCTGGGTTTAATAAAAGATATTCACGGTGTGGTGAGACAACTCAGTACAGACGTGCTGCTGGAGGCCACACTCCCTCTCCTCTTGACTGCTGGACCCTGAGCCTCTTCCCCAGAAGCCCCACAGTGGGCTGTATCTCGGCTCCTTCCAGAAAGTTCTATAGCTGTGTAAATTTTCCTTCCTTTAAAACAGGAATAATAGCCTGCTGTAGACAGTGCTTCTGGTCACCATTTTACGTGGTAAATCTTGGAAACTCTGTGTCTGTGAGTGTGACTGTCCCTGGTTCCTGGGGGTGGCCACACAGCGTTCCGTCACTGGGTGTGCGGGTTGCATTTAATATGTGTAATGTGCAGAGAAGCGGGTCAGGTTTCAGATTAGCGCCCATCACGGATCGAGGGCAGCAGCTGTCCATCTGGAATGGGTGCCGGCGTGTCCAGCCCGCAGCTCAGCCTGCAGGCCTGGCCCACCAACATCGGCCAGTCTCCATTTAATGAGTGACTTTGGATTAAAATGGGAGCCAGCAACAGGGCACCAATCTATATTAAATCTCCGCAAAATGAAAATTGCAAAGATTTACTTCGGGTCACTACATGCGGAAATGTAATCACAGCCCTCATCCGTAACATGCCCTCGCCGCCGGACAGATAATTGAGCTGCCACGCGGGGGATTACGAGTGCCTCCAGTTTATGAAGATAGCTCCCCGGTGACGTCTGTGGCCCCTCACGCGTAAGTCCGGCCACCTTGCTCGGGTCACGCGCGGCCAGGCCCCGAGTGACGTCAGTGACTCACCCTGACGACCCTCACTTTGCTTGTTAAAGACCTCTCCATGTTTTACTCTATCAAAAAAGTACAACAGGAGAGGGAGGTTGGCACAAGACCTGCGGAGGATGAAGCCCCTCACACCCCGCCTGGCGGTGTAACCCCCGCGCGGCTCGGTTGCATCGGCTGTCTGGGCCATTTCTGTAACGGCTCATGCGCCGCACGCGTTTCCTGTCTCGTGACCGGGTTTTGCACGACCGCTTCCTGAGTGCCCAGGGAGGGTCAGGGGTGTCTCCGGGCTAACGCCAGCTGACAGGTAACTCGGCAGAAGCCTGGGGTGCGGAGCTTGTGGAAAGTGATACCATGGGGGCCCTCCCCGCCTAGCGCTCCCGGGGGCCCCCTCCCCGGTCACGACTGTCATGTCCTATTTAATCAGTGCTTACAGGGTGTGCACGGCAGGTCCCCGGTCCCAGGCCCTTTACAAGCAGGAAGCATTTGGTGGGCGGGGGGCCCTCCGGCCATGCTGCGTCTCCCTTTCCTGAACGCGGGCCACCTCGGCGGCTCCTTGCCCAAACTCTCAGCCCCTCTCTCCTGTCACAGAGAACACCACCGGCAGCCAGTTGTGCCATGTGAGTTTTAACCCAGAACATGTGTCTTTGGAAAGGGGAAGAGACGTGGGGGCAGGTGGGCTGCCTCTGAGAGCGGTCGGCATTGATGGTGCTGGGGACCCTGTCTTCCTGCATTGCTTGCTGGGAATTACAGGCAGGAACCATCTTTGGAAATCTCGACACGTACCTGTCGGGTCCTCCCGTAAAGACTAGGGTTGGCCTGCTCATTTCACCCCCAAGCGTCTCTTTCATGTCACAGAGACTCAGGCGGGGCTTCTGCAAAAATCGAGATGGGACAGGTGTGGTGCTAAGGTTTATGGAGACACCTCATACAGCTCTCACAAAACCCCATGTGCTACTGAGATTATCACCCCACTTTACAGATGGTAAGACTGAGGCACAGTGGGGACCCTGGTGAACCTCACATGCTCTATGCTGAGTGAAAGAGGCCACGTGTGAGCAATCCCTCACCCTAGGAGATGTTTCGGGAAAGGCAAGACTGTAGGCCCAGAAAGTCCGTCAGCGGTCCGGGGGTGGGCACGCACAGGCAGGCTTTTTGGGGTGATGGCGGCATTCTCTATCTCGACCGTAGCAGTGGCTACTCAGCCACATGTGTTTCCCACACTCCAGAGCCGTGCGGCTAAGCAGGTGCATTTTACTGGATGTACATTATACCCTAATAAGCCTGACTTGAAACAAATGAAATTACGGGTGATGGGAGAGTTCTGGAAGGAGACGTGGTGAGGGTGGCGCAGCCTGGGGAATGCCCTTCACGTTGTTGGACTGGATACGTCAACATGGTTAAACGTAAGTTTGGTGTTAAGTCTGTCTTACCACAGTACCAAGAGGAGACAGTCACACTGGGAGATGGCGAGTGGCCCCTTCAGTGGCTGCCCCTGCGGGGGTACTGGGGACCACTAGCCAAGTGCCCCTGAGTTTGCTGGTGCAGAGCGTGCAGCCCGTGGACCTCGTGTGGCCAGGCAGCTGACGACGGAGCCCCACGCGGGCCTGGGGAGAGCGAAGCCCCTGGTGCATCTGCACTATCCCTTGACAGAGGAGGGGACGGGGCCCGAGCCGGCGCCCCCTGTCCCACCACCCACGGTGCTTGGCGCAGCCCTCCACCATCCTGGCTCAGGGCGCTGGGTGAATGCCTGCTGGCCCCTGCCTGGAGGAGCCTCTGACCTTGTTGGTTCATTTGTAATTATTTTGGAAGCATTCTTCGTTCACTTAGGTGGGGGGTGGGGAGGAGGCGGGGGAGGACTGAAAGCAGAGCATTCCCTTTCAAATGACATACTTAGCGTTCTGCAGCTGTAATGAGGCTGCTTAATGAAGTCAGCATCCTTGAAAGTCCATCCATGTCCCTCATCTGCCAGCACAGCCACCTTCCAACGCGATATTAATGAGCCACCACGTCCCCTGCCGTGCCAGAGAGAGGCCCGTCACGATAACAAACATGATTAGGGGAGGCATGGCTCCTCAAAATTACGTTTGAAACCAGCCTTATTAAGCAAAAAATTAGAGCAAAATCACCCAACAACGTGCTCATTAGGAGACGCTGACTCCCATCCGCTCCCCTGTTCCGACAGCTTCCCTCAGCGGCCATTGGCTGTCCCTCCTCCCTGGCCATCTCCTGTGCCTTCACCCCTGCCCCACCGCCTCTCCCCAAACCCGGATGGGGCGGTCTGGTGCCGGGGCTGGCCAGGCTGGGTGCAGGCATCTTGGGGGGGAGAAACAGGTTCCAGGAGGTGGCCACAGCTCAGGGAATGACCCCCTCCCCAGTCCAGCTCTTGGCCCCTCTCTGCAGCGTCGCCCCGACTGTGACCACATCCAGTGCCCTTGCTCCCTAATTCTCTTGCAGTGAGGATGTCCCCTCACCAAACAGAAACCACTTCTCTCTTGGGTGCTGCCTGTGTCTGCGTCGAGCAGCCTCGCCCCACTTCTGGAACGGCCACATGGGCAGCAGAGCGCCCCCCACCTGTGCTAACCCCTGTTTGCTCCAGGCCACGGTCACCGGCACCACTCGGCGTTGGCTGCAGGGGACGGCATCCCTGGGCAGACCGAGGACGCCGCAGGAGGTGTGAGAGCAGAGAGCAGGGACTCTGTGCCCGTGGTTTTATTTATGGGGCTTACCCTCTCTTCTGTTTTCAGAAAAGGTTTGAGGACCTAAGCCCTGGGTGACCAACTCAGCCTTTGGCCCAGGACTTTCCAGGGCTTAAAATGGAACACCTGTGTCCAGGGAAAGCCCCAGTCCCGACGAGCAGGCAAGGGGGTCCCTGCTAGCCTCAGTCAAGCACACGCAAGGCCAGACTGTCTACAGAAAGCCAGGGAGTTGCAAAGACCTCCTAGGGCGAGGCGGACACTCGCAGTGGGGCAGCTGTTTGGTATCCCGATGGCAGCCGAGGACCCAGGGACCTGCATGGGAGGGGAAACCGTACGTAGCGTGACACATGCGTGTGCACACACACACGTGAGCTCCGGACACACTCTGGGCAGAGGGTAACGGGGTGACCCTGGCCTGTTCTTACACAGTGTCCACCAGGCTGCAGGTCGCCTAGGTGCTCGACTGCGTCAGCCTTTACCTTCCAGACCGGCCGGGCTTTTCCTAAAGCCTGATGCACCGCCTGAGGGGGGTGACCAGGGTCTTGAGACACCAAAATACATTTGGGGTATTTTAAGGAACATGTATACTGGTTAGGGGAACAGGGCTGCCCAGAGGGAGGGAAAGAGTTGTAGTCTCTTTTTTTTCCAAAAGCAGCTTCAGGAGAGAACGAGCCAAAGAGGCAGACAGACAGGGTGAGGGAGGGTGTGTGCCTGGAGAGGGGCCTGGGGGCATGCTCTGTTCCCTGAACACAGGCATTTCTGGAAGCAGCCCTTGGGCATTCGGGGGCGAAGCTCTCACCCCATCTGGTACCCCGATGTCACTAAGGTGGAGAAGGAGGGAGGAAGGTCAGGAAGTCTGGAGGAAGCTGCTCGTTCTGAACGTCATTGTTGACCCCACAGCCCGGAGGGGAGACTCGGGGGCACACAGAGGGCAGTGTTTTGTAGCAAGAAGGCTTTGGGTTCATTCTAGAATCCCAGATTCCCGAATATGAAATCATCATCTTCCCAGTTGTCTGTGAGGTTTGAAATGCAGGTGCTGCCCGCACAGGTCTCTCCATCATCTGAACCCACGGAAGGCCGGTGGCAGTCGGGCTGGTCCGGCCTAGCGGGGTTGGTTAGCATTACGCTCCAGAGGAGAGGGATCTTTATACCTGAATCATCCTGTTTGGACGCTTTCTTCCATCAGCCGTCTGGCTGCCAGGGGCCTGTTGGCATCCGTTGACTCACAGATGTGGGGTTTCTGAATCTCAGTTACCAAAAATCGTGGGTGTGTCCACTCCTGAGTGATGAGCTGCTCCCTCCCAGGTTGCATTCAGTGGACAGAGCCCTCCGGGGGCCTCGGCAGGGCACACCTGTCTCCCGCCGACACCGCGATAAGCTGACAGGCCGGGTCCCACGGGCCCCCGTCTGGCTGGCGCTGGAACCACCTGGGCAGCTGCGGGCTGGGACGGGTCCTGGACTCTGCCCCAGGGGTTTGCCTGTGCGTGAGACTTAGAGACTGTTCCCAGGGATTTTGTAACCTCGGTGCCTCTGTGGCCAAAAAGCCAAGAAGCGCTGGGAGAGCCTCGGACATACGACTCCAGGCCCAGAGCCGGGCAAGCCGGGCTGCAGAGTGAGATGTGTCCTGTCAGATGCCTTGTGGCCATCGGAGAGCGCTGCAGGTCCCATTTGTGTCTGGGGTTTGTGGCCAATTCCCAGGCTGGCCGTGGCCTCATTAGCACAGCAAGCACTGTCCACACAGAGCGGGGAGGTTGGGCTCCTGTCAGGCCGAATCAGGGCCCCCAGGAGAGTAAGCTGATGGTGGCCTCATCATTTTAGACAAAACAGGCTTGGAGGCGAAACCAGGCTGGTCGGGAAGGCTCTCCTTGTCTGGCACGCAGGCGAGCCTCTCCTAAGAAACCCCTGAGGTAGGGTCCTGTCCCAGGTGGCTCCTTGGACGCCCGTCAGGTGGGCACCCCCACGGGGCCTGAGCATCACGGGGGACAGGCGCCACCGGCCAGGCCCGTGTATGGCTCTGCTCTGTGTTCTGACAGCTGTGTCTCCCGGGAATGCAGACCGAGGCGGCCACTGGAGACACAGACACACGTCCTTCTGCATCCTGACCAGGCAACAGCCCAGAGACCCCACAGAGCCAGCCACAGAAGGACAGAAATGGAGGTTTATTCAGAGACCCCCTTCCACGCTGCATTTGATCCAAACTCACTTTCAAAATGACCTGGCTGTCTTCCTACACAGAGCGCCTCACTTAAAACAGCTTTTCTATATTTGTATCAATACATATGCCTCGGGCACTTCAGACTGGGAAAACTCCGCATAGCTCATTTTGTAACACAGGAAAAACACTGGCCTCGAAGGAGATTTTGCTACCTATTGGAGCCTTTTTGCATTTATGGTAACGTGGGTTTTGCTCCTTTGGAGTTAAATTTGCAAATGGGTATTAATTTTCTAATGTTATGGAACTGACTTTTGTTGGGGTATGGAACGTAACCTCCAGGGTTATGATCCAAAGAGGTAATTAATTGTTGGAGAAATGATTTAATACGTTGTAAATCCCTCTATCTCCATCCCTTAAAATGGGATGCCAAGAGCGATTAAAGACTCAGGACATATCACAGGCAAATTCACATGATAAAATTGTTGTAATCACTGTCTGTTGGATTAACCAGGCTCCGGGGCCTCGGCCTGGTTGTTCTAATCAGACGTCTCTCAGACGGCCGAGGGCGAGGAAGGCAGGCCGTGCTGCTAGGAATGACAGTTTGCACGTCTCACTCATCCTTTTAGGAAAACAATATTTGTCCTTTGTGAGGAGCTGCCTCTTCCTTTAATGTCCCAACCTGCAAGGGAAATAGACATGCGTAGTCGGCAAAGCAGGTGTCTGCGCCAGGACGCTCATTAGCTTGCTTATAAGGTAAAACAAAGTTCCCCAGGGATTCAACTGACATCTGCACGAGTGAAGAGAAAATCCCATGTTTGGAATGAAATTGACCAAATGAGACAGTCCGAAGCCGATGTGCCTGGTACATGAGGGGCTGTGGATGTACTCGTGTGGGCCGGCGGCCCTGATGTAGCCACACTCCGGGTCCCTGGGGGCAGAGCTGGGTTAGGATGGAGTTCTGCTCTCCGAGTATGGATGCCGCTACCTATTACTGAAAACCAGGGATGCTGTTTTAGGTAAGCAAATTTCCTACCTGGAGGAAAACCAAGAACAGAACAGAAAGTGCTGGGGCCATGGTGTCTCACCAAGTAGGTAAAAATGTTCCCATCAAAATACCCAAAGGAGAGGGAGAGCTATGTCTGCTGCTGGTCATTTTAAAGAAAGGAAGGAAGCAGAGGCGGTGTCTGTCGTGGAATCCTCAATCATTAGCTTAACCATACGGACCCCCCACTTTTGTTTTGCAACCTGTGTGTCTTCTATCTCCACTTGGCAAGCTAGGGGTGATCGCACCCGCACTGGCCATGGATGCACTGGTCAGTGAGTGTAGACGGGTACAGGACCTCAGCCCAGCAACCTGCCTCTCTTGACCCCAGCAAGGGACCCTTGGGGAGCCAGCGGGCTCAGGGAAGGCTGCCCCGAACCCCCACGAGCTGGGGCCCATGAGCCGGGCTCCGCAGGCTCATAACCTGAGTTTGAATGAGCCTTGGTCTGTGAGTGGCTCCAGCAGCGGCCAGCGTGGCAGAGACCCCCCCCAACGGTGTGGTTAACAGAGGAAGAAGGCAGTGTTGGCTTCAAGACACCCCCTCGGCTGGGGTGTCACCGTGCTGCTGGCTCCCGGGCTTGGGCGTGGGTGGCCAGTGTGATGCTGGGCGGCAGCTGGAACAGGTCGATCTGTAGACAAACTGTCACCATTTGGTGGTAGAAAACAGACCATGGCATTTCTTGCCCCCTGCCCTGGCCTCAGCTAGCCTTGGTGAACCAGGTTTGAAAGAGTAACAAGGACTGGGCATTTCCTATGTGTCTAGCTATAGAATTTATTCCTCGAATCAGCGGGCATTTCTGGCTTCTTAGAAGGCGAAGGAAATAAGACACCTCACAAGCTTTGCCTCGAGCTGCAGGGTCCACTGTGGTGGCCACGAGCCATGTGTGGCCGCTGATACTTGAAACGGGGCTGGCCTGAATGGAGAGGGGCTCTAAGTGCAAGACACACTGGGTTTTAAAGACTTAATACAAAAAAAGGAATGTGAAATATCCCCCTAATAATTAAAAAATGCTGACTACTGTGAAATGATACTCTTTCACATACATTGGGATAAATAAAAATCATTACAATTAATTTCATCTATTTACTCTTTTTACATAGCCAGTAGAAAAGCTACCATTTCACGTGTGGCCCGGTCTCTTTGTGTGGCCAGCCGGGTTTAAAGGGACACTCCCTAGCACCAGATCTAGATGTACTAGAAGGTGCATCTTTCCTTGCCCTAAGACGGTTCTAAAAATGAGCATCTGGGAAAAAGACTGTTTCAAACACCAGTTATTAGCAAAACTCTTCCCTATTTAAACCTTTTCCCCGCCCCAGTGCTGGAGAAGTGTCAGCTCTGGGGGTTAGATGCAGGAGGAGTTCGGGGAGTCCATGCCCAGAGCCCCCGTCGGATGTTTCCCGAGAGTAGTGGGCTTGCTAACGAGGAGCCTGCTTCCCTGTATTTTGGGCACAGGGGCCATGGAGGATCAGACCTTTTGTGCTGGGAGTTCTTAGAATGAGGAGGCCAAATGACTTGTATTTGATAGAGCAGATTGCTACGTTAGCCTTGTTGAAAAGGCAGCCTAATTTCACATTAAGAAATGACTCCACTCCACCCCAGCGAGAGGCAGGCTGATGTTTTGGAGAACAGTAGATCATGTAGATACATGGCTGAGCAACTAAAAAGAAAAACACAATTTAATTTTTTTGAAACCAAGTAATTGGAAGAATGTATGATTAGTTAAATGGTCCTTTTAAAAAACATGTTGTTTTTCATCCAAGAAGGGGCAGAGAGATTTTTTCCTTCACCTTTTTCTTAGTATTTCCTACATTTGCTGAGTGGTTGCTTACACATCGGCTGTCTGCACCTCAGAGATTTTCTAGACTCAGTGATTTAGAAGCATGTGGTCCAAGTTGACACAATTCTCTGAAAATTGAAACTGAGTTCAGTCACAAATGAACATATTTAATTTGATATTAAAATTTAATCATATTATTTAAAAAAAATAAGTTGAAACCATAACTCCATTCTCAATAGAAATGATGTACTAGATGTGTCTGGTTTTAACCAGAATGAGCACCTCTGTTTCAGATTATGACCAGTAATTTCTGAAGTTGATTCAGGATCACTTTGAAATGACCCTGGAAGCAAATGACTTTGGAGTTTGCAGCTGACCGGCTGACCTGCCTTCCATTACCTAAAAGGGATTTGAAACACAGCTCCTAGCACTCAGCTTTCTGAATGTGCAAAACTGACAAAGTAGTATGTTAGGGAGAAAAAGACAGCGAAGAAATAAATATGGAAATTAGCAAAAACCAGTATTAAGCATATGTCTTTATGAATAAGACTTAATCACACACTTCATTTTGCAAATACAAAAGGGCCTTTTGAAATGTATTAATTAAAGTTAAATGCTTTAGACAGGCCGCTTTGTAGGGCGGAGGTCCTCTCCTCATTAGCATAGCGTTACCGACAGCCGAGGAAATTGGGTTAATAAAGCTGGATATTGCAGCAGAGCGGCTGGGGTGCAAATGGGCACGGACAGCCTGGTCCCCAGGGTGGCTGGCTGGCTGAGCAGAGCGTGTGGACCCCTATGGTGGCAGAATTCTGCGCCGTGAACCCACATCAAAGAGACAGACCCCAATACCAAGAGACAAACCCGTCACCTTTCCACAGGTCAGGAAGCAACCCCTCCCACCAGCCTACTCACCCGTGGCCCAGCCTCCTCCCCTGGAAACGGGTTGGGGGGTTGGTGTGGAGGTCAGCTGGGCTAGACTGGCCCTTCCCTGACAACCCAGGCCAAGGGGGGGCCCTCCTTGGTACAATTGCCTGTAAGCAGAGGGTGCGCGGCAGGTCTCCATCCAACTCCACGCGGGCCACATCCTGGCGGGGACGTTCGGGCGTGAGTGGTGGGGGCCGGGGAGTCCAGGGACTGTATAGGGAACGAATTCTGCAGACTTGGAGGCAGTGTTGGCTCCACTCACCTCTAGAGGTTCGCGCCTCTAGGCAGGCAAGAAAATTAACATAACACACTCTGACTTTGGAAAGCGGAAAAGCTACTGCCTGGGGTCTTCCGGTGTCATGGGCAGTCCAGCTCCTTTCCAAACGACAGTTGCAAGCTGGGTCAGGGCCCATGAGACCGCCGGGCTGCAGGGGCGACGGTCACCGAGCCTCAGAGACCGGAGGTAACCTGGCGCCGGCGCCATGCTTCGTCCAGAACACACCCAGCAGGAGCGGGCCGGCAGTTCCGCCAGAGCCCAACGCGAGGGCCCCGGGGCTGCCAAGCCAAGCTAAGCGCTCTCCCTGCGCTCCGCGAGAACCCGGCTGGCGCCAAGCAGGACCACTCCCCTGGGGTCACGCAGGTCCCCCGCTTCGGCTGTAGTCCTGGTTTTCTTTTTCAGGGTGAGCGGCGGTGCCCGGACAAGCAGGGTCTGTCACCCGTCAGAAGGTTGGCCAGAGGGCGCGCTGCGGGCTCGGGGTGCAGATGCCAGTGACCCCGCTCTGCGGCTCAATCCTGTGCCCAGACGTGCTCTGAGCTTCTCGCGGCCCTACGCCCGCGGTTGAGCGCGCACGGGCTGGAAGCGACGTCTGGCCGCCTTCTCCGGTGGGCGGGGTTCAGTTGGGGCAGGGTGACATGGTCTTGGGGGCAAGGTAAAATGCAGGACGCGTGCGGGAGGAGGGGCGGCCGGGGCCCTCATGGCTTCTCGTTACAGTGTTTGCAAAGCGCCGAGGGCGTCCCGGAGAAGGCGGTGCACTTGTCTGGGCAGGGCAGCGGGGCGCCCGCGGAGAAGGGGTATACAGCGGCCTGGCCGAAGGGCGCCAGGGGCGCAGCGGCCACAGGCGCCGCCAGGCCCTGGCCCTGGTTGAGGTAAGCCACGAGGCGCCGCATCTCGTCCAGGGCCTGCGCCTGCATGAGGATGTAGTTCTTGGCGAGCAGCAGCGTGGCGATCTTGGAGAGCTTGCGCACCGACGGGCTGTGCGCGTAGGGGATGACGGCGCGGAGCCCGTCCAGCGCGTCGTTCAGGTCGTGCATCCGCCGCCGCTCGCGCGCGTTTATGCTCAGCCGCAGCGAGCGCTGCTCCCGGGGCCGCCGCCGCGCGTCCGCTGCGCCCCCGGGCCCCCGCCCCCGCCCCCGCCGCCGCCGCCGCCGCTCGAAGGCGTCGTCCTCGTCGCCGCTCTGCTCGCCGCTGCTCTCGGCCACGGCCACGGCCACGGCCACGGCGTGGGGCGCGGGCGCCGCGGGGAGGTCGCCGCCCGGGCCCGAAGCGCCGTAGCCGCGGGCCGCCTCGGACCCCCGCGCTGCCCCGTAGGCCAGGCCCGCCGTCGCCGCCGCGTAGCCGTGGCTCAGCCCCAGGTACGCGTCCCCCGACAGCGACTTGAGGTCGGCCATGGCCGCGCGGCCGCCG
Organism: Eumetopias jubatus; assembly: GCF_037043125.1. NCBI lineage: Eukaryota > Metazoa > Chordata > Mammalia > Carnivora > Otariidae > Eumetopias > Eumetopias jubatus. Next base: position 140,128,703 of record NW_028274815.1, read on the forward strand.
CCGTGCAGCTCCCGGCTCGCGCGTCGGTCCGGCTGTCGGTCGGTCCCCGAGCCTCCCCGCCTCCGCGCGTCGGGCCTCCCTGGCCGGCGCGGCCACGCCTGCGGGTCGCCGCCTCCTCTCCTCCCCCACCCTCGCCGCCGCCGCGTGCAGGGCTGGGCCCGGGGGCGGGCTCGAGCTCCCACTCGCTCCGCTCCAGTTTTAAGGTGCGGGGGCGCCCGCTGGGACTTCGCGGCCATCCAATCAGAAGGGACTTGGTGACCGCCTCTTCGGAGCCTGGCTCCACGGGCGGCTGGCGCAGACCGACGGCCGGCCGGGGTGGGGGGACCGCTGGCATGGAGGGAGCTGGAGGTCTGGGTGGAGATGGGATGGCTGCGGCTTTACCGGCTCCTTGGCCTCTCCGGCTGTCTCTTTCTGCCACCCAGGGGGTTGCCACCACAGAGCGCTCGGGCCTCACGTGAGTCTTGTCCTGTGTTCCTCTGGCAGGAGCTGGCTCCCCCAGCGCAGGGGTCCGAGCGGGGAGTGCGCAGCACAACCCGGGACACTGTGCCATGCTGGCCCAAGCAGGTGCAGAGGGCATGCCTGGGGCCCTCTGCCCGGGTCTCGGTCGTGCAGCCCCGGGTGGGTGCCCTCGTCGAGCCAAAGCACAGCTGTTCAAGTGAGTTCGCAAACCGCTCACTCTGGCCGCCTGCACTGGGGCGCCAGGCACCGAGGCACCGGGCACCGAGGCACCATCAGGGACCTACCTCCCTGGGCCTCCAGTCCCCACCACCCCCTTTCCCAGGATACCTGCGTCTTGAAGTGGTTTCCACGCGCCCCCCAAGTCTTAGTGATTTAAGGCAGGGATTGGAGTTTGAGGACAAAACTTCTTGTTTAGGATAAACCTCTTGATTCAGTTTTCTGGTATTTCAAGTATAAGGGTTTCTCACACTTGTCCAAGAGCAGAGAGGGAATCTTCTGGTTTTCTACTTGCCAGGGCGTGGCCTCCGGGGTGGAGCTGGGGAGGATGGCCAGTGAGAGACTGGGGGCAGGGGTGGGGCGTAAGTCTGGCCTGTGTCTCCTCCTAGGGACATTGGGGTGGCATCCCCAGGTGGGCTTTCTGGGGTGTTGCCGGAGCACCTGTGGGGGTGGCAGCTGGGATGCATGATGTGGGATTCTGCAGTTCTCCCATCAGCCTGCAATGGGGTGGGGGCTGTGTGGTCACGGGACACAGCTTCCTCAGTGGGAGGAACTGGCTGCCAGGGAAAGTTCCAGCGGCTGAGGGGAGGGGCTGGGGACTAAGGCCAGGCCTGTCTGAAGGGTTGAGAGGAGCTGAGGAGCCGTGAGTTTCTAACACAGGTTAAAGGACCCCAGGAACAGCTCAAATGGGGGGTGGTAAGGAGCTGAGGGCAGCATGGTTCTGTCTTCAAACCCTGGGTACGCTTGGAGAATACACTGAGGGAATGGCTTAACGCCTTGACGCCCTAGCAGTGCTCCGCAGTTGACTCTTCTCCTTGTTCTTGGGCTGAAAACTACGTGCACAGTGGCTTGCAGGCCTTCTCCCAGAGTTTCCAGAGGTGCTGCTGGGGTGAAAGCCAGGACCCCAGACTTTCTCCCAGGTGGGGAGCTGCCCAGAGCCCCGGGAGCTAGCGAGGATGCTTGCTTGCCACCTCGGTCCAGAGACAAGGGTCACCCTGCCTCCAGCATGAGACCTTGGCAAAGTGGCTTAATGTCTCTGCTCTCCAGGTTCCTTCAAGGAGAAGAGACTGTTTTGTTGAGTGCTTCAAGGAGAGGAGGTCCATATTTTGTTGAGTGCTCAGGGAGGGTGGGTAGGCGCTGTGCGCTTTTGTGGAGTGAATAGTTCAGAGTCATTTGCTCTCTGCAAGGTTCTGGAAATCCAGCAATGACTAGGATCCTGTCTCTCAGGGCTTCTATGCTGCGTGCAGGTGTTTGAGGACACAAACAGAAGAAAGCAATCATGGAGAACTTCAGAGCCCCCTTGCTCTGGGCCTTGCAGAGAAATGAGTGGAGAGGAGCTGCATGAAGGCTAACTGCCTGCGCATGCTGGAGCCTCGTGTTTGCCCTGGCTGTGCATTCAGGAGGGCAGGTCTCACCCACCAGTGCATCCTGACTCAGAGCAAATGTGGGTGGCAAGGGTTGGCAAGGATGAGAAGGGTCTGGGCTGAGCCCAGGTGCAGGCGGGCGCTGGGGACAGCCTGTTGTGAACAGGAGGCCATGGTGTGAAGAGTGAGTGGGTGTTAATTCGGCCACGGGGCTGGGGTGGGGGCATGCAGCCGTCAGAAGGAGCACCTTGGAGGACAGCAGCAGGGGGCCAGTGTGGGGCCAGGGACTCCAGGGTTGGGGGACCAGCCACGCTGGGGAGTTTGGTCTTGGATAGAACAGGAGCAGTCATTGAATGTGCTCAGGGAAGTGTTCTCGATAGACCACTGTGGGCAGGGGGCTTGGGGGCACTTCCTCCTGGGTGTCCCCCGAGGCCTGGCAGAGCGGTCCGGGGGTGAAAGGGGGCATGGAGAGAAGTGGGCTCACTGCACAGGCCCTGAGGCTAACAGGTGCGGTGCATCAGACGATGTCCTGCCTCTGGGACTCAGGTTTGGGTGGAGGTGAAGGGGTTGGGGGGGGCAGTATGCTATGGACATACTGAGTGTGGGGGCGTTTGGATCACCCAGGGGGGTGTCGGCAGACTAGGTAGTAACTGAGCAAAGGTGTGGATGACAGTGGCTTTCAAAGCGTGGCCTGGATAGATGCATACGATGGAGTATTCCTCAGCCACAAAAAGAATAAAATCTTGCCATTTGCCATGACGTGGATGGAACCAGAGGGTATTACAGGCTAAGCCAAGTAGTTCAGTGAGAGGAAGACAAATACCATATGGTTTCACTCCTATGTGGAATTTAAGAAACAAACAAGAAAAGGGAAAAGAGAGAGAGGCAAACCAAGAAACAGATTCTTAGCTCCAGCGAGCACAGTGCTGGCCACCAGAGGGGAGGGGTAAGCGGGGTGAGGTGGGGGAAGCAGGTGATGGGGATGAAGGCATGCACCTGTGATGAGCACTGGGCGATTAAAATAAAAACTTTAAAAAAATTAAAAGATTGAACCCTGGAGAAAGCTGGCCTGGAGCAGCGTCCCAGCCATGGCTGCAGGTGGGCATCACCTGGGGAGATTAAGGTGTAGCTGGCCTCTGCTGCAGCCTGAGCTGGCTTGGCCTGGGGCCGGGCATGGCGGTTGGGATGTCTAGACGTCAGGCCAAGGCCATTTTCTGAATGGCCAGGTAACTAAGCCCCTTCAGCAGCTCAGAGGAGGACTGGAGGCAGGGGTGGGCCTGCGGGTGGCAGGCAGGACCCTGACACTGCCTTCACGAAGGCCCACCCTGCTGATGGTGCAAAGCCAGCTACAAATCCCCGCAAAGCTCAGGGAGAAGCACCGTTTTTGGTCAGGGGCCGCCACCTGCTGGCCACCCAGGAGACTGCGCTCCACCCGCGGCCCCGGGGCTGCTCGGAGCTCCCACGGCTGGAATCAGGCTCTCTGGCCGCTGGGCTTCTGATCCGGCGGCCAGAGGCTGGTTCCTGCTGTCTGCATGAAGTGGAGAAGCCTGTCGTGCTCCCCCCGGAATTCGCCGTCCTGGGGTCCCTGGTGTATTCAGCCTGATGAGCAGATGTGTCCCTTGGTCCTGCTTTCCCAGCGGTGGACCCTTTGCTCCCCCCTGCGGGGGCAGTGCAGGGTGAGGCCACTCTGCACGGACTGTGGGGTCTCCTGGGGAGCCGCTCAGCCTCTCTGGGGCTGTTTCTGCATCCGTGAAGGGGGATGGGGTTTGTACCCGAAGGCTGCTCCAAGCCAGTGGTGCCTCCTCCCTCCGGTAGCCACTCTGGGTCATGCAGCAGTGGTCCCTGCACACGGCTGGCCCCTCTGCTGCAGTCTAGTCCCATTGGATGCCACAGCCTGCCAGTGGATGGCGCCCACCGCCCCTGCTGTTGGGTCTTGGGGAAAGGGGCCAGTGGGGTGGGTGGGGGTCCACGTGGAGTGCAGTGACCTGGGGAGCCAGGGGAGCAGGCAGGGGGAGCAGGAAGGAGCACGGCTCTGGGTCGACAGAGCTCGCTGCAGCGTGGCCTTGGGTAAGCCACACTTCCTCGTCTGCAAAATGGACAGGCATCGACACAGGGCACGGAGAAGGACAGGAGAGGCTGTGGACACCGTGGACACACCGAGTGGCTCCTCTGGGGGATTCCCAGCCTCGGGATTGGAAGATTCCACCTATCGATGTTGAAAACCAGCCTTCGTGCTAGAGTTCCTGTCTCATAGCACAGGGACTGTTCCTCATGCTTTATATCACTCAGGACGCTTCAACAGCTTCTTTTCAAACATCACTAACAAAGAGCATATTTTACGTAAGAAGCTGCATTGACCAGGACGGGGACATGGGGCGACTTGCACATAGAGCTACTGGGTTGTGCCCTCTTGATGGGGTGCATATAACACAGTCCCCCGGCCCCAACCACCCACCGAGTGTTGCTCATGACTCCCACCAGTTGGACCTTCAGATCCCCCACAGAGGTGGCACCTGCTGGCTGTTCAGGAAGGATGTCTTAGAGGCAGGTGCAGCACGCATCAGCATGAACTTATCTCCCCAAACTGTCTCCTTGGTTGGTGGCCCAGCCATTGACCATTAACAAGAGAACTAGTCAGCGTGGAAGCTCAGGGAGGGTTACTTTCTTCTGCTCTGCCCCCTCTTGTCCATCACCAGACAGATGCCTGACTGATCTGATCTCTTTCCACTTAAAATGTCCAGCAGCTGTCACTCACCTGCGGGATAGAGACCTTGCTGCTTGGGGGCGCTCTGGGTCTTTCACACCTGCCCACTCCATGCTGTGAGCCTCATCCCAACATTGCCCCCAGCGCCGGTGGGGTGGGGGGGGCGCTGCATTGGTGCCAGTGATTTGTGATGCGGGAAGTTTATGGTTTTAGAGCTTTGGCTTTAGACATCTGCCCACTTGGAACACCATTGGCCATCCCCTAGGACTGAATGCACCTCTTCCTCCAGGAAGCCTTCCTGACATCATCCCGCCTGCCCCCGGTTGGACAAGATGCTCCTCTGTTGTGCTTTATTAGGGGCAGTGAGCTTGGCCAACAGACTCCTGACGTTCAATTGTGGCTCGTCACTTCCCTCTGAGAACAATCTGCACCCCTCACATTTAGATACACGGCCTTTAAATTTCTTTGAAGCAATGCCAGATTCCTTCATAGGGAAGCCATTTTAAATTTTGTAAATAAGTCTCAGGTGAAATATTCAGATATATGAATACCTTTTTGGTTTTCCCTTTCTTACTGATTTCTTATTTTAGTACATTGTGGTCAGTGAATGGGGCTCATGTAGATGATGAAGCTGTATGTGTATATATATGATCTGTATTTACCTCAGTTCAATCAAGTGTATGTATTGTGTTCTTCAAATCCTTCATATTCTTATTTTTTGTGTATTTGGTAGCTGCTGAGCTGTGACAGAATCTTACTGTGAGACTCACCCGAGCTAAATTGGACAGTGACAACCTCTGGTAAAGTCATTCTGCGGGGGAGGGGGGTCAAGATGGCTCTGAAAAATTTGCTCCCTAAAGACATTACCACGATTACTTATTTTCTTTCTTGAAGCTTGCTTTAGATTCAGCATATGGCCAATTTAAAAAAAGCAGTTTTAAAGTTTATAGAAAAACTGGTGGGAAAGTTTAGTTTCTGCTTACTGCTCCCCCCGCCCATTATTAACATGGTGCATGGACAGTCCATGTGCTCCAGCTGATGAACCAGCGATACATTATAACCGAAGTCCGTTGCCTACATTAGCCTTCACTCCTTGTGCTGGCCGTTCTGTGGGTCTTAACAGATATATAAAACATGTATGTACCACACGGAATAGTTACAGGGCCTCAAAATCCCCTCCCCTGTGCATATTTGTATTTGTCCCTCCCTCCGTCTCTTTCCCCAGCTTTCTATATCTCCTATGGTTAATTTTTGTAAAATTTGTAAAAATCTTTTTGGTGAAACATGTACATTTCTCAGTTGTTGGGTATAGTGTTTTGTATAAGTTAATTTGGTCAAATTCACTGATTGTATCATTAAAGATGTCTACATAGTTACAAATATCTCTGTCTGTTTCTTCTGTTAGTTGTTGGCAATTATCAATGAGGTTGCTATAAATATCCACCTGCTTGTAACTGATAGCACAGAAATACAAAGGATCGTAAGACACTGCTATGAACAATTGTATACCAACAAGTTGGACAGCCTGAAGAAATGGGGAAATTCCTAGAAACATACAACCTACTGAGACTGAGGCATAAAGAAATAGAAAGTCTGAACAGACGAATCACTAGTAAGGAGATTGATTCAGCAATTATGAACCTCTCAACAAAGAAAAGCCCAGGACAAGATGGCTTCAGAGGGTAGACTCTCTTGGATGTTTAAAGAATTAACACCGATCCTTCTCAAAATCTTCCAAAAAATTGAAGAGGAGGGAATTCTTCCAAACACATTTTACAAGTCCAGCATTACCCTGACACCAGGTAAGGACACCCCAGGAGAAGAAAATTACAGGCCAATGTCCCCGATGAAAAAGAAATTAAAGCCATCCAAATCAGAAAGAAGTGAAGCTGTCTCTAGAAGATAACGTGGTATTACACAGAGACCTTCCATGACTTACGATGGGGTCACATTCTGAAAAACCTGCCATAAATTCAAAGTATCGTAAGTAGAAAATGCATTTAATACGCTTCACCTACCAAACATCACATCTTAACCTAGCTCACCTTAAACGTTCCCAGAACACTGACATGAGCCTACAGATTGGGCAGAATCATCTCACACAGACTATTTTCTAATAAAGTGCTGAATATCTGATTCATTGAAAACTGTATGGAAAGTGAAAAACAGAATGGTTGACTGGGTGCAGAAGGATTGTATCTGTTGTTGACCTTCCTGATTACGTGGCTGTCTGGGAGCTGCCACTGCCCAGCATCGCAAGGCAGGACCTGACCGCATATTGTTAGCTGGGGGAAAGATCAAAACTCAAAGTGCAATTTCTACGGAGTGTGTATTGCTCTCACACCATTGTAAAGTCAAATAATTATGTCAAGTCTGTATTGAAAATCCTAAAGACTCTGCTAAAGAACTGTCACAGCTAATAAAATAATTTGGGAAAGTTGCAGGATACAAAATTAATACACAAAAGTCAGTTGTGTTTCTTTTTTAAAAAAAGATTTATTTATTTTAGAGAGAGAGAGAGAACATGCAAGTGGGGAGGGGCAAAGGAGAGGGAGAGAGACTCTCAAGCACATTCACTGTTGAGCATGGAGCCCAACTCGGGGCTCGATCTCACGACCCTGAGATCATGACCCTAAGATCATGACCTGAGCTGAAACCAAGAATTGGACATTTAACCAACTGAGCCACCGAAGCACCCTCAAAATCAGTTGTGTTTCTATACGCTAACAACAAACCATCAGAAAGAAGAATTAAGAAAATAATCCCATTTACGATTGCACCAAAAAGAATAAAATACCTAGGAATAAATTTAACCAAGGAGGTGACAGACCTGTACTCTGAAAACTATGACATTGATGAAAAGATATTGAAGAAGACAGAAATAAATGGAAAGACATTCTGTGCTCATGGATTGTAAGTTACTATTGTTAAAATGTCCATACTGTCCAAGACCCCCTATAGATTCAATGCAATCCTTATTAAGATTCCAATGGCATTTTTTACAGAAAGAGGAAAAAAAAATCCTAAAATCCGTATGGAGCCATGAAATACCCTGAATAGGCAAGGCAGTATTGAGAAAGAAGAATAAAGCTGAAGGCATCATGCTTCCTAATTTCAAACTATGTTACAAAGCTGAAGTAATCAAAACAGTGTGGTCCTGGCATAAAAACAGACACATGGACCAGAGGAACAGAATAGAGATCCCAGAAATAAAACCCACATATGTATGGCCAATTAACTTGTGACAAAGGAGCCAAGAATATCCAGTGAAGAAAGGACACTCTCTTCAATAGTTGATGTTGAGAAATCTGGACAGCCTCATGCAAAAGAATGAAACTGTTCCCCTACCTTACACCATCCACAAAAATCAACCCAAAATGGAATGAAAGGCCTGAAAACACAAAACTCCCCAGGGGAAAACACAGACAGCAAGCTCCCTGACATTGGTCTTGGTGATGATTTTTTTTGGATTTGATGCCAAAAACAAAGGCAAAAATAAACTACTGGGACTACATCAAACTAAAAAGCTTCTGCACAGCAAAGGAAACCATCAACAAAATGAAAAGGCATGCTACAGAATGGGAAAAAGATATTTGCAAGTCATATGTGTGATAAGGGGTAATATCCAAATATATAAAGAGCTCATACAACTCAATAGAAAAAACACAATCCGATTAAAAAATGGACAGAGCCCTGGCCTCGAATTCTGGGGAAGCGGAAGTTGGCCTGCATTCCCCACTGCTGCTGGCACCCTGTCTGCTCTGGGGCCCAAGGACAGCAGTGGGTTCAGCTGTGCAGTTCCTGGCTTGCTCAGCCACCCTGATACTACCTGGAGTTGGCAGGGACGGCAGCAAGGGAGGGCCGTGAGCACGGTGATGGCAGAGCTGGTGTGGGAGTCCTGGAGGCAGAGTCTGGAGAGACTGGAAACAAGATCAGTGCCCCTGGGCTGAGGTGTCTCTGCTGCTGATGTAGGACGATATGGAAATGCCACTTGGGCTCCCTGACACCTTCCTTTCTTCACCAGGGAGCGCTGGGAAGTGGTGTCCTGAGATTTCTCCCAATCTCTTGCCTTTTCTTTGGGGAGGGGTGTGCCCTGGCCCACCTGTGAGGGGCCAGCCACCCCTGCAGCCTGTCACACAGCAGTAGGTAACCGAGAGAGCCTCCTGCCAGTCTCCCGCTGCTGTGTGGGGCCCCCATGTTTACTCTCCCCCAGTGATGAGGGGGATCCTGGTGAAGCACCTCAGGCAAGTCCCTGCCGTGGTCCCCTCACTCAGAATAAAACTGGCCCACCTGGCCCTTTGCAATGGCTGCCGGCTACCTCTCTGAGCTGGGGAGAACAGCAGCCTCATCCTACCTGGCCCACTCCCACCTTTGCCCAGGTGGGCCCTCAGCCCTGGACCCCTACCTGTAGGCAGAGCTTTCCCTGCAAGGCCCATGCCGTCCCCTGTACGCCCCCCCATCCTGCTCAAACTTCTCTCCTCTGTGTCCCCTGCCTGTCCCTACGCTGGTAAGCAGCCGAGCTCTGCTGGTCCTGGCTCGCCACCTGCCCCCTTGCCCATGCTCTCTGCAGGCACTTGGACATCAGGCAATGGCTGTCCTGCACTTGCTGAGGGCACCTGAGTCACCATGCCCTGAGCCCCTGCCAAACACCTTACAGGTGTTGGCATGAGTGGGGGGCTCTGTGTTGTGGTGCTCATGGGAAGATAGCCTGGGTGTCCAGGGCCCTAGGTGGAGGGTAGGACGCCCCAGTCCCCTCCCTCCCACAGCCCCACCCTTCCCCCTCCCTCCCCCAGGGCTCCTAGGACTGGCAGGGCTGAGGGGGTGGCCCATTAGGGGCAGTTCTCCTTCTGGCCTCCGGGGGGCAGCAAGCCCCTGGGTTTGTGTGTCCTGCAGGCAGTTCCAGGGGACGTCTGGGGGCCGCAGAAGCATGGAGTCGGAGTATGTCCTTGGCTGCTTTGGGCCACATGTAAGGCCCTGAACCCTCTGGAGTAACTGGGACACAGCTCGGAGGGCCCCCGGCCTGCGACCGCTGGTCCCCGCACCTCGCTCTGTTGCGGCAGCCACCCCTTGCCCCCTACAGCTCTGTGTCAAGGTGAGGTCCGGTGTGTGTGTGTTGGGGAGGGACTGCAGGCACAAACAGCAGTTCTGGGCCTGGGAGGGGGCACCACGGAGAGGGAAGGGCTGTGGGGAGGGGGCAGGGGCATCCCTGCAGTGCCCGAGGGGGCCCAGCCCGATGCCCAAGGACTGCGGGGTCTGGCTGCAGGTGGGATCTAAGCCCAGGAGGCTGAGGATGGCCCCAGGCGTAGAAGGAATGGGCCTCAGAAGACAGTGGTCAGCACCCAGGAACCTGGGGCCAGGGCACTGGCAGCCCACGCTGGGCCCCCAACTCTTCTCCTCACCTACAAGATGGGTAAACCACGGCCGGCCATGGCACCTGCTTCCCGCGGGCCGTGCACTTAGGTGAGTGTAGGGACAGGTGTGCACCACGTGTCCCATGCTCTTCGGTGGGTCACCCTTATTGGGATGACTGCAGTGTGGATCCAGGAGCCCTGCCCAAATGTCCAGGAAGGCCTCACTCTTTCCCATCTGTAAAATGGGGTAGGAAGGCTGAGGGTTGCCTGGAGAGATGGTGGCAAGTCAGCCTCCCACCTGGGTGTCTCCTCTCCTTGGTCCGTCAGCCCTAGCCACACCACTTTGGACCTCAGTCTGAGCCCTGCCACTGTGGCCGGCTGTCTGGACGCAGACACCCAACACTGGGTCAGTGGGTGTGGCCGTTTCTCGCCTTGGCTGCACACAGCAGGTGGGCGCTGTCCTGGCCTCGGAGAGCCCACCGCGGACAGCAGGCAGGACCCTGCCCTCCACTGGCACCCCCACGGCCAACAAGACACAGCGCTGGCTCACAGGCCAGTCTGATCTCCCTCTCCAGAGCCGTGCCGGACGGCGGGCCCCGTGCGGGCCGAGCGGTCACCAGCACCGGCGGCTGTGTCTGTGTGGATGTGCAGGTGGCTCCTTGGTCCCGTCTGGGCGGTGGCTGGTCGTCTGGGCTGCAAGGGATGTCCATCTGGCCCTGGCCCTGTGGAGTCTGGCAGGTGCGCCTTTGCCATCCTCGACGAGTGGGCCCTCCTCCCGGACAGAACGTGGATCCACCTGAGAATTGTGGCCTATCCTCTGTGTTAGGGAGCCCTCCAGTCCCAGACGAGGCGCCTGCACCTTCACCATCGGCTCGTTTTCCCCGCCGCGTTGTGCCATCTTCAGGACACGCCCTTTCCACGCGCTGTGGCTCCTCCTCTCATCCCACGTCCTCTGGTTCCTTTCCTCTTTCCGTGGATCACTTTGGACTGAGTGTTTACAACGATTCCATTTTTACCTTTACCACTGGCATATCAGACGTGCCTCCGGGTTTCACACTCGGGTGGCGGCTCTGTCCGGGGTTCGAGCGCACCTTCTACTTCGGTGCGTGCTTTGCACACCTGCGACCGTGTGCTTGCACCCCCCACCTTGGCACCACTGCTGCTCGGCCCGCGGTGATGAACCCATGGTGCATCACTGAGAAGTCGGTTTAAACACTCGATGATCTTCTGAAAATAAACAATAAAACAGTATTTTAATGTTACCTGCATGTTTTCCGTGTCCACCCCACCTTGTCCATCTTTGTGGACCAGTCTGGTGTCATTTCCCCGGTGCCCGAAGGACTTTGATTTCTTTTTTCCTGAGAGCCTGCTGGTGATAACTTTTCTGTATTTTTTTGTTTGTTTAAAAAGTTTTACCTGTGAAGATATTTTTGTACGATGTAGGGTTTTAGCTGGACAGACCTTCTTTCCCTTTGGGTACTTTAAAGATGCCACCTCGCTGTGTCTGGCCTGGATAGTGTTCCCGAGAAGTCGCTGTACTCCAAGCCCGTCCCGCTGCGGGGGATTCGTCTGTTTCCTTGACCGCTTGAGGCCTCTGTCGCTGGTTTTCGACGGTCTTATTAGGATCACTGTGCCATGGTTTCTTTATGTTTATTCTGCTGCTGGGGGCGGGGGTGGTGGTCTTCTTCAATCTCTGGATTTTCAACAGATTTGGGAAAACTTAATCATTATTTCTTCTCATTTTTCCTGCCGCTCCACCACCTTCGTATGGGCCCGCGTGTCACAGAGATCCTTTTTTTCAGTGCGTTTTTCCTCCCTGTGGGCTTCATTTTGGATAGTTTCTGTTGCTATGTCTTCAAATTCACTTTTTTTTTTTTTTTCCCTTTGCAACGTGCAATTTGCGGTTAATTTTGTCTGTTGTGTTTCTCACTTCAGAGGCTGCAGTTTTCATGTCTGGAATGAAAAGACCCTTTGGGCCTTCAGACCTCGTTCCTCTGGTTCCCACCACCTTCATGCTCCTGCTGACGGGTGGACTCTCCGCCTGAGTCCCCACCACCTGCCCATGCGTCCCCGGCTGCTTCCTGTTTCTCCTGCTGGGGTCAGGCTTCCCCTGGACGCTGACTTGTGGGTGCTAGACCGTGTGTGAGGAGCCTTGCTCTGTTGTGCAGCTAAATCAGTAGGATCAGGTTGACCCTTTCCAGGCTTCCTTTTACGTTGATGGGGCGCCCTGGAGCACTCTGTGGGGCTCATCTACCTCCAAGATTCCCTCTGGGGCCACACCCAATGCCCCTTGCTAGGGGTGCAGCTGGCCCCGGCCCCGCGTGAGTCCTGCCACCAATTCCCATCCTGGGGAGTTCATGCTGCGTGAGCAGATTGCATCTGCCCCAAGCTTGGGGTCCCTCTGCAGATCTCTGGGGCTCCCTCCAGACAGTGGCCTTGGGTCCTTGGCCCTGGGGCTTCCCATTGCCTCCGCCCCCCAGGTTCTGGCCCCTGTATCCTCTGCTCAGAGAGGCCCTTCCTGAGCTTCAGTGTGGGACTGTCCCCAGCCGGAGAGCTGGTAGCCAAGGGCCCCGAGATGACTTCTCTCCCTCCAAGAGCACAGTCCTGCCCGGTCCAAGGTCCCGTGCGGGAAAGCTGATGCTCTCGGGCTGCTCATTCGTGGGGGTTCATGGAGAAAGGGCTGGTCTCCCTGCTGCCCCTCCGCCCGTGCCGGCCGGAGTCTGGCTGCACTTTTGCCATGCTTCCTTCCACTGGCCCACCACCTGGGAGCTGGGGGCTTCTGAGTCCGTGATATTTATGGAATAAGGGAGGGAGAAGCTTTGCTGACACTGAGCTCTTTGCCAGGCACTGGGTGATCTCATTCCCCTCCTCTGCGGGGCGTCAGCTTGCCCAGCGTCACATGGCCCTTTGGGCAGAGCTGGGGCTTGGGTTGCCATCTGTCTGGATGCAGATGGGATAAAGTGCAGCCCCAAGCCTGCAACCTGGGGCCCAGAGTCCAGAGTCCTGGGCTGGGGCTAGCTGCACTCTCACTCGGGGGGGCCTGGGGACCTGGACAAGGGGCTGCCTGGACCTTCTGAAGGCCCGTGGAGGAGAGGAGCTGGTCTCACCCCAGCTTCTCCTTCTGCATGTCACCAATGGCATGGGACACTGGCCTTGACCCTGCCCTGGGTCCGTGAAGCTGCCCCTGACTGTGTCCCTCCCTGGCCACCCTTCCTGGCCACAGTGTCCCGGGCAGCCTGCGTATCTGAGAACGCATGGACGCCTGGAGCAGGTGGGGACCCCTGAGATGCACCGAGAGCAGCCTGAATGTGTCTGTCGCTGATTCTTATTCCCGTGGCTCCCATGTTACTGCACAAATGATTTTGCTCTTGGTTGAGATTAAATATTCATACACAGAAAATTAAAAAAAGAAATATTCCAGGCCCCCAAACAATTGCTTATGTTACAGTTAAAAAGCAAACGAAGGAAATGTTAGAGCAAGTGTGTTTGCTGGAGTCTCGGGGGTCAGGATGGGAGGTGCCCCTGGTTGGGGTGTGCGGGAGGCTCGGCCCAGCCCACGTGTTCCTTAAGTGGGTGTTTGTTGTTTATCAGGTGAGATTGGCTGGTAGGGGAGGGGGTCTCACTCCTAATAGACCCACAAACATGAGGAACGTGGCCCACAGCCCCTCCTCCATTTCTGTGGGGTGGAGAGGGGGTCTCAACAGCAGAGTGAGCAGGCTGGGGGTTGGGGGCCCAGAGGCCAGTATGCAGGACAATGGCTCTGTGGTGGCCTCAGCTGCCCCGTGCCAAATGCACACCTGTCTGGCTTCTTTGTGAGCTTTGACCTTCCTTGGATCTGGGACCTGACCACTTGGGATTGAAGGAGTCTTGACTAATTCAAACTGGTTTAAAAAGAAAAGGGATCTCTGAGTTTTCAGTCATGTGAACCAAGGATGGCTTCCGGCACTGCTGGATTTAGATGTCCTGACGACCCGAGGGCTCGTTGTTCCCGGTCTCTCAGCTTTCCCTTGCTCTGTGCTAACTTTACTCTCTTGGGCAGGCAGGCCCCCGAGTGGCAGGAGCTGCAGCCTGACCTCTTCCCAACTCAGCGGACCCAGCAGGAGGCCGGCACTTCCTTTCCCCTCCAGCACCTGCTTCTCTTGGCCTGGACATTCTGTCTCGAGTGCCATTCCCCACTCTTGGTCCTTGTGGTTTGGTTGGCTGACCCCCCCACCCCACTCGAGAGCTGGACACCCACCCACCTCCTGCACGTGAGACCAGCTCAGTCCAGTCCAGTGAGCACCAGCACCTGGGCTGTGCCGAGGCCACCCATGAAGGCTGGTCCCTAGAGCTACCCCAACCTAGATTGATCATCCACCTGTGGGTCCCCCTCCTCTCCTTCATGCAGGCCCCTCCACCCAGTCTGGAAGGTGGCAGGCCCTGGTCCAGGGGAGGGCTGGGGGAGGTTGGAAAGTCACTTGGCTGGGCTAGTCCCAGGAAGGCTTCCTGGAGGAGGTTGCATTGGGAAGCGCCCTATTTGAGCAGAGGGCTGCTGTCTTGCTGGGGACAGGCCCACATTGATGCTGGGAGCCACCAGGCTCCATTCCCCGTGCCCTACATCCCCCCCTTCCCTGAGTCCATCCTAGTGAAAGGGACAGCGTCAACCAGGCAAACGTTTCTAGTGTCAGCCCAAGTCCTGCTGCATTCAGCGGGAAGGGAGAAGACGCCGGCTGTGCGCCTGTGTGCGAACCTTCCGGCACAAAACAGTGGACTGCCCCGGTCCGGGAGCCTGCAGGAGGAGGTGAGGCCGCTGACCCTGGGCCAGCACGGTTCGCGGCCGCCCACCCACCTTGAGGCCCCACGGAGGCTAGAGCTGCTCCCCGCGGTGGCGCCACCTGGTGGGGACGGACGGGTACAGCCGCCTCCGTGCGCGTTTTCAGGTTAGGCGAAACGGGTGGGAGATCAGCACTTTTTTCAGAGTTTCGGCGTTGAGACTCCAGAACGACGTGAAAATCAGATGGCGCAGCACAGGGATGCCAATGAGCTGGAAATGCCGCCAGACTGCACATAAGCACATGTGTGCATGCCCCATGGGGTCCCTTGCTGTGGGGTTGCTGATCCCCCGCCGAGGCTCTGGGCGCCCTGCCGCGGGGCACCATGGTGTCATCGGCCATCAGGGAGCCCACCCCGGGCTGCCCAGGGCTGGAAGTTCGGCAAAGAAGACATTTGCTGCAGTTTCTTCTGTGCGCCGAGGCCGCGTGCTGTGTGGCTGATTTAAGACTGTGTCCGGCTCCAGGCCCTCAGCTGGGCCTCGCGGCTGATGCGCTGACCTTGTTCAGCTGAACACTGCCATCACAAAGCTTCGGTGGCTGTGATGCGCTCCTCGGTGTCCCTGCCCCTCGCTCCTCTCCGGGGGACCTGTGAGCCAAGACCCTCTGCTCCCACGGCCCTTGTGGCGTGTTCGTGGCCTGGCTCTCTGTGGGCCCACCCCACTGCCCCCCGGGTAAGGGACTCCATGGTGGCCGTATCCCCCTGTCACGCTGGGCAGGGCCCCAGGGCGGGCGACTGAGGGGTCTCGCCTGGAGGGCGTGTGAGCCGCCGGCAGTCAGTGGACGTTGCTGGAAATGTTCTGTTTGGTCCGGTTTCCTTTCAAAGGTCCCTCATTTCCCAGCAGTTTCTGTGCTGCAAGAGGGGGAGCCGTGGTGCCTCAGGTCGGGCTGTGGGGAGGGGTGGGTGGTTAAGGAGTGGTATTTGACTTGCATTCTCAGGCACCCCAAAGTTTTCTTTCCCACTGAGGATGAACACAACACGAAGTGCCCTTGGAGAAGTTTTTATTTTTTTTAGATGAATAAAAACTGGAGTAACCAATGGAAATATTTGGACCATGAAAACAGTCCGTGCTGGGTAGAATGTGAGGTTCCCAAGTGCCCCCAGACCCCCATGTTTGGTAGACCTCACCTCCTCACGCTCTTGGGCCCCGGGGGAGTGGCCTCACCCTGGTGCCGGCTGCCCTGCCCACGCCCAGCGATTCCAGCCCCTCGGAACAGGACAGCACCCTGCCTGCAGAGTGGAGGTGTGCAGAGAACGCAGACTCGCTGGGCTGTTAGCAAAGCCAGGCTCCTCCCCTCCTCCCCTCCTCTCCCCTCCTCCCCCTCCCCTCCTCCCCTTCCTCCTCCCCCTCCTCCTCCCTCCCCCCCTCCTGTGGGGTTGCTGATCCCCGGCCGAGGCTCTGGGCGCCCTCCCCCTTCTCCTCCCTCCCCCCCTCCTCCCCCTCCCCCTCCTCCTCCCCCTCCTCCCCCTCCCCTTCCTCCTCCCCCTCCTCTTCCCCTCCCCTCCTCCCCCTCCTCCTCCCCCTCCTCCCCCTCCCCTTCCTCCTCCCCCTCTTCCTCCTCCCCTTCCTCCTCCCCCTCCTCCTCCCTCCCCCTCCTCCTCCCCCTCCTCTTCCTCCCTCCCCCTCCTCCCCTCCTCCCCCTCCTCCCCCTCCCCCTCCTCTTCCCCCTCCCCTCCTCCCCCTCCTCCTCTCCCTCCTCCTCCTCCCTGGGGGAGCACTCCTTTCTGGGACTCAGGCCTCCCCCTGAAGCTGTTGGCTCTCCGAGTACAAGAGAAAATGTTCTCTGCCTTTGGCACAGTGTGCTCACAGCAGTGCTCCGTGGCTCTGGAAGGAATGTTCCGGAGTGAGCCCCAAGGGCCTCAAGAGTGCTGGGCAGGGCTGAGGGGGCCCAGCGAGCAGGGAGAACCTGGCCATGGCATGGGCTTCCCGGTGGTCCCAGGAGGGGAGACCCGCTAGCTAAGCCTGTGTGCAGAGGAGCTGCCCTCGAGGGAGACCACTGGCCGCCTTGCACGGTGCCTCGGGTGGGTTGTGATGCTCCGGTCACTTAATCTCGCTCTCAGCCCAGCCCGGGTTGCAGCCGCCAACAGCCAGTGCATCAGCTGCTGGAGCAAGGAAGCTCCTGGATGCAGGGCAGCTGGGGTTCTGCGTGATCTGTCAGTGCAGAGGCTTGCTGCCTGCACTCGTGTGTCCCCAGGACCCCCAGCGGGGGTCAGAGTGGCCCTGGGCTTGAGCAGGGGTGGGTCATCCCCCAGCTCCTCACTGCTGGCAATCTCTGCCTCGGATCCTGGAAGCTTTGCCTGCCCTGGACCTCCATCCTCACCCGGCCTCCTCCGTGGGCGCCATGAGTCCCATGTCCCCTTCCTACCAGGACGGTCACATTGGGGCAGGGAGACCGCATTGGCCTAACTCCCTCTGCAAGGACCCGAGTTCCAAATGAGCTCGCATTCTGAGGGCCTGGGGCTCAGGACTTCAACAGGTGGATTTCAGGGACACAATTCCGCTCATGAGGGGGAGGCCTGCCCCTCGATGGGGCGGAGACCAGTCCCTTCGCTGCTGGGGTTACCCTGCCGCCCCTGCTCTCCACGGAGCTTCTCGTCTGCATTCCTCCCGCATGCGCAGTCCCTTCATTCCTCCCGCATGCGCAGTCCCCTAATTCATTCATTCCTCCCGCGTGCACTCTCCCCATTCATTCATCCTACACATGTCCCCCCATCACTCATTCATTCATCCTGCACACCGCATTCCCCTTGCCCAGCCTGTGCTGGCCCCTTGCTGGGTGTTGGGGCTCAGACAGCTGAGCACAGTGGGTGGCAGGGCCTAGCGGGCAGGGCCCAGGAAATTTGGGGTCCTGCTCCTGCAGAATAGCTGGCCTTGACCTGTCCAGTCCCCAGAGCTGGCCCTCCTGGCAGTTGAACTTTGTTGGAAGCTGGCGGGACCAGGAACCCACTGTGCTTCACTTCCAGGCCCACCAGAAAGCAGGGAGAGGGGTCAGCCTTTATCTGCCCCCACAGAGGCAGGACCAGCTCAGAATTTGCCAGCCCGGTACAAAATAAAAATGCAGGGCCCTTTGTTCAAAACTGATGACTCAGTCCCTGACAGTGACTGCAGAGCCGTGAGCCATTCAACCTTCAGAGCACGGGGTGACGGAGCGAGGAGCGACTGCCCAGCCGCCTGCCCAGGAGGTCTGGGCCGGGGGGTTCTTGCTGGAACTTGGCGGACCACAGGTCTGGTCCAAAAGGGGTGTGGAGGAGCTTGTCAAGGAGGGGCCTTTGTCAGACCCCCTGCTTCAGCACCCGTGCAGCGGGACCACAAGGCCTCCTCCCAGGCGGAGCTCGGACGATGGAGGAGGGACGAAGCCCATCGGGGAGCTCGGGGTGTTCCTCACCCTCCCACCTGCCTACATGGCACGTCTTGCTGTTAACAGTAACTCACATGCCGTACACTTCAACCACTCTAATGTGTATAACTTGTCAGCAATTAGTCCTTTTACAATATTGTGCAACAACGCTCTGTCTGGTTCCAGACATTCCATCACCGCAAAAGGACGCTGTCCTCACCGGCAGCCCCTCCCCACCCCTGGCACCTCGGATCCACTTCCTGTCCCTGGGTCGGCCTGCTTTGGGCCTTTTGTGTACGTGGAATCACACGGCCCGACAACATTTTCACCCCAAATCAGACAACCGGCGTGGGGCTGGCCAAGGGTGGTGAATTCCAGGGTCTTCTCTCCGAGACAGCAGCTTATTAATGTGGTAATTCATCCGGCAGCTGCCTGGGAAGCTAACTGACTCCATCCCTTACTATGTGTTCTCCCTTTTAAGGCAGAGGGTCATTTCTCTGGGGGAAAACTCATGTTGCTTTGGTTTTCCTGATCTCGGGACGTGTGTGGGGGTGCTCACCCCCAAAGAGCCAGGAGGGGACCACATTCGGTTGCTGGCCTGGCTCGCGGAGATAGATGGAGTTAATCCAACACGGTTGAATCGGGTTCACAATCTGTGAGGGCGTTGGCGGCCTGGGGGAGCGGCTCACGCACCCACTCTCCAGGGGGCTCTGCCCCCCAGATTGCCCTAAAGCGGCATGAAATTAAAGTGGGAAGCTACTCGGCACCAGCATCTCTGTTCTCTTCCCCTTCCCCTCGCCTCGTGATGAAGTCCTGTGTGGGGAGTGGTTTGGGCCTCCTCCCTTGGCCCCTTCCTTCCTGCACTCTGGAAAGCCCACACAGCCCTTTGCTAGCCTGGTCTGGAGCGTGGGGTGTCGGGATGGGGTGCCCCCACACCTCCTGCTGCTTCTGCCCCCCCCCCCCGCTGCTCTGCTTGGGGGCGCCTCCTTCTCCGGGGGTCTCAGACACCTGCCAGGTGTGGGTGTGGAGACACCTGCAGACACAGGGGCCCGGCAGGGCTGGCCAGGCCCGAGCTGGCTCCTTCCAGCCTTGTCCTGGCCGGTGGGAGTGTGGGTGGGGTCCACCCTGACAGAGGTGTGACGTGTGACGGTTGGCTGCATGATGGTTGGCAGGAGAGATGACAAGCCCCCTCCGATGGCCCGAGAACACGTGTTTCCCTAACCTGCTGTGTGCAGCTCCGGGAAAGGGGCTGTTTCAGGGAGGGGGAGGGGAGGGAGAGAGAATCTCAAGCAGACTCCCCATTGAGGACAGGCCCCAACACAGGGCTTGATCTCACAACTCTGAGATCAGACCTGAGCCGAAAGCTGGAGTTGAACACTTAACCGACTGAGCTACCCAGGCGCCCCTCGTTCTGCCTTTTTAAAAAGCTTGATTCTCTGGGGCGCCTGGGTGGCTCAGTTGGTTAAGTGTCTGCCTTCAGCTCAGGTCATGATCCCAGGGTCCTGGGATCGAGTCCCATGTCTGGCTCCCTGCTCAGCGGAGAGTCTGCTTCTCCCTCTCCCACTCCCCCTGCTTGTGTCCCTGCTCTCGCTGTGTCTCTCTGTCAAATAAATAAAAATCTTAAAAAAAAAACCATTAAACCTGCTTTCCCAGGGGCGCCTGGGTGGCTCCATCATTAAGCGTCTGCCTTCGGCTCAGGTCATGAACTCAGGGTCCTGGGATCGAGCCCTGCGTCGGGCTCCCTGATCAGCAGGAAGCCTGCTTCTCCCTCTCCCACTCCCGCTGCTTGTGTTCCCTCTCTCGCTGTGTCTCTCTGTCAAATAAAATAAAATCTTAAAAAAAAAAAAAAGAAGCTTGATTCTCAGAATGCTGGGGAAGTGGGTTCAGGAGAAGAAACTGCCCCTACTTACAAACACAGGGAGACACTGAGCAGAGTCCCACGCAAACACTCATGTCGTCTCTCTACTTGTGATGATCTCATTCATTTCTGGTAAGGGCTCCAAACGCTTCCAACCCCCCAGGCCTTGCCCCTGGCTGTGCAGTCCCCAGCCCCGACATGAGCCCGCATGCTCTGCTACCCACCCCCCGCCCCCGCACATCCCAGTGGCAATAGCTGCTGGACCAGTGGCTGCAGGATGCGGTTAACCCCCCACCCCACCCTGCGCACCTCCACTGCACACAGCACCCTGAGGGCAGTGACTGCGAGCTCTTTATGTGCAGGGCTGCCCCGGGCTGGGGACAGGGGGCTGCGCAGGGCAGGCGAGCCTCCCACAGAAACTCCCCCTTGCCCCGGGTTCTCCTGGAGGCTCTGGCTTCTGTCTCCGCTCCCTTGTTTGAGGTTATCGACTAACAATTCTCTTTGGTCCCACAGGGAGCTGGTCTGAGGCTGTTTGAGCACAGAGGCTCAATAAGGAAAAATAAATATTTCATGGTCTGGACCAGTGAGGGAAGAAAATAAATAGCTACATCCTCAATTAAGTGTGGGCTTCTCACCAAAGAGAGTGCGTCCTGCCTTCGCATGTCTGATTTCCTTCATCATTTTAAGTGAAATCACAAGCTGCCCAAGTACACAACCTGGGAGAGGGCTGGGTGGAGGCAGAATCACGGAAAGCCAGGCACGTGCCATGGGCCTTCCTGGAGGTTTGGGGGCTGTGTGGCAGGTGGAGGGGGCACTGGCCCAGAGGTGGGAGTCCGGCTGTCATCCCTGACCTGCTATCAGGTTCCGGGGCCGGGGAAGACCCAGGCAGGTATGTGGTCTGTGGGCAGCATATACTGCAGGCCTGGCCCCCCCGAAGCTGTGTGACATCTGAAAATGTCTGGGCCTCATGTTTGGGGGCTTGACCCACAGGAAGTGAGGCACCGGTCAGCACAGACCGAGACCCTGGCCGGGGAGTGCCCGCTCCTGCATGTCGGTGTAGGTTCTCCTCAGCCTGGCTGAGCTCACGTGGCATAACTGCTTTGCTGACTGAGACTTGTGAGATCCTGTTTGAGCCCTTCTGGAAGGTTCAGGCATGGCTACTGCTTTCTGTCCAGTTATTAAGGCCGATCGGCATCCACCACCCTGTTCACTCTGTTCCCCAAAGATCAGGCTGACTCCTCCTTTGACCAGCAGCATGCTGTCAGTGTGCCCTATGCTGGGAAGAAGGTGAGCATCGGGGCTGGGTCAGGTGGGGTCTGGCCGCTCAGGGAGGTCAGGGTGCTCCCGCCACAGGTGAGGGGTCAGTGAGAGCTAACACACCTTGAGGGAAGGACGGTTCACACATTCCAGTGCCCAGACCTGAGCCTGGGCCCCTCCATTTCTGTGCTCCACGGGGCAAGTGACAGCCCAGGCAGGCCCAGGCGGGGCTGGGGGGCGAGGCTGGTTGAAGGGTTCAGGTTTACTTCTGGGGCAGCTGGTCTGGGCAGAGCGACCCAGGGCACCCAGGACCACCCTCGTGCCCTTGATCACAAAGAGGACGTCCTAGAGCTCTGGATCCTGCCCAGCAGAGTCTGTAGGCTCCTCTGTCTTTTATGGAGGGGGCAGTCCTGCCATCTCCAGGGGAAGGTGGGATGTGTAAGGACGGGCTGGCCCTGTGACAGCTGGGGGAGCTGAAAGCAGCGGGCAGGATGGTGGCCCCTCCCAGCCCCTCTGGTGGCTCCTGGGGTCATCTGTAAGGAGTGGGTAGGGGGCAGGCTGGAGCGGAGGAGGGTCCCAGTGTGGTTGTTGTGGGGACTTTGGGGCTCACACTATCACCTGGGGAGGCTCCCGTGCCTGAGCGGCACTGTCCTCATCCAGGGAAAGGAGCTAGGAGCACCCAGCACAGCGCTGCCATGGGGGGTGAAGAAACAAAACCCCATTTCCATCAAAGATGCCTGTCGGTGAGTCTCTGGAACATTCATTTGTCCACAGGGCAAGGCTTTCCTGATCAGCCTCCTTCCCTCTACCCTCCGTGGAAGAGCCCAGAGTCATCCTTTTGGGATATGGACTTGGGAGGAGATTGAGAGGGAGAGGACTCAGTGGGCCTGGCAGGAGTTTGGGGAGCAGGGACCTCAGTGTCTTCTTGGGGACATTTGAAATTTGTAAGATGATCCAGGTGAGGCAGCCGTTCACTCACAGAAAGGAGCACTATGATGGGACTCTGATGCTGTGGTTGTGTGCAAGTGCATGTCCATGCACCTATGTGCACCTGTGTGCATGTATGTATACTGATGTGCATGTGCACTGGTGTGCATGTGTGTATACATGTATACACGTGTGCACATGTATGCATGTGCACCAGTGTGCATGTATGTATACCTGTGTGCATGTGTGCACACCTGTGTGCACCTCTGTGTGCACGTGCGCACCTGTGTGCATGTATGTATACTGATGTGCATGTGCACCGGTGTGCATGTATGTATACCTGTGTGCATGTGTGCACGCCTGTGTGCACCTCTGTGTGCATGTGCACACCTGTGTGCACGTATGCATACCCGTGTGCATGTGTGCACCTGTGTGCATGTATGTATACCCACGTGCATGTGCATCTATGTGCATGTATGTATACCCGTATGCATGTGTGTACATGTGTGCATGTATGTATACCTGTGTGCATGCATATGCGTGCATGTGTGTGCGTGTAGTGGTTCCTCACCTCCTGGGGGCCTCACCTTCCTGCACTGCTGGCCTCTGGGTGTGGGTGTGCACAGGCTCTAGATCCTGACTTCTTCCCCAGTGTGGGGTGACATTTGTGTTTTGGGGGCCAGGCCAGTCTCATGGGTTGTAAGCTGGGCAGGCACAGGGCCACCCTCGGAGGGGACTGTGCTTGGTGTAATGCTCTACTGTAGCACTCTCGAAATTCTTAGTCATTTTATGTTTGAACTTGAGCTTCATAGGTGACCGTTTGAGGGGCCGATGGAGCAAGTGCGAGCAGAGGAGAAGCCATGTGTGTCTTTCTTTTCTGCGTTGTTTTTTGCATTCACACAGAGTGTTCAGGAGGCCCCTGGCCACAGAATTCCAAGGACACGTGCAGGGGTCCAGCGAGATCAGAGCGAGTGTGTCTGGTCAAGGACAGCAGCAGGTGCCTCATGTCCCTTTGAACCAGAACTTGCAGCAGATGCAGAGACGAGGCCACGGAGCAGCACAAACTGTCCCCTTGTTCATGTTTCTGCTGCTTCCTGTGTCAGTGCCACGTGCCTCAGTGGCATCAGCAGAGCAGGGTGAGGGACAGAGACCTGGGCTCCTGTCCTGCCTCCTCCTGAGCCACCCGTGGGAAGGGGGAACTGTGGGGGGGGGCCTGTCCATGCACCAGGAAGTGAGACAAAACCAGGGGGGTAGGGGCAGTGTTCCCACCCAAGAATAGCACCATGGGCGCATCAGCACCGGGAAGGATGCTTGTGTGAAGTCTGTGGTTCTGCCTGGAGGTTAAGGCTCTTACATTTGCTTTTACAGCTGGTTTTGCACAACACGAGGATAAACAGTAAAATTCATGCTAATAACTTGGAATTTTAACTTTGCTTTACTTAGAACCACACTAAATAGCAAGTAAGAGCGCCTGAGCAGTGGAGAGGGAGGGGGAATGCAAGGGGAAGGAGCAGCTTTGCTCTGAGCGGCCCTCAGGGCGAGCTCCCACCTGCGCGCTGGCCCGCCCTGCAGAGGACACCACAGTACAACCTCCTGTACCCGGGGCTTCACTTCAGCCCCTCCCCAAGCCTCTTCCCGCCTGCCCTGAGGCCATCCTGGTGTCCAGGTGCTGACAGTGTCGGGGGTTTGTGGCAGGGCTCTACCTGGGGACAGCAGGAGCCCCCATCCCACTCGATGCAGCCTCACCACCTCCCTGCCAAGCCAGCAAGGTGGGGTGGGGACAGTGCAGTCAGGCCTCGTGGACTCTGGAGTGTTCTTTGGTGTCTTGAGGGCTGGTCCATCCTGAGGAAATGGGGAATTCTGCTCAGGTGTACCCACTCCTCTCTTCTCCAAGGAACTGAACCCCACTGAGGAACCCACAGCTGGATGGGCTGGGGCTGGGGGGCGGGGAGGCCGTGGTCTGTCTAGCAACAACAGAGGCAGGAGCCTGGGGTCAGATCATGGCTGGACAGTGACCTCGAGCTGGGAAATGGGGCAGCGGGCTCAGACCTCAGGCAGCAGGCCGGACCAGGCTCTCAGACTCAGGCAGGTGGGGTCGCAGCCCTGTCTGGGGAGGCTGCAGGCTCACGGAAAGGATACAGCCCAGGACACCCCCTGCCCTCACCCTGGGACTGGAGAGGATGCATCTGTGTAGACTTAATTGGGGGCCTTGACTCCTGGTCCCTGGGGGCTTGCAGGGGGCTGGGGACCCTGTGAAATTGTCCTGTCTTCAGCAATCTCGGCTGTCCGGTATCAGACTGCAAAGATCGGCTACTTAATCAGATGCCCAATCAGAAAATGTCACATTATTATTTATGACAGGTTTAAGAATCACGGCACAATCATTGCAGGCGGTGGCGTGGAAAGTGCAAGTGTAGTTTTTAAATAGTACATTTGAATTTGGTCATTGGCAGGAAAAGATGTGGAATGCTTTCATCCCCAGCCCCATGCCCCCCGATGGGAGCAGGGAGGTTGGCCAGGCGATGATGGTCCTGCAGGTGGGGTGCTCCAGGCACAGCTGGTCCCCTGCGTGGGCTCAGGGTGTAGACTGTACTCCATTCAGACCCAGAAAGCAGCCGGGAACCATCAGGAGAGATGACATGCCCGTGTGTGAACTCAGGTAAACTCAGGGAAGCATAAACAAACCTCTGAAGAGAAATCTAAAAGCAAGGAATGTGGGGGTGAGGTTTGGGGGTAAAGTACTGGATTTTATGTGAGTCTGTCCAGCATTATTCTGAACCTCTTTTAGTTTGAGAGTAGAGTTCCTTGGTTAGAGATGAGAGAAAGAAACAAAGCATGAGACGCAGGGAAAAGGCCGACAGCCCCCAGCCCCAGAGTAAGACCCCTCAGGGATGGACAGATGTGGTGTGCTCTCCAGCGGGACACATGTGAGGTCTCGGGTCACCATGAGCAGGACCCGCACATGCACATGGCGGCTCGCTGGACCCACACCCACTGAGGCATCAGCCCGTCCTGGGCCGGGGGAGAAGCAGCTGGGATGCTGGGCTGCAGAACTGGGGGTGTTTCCCTGCCCCAGGCCTGTGGCTTCACCTGTGGACAAGCGGAAGGTCCGACCCAGACTCCACAGCCGTGACTGCCCCAGCCAGGCAGGCGCTCCTCCTGGAGGGCCATCGCTCTCGCTCACTCCAGCTCACTCTGGACCTAGAAGGGGCCTCGTGGGCATCTGCCCCTGTCCGCCCACACCCCTCCTCTGTGTTCATGACTTCACAGGGACTCCAAATGATAACGCTTCCCCCAGAGCCCACCTCAGCTGTGTGGGCTCCCTTCGCTTCCCTCCATGGTCAAAGGAGAGTGGGAGGCCAGACAAGGACACAGCAAGGTCAAGATGGAAGCCATGATGTGCCCCCTCCGCCCCCCACGGCTCTCTGAACCCCAGCCCACAGCAGCCTCTCCTGAGATGACAGATGGGCCCAGGCCTGTCCCCGAGCAGGAGTTCCTACTGGGCCCCGAGGTCTCCTGGAAGGAGGCACGTCCATCACTGCAGTCAGTGTGACTTGGCCCCCAGCCCTCACCTGCCCTTCTCGTGTTTAAGGGGGCACCATGGCTGGGGATGGATCAAGAGGCCCTGGCCATCTGAGCGTTCCCGGGGAGGGGTCTCCTCCTGGGCTTCTCTAGTCTCCCCCCTTCTCTGTGGATTTTCCTGGTGGGTTTTCATTTCTGAAGGTTCATGAACAGGAGAGAGAAGAAACCACAGAGACTTTCTGTGCAGGTTGAGGGAAGGGGGGAGGGAGGAGAAGGGAAGGGGCTGTCGCAGTTTGAGGGATCACTGAGAAATGGAAATAGCCATAGTAGTGGCTCCTGCCGGGCCCCACGAGGCTAATCTGGGGGCCTGTGTTATCCTCGAACTCTCGGTGGCTTGTGACCCCGATGTGTGAAAGCTCAGGTACGCTCTCGGCTACTGGCTTCTGCGGTGGCCCAGTGGTGTGCCAGCAAGGGCCCCGTCAGCCTTGGCTCTTGGGCAAATTCCTCACTGCACGGTCTGTTCTGATGGCATCTGTGGGGGGTGGAGAGGGGACACTTCACTGCGTTTAGTGAATAATGGTGCAGCCTGCCTCACTCCGAGGGCGGAGTGCAGGCCAGGGCCAGGATCTGGGGCAGGACCCGACTCACAAAGGCTGGCCAGCCTGATGTGCCTGAGTGATTTGCTGGCCGGACGCCCAGTGCTGATTCCGTGTGGCGGGGGCCTCCCACTTGCTGTGGGCCAAGCTCAGGGACCCTCTGGCACCAGAAATAAGGGCGACTCCTCCTGATCCAGAGTCCGCTCCGGCCTCCGGAGCCCTGTTACTGAGCCCTCGCGCTCAGCAGGGATAGAGGTTTGGGAAGAGCTCAGGAACTTCTGTACTGTCCTTGCAACCTCTCAGTACTGTCCGTGGTGCTGATGGCTGCTCGGTAGGGTAAGGTGCACCTGTCACTTCCACATAGAGGAGCTGTGGGCTCTGGCCTCCCCCATGTGGGGGTGGGACACATCTCAGGTAAAGATGCACACATCCAAGCAAGCAGCCCCCACTGAAAGCCAGCCTCAGCTGCAGAGACCCCCAAGCCTACCAGGGCAGCTCCCGCACCTTGCAGGTGATGCACAAGTGAGTGTATATGTCAACACACATCTAGAAATGAAAGGGAAAGTGACATGCTCAAAGCTGCTCTGCCTTTTCTTGCTGACATCCAACCTGGACAGGGAATTCACCTGGAGAGAAACGAGGCCACGGATGGTGCACACGCTCTATAAATATTGCTTTCTTGAACACTCAGGTCCTAAATGTTTCTTTGTGCCATATTAACCTAGAAACCGAGCACCTCCTCAAACAGCCACAAACTCCACAACCATCACCACGCACATCTGTGACGTAGTGCTCAGAGCCATTGCATTTTTGGAGGACATGAGGACGAGGAGGAAGGATAAGGATCCGATCTGAGGGGAAGGCGTCTCACACCCATGCTGCTCTTTGATTCTGTTGAGCTCTGAGCCACTTGCTTTGCTGCATGGACAGATCTGTCCGACGTAAACACCAGCAACCCCACTGCTCCTCAGCAGCTCTGCTCTTTCCTGCTGAGCGTGGAGAGACAGCCAGGCCCCTTCCCCAGACAAGAGCCCAGGCCGATGGGCGATTCCAGGGACCCTCGACCCAGAGGGAAGGGCAGCCGGCCAGGGCCGGGAATGCTGGGGACAACCCATCTTGTGGTGCAGGCTCTTCGGTGTGGCAGAGACTCTCCCTCTGGCATTTTCCAAGCAGGCAATGCCAACTGGGCATGTCAGAGAGAGGGAAGCTCTTTGCTAGCTTGTCATCTTAAACCTAATTATTTAATTACCCTAATTTAAACTTTCCCCAAATTTAGCATCAAAACATAAAAATCTGTGATTGCGGTGTCAGAAAGTAATAATATAATTAACTTATTTAGGGGTAACATATTAACTCAGTTGATTGCAAGGGGCTCCTGGAGAGAAGCCGTGCTCGAGATGTGTGGGCATGTGACGGGTCCCAGGGGCCTGGCAGTGGGCGGCCAAACCCAGCTCCCCGGGGCTGCATGCGGGCAGCTCTCCCGATCCGGTGGCCTTGGCTCTGACCGCACTCGGCCTCAAGGGCTCAGCCAGGCAGATGCTGCTCAGAGGCTGTGCATGCACCTTGCTTTCTAGGAGCAGAGTTTAGGGTGATGTTTCTCTAAACTGTAAGCTCTTGTCGGAACTCCAGAATCTGATTCCAATTTCCTTTGTAAAGTAGCTGTCAAAGCCCATTTCATCTCCGCCCTCTGCTGAACGAGTTGCTCTCTCTCTGCCCTTCTTCTTCCTCTGCCCGTGTGTCCCCGGGAGCCCTCCGACCAAGGAGCTGTGTGGACAGCGCTGATTTCTCCCAGCAGCCACATGTGAACATCCGTGGAGTGTGGCCATCAGGGAGCGTCCAGGGTTCTGTCAGTGGTTAGTGCTGTTAGTGTGGACTGTCCAGCGCAGCCTAAGGCCTCAGGCAACAGAGACACCCTCATCAGGACGCTCCACAGAGGTCTCCTCCTGGGAGCCGGCACAGGGCCAGCCTCAGTTCTGGGTGGACGCCTGGACCCTGCCGTCTGGACTCACATGGTGGTCCTGGGCTTAGCGGGAGTAGAGCCCCTGACCTCAGGGCAGCAGGATGCTCACCCTGAGCGGTGGCCCCTCCCTGCCGGCCCGGAGGTGTTTGTCCCCAGAGAAGCGTGCTGGGACGGGGCACCTGAGCTGGGCTTGAGCAAGGGCTCATGTGCAGTGGCTCATCTAGGGGGAGACCAGGAAGAAGGAGGCAAGAAAGAGGAAAAGGTGGAAATGATGGTCAGTGAGGTCAGCTGGGGCCGTGGGGCCCGGGTTTGCCAGGACCTCTTGACAAACACACAGATCAGCCTCCAGAATTGTCTGCCCGGGGTGCTTAGGGACAGGAAGCCTGAGGCCAGGCCTCCCGCTGATGGCTACACTCAGGGGACGCACGTGGGCGCTGGGGCCCCCGACTCCAGCCCCTAACAAGCAAGAGCCTGGGGAGCAGACCCACGGGTGGGGGCAGGGACCACGGCAGTGCCCGTCCCACACGGGGATCCCCACGCATAGGGGAGCCCAGGCTCTGGCGCGTCCGTGGTGGTTGTGAAACCACAGCTTTTCCCGAATGATCATTGGTGGGACTGGAGTCCTCCGGGCTTTGGATGCCTTTGCACATGGTGGGCCTGACCCCTGAGTGGAGGCTCCCCACCTGTCCTGGCTGCAGTGGGCTGACAGCCGGTGCTGTCCTCTGCACAGCGCTCCCGGCCCGGCAGCCTTTCCCCAGCCCAGCGACCAGAGTGTGGGGCCTGCGTGGGCGCCAGGGCTGGAAACCTCAACCCCATGTTCCTGCCCGCCCCCCAGGTCTCTGTGCCAGGCATAGAAATGCCAGCTGGCACGTAGGAGTCCTCAAGGACACGCCAGGCACTGGGTCAGCAGGGACTGGTCCGGGGTCAAAGTGCACTGGGGGCCTGTGCTGAGCTCACCCCCTCCGGGGAGTCCATCCAGGGCGGAACAGAGTGAGGCTGACCCTCCACACCCCGACCCATGCTGTGTCCCCACCGGGAGCGCCCTTGCCGCAGTGGTGCAAATCCTCACTGACCTCGCTCGCCCCCCAAGTGCGGATACTGCCAGGGTCTCTCACAGATCCCTGCACCAGGGCCCCCCAGTCCTGCTGCAGCTCCTCTCCGGGGCCCAGGTCCTGCCGGCAGGGCGTCTGCCAGCACGGACCCCCTTCCTCTGCCCGGACCCCAAGAGCTGCAGCTGCATGCGGAGGCTCGGACTCTGTCTGTCCTCATGCCCACACTCCTGGAGCATGTCAGTGATATTTTAAGTGACTTTTGCGACCGGGGCCTAATGCATGTAACGGTGCCGAGAACAGCCAGTTTCCGATGGGCCTCATCTTCCACACAGCTGCAGGTCGGCCCGCAAAACGAGCAGGAGGCGAAGGCCAGGTGTGACTGGGAGCCACAGCAGTGAAGAGACACTCGCGTCCCTTGAGCATTGGGGAAATGAGGACATTTGGTGCCACACTGCCTGCCTGATTAGATTTCCATCAACTCTGGGGGACCTGCTGAGGCAGCAGCTAATCTGACGCAGCCTCGGCCGCGCTCCGAGCCCGGGCGTTTTGCGGAGAGACAGGACGGCGTGGGCTGTTCCTGCGCATAGGCTCCGGGGTGCGGAGGCCCTGCCTGTCCATCCACCTGCGAGCCGTTCCGCTCCGGCCCCGGCTCTCTCCTGCATCCACCCAAGGGGCAGAGGGGAGGCAGACGAGCCTTCAGGGTGCGGGCAGGGTGATTCTGAGGGACAACTTGCTCTCACAACTCGAGATAATAATATGCTGCTTGAAAAGCTGCTCAGCTGAGGAAATTGGGTGTTATGTCTTCCAAATAAGGCTTTAATTGCCCCAAATGGATGACTGTGAAGAGAAGTCTGGCAGGAGAGGCAGCCCCTCTCCAGGCTCTGCACCCTTGCAGGTGGTGATGGCCCCACTCCCACTGGACGCCGAGGCCTGACTGGAGCCCGTGTGGAGCCCCAGCTCCCCTGGCTGTCCTCACCCCTGGACGCAGGCTCCCAGGGCAGCTCCCCTGGGCTCATGGGCACCAGGGTCACCAGAGGGGCCCAGGGTAGGAAGGCAGACCCAGACAGGGGCCCTGGCAAGGAAGGTTGGGGGCTGCACCAGGTGGTCCTGCCTTGGGGTGGGGGGCTTTGCACCCCAATCTCAGACAGCCATTGCTGTGTCCAGGCTGGTACCCCCTCATCAGAGCAATGCCGGCCGCCATCAGCACCCCAACATGGCAGTCCATACTCCTCCTGCAAGGCTCTCCCCACCCCAGCAAGCATAGACTCGCCACCCAGAAATGGCAGCCTTAGGGGGTGCTTTGCCTGGCCCCCAGAAATGCAAGTCCCCTGCTTCTCCTGCCATACCTCCCAACCCCAACTGCCTCTAGGCCAGGCCAGGGGAATTTGGGGGGCCCCGCCCCACTCACACCTGCCCCATTTGCTCAGAGGGTCACTTCTGGGACAGGCACGCCCCTGGCCTTGAAGGCCTTGTCCTTCTCCGTGTGACCGTGGTCTGGCCCTAGTCTGCCTGCTCTGCTGTGTCCACGTTGCAGTGGCCCCCACATCCTCTGGCTTGAGCAGCATGTCGGGTCCCGCCAAGTTGTATAAAAAATGCTCTTTTAGAAATTAGTCGTGTTTTGGATTCTTTAGAGAAAACCGCTGTTGAAAAGGATTCTCTAGTGGGTCCCTCTGATGCTGGGACCCCTTCCCTACCTGCTGAGAAGAGCCAAAGGAGCCAGTCTTCCTGACAGAGTGTGGCCACCACCGGTGGCCTGGAGGGGATTTCAGGCGGCCAGAGCTTCAACAGACAATTTCAATATCACAGGGTTTATTTTGAGTGTGTGTTTGGAAATATTAAACTAGCATATCAAGCCCATGATGTTACAGATATTTCTGCTATTCAAGCCAAAGGCTAAAAGAAGTATTTAAATCCATTCACTCATTTAGCCAAAACTCCGTAACTGTCTTGGGCTGGGCTACCCCAGAAGTCGACCCCAAAGCAGGGGTGGGAGAGGTGTTAGGGCCCCTCTAACGAAGTGCTTCAAACTGGGTGGTTTGCAACAACAGAGATTTGGTCTGTCGGCTCTGGAGCCTAGAAGTCAGAAATCAGTGTGGCAGCATTGGCTCCTTCCGGGCTCTGAGGGTCCGACACCCTCGGCTTGTGGACACACATCCAGACCTCCGTCTTTGCCTGTTTCCTGTGTCTGCATTCCTTCATCCTGGAAGGAGAGGCACCACTGGACCTAGAGCACGCCAGAATCCAGGATCATCTCTCGAGAGCCTTACCTTAATCGCACCTGCAAAGGCTCTTATTCCAGATAAGGTGGACACACTCTGTGGGTAGCTGCTCCAGGAGGCACGGAGGGGCAGTGAGATGGGGAGGCTGGTGAGCGGTGTGGGCATTGGGAACGGGTCACTGCCACGGGCAGACAGCGTGGAATGTGCCCACAGTGGCCTCATCCAACAAGCCAGGCAGCGGGGGTGTGTGGTGGCCGTGATGTGGATGGGCCAGCCATGCTCACTCTCACACCATATCAGGATGCTGGTGGGCTGGCTTGCTGTATATATCCCTGCACAAGATGTGGGGCATGTTGGAGGACCAGTTTTGTTGATCTCTTGAAAGGGACCATGCCCTGAGGTCGACAGATCTTAGAGGTGAGAGCCGGGGTTGCAACACCAGCCAGCATGAGGCTCCAGATCCCGGGATCCCTGTTGCTCCCAGTGACACTGCAGGCTTTCTTTTCCTCATGAGAAGCACAATCCCCTCCAGGCCACTTTCCAGTTCCTGGCCTCTGCATGTCTCTGGACCCTTCCCCTGGACCTTCTCTGGCCCAGAACCCTCCCTCTGCTCCACAGCTTCTGCAGGGCCTGGAGGCTGCCCGGCCTCCCGCAGGTAGGCACAGGCTTCGTCCCGGACACTGCCCCATCCACCTGGCTCTGCCGGTCCCCATGTGTGTCTGCTGTACCAGCCCAGATGGGGCGGGGACTGCCGCAGCCCCTCCCTCCAGGCACCGCCCCCAAGCTGTACCAGTCCAGACGGGGCGGGGACTGCCGCAGCCCCTCCCTCCAGGCACCGCCCCCAAGCTGTACCAGTCCAGACGGGGCGGGGACTGCCGCAGCCCCTCCCTCCAGGCACCGCCCCCAAGCTGTACCAGTCCAGACGGGGCGGGGACTGCCACAGCCCCTCCCTCCAGGCACCGCCCCCAAGCAGGCCCTGCTCCGGTCCCACAGCCCTCCCCGTGTACCGCATCCCTGCAAAGTGAAGGGGGATCTATTTTGTTTGTAAAAAGCTGATTATCATAGATAAATGTATCTAATTAGTCTCATTTGCTGACACACAAGCCTTTAATTGCGAGTTGAATAATTAGACATATCTGCATATGCAAATGAATACAGTTATACCCTCTGTCAGTCTTTAACATGATTCCTCCAGAGACAAATAATTCTATTTCAGGACAGAATATGATATATTAATTTACACAGACAGATAACTTTATTTAGAACCAGCAACTCTCTTGTTTGTTTACATAAAGTAATAACTGGAGAACTAGGAGCCATCTCCCGCAGAAGAAACATCTGGGTCCCCCCGAGCCTCTCACTGGGTGGCTCCCCAAGGTCAGGGCTTCCTCGGTCCTCCTGGGATGCAGGCTCCGAGCCCAGCTGCCCACCCCTCGCTGGGTGATAGTGTGGGCAAGACAACCGTCGCTGCCCCCCAAGGCTGTGGCCTGGCCCAGTGCATGCTGGGTGGTACCCCTCCCCGGGGCTGTGAGCTGCATACCAGTGGGGCTTCCAGGGCAGGGGTTCTGGCTTCCAACGGTGCTGCAGCCAGCTCCCACCTAGTCTCGATCAGCAGCTACCCTGCAGATGGGTGTGTGCACAGCAGGCTCAGGGAAAGGCCTGTGTGCCTGGCAAGGGCCTGAGGCCTGCGGGTCCCTGCTCATGTCAGGCCTACCAGCCTCTGTTTTTGGCTGAGCTCCCTGATCTCTCCATGAGACAGGTAGGGAGCCCCAGTGACCACCCCCAGTGACTGCCCTGGGCATCCTCTGGTCTGTCTGGATGGGATATGGCCTGGGAGGGCGTTAGGGCCCCTGGCTGCAAGGAAGAGGGAGATTCCCTCCTGCTGACGACACCTCAAGCAGAGCCGGGCTCCTGGTGCTCAGGGAGCCAGGGCCCTGGGGTAGGGCCCCCAGGACAGCAGGGCCTAGCTCCCTCCCCGGGCCCGGCTGGTCACATGGGTTTGGCAGAGGGAGGCAGAGCGTGAAGAATTTGGCTCCACGGGAGGAGGATGCACATTCCCTGCTTTCCAGAAGGACTCAGCCCCTCCACCCCCTCCCGTTGCCATGGCAACCGGCTGGGGTTGACACTGACTGGAGCTGACACCCGCGGAGTTCTCCTGTGGTCTCCTCCCTCTGCGTCCAGGGCCAGGAGTGTGGTGGCCGGCGTGGCCAGCAGAGGGCAGTGGCAGGCCGGCCGCTGGGTGGGGCGGGGGCAAGGGGACCTCAATGCAAGCAGGCCCTACATTCGGGGTCTTGGGATCTCCATATACCGCCCAAAGTCCAGAGGCCAGCACCCTGCAGAGAGGGGCATGGAGTGACGGCTAATAGCCCTTCTGGTACCTTTACGACCCATGCGGCCCTGAGCCCGTCGGGGCATTTGTCTTTGGTGGATTTGGAGGACCGGAGTCTGCAGGCCATTCCCAGCCCCGGGCAGGGGTCTTTCTTCATCCCCCGCTGCTGCTGAGACCCAGCCAGGCGTGGCCCCGGCTCACTCTCATGCTCACAGGGGAAAATAAGGAGTCTTGCTTCTGGCCTGTGGGTCTAGACTGGACTCAACCCTGCAGCGGGTTGGGGGTGGTTGATCTGACATCCTGACAGCAAGTAAGACAAAATATTCCTGCGACCTTCTTCCCAGTACCAGGGACTCATCGGAGAAGAAAGAAAATATTGTAGGAAGGAAGGAGGAGACATCAGTTGTGCTCAGGGAACCTGGTCTCTGAGGTGTGAGCGTGGGGATGAGGCCTCCAGCTTTGGCTGCAGTGAGGTTTGGGGAGGAAGTGTTCATAAAGCTTTGCTCAGATTTGTAAACCTCAGCTGGGTTTAGCAGCCCCCAAACCCTGCTTCAGAAAGAGGGGTTCTGCCAGAGGAGAGAAGGTCTGCTCCCCAAAGCAGGTGGCCACTGTCTCGCCCCCTGCCCTGTGCGTGCTCGCGTGTGCTCACCCGTGTGTGCGCGCACATGTACAAGCCCATGAGTGTGCACACACAAGTGCACAGGTGTGTGTTGTCAGGGGCATGCTCTGCGTGAGTGGTCGCATGCATGGAAGTGTGTGCACACACACCTGTGTTCTGTTCATGCACACGCGTGTGCACACGTGCAGGTGCAGGTGTGTGGGTGTGTGCTGACTGTCTGGGGCCTGGCGTCTCCTCTCCTCACCGTGGACCCTTCTCTCTGAGCCAGGCAGTCGCACTGTGTCAGTGTGGCCGGCTGGGGGCCCCTCCCCTGGGTGTCCGATGGCAGATGCCTCCATATTGCTCCTCCCCAGGGCCACCGAACCATTGCCATTTCTCCCAAGTGCAGCCCCTGCCCCGACCTGCTCCCGTGACGGAGCTCGGACACGGAGGCTACACTTGCTGCCCACACGGTGTTCCGCTTCTCTCCGGTACGGAGCTGGCCTTCCCATCAAGGAGGCCGGTGAGGGTCGGCCAGGGCAGGACGGAGGCCAGCAGTAGCTGGTACAGGTGGGCTGGGTGCCAGGGAAGGGCCACACGGGAGGGGAGCTCGACCCTCAGAGGATGAACCCGATCTCGGCCAGCCTCCTCCCGGCATGTGGGGGCGGGGGGCGTACGCACATGCGCAGACACATGCCCTGGAACCTCACTGTTCCGGGTCTTTCTTCCCTCACTGGGGTCCTTGCTCTAAGCAGCATCGATGTCAGTGTACCCCACCCTGACCTGGTTTTCAGGGTGGATCGCCTGCCAGGCTGCCGTGGGCAGGCTTTGCATAGCCTCCAAACATCCTTGACTTGGTGGCGGCCAAGGACGATGGCAGGCGCTGAGGGCTGTGCTCCTTCCGGCCTTCAGCCCCCTCCTGGGGAAGGCACTTGGTCTGGTTCCTCCTCGGCCGGCTCTGGGCAGAGTCTCGACTCAGATTCATTGGGCCCGCCATGCGTACCACTGCTGTGCCTGCAGCATCCCAGGAAGCAGGGGGCAGAGAGCCCCCAGGCACCTGCTGCTCGAGTTGGCCAGTTGGCTTTAGCTAGCCCGTAGATTTGGCATCCTGACTGGCATTGGCCAGGGTCCCACGAGGGACATGGACCCTCGGTGTCAGAGCAAATGTGGTTTGGGCAGAGATGGGGCTGGCGTCCAACTGGGGGTCAAGCATGCCGAGGGAGGGGCGTCAGACCTCCAGGAAGCCGCCGCTGTCCTGCAGTGGGGCTGGTGACCCCGCTTCTATGGTGGCCAGCCTCCGGCCAGCAGCCCCACAGAGGGTCAGAGGTCCCTGCAGTCACATGCTGGGCGGTGGGGCGGGGGCACCCCCCAAGCTGGCGGGGAGATGGCACCTTTCAGGGGTACTTGCACTCAGCTGCTGTGTCCGCCTCAGCGGGGCAGTTTCCTACAAGGACACAGATATCCAGAGCAGGCCTGGAGTCCCCAGTAAGGAAGCACACACACCTGCTGCATCTTCCACGCCGACTTCCCACTGCCGCGGGGCCCAGCGATCAGGGCAGGGTCACCAACAGAGGTTTCCTCCTGGAAACCCCCCTGTGGGCCCGCAGACCCCCTTTTTTTTAAGATTTTTATTTATTTGAGAGAGAAAGACAGAGAAAGTGACAGAGAGCAGATGGGGAGGGAGGAGAGGGAGAAGTCGACTCCCCGCTGAGCAGGGAGCCTGACGCAGGGCTCGATCCCAGGACCCTGAGATCATGACCTGAGCCGAAGGCAGTCGCTTCACCGCCTGAGCCACCCAGGCACCCCTGCAGGCCCTGTTGCGGCCTCATTAACAGCAATTATGAGAACTGGTTTAAAATACTTACTTTCACGTGGTCTCCCCCAGCGTGAAATGTGGGGCGTTTCCCCGTCAGGATCTGTCCAGAAACAGTCTCGGGATCAGATTCAGTTTTATTTAAAACTGAACCCACACCCTTCCTCTGTCCTCCACGCATTTGTGGCATCCACCCTGATGCAGCAGGACCAGATTCATCAGCCACAAGGGAGGCACAGAAATCCATGAGAATTAAAACAGGCCTTTAGAAAGAACATGTCAAGGGTGCGTGACATAGCTAATTCCACGGAAAAATAACCTGCAAGCAGGAATATGGGTCCATCTGAGCTCCCAGGCATCAAGGATTTGTTCAGGCAGGGATGGTGCCCTCACACTGCGGGCTTGGCAGGACCCTGGGGCCAGTGGGAGGGGGCAAGCGGATTTGCATCCCGACCCACGGTTTGTTCTATATCTTTCTCACACAGGAGGCCTCTTCCAGCCACCGGCAGACGCGTCTGCCCACGTCCTGCAATGCCTCAGGGTCACCTCTGCAGGAGTGACTGCGTCTGCAGGGCTGGTTGGGGTGCCGGCCGCTCCCCCACACGCACTTGGCTCAGCCTCTGGGAGGTGACACTACGGCCTCTGTCCGGCCCGTGGGCACCGCGGGTGTCCCTGGGGAGCTGCCTGACTCTCCCCGTTGTCCAGGGTCAGCTGAGGTGGTGCTGGCTTCAAGACGGGAAGTCTTTTTAGCTTCTGCCAAGGTGTTAATTCTTCTCCAAACTGTCAGAACTGAAATAATTTTAGAAGCTATTGTTTATCATGGGTTCTGTTTTTCATGGTTGGTCAAAGTCCCAAACGGTCGTCATCAGAGGAGGGTGCTGGGGTGACACCGCCCACAGGGAGGCCGGCCCGGGAACCAGACAGACGTGGGGGGCAGGCTGAACCCCAAGCCGCATCGCGGGCAAAGGCAGCAGCCACGCCTCTCCCAGCCCAGCAGCCCCTGCAGCCTGTCTGCACGGCCTTCGCGTGTTGTTCCGGGCTTTCTCTGGGCCTGGAGATGAGTGAGGCTTGCAGACCCACTGGGCTCCTAGGAGGCGGGCGCTGGCCGTTGTGCTGAGCCCATGGCAGCGGGCTGAGGGCTTTATGTCCAGTGGGCACGTGGGACATGGGCCCAGCTGCTGCCTCCCGAGAGGAAGCCCGCCTCCTTGGTCCTTCCCCGCAGGATGTGCGTGGCCGCTTCCCGGCTCCCAGTCCTCCACCTCCGAGGGCTTCCGTCCCTGCCGGGGCTTTTGTCTGGTGGTGGAGGAGGTCCGTGCTGTGTGTCCCTGGGGTCAGGGTAGGGGTGGGCTCCCCCAGACCTCGGGCCACCCCACTGACGGGAACGTGCTCCGCTGTGGGACTGCGTTCTCTGCATCCCTGGGATGGACACCTGAGACCGATTTTACTTTTCCCCTCCCTCTCTGGGTGACATATTTTGGGGGAATTGCTCCTCACCAGATTGAAGCGGCTTTTCTCCCACAGGCCTAGTTCTGACCTGGGGAGAGGTGGAGCCCCAGGGGGAAAGGGCAGGAGGCCAGAACCCTCCAGGGATGGACTGCATTCACAGTACTGCCTCCTGTTGTCCCCGAGGTGGCCGGCCGGGCAGCCTCTGGACACAGCCTGTCTCGGACCTTGGACCTCACGGGCACTGGCGTGTGAGTTTGCCCCAGGGACCGGTTTTCTACTGCTGTTGAGTGACTTGGCTCTCCGGGAAAGGGATGCCAGTCTCGACCAAGAGCCCCCCATTCCCGAGGCCGTAAGGCTCTCCCAGCCTCTCGGTCACAGCGGCACCTGATGAGCCACACAGGCCACAGAGCAGTGCAGCATGGGGGCTAGGATTGGCTGCGGCCCAGAGCGCTGCTCTGTTACCTTAACTGAGTGGGTGCCTACTCCAGCCTCAAGGACGTTCATGATGAAATGCCTTTACTCAGGCTGGATAACGCCAAACGTTCTTTGAAGAGCCTCATGCTTGACATGCTCTCTGCTCCCAAGGTCACAGAACTGATTGTCCTGCTCATTTGCCTGGTACCGCCCAGGCTGAGGCCTTTCTATTTTGGTGCAGATGGAAGCTTCCTTTCTCCTGCTTTTGACCAGGGCCCTAGATGTCCATTGGGTACAGGACAGCTTTGACCCAATCGTGCCAAGACCTTGTGGGCAAAGCAGGACCAAGAATTATGGGTTTTAGGGTTTCCTAGTTTGTTTAAGATGTAAATGAATAGCACTTTGACTTCCACTGCCCCGGAAGGGCCTGCAGAGCTGGGGGGAGGGGGTGGGCTAGGGCCCCACCGAGGCAGCAGGAAGATGCTCTTTCCTCGTGCTTGGAGTGGCAGCTTTGTCCACTTGTCCTGAGCCCCACCGCCCTGTCAGGCAGTCCATGAGCAAGAAGGACGTGCTGTGCTGACCCCTCTCTCAGGGGGACACCTGCCAGTACCAGCATGCTCGTTCGGGATCAGCAAAGCTGACCTGCCCAGTTCAGTAAACCCAGGACTCCTGTGTGGCGCTGTCACACACACAAGGGATAGAGTTACCTGCCCGGCAGGTAAGTCTCACGCTGCACTATGAGGATGTGTCAGGGGCAGAGGGGCAGTGGGAGGTCTGGGCAGAGACCCGCTTCCTGTGGCACTTAAGGAGCGTTAGGGGAAGGGAGGGACACTCAGGGAATGACCACGGGTGGCCGACAGTGGTGGGACATGGGGATATTCGAGGCTGCCGGGTGGAGGGCTGCCGCTCTGGGCAGGAGGCAGCAAGGGCTCCCGGCATAGGAACAGTGGGGCCCAGGTGAGACAGACATGGGGAGCATGGCTGCTGGGATCGCAGGGGACCCGGGGCTGTCTGGCCATTGTCTGCTCCTGGCCCCGGGGCTCCAGTCTAGGAAGATCCTGCAGCCTGGTGGAGGGGGCAGGTAGCTCCACACTCACGCTGACTCTCCAGCAAACAAACCGGCCTGACTTCTCAGGTGTGTGGGAGGGAGGAGAAGGGCCCCACCAGCCATTTGTGAAGCATCGATCAGCACACTTGACCCACTGGGAGCTGTTTCCCAGGGGCCACGTGAGCCGGTGGTGTGTGTGTGGGTGGGTGGGTGGGTGGGTGGGTGTAGCCAGTGCCTGTGGTGCAAACGCAGATCGAGTGCTGGCTGGTTCACCATCTACCTCCCTGCTCCGCCCTGCATCCCAGCCCCACCCCATGCACCTGGGAAGGTGGCTCCAGCCTGGTGGCTGGAGGTGGCTCAACAGGCAGGAGTGGGAGCTGGACAAACCCTAGATAACGAGACACAAAGAAGAAGCGTGCACCGAGACAGCCCAGCCCCCC
Source organism: Eumetopias jubatus (assembly GCF_037043125.1). Classification (NCBI taxonomy): domain Eukaryota; kingdom Metazoa; phylum Chordata; class Mammalia; order Carnivora; family Otariidae; genus Eumetopias; species Eumetopias jubatus. Next base: position 140,168,423 of record NW_028274815.1, read on the forward strand.
TCTTCCCTCCAGCTCTCCTGCCCCTTCCTGGGATGATGCGAGTGGTCTGCCGTGGCCAGGACGGGAGGCACGTGCCCAGCTCCTGGGATCTGGGACCCACGTCCTGTCCCATTGAAACCATCTGCTTTCCTGAAGCCCAGACACACCTAGGCCTCCTGGGGCAGGCAGCGTGGGAGGAACAGCAGAATGGAACATTTCCACAGAAGCAGCAGCCTGGGGCACGGTGCAACCAGGGTGTTAGGAGCCTTAGCTCTTTCCTGCCCCCCAAGGGGTCTGCACACTTCCTCCCTCCTGGGAAGTCGTTAAGGGATTTCCCAGAGAAGAGTGAGTTTTTTAGAGGTCGGGAAGCAAGAGTACATCGTGCAGTGGGAGAGGTGGGGTCCTGAAGCACGAATGGATTGCCTGCCATGGGTGGCAGCACCTGCGGGGGGAAAGGAGGAGGAGCCCTAGGGCAGCTTGCAGTGGACACAGGTGTGTGCACGACACCATTCCTTCCTCTCTGGGGAGACATGACATTTGAGCTGATGTCTTTCTGAGGTGAACAAGGTAGGGAAGGCCACTCCAGGTAAAGAGTGGCCCAGACTCCTAGACCGATGTTGCTGTGGGCTGTCCCCCTGAACTAAACCTCTCTGGCCCAAGCACCTGCCTTTGGCCTGGCGCAGGAATGGAAAGCAAAGCACCCCAACCCCGCCTGGGCTCATGCTCTTGGAGCATTGATGGTGTCCTCAGGGGGGAAAGAGAGAGGCTCGCCACAAAAGCTCTGAGGGGAGCAGCAGGTGAGCTTTGTTCCCAGGTCTCTGGACACAGGGTCTAGAGGTGGCCAAGCCACGTGTGGACGTCACTGTTGGGGTTCATGACACGTGAAGGTTGGGACCTTAACTGTCCTGCCGTGATAGATAGCAGGGCACGGAAACCACAGCAGTAGAACAAGGAGGAAACCTCTGTGCTCGGCCACAACCCCTGGAGGGGGGGCGCCTCTCGTGGCCCATGGGGCAGAGAGCCAGCATTATCCAAGGAGGCTGGTGTGGGATTGGGATGGAGGAGCAGGACCCTGCCACCCAGTGGAGCTGCCCTTCCCTGGGGTGCAGCCCTGGGGTGTACTGGGGCCCTTCCCCTGAATCCACACTCCGCTTCTAGGGGTAGCTGATCTGCTCCCGTTCAGGGGCTCTGGGCTTTTAAAAACTGCTGGTTAGAGGCCAATTGCTGTGCCTGGCCCCAAGAGTCTCTTGCTCCCCTCAAGGGAGCTGAGCTGTCATCACTCATCAGGGGCATGTGTCAGAAGTCCCATGGAGGACAGCCAGCCCTAGGAGGCAGCTGACTGCAGCCGCCGCCCTCACCTCCCGCCTGGAGAGGGCCTGGCCCTGTGCCTACCCATCTCTTGGAGTGGCCGGCCTGGCCTGGCTTGCTGTCCGACGTGCTGGGATGCAGGCAGGACGGCCTGGGCACTCTCCGAGGTGCTGAAGACAAACTGCCAGCTCGGAGAACTTCCCACAGCTGACGATCGCCAGCCCCGCGGGGTCTCGCTTGAACACATCATGAGTTACAGTTCTGCCTGCGTGTCTTTGGGAACATAAGTGTTTTTATTAGCCTCAGTCAGACCTTGAGCCTTCCCGCCGCATTCCTTGACCGGCCCCCATTCCCCATCCCTCCCCTCCCCTTCTCCCTCCCCACGGACGGCAATCTCCCTAAGGGACAGAGGACACCCTTCCTCTGCCTGCTCCCTCGAGAGGGTGATTAGGAAATGTCCGAGTGTCTGCTCATTCTGAGGGCCGGGGTTCAGGCAGGTGTGCAGAGCAGATGTTCCCCTGGGCACCTCTCAGTGTAATCTCGCACTCCACACACTAAGGAGGAGGGGGCCTGTGTTATTTGGCCTCTTGATAGGTCCTGACACTGAGTTTATGCTGAAGTATGGAGTCCCCCATCCCATTTAGTGAAGCCGAATATCCAGCTGAATGGCCATTTGCACGTACTCTGATACCAACACAAGGCTATTTGCATCCACCTGGAACCTTTGCCAGGGAGCAAAGAAGTGTTGGCGAGAGTGGTTCTGTTACCTGGCGTTCAGTGCCACATCTGATGAGCCTGGCTGTCACTGCATTCTTCCCCAAGCCTTGTCATTGAGGGGGACCTATGCAGTGTGGGGGGTGGGAGCAAGCTGCTGCATCTCAGTGTGGGCTGGGGATGGAGGCAGCCTGAAGGGGGCGTGCTGCTGGGAGCTGCCCACCCAGATGGCACGGCCGGGTGAAGGGGAAAGAGCCCAGCACAGTCGGCAAGGGTGTGGGCCTGGACTCCTGTCTGCAGAGGGATGCTGGCCCCACCACTGAGGGTGTGACCTCGGAGAGCTGAGAAGACACACGGCTTGTTTTTGAACAATTATTCATTTCTCAGTTTCCATTTTCAGGGACCTGTTGTTGTAAATTCTGGTCCCTGGGCCAGGGCTCATGCCCCTCCTCAGCAGGTACGTGTATCAAGTGGTGCTTGGGGACAGTGGGAGGCACCGAGCCTGGCGTCCCGGCTCTTCCAAGACAGCGGCCTGTGACGCTGTCCTCCCTTCTCTGCAGCTCAGTGCTTGAATTCCTACCATGAATCTTAGTCAACATCTCCTCCAGAAGCCCCCCCCAGCCCCTCCCCTTGGCAGAGCTCTACTGGGGGGGTGGCAGCCACAGTGTCCTTCTTGGGGTAGGGGTCAACGTTCCATCAGGAAAAAGGGGCTGGCTTCTCTGTCTGCTTTCCAGGGCTGGGTGGGGAAGCTAGTGGAGGAGGAAGAGGAATGGGGATGGAGAGGCCCTGGTGGCATTTCCTGAGGGGGAACACAGCCTCTGGGAGTCTTTGGCTTGTCCCAGGGCCAGAATGCCACAGAAAAGCCCCCAGAATTTGGGCAAGTTTCGCATGTCAGACCTGTTATAGCAACAATGAGAAGACAAGACAAGCAACGTGTTTCTTCCGCCAGAGTGGAGGATGGGGCCCAGGGTAGGAGCTGCAATGTGAGCAGAGCAGACTCTGGGGTTCTAGAATTTGGAAATGATGCCCATGCCCTGCTGCAAACAGGTGCCCTGAAACAACAAGGGGATGTAAGAAGCTGAGTGTGCAAATGCCTGAAGCTCGAAGGTTCGGGTAACAGTGTTTTGGGTGAATGAAGTCGGTGTCAAGCCCGGTGCTGGGCCCCACGGATGATTCCTAGGAAGCTCCAGAGATTACCCCCGTGTGGCCTGGACAGCCTGCTCCCCTGCCCCTCCCCCACTCCCTGTCCCTCCCCCGATCTCCTTCCCAGGTCTCTCCCATCTTGGCTGCAGGGGCGGGGGGCACCCCGGCATCCATCCCTGCGTCCTTGCCCGGCTCCCAAGGCCCCCTGCCCTCCACTCCCGCCTTCCACACGTGCTGCCTCTGTCCGGCCAGGCCCTTCACGGCCGCAGTGGACTGGACAGCAGGTCGGAGGCCACTGCCCAGAAAAAGCAGAGCGTGAGAAAACAGCAATTCGTTCCAAAGTGTCCCCTGCGGAAAGATCCTGAAGAAGTCCTGGCTCCACTGTGGGGCGGGGTCCATACAGGCGGGTCCTAGGCAGGGCTGGATGCTGCGCCCAGGAACCCACGCTCTCCTCGCCGAGGCCCCGCCCCCCACCAGTGGCCCCGCCCCTGACCGCGGGGTACTCTCTATTTATCTGCTGCAGGACTCACTCCTGGGCAGAGGCAGCCAGGGTGGTGGGTGTGGGACTGCACAGACCTCACTGCCACTGGTCAGCGCAGACCCCCAAGGCCCTCCGCACCTGCTGCCAGGTGTGTCCGTTCTCCTGCCCTGGGCCATCCATTCAGTCCTTCCTGGGCTGCATTTATCTAGAGCATTTCATGGGAGCAACAAGGGGCTGAGGACGCTTCTCCAGGGAAGCCCAGGTTGGAGGTTGGTCCTGCACCAACCTCCAACCTGGGAGGTTGGGGGAGAAGGGGCTGCCACATCCACTGACCCTGCCTGGGCTGGCTTGTGCCCACCGACACCCTCCCCAGCCCCCAGCACTGCCGACGGCACCAGATGCAGTCTAGGATGGCTTGGCATGGAAAGCCCTGCCCAAGCAGGGATGGGTTGGCCCTATGGATTCCCTCTGTCCTTCCCAGCCCAGGGCCCTGCAGGGAGGGGCCGGGGAGACTGGGGTCAGCCGTGGAGCAGAAGCCATGGTGGGAGGGAGGGGACTCTACTGGGAGGAGGGAGATGGAGCTGGGCTGGAGCAGGACCTGCTGGGGTGCAGACAGGGGCAGGCAGCAGAAAGCAGATGGACAAATTTCAAGTAGTGCTTTCACTCCGCTTCCCTCGAGGCCTTGAGGCCAGAGGGGCCCAGGGACACTGGCTTGGGTTAGGACTGGGCGGGGTTGCATGTACAGCGACCTGCTAGGGAGCCAGTAGGGGTCTGTGCAGGGGTTGGAGTTCACAGTGTGGCTGGTGGGAGCTGCGGTGGGGGAGGGGCTGGGACCCCATCCATAGTCAAGATGCCGTTGGCTTAAGGGAAGTAGCAAGGTTCCTGTCACCCTGCTGCTTGGAAGGAGGAGAAAGCTGGGGTTTTGTGCTATCCTCCTAAATGCACCTCCTTATTATCAGAGAGGGGTGTGACCACAACACCCCACAGAGGGAGGGAAGGGTCACTGCCCAGGAGGGCTGTGACCAAGGACAAGACCCTACACTGGGCTGGGCCTGAGGGTCCCACAGAAGAAGGGCAGCCTGCCTACAGGAAGTGCCTGACCCTATGAGGCTTCCTACAAATTGTAAAGCAGAAATTCATTAATTCAGATGCTGCAATTTCTCTGATAAACGTCAAAATATGTAAATATCGAACCCTTTTCCTTCAGCCACTAAAACAAATGGAAAACACATTTATTAGCATAGAGATGAGTTTAATCAAATCAGCCCGAGTACAAATTAGCCACAGGAAATGTAATGAGCTGGGAATTAATTAGCAGCATAATGATAATAACGTTGCGGGCTGATTACCTCACGGCCACGCGGCTCTCCCCGCCACGGGGCTCCCCTGGCAGCTGATCTTTTCCTCTGCAGGAGGCTCTGTGTGGGGACCACTGGATGGCTCCTTGGCCCCCTGAAAGCAGAGGACAAGCTGCTGCAGACTGGGGTATGGGTGCCTCCTGGGGTCAGGCCCTCAAGATCTGGGGGAGATGGGCCTGTTCTCCCTGGATGCTCCAGGGTCCCTGTCTAGGGGACACTTCCATTGGGGGCCGCAGGGATGGGGGATGAAATCCTGAAATAGCATGGGGCACTGGGGCTTGAGGGATGTTTGGGAAGCCTCCCACCCCCCACCCCTGGGGCTGGCACCAAGGTAGCCAGCCTGGAAAGTGTGGAGGGGGCTCGGCTCTAGGGTGGCCCAGGCAGGGGGCTGGAGCACCCCCGCAGGGAGCTGTCCTGCTCCACGGGGATCTGTCAGTGGAGAGGCCCTAGCAGATCCAGGTCCCACCCGACTGGGGTACTTGGGGCTGTGCAGTCCCCACCTGACCTGCAGGGAGGAGTCTGAGGGCCCCAAATGACCCTACCTGTGTTTGAAATCTGAGGAGAAGGCTCAGGCCCCTGGTTTCCTGCAGGGTAGCCCTGAAACTGGCCACATCTATCCCACTTGCCAATTTGCAGGGTTGTGGCTGGTGTTGAGAACACCTTGCTCAAACCCAAACAAAAATGAGTGTTGTGTATTTGCACCACTTGCAAAAACTAAGTCAGGTAGTTTTAAGTCAGAGGAACTAAGAGGCCTCAAATGTGTCCACCATCTTTCACATTTTAGGCAAAGAAATTATGGACAAGGATAAAAACAACAGCAGGTAGCCTGTGATAACCAAAATACAACACTTATTCCTGTTCTTTCTAAGAAAGCATGAAACTTCAATGTCTCAGCAAGCTAAACCACAAAGCCAGGGAGGAGATGATTTGCATCCTTTGCTCCTGATGTCCATGTGTCCAGTTTTGTAGCCCAGGTGGTTAGAATATTTTTTGGGCCCTTGGATCTCTGGAAGTTGATAATTTCTGCCAGTCCAACTTCTTTGATGTTGCTGTTGTTGAGGATAATAATCATAAGAAGAATAAAAATAGCCACTAACATTCATTGAACACCAGCCATGTGCCAGGAACTGTCCTATATATGCCTCAATTATCCACTGCTGTGTAACAAACCATCCCAAGACATAATGACTTAACAAATGATCATCCTGATCAGGAATCTGTAATTTGGGCAGGGTTTGGAGGGGTCAGTTTGTCTCTGATTCACGGTGTTAGCTGGGGCGGGTGGACTCCATCTGGAGGACCCACTTCCAAGGTGGCGCACCCACAAGGCTGGAGAGGCAGGGCTGGCTGTGGGGTCCTCTCCATGCGGGCCTCTCTTTAGGCTGCTTGAGCTTCCACACAGCATGGTGGGACAGGTGTAGACCAACTGCTGAGCAACCACCATCCAAAAGGGGCAAAGGTAGAGGCCCCCATCTGTCCTGAGATTCGGGCAGGTACATGGCTCCTTGCTGAGGGTTCCATCTGGTTGCCTGGGACTTGTCTTCTGGCCTCTCGGCCCTGCCCTGTTCACTCTGTCCACTTCTGCCCCTTTCAGTCCAAACCAGCAATGCTCCCACCAGAAGCATCTCATAAAACATCTTAGGCCTTCTGTCAAGACTGCTAGGGTCCCCCGATGGGTGCGTGGCTACACCCGCAAATCCCTCTGAGGTGGGCCCCTCTGTCTCGGGCCCTCGGGAGGCTCAGAAGTGCCGATGCCCGACGTCCCCAGAGGCACCCTGTTTTGCAGGCCCTCGGTGGGGGCTCTGTGGGGTACCCCTGAAACCTGTTTTGAGGCTGTGACAGTCCTCCAGGCTCACCCTCATGTGAGCACAGCCCAGAGCTGTTTCTGTCTGAGTGTCAGGCAGAGCGGATGGAGGGTCAGCTGCACCCCTGGCCCCCGCACTGGCCTACTTATTCACGGCAATGTCTACCCAGAGCTGTGAGGCTCCCTCCCCTCCACATCAGCCCTCCTGCGTTCACCACAGTGGCTGGCAGAAGACAGAGGGCCCTGCCTGGAAACGTCCTGGACTGGCCCTCCCTGTCCAGGGGGCACCTATTTCCCACCGCGGGGTAGACTCCCACCACTCACCTGCTAGGCCCTTCCCCGCCCATGCCACCTCCTCAGGGAGCCGCTTTGGGGTGCTGTCCACTTCCAGATACAAACCCCTCTCTGGTTGCTATTGCTGCATGACGGGCAGCCCAAAACTTAGCAACTCAAAGAAATTGCCATTTGTTCAGCTCTCAGATCTGCAATCTAATGGGCCTTGGAGAGGAAGGTCCACACTTGCCCCATGGTGCTTCATCTGGGGCATCTTGGTGGGAATTGAGGACCACTTCCCAGCTGGATCCTCACTTGGGTCAGCATCCCTCCACCTGGGGGCTGCAGGGGCTTCTCACACCTGGGGGCTGGGTTCTAAGTGCCAGCGTCCCAAGAGGGGGAAGAAACTGTGTCACCTTCCACACAAGAGGGGGTCAGAGACCCACAGTAAGAACAGTGTATGGGATGGGAGATGGTGTTGAGGGCATCTGGGGAACATACCAACCACACAAATACTTTCTCAGCTCTCACCCCAACTGATGAGGCTGGCTCCACCATCACTGTCCCTGTGAAGATGGGCACTCAGCCCAGTGAGCGTGGCGGAGAGCCTGGAGCCTTGGTCTTTGGCAGACACCTGTCACCTGAATTGACTACACAGACAGAAGTACAGTCAGCACCGCGGCCAGCACCCCAGTCAACACCCCGGCCAGCACCCTGGCCAGCACCCCGGTCAGCACCCCCGGCCAGCACCCTGGCCAGCACCCCCAGCTAGCACCCCAGCCAGCACCCTGGCCAGCACCCCTGGTGTCTGCTCAGCACCTTCTCAGCAACAGTGGAAGTAGTTCCTTCCTGAGAACTCTTTCCTGGAGGCTGCGTGGTGGGGCATACCAGAAGAAGAGCCTCCCCCTGAGGGGTCCCCAGTGTTGGGGTGGAGGGAGCCCAGCTGGGTCCACGCCCATGTCCCCCACCTGGCCCAGGTGCTTCCATGGGGAAGAGCCAGCCAGGCCCCCAGGGAAACCTTTTCCTCTGCCAGCGCACAGCCAGCCTCTGATGGGTCTGCTCAGGTGATTGAGCTCTTGGTTGCTGCAAGAGCTGCCTTGTTGGGCTGGACACTGGGGGCTGGACATTCCCTTGGGGTGAGAGGCCTTGGGCTGGCCATGGCTGCCGTGGTTGCTATGGCTCTTCATCTTGTCCGTCCTTGGAAAGGGCAGCTTCTTTGCACATCCTGTGCCCTGCAGGAGATGGCCTTGGTTTCCAGGAGGGCCACTGGAGTAAGGAAGAGTGATGTCTGTGAACGTGACCCCGTGGAGTGGCTTCCAGTCAGAGCCCAAAGGGGTCTTGGAGGTACTTTAGCAGGAACAGGGCAGCTTGCCTCAGGGCCTTTGCATGGGCTGTTTCCTCTTCCTGTCTGGCTTTCTCCAAGGGCACACAGAAAGGGGGACGGAGCCCCCAGCAGCTCTCAGGGTGTCCATGTATTTTTTATACCAGAGTCTCTGACATCTGTATTCTACAAGCCATCTTCTATAAAGTTTAGACTTCCAATAATTGCCTTTTGCAAAAGAGCCATCATGTGGGGCGGGCCATGCAGGTGTCCACTCTTTGGAAATGATCCGAGAGGCCGGCCTCCCCCAACCAAGGATGTGGCTGGGGGAGGAGGGACCTGCTGGGTCCCTCTGCATCTGTGGCTCTGTGCTTCTGGAGCCCAGCAAATGCCTGCACCACCGTCCTGCTCAGCAGGTGCTCACTCTGTGCACTTGGTGATGGAGATGTGCATACGAAGGGTGTTTTATGACTAAAGCACACTTCTTTTATCCCCTCAAAGATCCTTCGGGGGGCGGCTGGGAAAGTCCCCTGGGTCCTGCCCAAAGCAGGCATGGATGTTGCCCTTTACGGCTTATTTCAGGAAACCGAAGCCCAGAGGGATTAGGGACTTGTTTGTTGTCACTCACTTGGTAGGACAAAGCCAGGGGCTCTGGTTGCCAGCCCGCGCCCCGAGGTGGAGGCTCCTGGGCTCTCCTCTCTGGGTTTTAGCCCTTCCCAGCCCAGCTGCTGCCTCTCCCATGTCATCCTGTGTCATCAGGGAATAGCTTCTGCATCGGCTCAGCTACGGTGTTCACCCTCCCTGCCCAACACACAGCCACGAAGGGCTGTGTGCACAGCCTGGGGTCGAGGGGTGGGAAAGAGAAGCCTGTGCATCTCTAGGTGGAGGTGGCTCTGAGGATAACGGAAAGGAATGTTGCCAGGTGAGTTCTGTCCCTCCGCAGGCAACAGAAATGGGGAAAGCCGGCTGCCTGCAAGGCCTGCTGGGACGCGGACTCTGGACGCATTCATGGGTTCTCCAGGGAGTGGCGAAGGAGCCCTTGGCTGCCCACGCATCTAATGAGCTGCTCCATTTCCTGGAGACGCTAAGCCGTGCTGTGCACACCCTCCCCAGACAGCAGATTGTGTGAAGGAGAGATGTGAGAGTTGCTCCCCAGGCTCTCGGGGTGAAGAAGCGCAAGGGCTCCTGCCACTTGCCCTGGGCCCTTGTCCAATGCCTGCTATTTTACCAGAGGACAGAAGAGGAATCTTTCTGATTAAAGGTGTAAAATGTGCATTTGCTGGGTCCTGAAGTTCGATCTTACTCTGCAGGCCTCTGCACCTCTATGTCCTGCTGACATCCATGGTCACGTCCCATCTTTGGGGATGTTCAGTTGACCATGGTCACTGCCCCCACCTGCACCTGCCTGGGGTGTGTCCTTTTTCCAAGAGTTTTGTCTTGCAGGTGATGGAGGAGACTGATTGATATGAGAAGCGTGGAAACCAATCAGTGGCTTGATTAAGAAGGTCCTCACCAGCACGTGTCCAGAGCCAGGGGCAGGGACCATCCTTCTGGGTGCCACAGGCCGGCCAGGCCACTCAGCAGAGCAGAGATGCCTCTTCCATATTCGTGGTCCCACACAGCATCCCTGCCAAATTTTCCCAATTTACAAGTCAACAAAATTTTTCTAAGTGTCAGTTCTGCCCTGTGGCCAGGCTGCTAGACACAAAAATGTGTTCTACTGGCTGTGTGGGCCTTCCCCAGCAATGGAGGTGGGGGCTGCAGGGAGAGGGGGCACCACACCTGGCTGCCCCAGGCTGTTTGTTAATGAGCTGTGCATGATAGCTCACAAGCAGGACACTGGCCCATAACAGGTGTGAACTGTTCTGAGTGGGTCCTCTTCCCACGGTCCTCACACCCCAGGGACAGGTGTGGTGCTGGGGGAAGCTGCCCTCTACCAGGTGGGCCCCAGAGTGAAGAACCTTCCCCTTCTGGACACAAAGCAAACCAGCTGCTGCCTCCAGGGAGCTCACGTTATACTAGGAAGAAAAACAGACACAAAGACAGCTAACTGGCACCAGGTGCTAGAGGAACAGTAAGGCCAGGCCCGGTGGGAAGACAGAGCAAAGACAGCAGAGGCACCCTCTGAGCTGAGAGATAGAAAAAGCCCATGGCCATAGACAGCTGAGCTGAGACATAAAGGCAGAGAAGGGACAGATCACACAGAGATCCGGGGGACAGAGGGTGTCCCAAGAAGAGGGAGCAGTAGGTGCAAAGGTCCTGAGGCAGGAGTGTGCTTGGAATGTCCCAGGACAAGGAGAGGCAGTGGAACCAGAGCCATGGAACCCTATAGAATTTGATCCAAGTTGATGGAACCCATTGGACACCTCTGAGCAGAGCAGTGACACGGCCTGGGTTGGGTGCTAGGGTTGAGCAACAAGGAGGTACTGGGATGGAAGGCTGTGAGGAGAGCAGGTTCAGAGGGGAAACTGGGCGTTTGGCTTTGATGGGTGGTGTCAGAGTTGCTCCTGAACACTGGGGTACCACTTGGCTTCCCTGGGAGCCCCCCTGCAGACTTCTCCAGGGACCCCATCCAACCTGGGTGGTCTGCTGGCCTGACCCTTGGGGACCAAGTCTGGGGCCCTCCAGTGTTTGCGGGTTGGGGAAATGGTGAGGAATGGACTCAGGATCCCAGGAAGGGTGGGGGAGGGGCCCAGAGCAGAGGGGGCCTGGGGGTCTGTTGGCAGCTCACAGCCCAGTCCCCTTCCAGGGTTGACCTCCCAGGGTCAGCCTGCATCTGATGACTTGTCAGCATGGGGAGACAAGTCAACGCCCTCAACGGGGATGACCCCAAAGGTCATCGTGGCTCCAGAGCTCCTCGTGGGGTTTGCAGCCCCTTAGTGGACCCCAACTTCTTCCCTGCCCCATTCTGCCCCCACAGGGTGGTGCTGATACTCCCTCTGAACTGGACTGGACAGAGTCCCTCCTAGAATTTTGGAAAGTAACCGTTTTGGAACTAGGGTCTTTGCAGGAGTAATTAGTCAAGATGAGGTCACACTAGAGTAGGTGGACCCTTAACCCTGTGACTGGCGTCCTCATTAGAAGAGGGACGTTTGGACAGAGGCACAGGGGGAGAAGTCACGTGAAGACGGATGCAGAAATGGGAGGATCCGTCTGCAAGCCGGGGGTCACCACGCATGTCTTCACATCAGAAGCTGCAGAGACACCTGGAGCAGACCCTCCCTCCGCGTTCCTGCAGGGACCACCCCTGCAGCACCTTGACCTCGGGCTTCTGGCCTCCAGTGCCGAGAGCATAAAGTTCTGTTGTGTAAGCCTCCAGGCTGTGGCCCTTTGTCACGTGGCCTGGGAGCCCAACACCCTCTCCCGTGGCAGCCAGAGCAAGGATGAGGGGTATGGCTTCGAGGTGGGGGTGCCAAGCACATCTGTATCCCTGTGGGGCGGCCAAGTGTGGCAGGGTGGCCGCCCTCTTGAGCACAAGCAGCCCCAGGGGGGCTCTGAGCATGCGGCGTGCAGAGGGCAGGAGGGCGGAGGGCCAGGGCAGCCACGGTCCTGGGGGTAGGTGGGGCCCTGCAAGGAGACAGTCCTGTCATTGACGTTCAGGCTCCTCCCCCAGGTCAGAGCCTCTCTGCTCCTCCAGGAGGCCTCGGTTCTACTGGGTGGAAGGAGACAGACCCAGCATGGGCAAGAGAGGGAGGCCACAAGGCACAGAGGGACACGTCTGTGCAGGTGGGTCGGAGCCACGCTCACCCCCAGGCAGGCGCGTGCGCAGCCACTCAAGTTCTGCGGTGGCAGAAATCTGCATCTGAGTGAGGGGCGGTCACCGGGGCACAGCACTCTTGCGTTCCTCTCCCCCGTCCTGGAGGCTGCGTGCCCCTCCTCACTGGTGCCTCCCGCCCCCGCCCCCAGGGGCCCTCTGCCAAGGACATGAGGTTCAAGATGCTGGTAGCTTTCCCAGGGCCCCCCTCCGCCGAGGGAGCCCTGAGACTGTGGTGGCAGAACCCCCCCCGTCCCCCCAGCCCTGAAATTCCAAGAGATCCTGAGGTGAGTGTGTGAAGAGCCCAGGCTGGATCCTGCACATTTTTATGGAAAGGATCCTTCGTGTCGGGAGTTCCCCTTCTCCGTGGACATGCACTCAAACATCAGCTCAGCGCATCTGATGAGAATACACCTGATCTGGTCTGGGTTGGGGACAAATCTCGCGACCAACCCTGGTGGCCCCTGCACACAGCGCCCCGTGCCTTAACGAGGCTCGACCACCTGAGCAGCTGACCCCTGGAGCACAGAGAGCGGGCAGCCCAGGGCGGGAGCTGGGAGAGGCCAGCAGGTTGGGGGATGGACTTCAGACCCGATCAGCTGTGGGTGGTGTCCATGACTGACTTCTGGCACCTCTGGGGTGGGCAAAGGATCCGGGGTCTGTGTCTCTCCCCCACCTGGCAAAATGTCCAAAACCTTCTCTCGGCTGAACCTGGCAAAGACCCTCACGGTCGTTGGCAAAGGGAGCCAGACCAGTGTCCTGGTTCCCCCATGGACATGTGGCTCTCCTGCCACCAGGGTGTGCACCCCCCCAGATGCTGCAAACACCCTGGTGCCCCAAGGGGAGAAGCCCCCTCCCTGCTGCAGCACCCTGCCTCTGTCCCGCGGCTCTGCAGGCCCGCTGACTTCGCCTCCGCAGTGTGGCTCTGGGCTGGAGCTGGCTGCACCCGGCCTGCCGATTCCCTCAGCCAAGTATGCCCATTTCTTCGAGCCAGAGATTTTATGACTCAAAGGATTAGAAGCTGTTATTCCAACCCACCCTGGAGCACTCTCTTCTGATTTTATGGTAAGCCTCACTAATAAACTATTTAAAACATATGTTAATTGTGTTTGTTGTCTCCTTTATTATCATATGTATCATTAAGGATGTGGCTTCCCCTGGAATCTCAGGCCCTCCAGCCTCTCCCAGCTGTGTGTGTGCAAATTCGAGTGTGTCCGTGTGCACCTGTGTGTGTGTACATCCGAGTGTGTCCATGTGCACCTGTGTGTGCAAGTCCGAGTGTGTCCGTGTGCACCTGTGTGTGTGCACATCCGAGTGTGTCCATGTCCACCTGTGTGTGCATGTCTGTGTGTGTTCACACCTGTGTGTCCGTGTGCACCTGTGTGTGTACATCCGAGTGTGTGTGCACCTGTGCGTGTGCACCTGTGTGTGTCTGTGCGCGCCCGAGTGTGTGCACCTGTATGTGTGTGTGCACCTGTGTGTTCACACCTGTGTGTCTGTGTGCACCTGTGTGTGTTCACACCTGTGTGTGTGTGTGTGTTTGTGTTTTCCCACCTGCACGGAACATCTGCCTTTTCAAACCAGAAGAAACACTTGTAGGGCCTGTGTGAGCATTCGGGTGCTCGTGGAAGGAGGAATAGAGGCAACCCCTATGCCTCGCCTCCCCTGAAACAAAAGCAGGAAATGACCAGACAGAACCTCTGGATGAGGTTCACGGCGTTTCATCCTGGGGTTTATTTTGAGTCGGCTACAGGTAGATCATTATTTCTCCTCCTGGGTTTCAGACTGTTTGGGAAAAGCAAGTGTGCAGCCTGCAGGACTTCGAAATCAAGAGAGCACCCATCACTGCCCTTTGTCTGAAAGGAGCGAGAGTGGGGTGCTGGGAAGAGAAGTCCGAATGGGGGGTGCAGGGACCAGGTCTTTAGGGCTAATGGGGGCAGGAGCCGTGCCCTCCACCTGTTGTCTTGAAGGGCTATCCCTGTATCGGGGCCTCGCTTTGAGCTGTGATGTGTCCCCTTGTGTGGTGGCCAGCCCAGGGCAACAGGTCACCTGGGTTCACCTGCCCTTAGAAGGTGGACCAAGCCCAGCATCCTGATTTTATTCCACTCAGAGCAGACCCATCTGGCCCTGTGCGTCTCAGGAAGCTGCAGGCTGTCCTCCAGGGCTGGGGGAGGGGCAGAAGCATGAAGCTGGGGGAGCAGGCAGCCAAGGGGGGGGTTGAAGCTCACACAGAGACAGAACGTGGGGTGACCCTGCAGGGTACAGTGAGGCATGGGATGCCCAGGAGGGTGGCTGTGGACTGGCTCTCTCAGGTAAAACTCAGCACGACGCCATCTCAGTGATGGATCCAAAGGCATGAACTTGCTGAGGTTTGGGGTGCTGGGTGTTGCCCACCCTGTGCAGGGAGTGGCCTGAGGTCCCGTAGCCCAGGCAATCCCCACCAGGAAGCGGCCACACTGGCTTCCAGCTGGGCTGGAACAGGGCGGAGGGCTGGATGTTCCCGTGGACCGACTATGTCCACAGCAGATGCGGCTCTGCGTGTGCACGTGCCCAGCCTGTTCTACAACGTGCCACATAGCGGGCATGGGGTCTTTCTGGAGGGCCCCGGGTTGGTGAGGTGCTGCTTCCTGGTGGAGGGGCCGGGCCAGCACCCTGCTGCTCCATCGCCCCATCCCTGTCCCACTCAGGGCACCCCAGCTGCACGTGCAGAATGAGGGAGCAGCACAGGCTGAGGGGTCATTTACCTGTGTGCAGTGAGTTCCCAGGGGCAGTGCGATGGCCCAGGCGAGCCGGGTTCTTCACGGTCCAGGGGGGACGGCCCTGTCTGCCACGTCCAGGCCTGCTCGGGGCCAGGAGTGAAGCACTTTTTCTCCAGGTGAGAAAACACTGTATGCTCCCTGTGCCACGTCCCCTTGCTGGGACCTCAACTCTGGGATCAAAAATGGTTTGCAAAGATGTATCTGGATGCACTGGGGAGGGGACTGCAACGTGCCTCTGGGGTGGATCCAGGCTGGACACTTCACGGCCTGGGAAGAAGCAAGCACAGAAACAACCCTTGAATTCAGGCTTCCTCCCACACCAGAGCCCAGCCCCTCACTCACGAGTTCAGGTGAGGATGAACACCTGGCCAGGAGAAGTTTTGGCCTGAACCTGGCACATCACAGGTTCCAAGCAGGGGCCCCACTGTTCCCAGTACTGAGTAACAAGTGTTCCCAGATGCTCCAGGTGGGAGGTTAGCAGGTGGGGGAGACAGGAGGCCTGTGCCCTCCGCATGTGGGGGAGCGAGGGAGGCTGTCGGGGCCGGGCTGCAGCGGTGCAGATGCCCACCCAGGCTGGGGCAGGTGATTGCCAACCGGCACCCCAGAGCAGTGCATCAGGGAAGTATGCGTGGGCGTTAGGCAGTGTGTAAACACCAGCAAACCCTGTACAAGTAATTGATTAGTGACTATCATTGTAATTGCAGGGTGATCACATGGTTATCTCTGCTCTGCAAATTAAAGTGTTACTATGAGGTTGAACAATTATGCAGGGTAATTAGACCCCGATTCACATGCTAACTCTGGGTAAATAATCAGGTAATCCATAGCATGCATAGTTACTGTACAAATAGGGCGTCGTTATTAGCAGGTAATTATATACTGATGGGAGATGGTTGGCCTTGCACACGGGTCCTGTCTTTAACTTCCCTATAGCTTCCCTGTGCACAAGCAGACCCCGGGAGCAACACTGCTTACCCAGCGGGAGGCGCAGGCGACCTCCCATGGTGGACCCAGCCGATGGGGCCAATTTCCAGGAAGTTGTTCTCCTCCTAATACCCAGGGATTACGGCAGAGCTGGCTGCCAGCTGGAGGACGTGACACAGAAAGGCATCTGTCTCTGCCACACCTGAGGCAAAAAGCCAGCCCACCTCTACTCACCTGGGAGCCCCCAGACTGTTCCTTTCACCTGTGGTGGCAGCTTGATGAGGACCCAACAGGTAACCGTCCGTGTGTTCATCGCTGCGCCCAGGTTCCTGCAAAGAGGCCGGCTCACAGCAGGTGGGTGCCCGTGGGCTGACCCTTCGCTCACTCACTCACACCTCCTGCCTTTGGCGCCCACACCCAGCGGGGTGCCCCATGCACCTCCCTGTGTGCGCCGGTCACCAGAGGCACTGCGCGCAGAGAGTGCGTGTGACCCCAAATTCCCACGTTGAAGCCTGAGTGTGGTGGTGTTGGGCGGCGGGTGCCCACGATGAGGGATCCCCCGCTGTCTCCCCATGGTGCCAGGACCCGGTGCTGGACGTTTGGTGACCCCTGCTTCTACCTGCTCCATGCGAGCGGCTCCCTTCCACAGTCGGCTCCGTGGTAACCACAAAAATACCACAGACATTGCCACGTGTCCCCGACACACATGGTTTGGGTGAGAACCACTGAATTCCTCTCTCGGCCACACTGGCCCACCGCCTGCTTTTATGAATAAAGTTTTACTGGCATCCCGGCCCCATCCTTTACGAGGTGTCTACGGTGGGTTTCAGCCTACAACCGTGGAGCTGGGTAGCGGCCACCCATACCATGTGAAACATTTATTGTCTGGCAGGAAATGGTGGCAGACTGCTCCAGACGGGGGTGTTACTAGCTGAAACCAATAGCTCTGGGGAATTGGAAAATGGATTGTGAGTGACCCAGGGGTTTGATAAGCTAATTAAGTTATTTCTAATACACAGTGGATGCTTTAAACTCATTAAATGTATTAAAAAGCAGGAGAGGAAGTGCTCATAAACCATCTGGGAGCGGACAGGGCACCACGGCCAAGACCACCGTGGGAGCCCCCAGCGGCGTGCTCTGCTTGCAAAGTGGGGGCTGGCTTCTCCCAGACAGATGCACGGACCTCCTGTCTCTCTGGCCCAGTGACCCGCACACACGCGGTGCTCCACGGAGGCCCTCGTGGACCGGCAGGCCCCACAGCAGCGGAGCACGTTCTTAGCCCGAAGGCCCAGGGGTTCGGAGAGACCAGCCGGCTGTGTGCATTTTCACCAGGCTCTGGGCACGGAGCTTGGCTGGGTCTTGCCACCAGCCGCAACTCTTCCAGCCCCTTGGCTAATCGCTCAGTCCCCTCGGCCCCGAATGCCCTTCTCAGGGCTCTCCTCCCCGGCAGCACTTGGGGGATGGAAGTCCTGCCTGTGTGATCTTGAGAGGTCCCAGCCAGCTCCGGAAACTCGCTCCTCCCTCCAGGACAGGGTCTGTTCTCTGTGGACACACTGTTCTCCCTACCAGCCTGGGGTCCAGTGACCGTGAGGACTGTGTGTGGCACGCCCCATGTCCCCCCTCGGGCATGCTTGTGCGTCTGATGTGGGCTGGATTCTCTGGGTCCTCCAAGACAGGACACCCTGGTCCCGAGGAAAGAACACCCGTCCCCCGACACGCAAGTGGGGATCTGAGCAAGCACCTGGGCGCCGGGGCTGACCCTGGGGGCCACACAGCCCCCCGCAGCCCCCTCTCTGCTGGCCACGGCCCCGCCAGCCCTTCTCCCCGCACAGGCCCCCCCCCGAGACCCCAGGGAGATGCAGAGAGGAGCCTGTGTAGGGGCTTCCGCGGGGCTGTCCGCTGAGCCCTGCGGGCAGTGAGAGGAACATTCCAGAGCCGTGCCCTGTAATTCAGTCGGAAAAAGACACAAAGAGAAGGTGAGTATTGCTCTAAATTAGACCAACTGCTTCCCTTCTGTCGGGCGTGGGTGGCTCCAGGGCGCTGGCGATCTCGCACTGGGGGGGGGGGGGGGTCAGGCGTCTCCACCAGGGGGGTAATAAAAACAGGCAGGGATCTTTGGAAATCACACCTGCAGGCGGCTGACTCTGGCTGGCGGGGGCCAGGCGGGACTACTGCGGGGGGGGCTGCAGGGCAGGTGAGCGGGGCCGAGTGGGAGGCCGAGCCAGGCAGGGAAGGGGCGGGCAGAGCCTGGACACTGGGGAGCCGGGTGCAGGGGCTCTCCCTGTGGGGACAGCTCACACCGGGAGGGCGAATGGACAGCTGGAGACGCGCAGCCACATGGCCACAGGATGGCAGGATGTGGGCTCGTGTGTGTTCCGTTCCTCGTTTAAGCATTTTCCAAGATGACATTCCTGAGGGGCCCTGGCCCTTCCCAGCGCTCCCGCCGTCTGGGTGGTCCCTCCCTCATCGGGCTGAAGAGCCGGTCGGCCGACCCAAGGAGGTTGTGGAGAAGTTGGTGTCCTCGTCCTTGGCTGGAGGGTTGCAACCGGGCAGCCGCGGTGGGAACAGTCTAGCCGGCCTCAGCAATGTCCTCATAGAAATACCGCGGGACCCGGCAATTCCATTCCCGGGTGTACACCCCAAAGAATTGGAAACAGGCTTGTATGGACTGAACTGTGTTCCCCCAAAGTTCAAGTGTGAGGTCTTAACCCCCAGGACCTCAGAGCGTGACGTTGCAGTGGAGATAAGGCCTTTTCAGAGGTGATTACATTAAAATGTGTTCGTTAGGGTGGCCCTAACCATACCAGGCTTGTGTCCCTGTAAGAGAGGAGGACACAGACTCGCACAGAGGGGTGAGGACCAGGGAGAGGCGGCGTCTACGCGCCCAGGAGGGAGGCCTCAGAGGAAGCCGGCCCAGCCACGCCTGGACCTTGGACTCCCAGGCTCCAGACTGCGAGACCATAAACATCTGCTGTTCAACCAGGAGGTGGTATTTTGTACAGCAGCTCAGCGAGCTGGCTGCGTGCGGGATCTCAGAGAGGCGTCTGCACACCCTGGGTCACAATAGCATCATTCATGACCGCCGAGATGTGGCAACAACCCAGCGCCCCTCAACAAATGCACAGATGAACAAGATGGGGTCGGTCTGGATGCGGAATATCCTTCTGTCTGGGAGGGAAGGAGACCGACACCTGCCACGGCGAGCGGCCTCACATGGGTGAAGTGAGCCCGTCACACGAGGACAAAGGCTGAGCCGCTGCACTCGGACATGGCCCCCCGTCAGATCACGGGGACAGAGAGGCGACGGTGGGGCCGCGGGCGGCGGGGGGACGGCTGATGGGGCCGGGGCTTCCCTCCGGGGACAGAGACATGCCTGAGACAGGAAGTGGTGCTTTGCACGACCTCACAAACCTGCTAAATGCCACTGAGTTGTTCACGTCGAAGCAGCTCATTTACTGAGGTTCAACTCAGTAAATAGCTGAGGTGTTGAAGGTCGGCACCACCCCTCAGAAGCCCCTTCACCCCAGCCCCCTGCAGGACGCCCGCAGTTGGGGCGCAAGGCCCAGCGCATGAGAGGATGGCCCGCAGAGGGTGTCCTGTCTCCGAGGCAGGATCCCCATCACAGGGCACGTCCAGCCTCACCACCATCCCCGAGCTGTCCCCGCTTTTCCTCTTCTGCTGGAATACTGGCCCGAGAACAGGCTTCTCCCGGGGAGGCGAGCCGGGCAGCATCCGCGGGGCGAGGGAGCTTCCGCGGGGCCCCGGGGACTCCTGCCCACTGGCAGGTGGGGTCAGCCTCTCCGGGGAGAAGCCCGCCAGCCGTGGGGAAGCGCACAGGGCTGCCCCCAGACCAACTCTCGTGTGGAACCCTGTCTGGTGACTTCTTGCTCTTGCCTCCAAGCACCCGGCCGATCGGCGTCATTTCTAGTCCGTAGTGGTGTTTGCAAGGGCCTCCAATCTGTGCCTGCTGCACACTGACCGGTGACCCCGAGAGACACGTCCGCCTGGAGCCTGTGAAGGGGACCTGGTTTGCAGATGTAACGAAGGATTCCGAGATGAGGCCGCTCTGGATCTGGGCGACCCTAAATCCAATGACAGGTGTCCCGGTGAGAGAAAGACACAGACGAGAGACAGAGACACAGAGAGACAGAGACAGAGATAGAGAGACAGAGACAGAGATAGAGAGACAGAGACAGAGATACAGAGAGACAGAGACAGAGATACAGAGAGACAGAGACAGAGACACAGAGAGACAGAGACACAGAGACAGAGATAGAGACACAGAGAGACAGAGACAGAGATAGACAGAGACAGACACAGAGAGACAGAGACAGAGATAGAGAGACAGAGACAGAGACACAGAGGAGGACTGGGGGGCAGCTGCCAAGGCGACCTTCTGCTCTGATCTTCCCCTAAGCTGTCTCAGCCTCGGCTTTGTGGTCACGGCTCCACCTGTGGCCAGAGGATCAGGTCCCCCCACCCAGCAGGGCCTTGCGGCTGCAGAGGCGGTTTCTGAGGCACACCGGGCCAACCCGGGTCAGGCGCTCCCCGAGTTCTGACCTTTCCAACCCCCCATTTGCCCCACCTTCCACGCCCCGGGGAGCTGACAGCCGCCCTAAGACCCTGCTCCCACCCCAGCACAAGATTTTGGGAGCAAGCTGCAGGCTGTGGGGGAGATGATTATGGGAAGGCAAACAGGAATTCCCTCAAAAATGTACTGCTGTGTGAGCGGGGGAGCAGGACTGACCACGGAGCCACAGAGAGGCAGGGACGTGCGTCCCATGACTGTGGCAGCCTGGGCTGAGCTATGCAGGCCTCACAACTAGGACCCATGGGAAGGATGAGAGAGAAAATGAAATTCAGCACGCATTTTAAAGGACATGAAAATATAAAAAGGAGGGCTGTCAATTGTCTCACATTTTGTTAATTCAATCAGGTGTGCAATTTAAAAATAGCTTTGCCTTTTACTGAAAAGGAAATTAATTAAAATTTCTTACCAAATCCAGCACTGGGGAGAAAATTTGGGACCACGTGGTCCCGGAGAAAGGCTCCCTACACGTCACAGTCCAGAGCTGCTCGGCGCAGCAGGTCCTGAGGGTGAGTTGGGAAGGTTGGCTGGGGGCCGGCATGGGGAGGGCAGGGGGACACAGCTCTGACAGTCATGGGCAGCCTGAGGCCCCGGGAGGGGATCCCGGCAGGTCCGTTCCCAGTCCCTGGGATGTCCTTCGGTGTGGACGCACAGGAGCTTTCTTGCAGGGTGCATGCGGTGCTCCTGCCGCCAGGCCTGGGCAAGCCCTGGGTCTGTCTGTCCTGGAGGCCGAGGCTGGCGTGACAGAGCAGGAACCGGACTAGGGTCCTAGCGCATAATCCACTCTAACCAGACATGCAGACAACCCCGTGCCCATCCACGGGTGGCGGGCAAACAAGAGGGGTCCACCCTTGCAGTGCCCTCTTGTCCGGCCATGAAAAGGAGCGACATGAGGGTGGACACCTGCTACCACACCGATGGGGCCTGAGAACACGATGCTCTGTTCGCACAGGACACGCAGCACGAAGCACAGGGTGTCATCTGATCCCGTCAATAGGAAAGGTCCAGAACAGCAAACCCACAGAGACAGAAAGCAGGTTAAGGGTTGCCCAGGACTGGGGTGGGGGGCATAGCTGGAGGTGCAGGGTTTCCTTCGGGGGATGAAAATGTTCTCAGGTTGGCCATGTGATGGTCGCACAGCTCTGCGAATGGACCAGAAACCACTGATCATACGGCTCCCTGGTATGGGACTCAATAAAGCTTTGAGCAGAATTCAGTGATCTTTTTTCAAAAATGAACTACAATCTAGACAATTGTGGGGCTGCCCAGGGGCTGGGAGAGGCAGAGATTCCTTCTGTGGGCAGCCGAGGGGCCATGTGCTGGACACCTGAGGGGCTCGCCGCAGTGGGCTTGGGGGTGGGTGCCCCTCGGAGCAGCACATTCCCCTGGCCTGAAGGGGCTTTTGTGCTTTCTGCCTATTGGGCTCAGACAGCACGCACTCCCCTCCCGCCTCGGAGACCCCTGGCCTCTCCCCTCTCCCCACGGAGACCCCCTGGCCTCTCCCCTCTCCCCACGGAGACCCCTGGCCTCTCCCCTCTCCCCACGGACACCCCTGGCCTCTCCCCTCTCCCCAGGGAGACCCCCTGGCCTCTCCCCTCTCCCCAGGGAGACCCCTGGCCTCTCCCTTCTCCCCACGGAGACCCCCTGGCCTCTCCCCTCTCCCCACGGAGACCCCTGGCCTCTCCCCTCTCCCCACGGAGACCCCTGGCCTCTCCCCTCTCCCCAGGGAGACCCCTGGCCTCTCCCTCTCCCCAGGGAGACCCCCTGGCCTCTCCCTTCTCCCCACGGAGACCCCTGGCCTCTCCCCTCTCCCCAGGGAGACCCCTGGCCTCTCCCCTCTCCCCACGGAGACCCCTGGCCTCTCCCCTCTCCCCAGGGAGACCCCCTGGCCTCTCCCCTCTCCCCAGGAGACCCCTGGCCTCTCCCCTCTCCCCAGGGAGACCCCCTGGCCTCTCCACTCTCCCCAGGGAGACCCCCTGGCCTCTCCACTCTCCCAGGGAGACCCCTGGCCTCTCCCGTCTCCCCACGGAGACCCCTGGCCTCTCCCCTCTCCCCACGGAGACCCCTGGCCTCTCCCCTCTCCCCACGGAGACCCCTGGCCTCTCCCCTCTCCCCACGGAGACCCCTGGCCTCTCCCCTCTCCCCAGGGAGACCCCTAGCCTCTCCCCTCTCCCCAGGGAGACCCCTGGCCTCTCCCGTCTCCCCACGGAGACCCCCTGGCCTCTCCCTTCTCCCCAGGGAGACCCCTGGCCTGTCCCCTCTCCCCAGGGAGACCCCCTGGCCTCTCCCTTCTCCCCAGGGAGAACTCTGGCCTCTCCCCTCTCCCCAGGGAGATCCCCTGGCCTCTCCCCTCTCCCCAGGGAGACCCCTGGCCTCTCCCTTCTCCCCACGGAGACCCCCTGGCCTCTCCTCTCTCCCCACGGAGACCCCTGGCCTCTCCCCTCTCCCCACGGAGACCCCTGGCCTCTCCCCTCTCCCCAGGGAGACCCCCTGGCCTCTCCCTTCTCCCCACGGAGACCCCTGGCCTCTCCCCTCTCCCCAGGGAGACCCCTGGCCTCTCCCCTCTCCCCACAGAGACCCCTGGCCTCTCCCCTCTCCCCAGGGAGACCCCCTGGCCTCTCCCCTCTCCCCAGGGAGACCCCTGGCCTCTCCCCTCTCCCCAGGGAGACCCCCTGGCCTCTCCACTCTCCCCAGGGAGACCCCCTGGCCTCTCCACTCTCCCCAGGGAGACCCCTGGCCTCTCCCGTCTCCCCACGGAGACCCCCTGGCCTCTCCCCTCTCCCCACGGAGACCCCTGGCCTCTCCCCTCTCCCCACGGAGACCCCTGGCCTCTCCCCTCTCCCCACGGAGACCCCTGGCCTCTCCCCTCTCCCCAGGGAGACCCCTAGCCTCTCCCCTCTCCCCAGGGAGACCCCTGGCCTCTCCCGTCTCCCCACGGAGACCCCCTGGCCTCTCCCTTCTCCCCAGGGAGACCCCTGGCCTGTCCCCTCTCCCCAGGGAGACCCCCTGGCCTCTCCCTTCTCCCCAGGGAGACCTCTGGCCTCTCCCCTATCCCCACGGAGACCCCTGGCCCCTGCTGTGTAGGCTAGCCAGCACCCTTCTCCTCACCAAGCTGATACTTTTTGGGCAGCTTCCTCAGGGTTTTGGGCAGAATTTGTTCCCTCCCATGACACTGTGGGCTCGAATCTCATTCTTCTTTCTCCAGCCCAGGTGGACGGAGGAGTGGCCAAGGCTGGACAGAAGGGTGGATGCTGTCTCTATGCACAGACCTGGCTGTTTGATGGACAGAGACATCACTGAAAGGACCTGCAGAGGGAACGGAACAGAATAGCTGCCAAGGTGCCCTCCCTGGGCTGCTGTGCATGTTAGGGTGAGGCCAAGGACCCCCACACTGAGAAGGCAGTCAGAGGGAAGGGGCAGGGGGCCTCCACGAATGTCTCAGCAAGGAGAAGCTCCCCTTCTCTCCTGATCCTGGGACCACCCTCAGATGTCCACATCTACTCAAGAAGTCTGCACACACCCTGTGCCCAGAGCCAAACTCTGAGGGTCGCTGGACACAGGGAGGAAGGGAGAAGTGGTGGACCGGCCCCAGTCCCCAGTGAGGAGAGGGGGCCCTGAGACTTCAGCGGCTCTCCGTGGACTGGGCGGGGTCACCTCCAACACCCACCAGCAGAGGGAGGTGCCCACCTTCCTGCCTCCTCTTGGGGGCTGTGGCACTCAGACTCTCTGAAAGCATATTTGTTCAACGCAGCATATTGCACATGATTAGATTTTAATTTCAATACACTTTGTTAAAAATAGATTGGCTCTCACCAAGAGCAGGGCCACAGGAAGGGGCTTTAAACAGCTCATCTTTGGAATATTAATAGCATGGAAAATGTTATTAGAATAATTTTTCATCATGAATAATAAATTAATAGAATAATTTGGTAGTGCCATGTGACAGCCGGATAAGGGTGGGCTTTGTTCTAACAGAGTGGGGAAGGGGATTTGTGGCGTGGGCAGCGCAGAGCCCCTGGGGCTGAGTGGGACAGGCATTAACCAGGTAAGCGGTCTGCAGGGATGGATGACTCCAAAACACATCTAGGGTGGTGGACAGGGCTGGGGACCAAATCCCAAGGAGTGTTTTAAGATGAACAAATGAGGCCTAGATTCGAGACCAACCCTGACCAGTTCTTTATTTATACCCTAAGAAAAGCTGAAAAGTGTTTTGTGTTCTGGTAAGACACCATATCCATGTGGGCTTGACCTTGAAAGTGGAGATGCAGGTGTGAGTTGACCTTGAAGGTGAAGGTGCAGATGTGGGCTTGACCTTGAAGGATGAGCTGCAGGTGTGGAGTTAACCTTGAAGGTGGAGGTGCAGGTGTGGAGTTGACCTTGAAAGTGAAGGTGCAGGTGTGAGTTGACCTTGAAGGTGGAGGGACCACCTGCACACGGAGTATCCAGCAGATTCTTGTTAGCCTCTTAGCCAACGCTGAGGCCTGAGTGAGGGTAGTGGGACTCCTGGGGAGGTTTTGGTGTGTGTACCCCAGCAGGGGCTTGCCAGACAGTTTGGCCTGAAGACAGGGGCCTCTGGTCCCACCCAGGCTGTAGCTCTGCCCTGAGCCACTCCACGCCTTCTTTGGGGGCCGTCCTGAAAACTCCCAGGGAGAACTTGGGCCTGCAGGTCTGTGAGGCAGGGTCTCAGGTGGGCAGGACCTGCTGAATGAGCAGGAAGCAGGTGTGGCTCCTGCAGGGGGTATGGGTGGAGGACAGGGTGTAACCCCTTGTCCACTGTGCCCCCCCCCCACTGATGCCACCAGTCGGGGCCAACCAGGGTGTCTCAGGCTGGATGTAGACAGTTTCTGTGACACACGTACGCGTGCCTGGTGTGTGTGCGTGCGTGTCTGCACACGTGTGTCAGGGAGGCAGCTGCTGGTGCTCAGACCTCAGCCTCTCAGCTAGGACTGCGGGCTGGGGAGAGGCGCTCCTCACAGAGCATCTTTGTGTGAGCCCAGACTTCTACCCACGTCTGTGAGCCACGTGATCACCTGCGAAGAGCGCCTGCGCCCGGCCTGTGGCATCAGCCTCTCTTTTCTATCATGTCTTAGCTTGCAACTGACAATTAATGCTCGAAAGAACACGAAATGGAGGAGAAATTACAGCAATTTATCAACTGAAATTATAGGTGTAGACACATGTCAGCAGTGGAAACAGTTTCTATCAAAATTAAAGTATTTAGAGATTTTCCTCAAATTTCAAATCATGCAGATCCCATTTTCCGGGACGCTGCAGCTCTGTGGTTTTGATTACAGGATTGCCCAGCAGCCGCGTGTGGTGCAGTCGGGATTCAGCCCCCCGCCCCCCACAGCCGCTCCCTCAGCCGCCAGCTCACGGGCGTCAGGGCTCAAGTCTGGGAACCAGGCAGGCCGGTCCCCAGGAGGGGCCCCTCCCTGTGCAGAGATGAACAGAGATGCACAAACAGGCCACACCGATCCCTGATGGTATTGGTCGTGGGGCACACGGCCACCTCCTTGCACCGTGGCTATGCATGTCGGGGGGCTTCGGGCAGAGCAGACTGTTGCTGTGAGCCACGTCCCCTCGAGACGGCCTTCCCCGGCCTGGGAGTCCCCGGAGCCCATGCTGAAGTGCAGATTCTCAGGCAGGAGGTTGGATTCTGCATTTCTAACAAGCTCCCAGGTGTAGCAGGAGCTCCAAGGAATGGGCCTCAGGCCTGGGCCTTTCCCTGCCCAGGACCCACCTGAACCGGGCACTGCTGCGCACGACCCCAGCCAGCTACCCCCCATGGAGCGGGAGGCCAGGACTGACCTTGGCCCTGAGTCCTGCTGTCAGGTCACTCCTACCTGGAGCCAGGCCTTGCAGTTTGGCCTCTGGCCATTAACTCTGGGAGGTGGACATGGCTCAGAGCTCTGTCCCCATGCCATGGGCACTGTCACTTAATTTCAAAGTAATTGATGTCAAATTGGGTACCGAGGCCCCCTGTGAAATGCCTAATGAATTCACCGTGATTAATGGTATTCTAAGCCCAGGACAGCGGCCAATCATACCTGCCACTCCTGAGGAAGGTTAAGCAGGCCAGGGATGCCTGCAGAACCAGGTGGGGGCAGAGAGCAGAGTCTTGCCTGCGCACCAGCCCCAGCGTCTCAGCCCCCAACCACAGACCAGGTAATGAATCTGGGTTCCTGCTGCACCCCAGCAGGGAGGTGGGGAGCAGGATTCCTGGAAGTAGAAGAAATAGTGGGGGAGGGGTGGGGTGGGAAGGATGGCTCCCCAGCCCAAGGCCTTTCCAGGCAGGTCTGGGGGCCTGTCCCCACTGCTGCTCCCAAGTCTCCAGCTCTGAGCATCTTGCTGTGGCTCCCAAGCCCTCTAAAATAGATGATCCTAAGCTCCGGGGTGAGGGGGGCAGGAGATCTTAGGAGAAAGGAGCTGATTCGGGGTCACAGGCTCTTGATGGTCTCCACCTGGTCAGAGACCTTTGACCTTAGAAGACACCAAGGTTGTGGATGCTGGACCTGACAACGCAGTCACCACCCCTTGGGAGGTTCTGGTGGTCTCGGCTGCTTGGGTACAGCTTCCAGGAAGGCGTGACAAGTACCCTCAGAATAGGGGCCGAGCAGATGCTGGTGCGTCCCCTTGTAAGAAACCCCAGACTACGAAAATCCAGATTACTCACCTACCTACCTCTGCCGTGCCCGCGTTCCCACTGGACGGCACCTACCTTAGGGTTTGCTTCCCTCCACCTTTCTGGAAGTCATGCTGCCCAGGTGGGGCTGGGCATACACTCAAACATGGAGGGCCAGGGGCAGACCCCTCTGGCCACCGACAGAAAGGGCGACTGCAGGGAGCCAGCACTGGGACCTGAGTGTGGCCACCAAGCCCTTGTCCAGTGCTTCCTTTCTCTGGGCATGTGAGAGGGCCACCTCGTGGTGGACCACCGCATTTCTTCATCCAAGAGAAGGGCCCTTTCAGGAGGAGGGTGGGGGCTGCGTGTTCCTGGGAGCCCATTCTCCTCTTTTCTAGACCCCACCAATCCAGAGGGCGGCAGACGGGGCTGGAGGGTGAGTACTCACGATCAACGCTGATGCCTGAAGGAACCTTTGGGGAGCAGGGGGCAGAGAAGTGAGGGGGAGGGAGTGAGGATCCCTCGGAAAACCCCATTTCCCAAATTTCCCAAACACCACCCCCTGGTATCCCCCAGGAACACGGCAACAGAGCCATCCACCATGACTCTGGAGAACTCGGTTGAGTAAGAGGCGAGACTGGGCATCCTCGCCTTGTTCCCGGTCTTAGAGGGGAGACTCCAGTGCTCAACGTTAAGTGTAGTATTAGTGAACAGTCTTGTGTCCATGCTCTTTACCAACATGGGGAATCCCCCCATTCCTACTTTGCAGAGAGTTTCTATCATGAGCATATGTGGGATTCAGATGCTTTTTCTTCATCAATCGATATTGTCGCAGGATTTTTTTTTCCTTTAGGCTGTTATATGGTGGATTATATTGACTGATTTTCAAATGTTAGAACAGCTTTGCATGTTTAGACTAAATCACACTTGGTCATGGTATATAGTTCTTCTTATGCATTGCTGGAGTCAGTTGAGTAATATTTTCTTGATGGTTTTTGCATCTAAGTTATTGAGAGCTATTGATTTGTAATTGTTTCTTGTTTTGTTTGTTGGGTATTGTCTTTGTATGGTTTTCATATCAGAGAGACAGTGGTTCATAAAATAAAAAATGTTTCTTCCTCTGCTGTTTTCTGAAAGAGATTGTGTTAAGTTGGTGCTCATTCTCTTTAAGATTTGGTAGAATTTTCTAGTGAAAATTTTGGAGACTTCTTTTTTTTTAAGTGGCTTATAAATCACCAATTCATCTTTGATGGCAGTGGGACTGTTCATGCTCTCTCTTTCATCCTGGTTGAGCTTGGGCGGGTTGGTAGTCTGGTCTACAGCATTCCTTTCTTGTCTGTGCCGATATCCACGTTCCATTCCTCATCCTGTGCTTTGGGTCCTCTTTGTTTTTGTCTTTGTCAGACCTCTTAGAAGTTTGTCAAGCTTATTGATTTTCTTTCTTTCTTTTTTTAGGAAACAGCTTTTTGTTGATCCTCTTCATTGTTTTCCTATTTTCAATTTCATTGATTTCTGCTCTTGTCTTTATTATTCCTTCATTTTTCTTGCTTGGGGCTTATTTTTCTCCTTTTTCTAGTTTCTTCAGGTAGGAATTTTAATTGGGTTGTCTTTTTGTTGCTGAGTTATAAGAGCTCTTTATATATCTGGACACGAGTCCTTTTTCAGACATGAGATTTACAAACATTTTCTTCTGGTCTGTAGGCTCTCTTTTCACTTGTTGATAGTGTTCTTTCATGCACAAAAGTTTTTAAGTTTGATGAAGGCCTATTTAATTTTTCCTTTTGTTACTCATGTTTTTGATGTCTTATCCAAGAATCCATCACCACATCCAAGGTCATTAAAATTTACCCCTATGTTTTATTCTAAGAGTTTTACAGTTTTTTTTAAATTTTTTTAAAGATTTTTATTTATTTATTTGACAGAGAGAGACACAGCGAGAGAGGGAACACAAGCAGGGGGAGTGGGAGAGGGAGAAGCAGGCTTCCCGCCGAGCAGGGAGCCCGATGTGGGGCTCGATCCCAGGACCCTGGGACCATGACCTGAGCTGAAGGCAGACGCTTAACGACGGAGCCACCCAGGCGTCCCAAGTTTTACAGTTTTAACTTCTACATTTAGGTCTTTGACACAGTTTGAGTCAGCTTTGCATATGGAGGCAGGAGGTCCTGGTCTGGTCTAACTTCAGGTTTCTGCATGAGGATATCCAGTTGTCCCGGAACCATTTGTTGAAAAGACTATCCTTCCCTACTGAGTGGTCTTGGCGCTCTTGCTGAAAATCAGTTGGCTGTAGACACATGGGCTTATCTCTGGACTCTGAATTCTGCATCACAGGGCCCAGAAGTGTGGTTTTCCATTTGTGTTTGGGCAGAGTGGGGTGAGTATTGCCAGAAAGGTGTTTTATTTTTAAACCATCCTTTTCTTGATCCTCTGGCTGGGGGAATAGGCTTTTCTTAGAGCTTTTTAAATCCATGCCTGTTGGCAGCTCTGGGTTGGGGCTTTGCGAAGTTCTCTCTACACTATATGGGAGGCAATAAGGAAACCCAGGGATCTGACTGCCATGTCATTCCTCCACCCTGAGGTCTCTAGGCAGTCCCTTCTTACAGAGTCTTCCTACACCTGTTGGCTGTATGGCATCCAGGGCTTTTTAGTTGTAGGTGAAGGAATAGGGCAACTCCGTTGCAACAGAACTGAGGGCATTAATTTACCCACTTTTAGTGGCTCTTGGGGTTTTGATTGGGAATGTCATGGATTTATAGGCAATCTGTGTAGTATGGATACCTTCATGCTGTTCAGTTTTTCCTTTTATTTACACGATAAGTCTCTCCATTTAACCAGGTCTTCGTTAGTGGCCTTCACCAAGCTCACGATATGTCCTTGAAGGCAAATTGTTTATAGCTTTTATTACTGATGCAAGTTGAATTTCTTTTCTGTTTTATTTCCTCTTTGGGTATTATTTTACTGATTTTGGTACCCAATCCTATATTTAGCAAATTGCTGAATGCAGGATTAGTTCTCATAGTTTATCTGCATATTTCCCTGAGCTTCTGTGCAATTGTATTTTATGCAAATAAGATATGATGAATCTTCTAAAGTTCCATTATTAATTTATGATGTTTGCTGTACATTTTCCCCCATTGTATTCCTAGCTTGCTGAGCATTGGCCAGCATGCTGAATCTTGTGGGCTCACTTTCTTGCCTCTGTTGAGATGATCACATAGTTCTTCTCCTTTCTGTTGTTAATGTGGTTGACAACAAAGGATTTCTGAGATTAAACCAGCTTTGCATTCCTAGGCATGATGTATTGATTTTTATACGCTGATGGATTTAATTTGCTAGCATTTTCTTTTGGTTCTTGTCCTGTTTTGTTATCAAGATTATACCAGCCCCATGAACTTATTTGGATCATTTCATTCTGTTTCTATGAAATACTTCTAAAGATGGTTATTTCTTATTCCTAGAATGTTCAGTAAAACATGCTTGTAAATCTTGGGTCTAGAGGTGTGGGTGGTGGCAGGGGGCATAGGGGGAGGAAAGGCTCAATTATTGATATAATTTCTTTAGTGGTAATTGGTTTGTTCATTTCTTTTATATATTTTAGTCAGTTTTGCCATGGTTTTTCTATATACTTTATTTGATCCACAGTTTCACATTTATGGATATAAAAGTGCTCAGTGTGATTTATGGTTCAAAAAATTTCTACTGTATCTTCAAACATACACTGTCACAATTTTTCTATCCTATTTTAAAAAGTCCTTCTCTCTCCCCTCCCATTTTTTTCTGTCTGATCAGTTTTATTGGAGGAGGCAGTTCTGGGATTTGCTGGTCTTTCCAGTGCTCTTTTGCTTTTGGCACAATTAATTTTGCTCTTATTTTCTTCTTCTACCTTCTATGGGTGTATTCTCTGGTTCTACTTTTGGCTTCTTGAGTTCAACACTCGACCTATTTGTCTTTATGTCTTTTGATAAATTAATTTAAGGCTCAGAATTTATCTGGTGGCCAACTTGGCTACACCCTACAAGCAAGAATGACAGGAACATCGTTGTTTTAAGGTGATAAATGCTTTAACTGTCTGCTAAGATTTCCTCCTAAACTCATGTGACTCAGAAGCACATTATTGAATTCCTGAGTATCTTTACTGCTCTTTACTGCTGATTTCTAATTTGACTGGTTTCTAATTTGACTGGTTGACTCCCTCAGGGAAGGATTTTGAAAGGCAAGATCTCTGCCCACCCTCCCAGCACCCAGGCCCTGGGCAAGGACACTCCATGCTCACAGAGATTCGTGACTCTGAGTATCTTCAAGATGGGCCAGGGGTGGCTCACTGCCCAGTGAGCTAACAACCAACACCACTGTTTACATTTTAAAATAATGCTTGTTATTTTCAAATCTATGTTATCCATGAGACCAGGTTAATAAAACCCTTATGGGCCCGTTAGTGTATTGAGTTAAGCCATTGTTTGTAGGTAAGTGGGGGCTTCCAGAGCTTCTGGAAACAGAGGGCTCTCCCCTTGCACCTTGTTTACCACATGGCTTGTACAGCAGCCCCTCAATGGAGAGAGGGCATGCAGGCAAACTCCCCCAGCTGCTGCCCAAATTACCACACACTTCAGAGCAGAGGGAACTGCATTAATGAGATTTCACTGTAATGAAAGTGACCTCGGGACTGCGCATGTCTTTAAGTAGGTCCCATGGAGGCCACACCAAGTCCATCACAGATAGCAACCGGATCCGCTGTTATGAAGCTCATCACCTCGGGACCTGGATGCAGACACCAGATGGGGGAGGCAGGTTCGGACATTTTTGTGCTAAAGACATCTTGGCCCCATGGTGGGCCAGGCAGAGGCCAGGGGTGGGGGAGATGTGCTCCAGCTGGTGCATCCTGGACCTCTGTCTTTGCCACAGACTCATTGCCCAGCCGGAAGCGTCCCTTGGGCAGTGCTTCTCAGCTCTGGTGGGAAGTTGGACCCTCATCAGGACAGGCCCGAGTGGACCCACCCACAACACACCACTAATAATTATACCCCTAATTCTGCAGCTGATGGAAAGACCCACAGAAGCCTCACACATCAAAGCGTTTTACAAGTTCAGAGCAATGAGCGGTAGAGGGATACTGTGGGCCAAGTTTTCAACTCCAAAGAAGCTGAAATTCTAGAAGGAACCGTTTTGGGCTCTGACACATGTGGGGAGCCAGGTCCAGTTTCGGCATCCTTGTCCTCCATCTCTCAATGTCACGTCCTGCCCTAGCCCTCTGTTAGCTTGCTGCAGAGCCCAGCCCTAAGTCCCTTGACTGAGTTCATCGGGTGCCTCCTTGAGTGGCTCTTCTTTCTCCCAGCCCCTGGGGGTGCACTCGCTCCATCTTCCCTGTAGATCTCAGGTGAGGGTCCAGGCCTGGGGGGGATGGGAGTGCAGACTAGGGGGAGGACGGGGCCATGGAGACATGCAGACCAGGCTAAAAGTAGCCTGCAGGTCATTTGGAACTCAGCAAGGGGGAGGAAAGATTGCAAGGGGTTCCCGATGCGAGGAAGCTGCAAAGGTGCACAAGGAGAGGGCAGGGCCAGAGGGGGTGAGCTGGAAGGGAGAAAAGTTGGGGACTACAGAAGGGCCAGGTGGACTTTTGTAGCCAGCAGTGACAACTGTTCACCCCCATTGTTCATCAGCACTCCCATGCACACTGCAGGCTGTCTTCAGCTGTCCTCAGCATCCTGGGTGGTGGCCTGGTGACCTGTTCCCCTCACTGGAAGGATGGAAGGACCACAGCTGGAGGTCAGGGGAGGTGTCCAATGCCAGACTACACCAGAGCTCGAGCCCTGGCCCTTGGCTCCAGCTCCCATCCTTCTCTGCCTTTGTGCCTGGGGCCCTACTGGTCAGGAAGAGCCAGGGTCTCTGAGGCAGCGCTTCTCCAGGGGAACCAAGCTCAAGAGGGAGTTGAGAGACCCCCAGCCAGGTGCCCTTCAATCCAGGTGATCCCACACGGGCGCCACCCTGCAGACCACAGACGGGCCAGGAATTTACCAGTTTCCAGCAGACTGGGGGATTTGTGGGGCCTCACAAACTGTCAGAATAGTTGCCCCAAATCTCTGATTCCCCTTGTAGGCAGATGGGCTGTGCCCTTCTGGCCTGTGACCCCACTGCACACACTCTCTGCCTTAGTTTACCCAATCAGATGCCTTTGACTCAGCTTACCCATACCCATCTTCAAAGATCCTTTGAAAAGTAATTAACTGTGAATGTAAACCACTATAAAAAAATCATCTTTTTTATTTAAACATTTTTTATTTAATTGGAAACTTACAATTTTTCTTAAAAAACAAAATCTTTTTTATTAAAAAAAAAAGTAATTGAGGGGCTCCTAGCTGGCTCCGTCAGTAGAACAGGTGACTCTTGATCTCAGGGTTGTGAGTTCGAGCCCCACATTGGGTATAGAGATGACTTATAAATAAAATCTTAAAAAAATAGAAATTAAAAAGTAATCAAAAGAGCTATAGTTTCATAATTTTTATGTAATTAAGGAGCTGACAATCTCAAGGTGAATTTCCATGTCTCTTTCCAGTGGGATTTTTCTTTTTCTTTCTTTCCTGTTTAGCAGATAAAGCAAGCTGTCATGATCACCTTTGAGGTATTTTTGTTTAGAGTGGCTGGGACTTGGAAACTGGAGCAAAGATATTTTGGAACATAACATTGCTTCTGGATAAAAGTCTAACGGACGAGGCATCGGCACTCGAGAGGCATCAAGTGTCTTCAGGGATCAGAACTGGGAATGGATCTGAGCCAGAGGCACTAACCCTACTCACTGCTTTGCCCCCAGAAACTCTGTTGTCATAAGCGCATCAGCAAGGGACCAAGGGGTGGTCCTGCTCTGGGCTTATTTTCTGCCCCTGGCAGGAAGCCAGGCCTGTGGCCTCCTTTAGCGTTGACGAGGTGAACTACCTGTGATCATGCCAGGTAGGAATGGCTTGTTCAACATCTCAGCAGCGCCAAGTGGATAGAGACCCCTCCCCTTACACACATGCCTGCACACACACATATACATGTTCATACATGCCCATCATGCACACATGCACACAAACACGCATGCACACATGCACACGCAGGCCCACACAGAGAGATGAACACACACATGCACAGAGACAAACACACACATATGCACAGGCATGTAACATGCTAAAACCAAGGAGAAGTCTCACCAGCAGCTCCAGCTCATCTGCTACCCATGGCTCAGTGCCACCTGCTCAAGGAAATCTTCCTGGGACCCAGACCAGGCCAGGTGCCCCTGTCTGTGCTCTCCTCATGCATCATACCTCCCCCTCATGGTCCTCATAACAGGTATAATCACATGTCCATTCTTGAACTAACAGAATGTCCCACTAGACTGTGAGCCCCATGAGGCTGGGGGCCCAGCTGGGAATTCTCCTGCTTGTACCCCCATGTAGCCCAGAGTCAGGCACAGGGTACAACACACCCCAACTCTCAGTCTGTTAGCCATTCATCTCTCATTTCATTAAACACAACAGAATGTCAGGGCACATTTCAAGGACATTTGAGAACGTCCTTGGAGTTCATTGCAATGGAATCCACACCCATGTGAGCACACCTGTGAGGAGCCAGGTGGCTTGCAGGTATCATAATTGCAAGGGTGAATCCCCAAGAGACCCCTGTCGGGGGTGGCCAAGGGTCTGGTGGGCAGAGGGTGGGGATTCTGGGAGGCGTGTTCAGCACCTCGGACAGCGACTCCACGGGTCCCAGGTGTGCTTCCACCCTGGCGCTGGGTTTGCTGTGTCCTTGGGGGCCCCAGGATTGTGGAGGGGGGCGGGGGTTGACATAGCTTTTCCAAGGCCAGAGTACCCCCTCAAAGCATCCCCTGACTCAGCAGGAAACCAGGGCTCTAGCTCTGACTCCCCACCAGTACTGGGATGCGCTCCTCACTCCTCTATGTCTCGGTCCCAGCCTGGAAGCAGGGGCATCACGTCCCACCTGAGGCCTCATGGAGGGTCCTTGGGTGTTATCTGCTCTGCATTATCGGCTCACCTGCTGGCATCTTTTCTCCCTGGTCAGAAGACCGCTTCTGCCACTTCCCACAGCCAGGTTCTCTCATGTTCACTGCGGTACCTCCAAGCTGGTGCAGTGCGGGCACATGGTAGGGGCTAACAAATAATCGTTGATTGAATAAAAAGGATGGCTTTCCGATTTCCTTCCTGTGATCCAGCATGGATGCCAGGGGAATTCAATTTAAATGTGCAAAGAGGAAAGTAAACAAACCTGTAAACTGTTTGGATCTCCACAGAGTTGGGCACTTTGCCAAATACAGGTATCATTACAGGGAAATGGTGGTTTGTTTCCTACGTGTTCCCTTGCACAAGCTGGAGTAAACTAGCTGGGTAAGAAGCCTTACCTTTGGCTGACAGACTAATGATGTGTTTGCCTGCAAGACGTAGATGGTGTTTGCAGCATTTTGTGAATGGTTACAATGGCTGACAATTCTCAAAGGGAGATGACGTTGGGGTAGAAAAATGACATCTAACCACGGGTCCACCTGCATTCGTAGGGAGTGTGTGATATCACCCAGCACCCAACCTCCGTGAACGGCCAGCCTGGGATGCACACAGATGAGGAGCAGGCTGGGGAGAGGGGCGCAGACAGGGTCTCTACCCCTGCACACCTAGCACCTGGGTTAGTTTCCCACAGCTGTTGTAACAAAAAAACACAAAGTAGGAGGCTTAAAGCAGCAGAAATTTCTCCTCAGTCCTGGTAGACCAGTCAGAAATCCAGTGTCACAGGTCCCTTCTGGGGCTTTGATGGATGCTCTGCTCCAGGCTTCTGGCGTGCTTGGAGACGATTCTCTGATTCCTCCTTCACATGGAGTCTGCGTGTCTCACGTCTCCCTCTGCTGATTTCTAAGGAGGACACCAGTCACAGGGGTTGGGATCCACCTCAAATCCAGGATGATCCCCCTTAGAGATCCTTAACTTAATTATATTTGCAAAGACCCTTTTTCCAAATAAAGTCTCTTTCACAGGGGTCAGGACATGAACAACACTTTTTGGGGCCACCCTCCGCGTACTCTACCCTCCATGCTTACTGGTCCTCACCTGCCCTCCAGTCTGGGTCATCTCCAGACACAGATGGCAGTTGCGCTCATGTGTCCATTGGCCTCAAACATCAATGTGGCCCTGCCGCGTGCCAGGCATCCTACATAGTTCTGCCTGACTGACTTCCAAGTAGGGCTGCCACAGGGGTGGGATGTGTGGGGGGCCCAGGACGACATGTGTATGGGGGATGAGCTACAAGGGGGCAGGGTCCTCATCCTGATGGCAGGGTCCCTCTGGGAGAGGGGCCCACGGTGGGGGTGTCTGGGCCTGTGCACTCAGCAGCCACCAGTAAAAGGGGGTTCCTGAGAGCCAGCCCCCTCTGCAAGCCTGGCTCGCAGGCCCAGTGACCCTGGTCATGTGGTGGGGGTGGGCCTGGAGCCACTGCCTCTCACGGGCAAAGTGGAAGGTGTCTCTGTCTCCCTGTCTCTGTCTCCCCCCCAGGACTGTGGCCCTGGTGCCCTCTCACCTGCCCCTGGCCTGGTGGGCGTTGTTTCCCCTGGGCCCGGCCAGGACCTGGATCTAGACGCAGTGGGCACCTCTGTCCTGTTCTCGTTCGTCACTACTCTCAGAACAAAGAGAACAAAAGATCCCAAACCTTTCCTCATTACTAACTTCTCTTCCGCTGGGCAGGAGGGAAGCCCCGCCTCCTGGTCGTCAGCTGTGTGAGGTCTCAGAGGCTGTGGTCAGCTGGCCCAGTGCCAGATGACCCGGCCGGCCGGGTGGGGGGTGCGGTGAGTAGGAAAGGGGTGGGGGCAGCAGGCGGCTGTCTGGAGGGAGCCTGACCACTGGCCGGGCCAGAGGTAGAGAGGCTGCCCTCACGCCCGGGCTCTGTAGAGGGAAAATCTGCCTCCGGAGGGAAGGCCAAGAGGCCACGGTACCCACGCCCCCAAGTGAGGACACGCTGGTGGCCCGTGGCTGAGGGCCAAGCAGGAGGTGCTCCCTCTGCTGGTCTGGGCGAGAAGGAAGAAGACAGCCACCTCCCCCGGGCGCGGGAGTCACCTCGTGCCCCCATCCTGCACCTTTGTTTCCATAGCGACACCAAGGGGAGAGAGATGGGCACCACCCCAGTCCTGCTCCGATTCAATGAGGAGTTTGTCATAAGTAATTACAGCTTGGCAGCCCACTCCCAGAATAAGCTGTGCAGGATGGAGCCTGGGGGGCCGTCCTCTGAGGACCCTGCCTGCCCCTCAGCCCCAGCCTCCTCTTGGGAGCCCTCCCAGCTGGAGTCTTCACGGGGTGCTCCAGGCTGCACCCCGGGCCTCAAGGTCGAAGGTGAGGGGCCCCCCTGTTGTCTAGAGTCACAAGAGACACCAACATGGGGCCTGGGCCACCCCTTCACAGAAGAGGGGCTGGGGCACAGAAAGGGGGGGCAGGAAGCTGGCTCCCCCATGGCACCCTAGGGAGGGTTGGGGCCATTCTTTCTGGGGACGGTCATCTTCTGGCCTTCCAGACCCTTTGCAGACACGGGCCTCCACCGGCTCTGCTCATTTGGGCCAAGTGCCCCAAAACTTGGATACCCACAGACAGGGAAAGTGGGTCAGCGAGACCTGGACGTGGGAGTCAGGGAGTCTGGGTTCTTGTCTTGGGGGCGCCACATGTTGTCGTCCAACCTCGGGACTCAAGGAACTGCAAACCAGGTGAGCCGCATGAAGTCGCCTCCCACGGGTACGGACCCGGCCGAACTTTGATGGTGGGCACACGCCGGGTTTCAGCGGGAGCCCTGAGCAGGGACCCCAGTGTTGGGGACACACAGGGACTCCAGTGTGGGACCAGGGCCATGTGGCCCTGCCTGGGCCTGATGTGAGCAGCGGCAGGACGTGGGGCCATGTTCTCGATGGAGAGCCTCCCGTGGTGCAGACAGCCCCTTGTCCTCTCTTCCTGGCTTCTGACCACTCTCAGGGACTGTCTCTGGCTGGGTGGGCACAGCAGATGCCCCCAGCGTCCCGGCCTCCAGGTGAGAACTGGCATCCAGGAGAGGAGACGCGGAGCCTCGGCCAGACACCTCCCTCTTTCCCTGGCCACCACCACCGTTCCCGTGACCCATAGGCAAGGAATGCGATCAGAGTGGATCGCTATCCTCATGTGGGTAAGTCAGGAGAGGACACTCCCCCTGGTGACAGCAGAATCAGGTACCTGAGCGCCGTGCGGGCTGAGGGCGTACAGTGCGCCTACGCGGTGACCCCTCGACCACACGTGGGGCAAGCATCTCTGTGCACACTGTCTCCCTGACGGGCGGATGAGGACTAAGTCTTCAGCGGGCGCCCGGCCAGAGGCAGGCTGTCTGGGGGGACGATCCTGTTTCCCGAGGGTCACTTGGTTAAATGTGTGCGTGCAGCTGAGGTGAAGGCAGCTTCCTGGGAGGGGGATGAACTCCCTCACCCATTCTCACCGGCTGCAGCGGGAATGTCGGCGTCCACGCAATCCAGCCGGTGCTTCGGGGAAAGGAGCAGAGAGGGAGTTCTGAGGGGATGGTCTGCCCAGGAAAGCGGGACACCAAGCCCCCTCCCCTGGGACCTGGTCAGCGTTGCAGAAACTGAAGCTGCACCAACCAGCCTGACTCCTGCTTCATGGGGGGAGAGGACGAGGGAGAAGAGCGGAGGCCGGTCGCCTCCTAGGAGGGGACGTGGGTCCGGTCCGGGCGCTGTCCCTCCAGGAAGACTTTGGCCTGGGCGGTGGGTCGCGGCTTGGCATAGGTGTCACCTGCCTGCCCAGGGCTGAGCTCTCTGTCTACCTGGCACCAGGGCTCCAGGCCGACGACTGGCTGCACAGCTGCAGCCCAAGTGAGGCTTGTCACTGGACACCACAGACTGGGGTGGCCAGGCGGGGACAGACGCCCAGACGGAAAGCCACCGCATGAGCAGGCGTCCTGATGGAAAGGGATGCTCCCCGTGTCCTCAGCAGTCCCGGCAATGGGGACGGATCCACCCCGGGCTCCCACACGCAGCTCGCGTCACAGATGGCGTCAGCGACGTCCTCGCGGCCTACGAGGGACGCGAACCACGCGGTCCCCGGGATTGAGTTAATGACGAACACCTGGCCGTTAGGAAGTTCTGCCTCTGTGGGGTACGTGCTCTCATCCCACAGTTCCCGATGATCCTCCGCCACTTAATAGCCCAACGACTTGCGGGGTTACGGCGCTTGCCAGACAGATGCAGCATCTGGAAGCAATCAGCACATCCTTCTGCACAACGACAGGTGTCTTGGGGAAGTCAAGGGTGAGGCCGTGCAGTTATGCACACAGGTACAGACCAGACTCACCTGTCAGAGGGGCCACATTCCTCCAGACATGGGGGGGGTGGATGCCACCCTCATGCCGGGTCCGGCGTGGCTCCTGCGGGGAAAGGGGTCTCTGGGGCCCAGGCCCTGTCCAGGCTGCTGCAGTGACCGCTGCCTGGGGGCGGTGCCTCCCAGGCCCTTTCCTGCTGTTCTCAGTCCGTCTATAGGATGGCCAGTGCCCACCACGGCCGGGGCCTGGAACAGGTCGCTGGGCTCTCCATCGGGGGTGAGGTGCTCCCTGCTTTGGGGGTTTTGGGGAAATCTGGCTGGCGCTGGGATCCCACCTGCTCACCAGTGAGGTCCTGCACGTGGAGGGCAGGGGGCCCCCCACTGTGGCGGATCTGTGCTGGGCAGCTTCGCGGGGCTGGTCGAGCCGCTGACCGACCCTGCCCTGGACATGGGCAGCCTCGTGGAGGCTCGCACGCCCACCTACCCTGGCAGGGGAACACAGTGAGGGAGGGCTTCCCAGAAGAGGGAGCACCTAAGCCGAGAGCCCAACAGCCCGTGGACAACAAGGAGCCCGGAAGGATGCCGGATTCTTGTTTGGAGCTCAGGCTGGCTGCTGGGGGAGCAGAACAGAAGCGGAGTGCCTTGGGAGACGGGGTGGGGGGGATGGCCGTTTCTGCGGGAGGGGGCAGGGCTGGGGGACGACAGGAGGGCCTCTACGGACTGGGGAGTGGCCGGGTCAGGCCCACAGCTGCTATGGCAGGAAGGGATAGGAGTGCCTGCCCCGTGTCGCCCGGTCCCTGCTGAGCGGACCCCAACCCCCACGTCAGCACTCACACAGCCAGGCGCGGGGGGCTCCATCCCATTCACAGACAGTGAGGTGGAGACCCGGAGGTAACGCCGGGCCGTTACAGGGTCCAAATTCGAGTCCGGGTCCACCCCCAGCACCATGATTTCTGCTGGCAATATGCCTTTGTCACCTGCACCCTGGGGACGGCTGGCCCAGCATGTTACACCTGGCAGGTGGTCACCCAGGCACGGGGGGTGCTGGGCCAGCAGGGCCTCTGGGGGCTGAGCTGGTCTGGCCCTGCCCCCACACACAGGCACGTACCACACGCCCCCATGCCCAGCAGCCACCTGGTCTGAGGCCCCCAGCCCTTTTGCCTTCAAGTGGAGTTGTGTGTGGTGGACGCGGGCAGAGCCAGGACCCCAAAGCAGACCACGGCCGCCATGCCCCCACCCCAACCCACAGCCTTGCCTCTACCCAGCCCGGTGCAGGAGCCCTGGAACATCCCGGGAGAGCCGGGAGCTGTGGGCCGCGTGGGCAGGGGCAATGCCTCACCGAGGGGCCCCCACAGGCCCGCTCCGCCTCTGCCTGCAATGCCTTCTCCATAAATCTCTCTCTCAGAGAAACACAGTCCATGAGCCGCAGAGCCCAACATGTGACCACCAAGCCGCTCCATTATTAAGTCTGTAATTGCCGAGAATTAATTTGCTAATTGCATGCAACTAATCTGAGTCCTTTTTGTTTTATATCAATTAACAGAGTAATTAAAAAAAAGCAATCTCCTCCATCGCTCCTCCCGGCAGCCTCAGCCGGCCGGAGCGGATGAGACGAGGCCACCCGCTCACCAACCTCATTAGCAGCTCTGCTCTCCGGCGGCCCCTCTGCACACGCGGGTACGTTTGCAGCGCGTCCTCGATGTGCAATGGCTCTGGGGCAGCCCTAGGGGCCCTCGGAGCCTCCCCAGGACACTCCGCATGGGGCTGCGACAGTGGGGAGGGGCCGGGGGCCCGCGGCGGGACTCCCCTGCCCCGCCCGGTGGGCCCGAGTGGCCTTGCTTTCACGGATCACGGGTCACGGACGCGGGGAGCGCTCGAGCAGCCTCCAGCACCAGGCCGGACCGCCCACAGACCCAGCGACAGCCAGAAATGGGCGCTCCAGAGACAGAGCGAGGCCCTCGTGCCAGCTCCTCAGTCACCAGCCTGAAAGCCACCTCATCCACAGCATCCTAGGCTGCCGGCCCTGCGCCAGCTGTTGGAGGACAGCCGGGGGGGAGGAGGTGGACGCTGCTCCTCCACAGGGTGGGAGCCGGACGCAAGCTACCGTGGCCACTCGGGGGCCCCTGGCACGCTCTCACCTGCTGGCCTCCCCTTCCTCCACGGACGGGACAAGAGCCAGCCCCGCCTCCCCAGCAGGATCGAAGCCAGGCCTTTACCCGGGCTGACAGCGGG
This sequence comes from Eumetopias jubatus, assembly GCF_037043125.1. Lineage (NCBI taxonomy): Eukaryota > Metazoa > Chordata > Mammalia > Carnivora > Otariidae > Eumetopias > Eumetopias jubatus. The sequence continues at coordinate 140,209,991 of NW_028274815.1, forward strand.
CCCGCTGGCTTCGCGCCCACCCTGCAGGGGGCTGGCTGGGGAGACCCCCATGAGGGCTGCCTCGGCCGGTGCAGGAGGCCCTGCATGACTCTCGCCCTGTCCTCCGCAGGGTCCCCACCCTCCTTCCCCTGACCCCCAGGGCCTGCGCCTCACTGGGACTCTCCAGGTGCTGGCTTGCGCACCGTGGCACTGAGACCAGAAGGGCCCCGCCGTCTGCCACCCGTCCCGCGTCTTGCCTTAGCCCAGCTCCCCCAACCAGACCCTGCTCCTGGTCACCGGCCCTCCCCCAGCTGAGGCTGGGATGCATGCGTCTCTCAAGCAGGGAGCGCAGCTGTGGTGCTGGGGGCGCCGTCTCGGCCTGGGCTGTTGGACGCGGATCTTCATTTGGCTACAACCCCTGTCAGGGACGCGTCGGGCTGAAGGGGGACTGGCTCGGTGCACCTTGGGCCTCAACAGACACGCACAGCGCATGCACACGTGTGCAGACATCACCGTGTGTGCGTGTACTCACAGGCAGGCAGGCACACGCATCTGTGTGCACATGTGTGTGGACGAGCACGTGTGTGCGCATCACCTGGCTGTCCTGTGTGTGTTCACAGGTGTGTGTAAAGCATCGGGACAGGGAGCCCTCGTTCTGATAATGAGGCACGAGCTGTTTTGATGTTTATGTCAGGGACATGGCACGAGGTGGGGGGACCCAGAAGCAAACAACAGTCTGGCCCAGATTTGCAGCCGAGCCCCGTCCCGAGTAACACTCACCCCCAGATCACATGCAGGTGGACACTCGTCTGCCGAAAACCTGTAAAGCGCCCGTCAGCCTGAGCAGCCCTCTGAGCACACTCCATGAGCGGGGGCCCCGGCGGGGGGGCAGGGGGCGGAGGGCCTGGGAGGTCAGGGTCCCACGGAGGCTGGGGGCCTGTGGTCTGTCTTGTTCTGGCAGAAGCAGGAGTCTGGACAGGATGCAGCCCCAGCGCGGCCACCGCCACACTTTCCTCCTGCTAGGCCCATTCCTAGAGCAGAGAGGACCACCCCCCACCCCACCGCACTTCCTGTGTCTGCAGAGATGCCTCACTGGAGCATCTGGTCAAGATGGACCTTCATCAGGGTACAAAAGAGGGGCAGTGACAACCGTGGTAGGGGCAGGGAACACGGCCAGTCTGAGGGTGGCCTTCAAGGTGGGGGCTATGCCTGCCGAACCCTGCACCAGGCAGGGAGGAGAACTCGGTGGTCCTCGGGCCCTGGGATGCAGCAAGCCCCAAAGCAAGGGGGCCACCCCCAGGGCTAGGCAGCTGCCCAGCTCAGGTGCCCTCCCCTGGGAGGGTCAGAAGCAGGTTCATGCTGGCCAGGGCTGGTGCAGGCTTGTGGATGGGGCTGGTTCCACTTCTGCCACTAGGCCTCCCCTTTGTCATACACACCACATGCACACACCACCTCGGTGCCCAGGTTGGGGGAGGAACCCCCTGGCAGCTGGGGCCTCCCCTCCCTGTCCTCCCAGCTCTGGACCCTGGTCTGAGCAGAAGACCTTCCTCTAGCTGAGGGTCCCTGACCATGGCCCTCCATCGAACGGGCATCTTTCCTGAGAGTTCTGTAGCTGGAATGGTCTCCATCTTTTCCAAAATAATCAGGATATATTTTCTGGCTTTGTTTTTTTTTTTTTTTTTTTAAAGATTTTATTTATTTACTTGAGAGAGAATGAGAGAGAGAGAGAGAGCATGAGAGGAGGGAGGGTCAGAGGGAGAAGCAGACTCCCCGCTGAGCAGGGAGCCAGATGCAGGACTCGATCCCGGGACTCCAGGACTCCAGGATCATGACCTGAGCCGAAGGCAGTCGCTTAACCAACTGAGCCACCCAGGCGCCCTTGTTTTGTTTTTTAGAGCGAAAGAGACACCATGTGAGGGAGGGTGGGGGACAGGCAGAGGGAGAGAGAATCTCAAGCAGGTTCCACCACCCAGCATGGAGCCCAGCATGGGGCTCGATCTCATGACCCTGAAATCATGACCTGAGCTGAAATCAAGAGTCGGACCCTGAGCCGACTGAGCCACCCAGCTGCCCCTGTTTTCTGGCTTTGGAATTGAAGTTTCCAAGTGCAAAAGGAAAGCAGAGGTGGAAGGCTTCAAGGGCACTGGAAGGACAGTGGCCTTCGGAGTCTGTTCTGGGCACGGCCATCCCACCCACAAGCCCGTTTGCCCTTCAAACCACCTTGGAACTCTCTCTTTGCAGCGGGCCTCAGAGGAAGCGTTGGAAGAGCCCCTCTTGGGCACTGGCAGCACCCCCAGCACTGGAGACCCCAGGGGACACCCGGAGCCGCAGGAGGGCCAGGCACATGAGCCACATCTTGTCATCCACGGGGCCATGGCTCCCAAGCATACTTCTGACATGAAGCAAAGCAGCCAGATGACCATGAACTTACAATATGGCCATCAGTTCCTGGTTCCAAGGGTCAGACGTCCAGCCTGGCCCCCTGGGCCACTGTCAAGCTGTGGCCAGCTCTGCCTTCTGCACAGGCCCCAGGGGGGATCATGCCTGGCCTCTCCTGGCTTCTGGAGATGACGGTCCCCACATGGCCCTCCCTCGCTTTGTGCCAACCTCTTCTCCCTCGGCACATCCGGGGCCTTCCTGTCCCCTTTCTCTTGTAAGGGCCCCGTGGTCATGTCCAGACATGGGGACCCAGGACCATCTCTCATCTCAAGGTCCCTAATCAACTCCCCCAGTGCCAAATGAGCTCACATAGTCACGGGTTCTGGGGGTTGGATGAGGAGGGGCTGTTGCCCTGCCTTCCATGTCGTATGACCCCAACGGTGTGCAGACACCAGAAGGAAAGTGACAGACTTCTCCAGGACCGCGTCTCCTATCACCAACTCAGAAAGGAAGGGTCCAGCTGCCCGGCCTCAAGATCACGGTCCATGCACAGGTCCGTGTGCACCCACTTCACGGTATCCGGAAGCACCCACGGTTCGGTGCGGCCCAGACAACGCTCTCAGGGTCCCAGCTGGGCCCAGAAGCTTCCGGGCCTACCCACTCTTCCTTGTGGGTTCACGGGACGGTAGCAGAGCCCAGGACCGCATGCTCTGCCACAGGACCAGGCTCCCTGAGCCTCAGATTAACTGAGGTTAACTCAGGTTAACCGCAGGTTAACTGAGGCAGGCGCTTGGTCCTTCCTGACACATCGGCCCCTTTACTGTTAGGGTCGACAGGGTGGGTGACTGAAAATGGTTGGTGCCCGGCTAAACTCAGATCTCAGGAAGACAAGCAGCACTTCTCCGTGGCAGTCCCAAATACCGTGTGGGGCGTCCTTACAGTACAAGCGTGCCTCCTGGGTCTCTGAAACCCCATTCAACCTTACCCCGTGATTTATCGGCTGCCTTCCCCTGCAGAAGCATCCCGGCCAGAAACGGGGGATGGACACGGAGCGCTTTGCTCTGACAGGGCCTGCCCCCCACCCCCGGCATCTTGGGCTCCACACTAAGTAATTCCTCACTTACTCACAGCGGTGGCCGTCCCAGTCCAAGGTCAAGTCACGAACCCCGTAATTTGGGCACAGGAGCTTGGGGGACGGATTGTGGACCCTCCAGTGGGGAATCAGGGCCTCCCTGGCTCATAGCAACACTCTGGCCCGGCGATGGTGTCTTGTGTCCACGAACCAGGCCCCGACGCTGCCTCCGGAGCGGGGTGCTGAGCATGCAGAGGGTGGACACAGCCGGGACACCCAAGCTGCAGATGGACAGACGGCACCTCAGCTGCCATCTGTCCCCCACCAGCAAATGCTTCTCCTGCCTGTGGGTCAAGGTTCGGATGCAGCTCCAGCCACCCCGTCCACGGTAAGCCCCCCATACCGATCCCCGTCCTCTCTCCCGAGTCCTATCCTCACCCACTCAGGGTCCCCTGGATTCGAGGGTGCTCCCAGCAGACTGAGGATGTACCTGTCTGTCTCGGTCCCCTCCTGACACAGGGCAGAGGCCCTGCGGATGGGTACCCTGGATTGGATGCTCCCTGACTCCCATGTGCCCAGCAACCCCTCTGACCCCCACATTTACTAAGTAAGGGAGCCGTGGCCTCCACTCGGTCTGTCCGTACAAATCTCCGCCCCTTCCCCCCCCCCCCGTCAGCTCTGCCTGGCGTCCCCTGCTGCATGTCCGGTCTCAGTGAATGCCACCCGGCACGAGGGACAGGTGGTAGCAGACGGGAGGACAGAGCTGATCCACGCAGGGAACCGAGCAGCTATGCACAGGGAGGCTGTGGACAGGGGTGACGGTGCCCAGAGCTTGGTTCTCTGTGGCTCTGAGACCTGTCCCCAGAACTGGCCACATGACCAAATGCAGAGGCGGGGCAGGTCCGGGTGGCTGAAACTAGTGCGTGGAGATGAGTCGGGGGGGCGGGGGGAGACAGACGAGGGCAGGGCTAGGTGTGTTCCTATCAGGGGAAGACCTGGGAGATCAGGGAGGCCGTCCTGGCAGGAGAGGCGCCCGCGGCACTGTGGGCTGGGGTTGCGGTCTCAGATGGGCCAGGGATGTCCAAGGAGATTAGGCAAGTGAGTGAACAGCTCACACACCAAGGAGGCTCGGGAGCAGGAGAGCGGCTGCCGGGGTGGAGGTCACGTGGAAGGCCACAGGCCTCGGGCTCAGGGGGTTCATTAGGTTTGGGCGAGACACACATAACTGTTTCCCAGACGGCAGCCATCCACCCCAGCTGGCTCTCAGCGGCTCTGCCCACACCTCGCTCCTCCCTGCACTCAAATCACGCGGCCCCGGAGACCGGATGACAGGTTCTGGGTGGTTTATGAGGGAACAGCAAGTAGGTGAGCCTCAGGCCCGAGGTGTCACTCAGCTCTGCGGGAGGGTTCGAGGGGCACAGGTACCCACTATCCTTGCCGCGTGCAGTGGATTGGCTGTCCTCACCTTACGGGAGGGCACTCAAGTCAGTGAGGTTCAAGCTGGCCCCCACAGATACGTCCTGCTGTCCCGGCCCCAGAGCCCAGCCAGGCCTGCACACAGGACGGGCGTGCGCGGGTCCCCAGCCTGGCCCTCCACTCCGGAGGCTTGTCCCAGCCGGCCCCCTGGAGGGAGGCTCCCTCGCTCAACAAATGAGTCATGTAAGTGGAGTTCCTTTACAGACCCATTGCCCCAGGATAGGAAATGAAATTCTCTGAGACGAAGAAAATTCAATCATCACCCTCTGCAACCAGGCCCGTTTTGCTCGGGGGAAGTTAGTTCTGCATTTAATGAACGTGGGCTACTGTCTAATGAGAAAGGGATGGGGTGTAATTGAAAATGTAACAGGAGAGAGCCCATTATAAGCTGGGGGGGATTAATGCGTTTGCCATTTAAAATATCTATCTATCTATCTATCTATTTTTTTAAGTAGGCTCCACAGAGCCCAATGTGGGGCTTGAACTCACGACCCTGAGATCACGACCTGAGCCGAAATCAGGAGTCGGGTGCTTAACCAACTGCACCATCCAGGTGCCCCCATGCCTTTTTAAATATCTATTAATGAAAGAGGCGAGGGCAGAAGACCCCCAACTCTGCTGAGCACAGGACTGATTTCCTGGGGCCTCGCGAGACCACGTCCTCCCTTGCCCGCAGATCTTATGGAGTCTCGAGAGATAGCTCTATGGGCCTGTGGGCAACCCTTGGGTGAAGTTAGTGGAGCAACTACAAAACAGCAATTCAGAATGGACCGCTGATGCCTCCGCAGAGCCTGAGCATTCCAAGATACTTCCAAACCATCAGGGTTCCTCTCCTTCACAGGTGGCTGAGGTAGGCCCTCCCCACCTCAGACAGGTGAGGTAGACCCTCCCCACCTCAGACAGGTGAGGTAGACCCTCCCCATCACAGACAGGTGAGGCCGACCCCTCACTTGCTCAAGGACCATCAGCCAGCAGAGACACAGAGACAAAACGTTTCTGCCCAAAGATCCCAAAGGAAATGGGGGTCCACCAAGAGAATCTGCACTAGACCTTCAAACCAAAGGTGCTGCGTGTCCTCAGGGCAGTGAGGGCTGTGAGTGAGAGGCAGGTGAGAGTCTAGGGGTGGCCAGCCCGGTCTGTATTGACCAGCTGGTCCCCAAGCCTCGTGTGGCTGGGGAAAGTCCAGGAACGGTGGAATATTCAGCACTAAGAAGAAATGAGCTCTCCATGAAGAGCCTTGGAGGAAGCTTCCGTGCACGTCACTGAGTGAAGGGAGAAGCCAGTGTGGCAAGTGCAGCCTGAATGGTCACAGCCTGGCAACGGCCACCCTGTGGAGACCCGTGGTTGCCAGAGGTGGGGGTCAGGCACGAGCAGGTGAGCACAGGGGACTCGGGCAGTGAGACCTCTCCGTGTGGCTGCATAAGGGTGGACACACCTCGAGAGTGAACCTTGAGGGCAACTATGGACCTTGTTCAGTAACAGAGTATCGATCTTGCTCATCTGTTGGAACAATGTAACCCCGCAGGGCCGGTGCTGGTTACAGGGAAACTGAGCAGGTGGAGAAGGCTGTATGGGGTCCTGGAGGTTCTGCTTCTGTAAACCTGGAACCGTGCTCCCTATGAGACGTGCCCAGCCAGCCACACCCGGGCAGAAGCTGGTCACTGAGAGCAGAGCCCTCAGGACCCGCACGTTTATCCAATAGGCTTCTCTCTGCCTCTGGATTGCACTCAGTTCTGAGCGTAACCAAAAAAACATATTCCCAGGGGCGCCTGGGTGGCTCAGTCAGTTGAGCATCTGACTCTTGGTTTCGGCTCAGGTCATGAACTCAGGGTCGTGAGATCGAGCCCCACATCAGGCTCTGCTCTCAGCAGGAGTCTGCTCGGATATTCTCGCCCTCTGCCCTTCCCCCACTCTCTCCCTCTCTCAAATAAATAAATAAATCTTAAAACAACAACAACAACAATATTCCCGGAAGAAACAGCAACGCCTGGATCTCATGCTGTCATTTCCTCAGAGAAATGTCTTGTCGAGTGAAAAATCAGAAGCTAGCGAATTTTCCACTTCCAAGATTGCAAGTCCGCTGCCAAGTGCTGAGGCTGCCATTCCTGCCCCAGGACCACCGAGAACTCTGTCTCTGGACAGCATGTGCCGGGCCCGAATTCAGCAGGAGGCGGCCCTGGGCTCCTCTCAGTGCTCGTAGCTTCTTCCCCAAAGAAGTCACGACAAGCTAATTTCACAAAGAAAAGCCTGCATGAGGGGAAGAATGAAGGGGAGTACATCGGAGGGGGAGACGAACCATGAGAGACGATGGACTCTGAAAAACAAACTGAGGGTTCTGGAGGGGAGGGGGGTGGGGGATGGGTTAGCCTGGTGATGGGTATTAAGGAGGGCACGTACTGCGTGGAGCACTGGGTGTTATGCACAAACAATGAGTCATGGAACACTGCATCAAAAACTAATGATGTAATGTACGGTGATTAACATAACAACAAAAAAAAGGAATAGCCTGCATGGCGAAGGTGGGCTCCCTTGGCTTGCTTTAATTTTTCACTATGTACCATGAAATGTCCTATCACAGATGAGTCTGTAAAAACTACATGTTTTCAGGAACTACAAATCGAACATCCCAGATCAGAAACAGAATGTTGTCCTCCCTCCAGATAGAACCTCCACCTGTTTTTTTTTAAACCATTATTCCCCCACTTTCTTTTTTCCCTCAATTTAAAAAATTGTGGTAAAATACACATAACATAAAATGTGTATCGTAACCATTTTTAAGCATACAGTTCAGTGCAATTACTACATTTATACGGTTGCTTTGCATCCCCCATCTATCTATAGAACTTTCTCCCCTTCCCAAACTGACACACTGTCCCCATGAAACACGGACACCCCCTCCTTCTCTCCCAGGCCAGGCGCCCACCATCCACTTTTTGTCCCTATGAATGTGATGGCTCTGGGTGCCTCGTGTAAGTGGACTCATGCAGTATTTGTCCTTTACTGACTGGCTTATTCCACTCAACAAGATGTCCTCAAGGTCCATGCATGTGGTAGCAGGTGTCAGAATGTCCTTCCTTTATAAGGTTGGGTAATATTCCATTGTGTGGATATGCAGACCACACCGTGTGTTTGTTCACTGGCTGATGGACACTCGCTTCCATGTCTTGTCATTGTGAATAACACTGCAGCGAATGCGGGTGTGCACAAAGCTGTTCACGTCCCTGCTTTCAGTTCTTGTGGACATACACCCAGAAGTGGAATGGCTGGGTCCCCACTTTCTTTTGTAGTTTTACATGTATATGCTCCCTAAATAAAATAGTTTAAAATTCTGCCTGCTTTGAACCTCTCTATAAACGGAATCACTCTTGGTATATGATTCTGTGACTTACTTCTTTCACCGAACACTGTCTTTCTAAAGTCCATTCCCGCGAGTGTGGGTGACAGCCGCTCGCTCGGTTCATGGCTGCCATTCACTAATGAGCCATTGGCGGACACCTGGTAGCTGCCAGGGCTTTGCAGGCATGAGCAGAGCTGTGTGCTGGGCGTGCAGGGTTCCCTTGCACACTCTACACCCCACTAGCAGCCTGCCGCCTGCACCCTAATGCTTGACGGGCTGGGCAGGGCGCCCGAGGCAGTCCACACCTGCACTGCCCTGCGTGCTGGGCGGGGCGTCTGGTCACGTCTGAGGGCCCCTTGCTCTTGCTGAGGGGCAACACTCTTCAAGGGTTTGGCCCATTTTGCTAGGGAGTTGTCTTTTTCTTGTGGATCTGCAGGTCTTCACATTCTGGTTTTGACTCCTTTGTCAGTTTTATGCATTACAGTGTCTTCATTCTGCAGTATCTTCTGCTGAACAGAATTGTTTTAATGTAGACGATTTTCTCAACCTTTTCACAGTGGCTAATGCTTTATGGGATCTTGTTTAAGAAATCTTTTCCTATCATGGAGTCATCAAGATCGTTTTCTATATTGTCCCTAAATGTTTTGTAGTTTTGCTCTTCATGTAGGTTTATCATCCGCCTAGAGTTGATTTGTGTGTGAGGCAGAGACAAATTTAACTTCTTCTGTGTGGGTATCAGTTCAAAGAAGCTGAGTTCCCCTTGACGAGCTGCAGGGCCACCTCCCTGGGTCGCCTGTGCGGGATCTCTGTGGGCAGGCATCTGGATCCTCCCTCCTGCTCCCCAGCCCACGTGCCTGTCACCATCTCTGGACCCAGCCCTCCTATCTGTTCCTCACAGACGTCTGCCCCATTCTGAGCTTTTTGGACCTTCCGTACACATTTCAGAAGTAGCTGGTAAAGTCGGTCTCCCCCATCCCTCTGTCTCTATCACACACACACACCCCTTTCCCCGTGGGATTTTTGTTGGATTTGAATCTACAGATAAATCTAGGGAAATTGTCACCTTTACAACAACTTCCCTTCCATGGATATGGTTTGTCTGTGTATATATTTACATTGTAATTCCTCAGTTCAGGGCATAGTGTTTCCATAAGTGAATTCCATTTGTTACATTTTTTCTGGTGTGGCTTATGTTTTGATGTCTATTGTAAATGGGGTTTCTTGTCTTTCTTCTCTTCCTTTCTGCTGTCAGTACTTAAAACACAGTGGATTTGTGTATATTGTCTTGAATCCAGGAACCTTGTAGACCGCCCTCGGGCTGACCCTGTCTCACCATACTCAGAGTCTTGTCCGCCGAGGGCTGTTGTGTCTGGTGCCCCGGCCCTCGCCCCTCGGTCCCCCGCACCGGGAGGCCGGCATTTGTCAAGTTGAGAAGATTTCCTTCTCTTCCTGATTCGCTATAAGGCTTTTTAAATACCTTTTGTGGAAGTTTAATGCCATCAAATCTTTCCTGTGTCCATGGAGAGAAGGCTGTCCAACGCAGCACGGTGATGACCTTGTGATGACCTGCTGACCCCCTGACCCTGGAGGTCCCTGCCCTTCACGGCTGTGGCCTGCCAGACCCAGGCCCCTGGACCGAGCCCCACTCTGGGTCTCGAACCCCAGGCGCAGGGAGGCCCCCACCCCGGGCCCGTCCAGAGTGAGCGTTCCCCCAGTGCACAGTGCGCCTCTTCCCTTGCGGGTGGTTATTACTGTCCCGCTGTGTGACATCATAATAGGCTGCTGTCCCAGAGCACAAAAGCTCACAGAGACGGTGAGGAGACACGTCCTATTTATGCCGTCACCGACTAGACAGCAGTGGAAATGGGGGGAGAATAAACATCTGTATACCGGGAATAACAATGACATTGTTCTTTTATCTCTGAAGTCTGCTGAAATCACGCCCTGCATGTGCATGCAGAAGTGGATTAATAAAAACCCATTGAAATGCAAAGTGAGGACCCCCTCCAGCCCCCAGAGAGGCAGCTCTTGGTCCCACCACCCAGAGCACACGAGACTGAGCTCGGGCAAACTGGAGGGGACGTCAGGCCCCACACAGACCAGACTCGGGACTTTCAGGATGGCTGGAGCCGCCCCCCCAAGACCAAAGAGGGGGCACAGTGCAAGTCATAACAACCCAGATGTGCCAGATCACGCATGCCCAGGCCGGGGGTCTCTCAGCATGTTTGATATTTCCACCCCCATTTTGAACAAAATATGTGCAAGGGTTGTTTTATTCCTGCAGAACACACATCACAGTCAAACATTCCACCATGTCCTAACTGCATTGTCCGTCCACACGAAGAGGCCATGGGCGTAGAAATACACCAGGGAGCTGACCTCTAATGCCACACGCCTGGGGCCGACTTGGGTGCGTGCCGGGCCTCCCCCAGCCGGCCGGGGCCCAACCCCACGTGCGGGTCGGTCTGCGCCCACAGCAAGGGGCCGCGCGCGTGTTCCTGGCGGGTGTCCTGCCGTCTGTGTGTTCCGCAAGCCCTGTGGTGGGCATGGTGCCAGGGGGAGGGGCGCGTCCTCCCAACTCCCTCCCTCCCGGGGGTGAGAGCATTGCTTTCTGCTGAATATGGCGTTTCTCATCTCCAACTGAAGAAATCCCCGACATTGTGGCAAGGGTTTCTGAGTAAGAAAGAGAAACAGAAGGAGAAGCGGGCCGTGTGCGTCATTGCTCAGCCTGTGACCCATGCCGCAGACGGGGGAACAGCGACAGCCGGAGCCTCCGCTTCCGGCTCCCATCGGAGCTGTGCAAGCAGGGGCAGCGCCAGGTGCTGGGGGCGGCCCAGAGTCACGGGAGTGGACGGGCCCCTGACCGAACCCTGCTGGCGTCTGCTGGCCAATTTGTGCTGCGTGCTGAGTGGTGACCGTCAGTTAAAGATGCGCCTGGTAGTTAGGCCTAATTTATTCTCTTTATTAAAAATGATATCAAGCAATATTTCATTCTGCCCTTTGGTGGAGATTAAATGTTTATGACCCTGCCGCATGACCGCGGGTACTAATGTTATTCACTCCCGGCTCAGGGCCATATATTAAAGCCCGTCTGCTCTTCCTCCAAGGAACACGCACGGGTGTGTGAGCCATGCACACCCTGGTTCCCCAGGAAAAAGGCCCCAGGAGGCCAGTGTCAGCACCCATGTTGCCTGCTATGCGTGGGTGTAGGCCCAAGCCCTAAGCAGAGGCCATCGTGAAGGCACAGGGGCTCACCAGAGCATGTGCACACACACAGTTGCACATACAAACATTTGCACATACATATACACGAGGACACATGCATGCACCCAAACACACACACACGCATGCACACATCTAAACACCCACCCCCACACATGCGTACCTATGTACAAACATGCATCATGTGTGCGTGCCTTCAAATACACATGCATGTATATCTGTGTGCATGGGCATATACACGTGCACGTATGCACAGAGACACGCCAACACACACACATGCACACACATGGATGTGCGTGTGCACAGCCCAGGTGTGTGACCCAGGGCCAGCAGTACCAGATGACTGCACTCCCTACAGCAGAACACCATCAGGTGTGTAGGCCACATGTCACTTAGCACGTGACCCTCCTGGTTCCTCCTGGCCCCGTGAGGACCCTACCCCAGGATGTTAAGTTGGGAAGGGGGTCTTCACCCACTTTATAGATTTGGAGTCCAAGGCTCAGAGAGGGTTGAGCAACTGCCTGAGGTCACAAAGCAAGCAAGGCATGGAAGGACGGACCCCCATTTCCTCTGCTGAAGTCAAAGTGCCCTGGGTTGGGGGGGTGTCAGCAACCGTAACTTTCCAAGGGGAGGCCTGGCTTGTCTCACCCCTAGGGGGAAGGGCATCCACCATAACTCCCCACATCAGGGGCTGGCCCCAGCCAGGACTGGACATCCCAGTCCAGCCCAGTGACAGAGACAGGACGGTCGAGAGTCTCGGAGGTGCCCAGGCCCACACGGCACCCAGCGTGACAACCCCGCATCCACGGGGACAGGACAGCTCTCTCTCCAGCACTCCATGTAAGACCAATGTGCTAGCACAGCCCTCCAAGTCCCAGGCAGGGGCCTAGCTAACACTGGTTGGCACCCAGCATCTGTTACTGTGGAAGGGAAGCCAGGCCGTATCCCCATCTCACCTGAAGGCAGGAGCCTGCCACACACCCAGGGCCACCTCCCAGTGGAATTCAAGTGGGCGTGCAGCTTGGCACATGGTGTCTAAGGCTGGCACTTCGGCCTTGCCCCCTTGCCATGGCCCCTGGCAATGTCCCCAGGAAGGACTGGCCCCAAGGAGTACCCAGGGTCCACTGTGTGAGATCACAGCCACCCCTGGTAGTTCCTGGCCTCGCTCTGACTCGAGGGCCACCTCCTGCCTGGGCTAGTGCAGTAGACAGTAGGAGTTTTTCCCACCAGCCGCCAGAGGGGCCCCCTGAACACACACTGGCCCCAGAGCCGTTCACCTTCTGGCCCCTCACGCCCAGGCTTGCCGGCCCCTAGAGCTGGGCTCCCAGCCATGGCCATGCCTCGCACATGACCCTCTAGCTGCCGCCTCCCCTCCAGAAGACACCTGAGCCCCCATTCCCTCCCCTTGCCGGGACAATGCCTGCCTCCAGCAGAAGGGGCCAGAGGGCCACCGAGCTTCCAAACACCTAGGCTGGACCACATGCTGCATCACTTACACCTAATCCAGAGCCCAGTGGAAATGCTCCAAGGACCCGGCTCCCCTCGTCCCCTGTGGCCACCACTCTTTGGGGACAACATGGCTCTTGGGTGGGAGCCCCTCTTATTCCAAGCCCAAGTGGGCCATTGCCAAATGCTGACGAGGATCCAGCCACTGAGGGGGATGCTCAGAAAACAGCACCGCTGAGGGATGCACCGGGGACCTCCAATTTCCACTCCAAGAAGGCAGGGACGAGGGGCCATGTCTAGCACAATCCATGCCCAGCTGGGCTGCAGCCCCAGGCCACCCATGGCACAGGCTTTGATGCTAATGGGAAGCCCACAGCAGCCTCTCCCCATAGTGGCTCCTGCCTGTGCCCAGCCCCTTTGTCCCCAGCACAGGCCACCCCTGCCACATGGCAATGCCTTGGGGGTCCCAGGGCCAGAGACCAGGGGAGGTTGGGGAGCCTCCAGGGAGGGGCCCCATTCTTGGGGCTTTCCAGGGCTGCACCATCACAGCTGACCCTGGTGTCAGAGCCCCTCATGTCCCCCTGCAGGACATTCCTCAGACCTGGACAGCACAGAGGCTGGGAGGGAGACCAGGGTCAGGGTCCTCTGTGTACCCTCACCAGCAAAGTACCCAGATACACACTGAACCCGTCTGAGCTTGCCCTCCTCCATGGAGGGCGCAGCCAACCTGGTTGGCTGAGGGGATGTTAAACAGGGCAAGTCCAGAAAGCTCTCAGCCCCAGAGAGGCCAGGCGTGTGGCCCCCAGACTCTGACTCTGCAGCCCACTTGCAGTGCCAGGCACGGGGCGGGGAGGGGGAAGGCACCTCTGCTTCAGAGCCCTGGCACGCTCCCTCCCCGGCCAGCCGGCGGCCCTGCTGTGCACCCATCTCCTGGGCTGCCCAGTCCCACGGCTCTCCACAGTCCGGGGGAGGTTAAGACAGCGGCACCATTTCCATCCTGGGCACAAGGACACCAGGCTGACAGCAGAGCCCGTGGGGCTGACCCTCGAGTCTCCGACCCTTTTAAAACTCTCCAAAAGCTATGGATCTTCCTCCCAGGAGGTCAGCCCCCAGAGGCAGCCTCAGCTAAGTGCCCGTGGGAGGGGGCATGAGGTTGGGATGGGCCTGGACTCCAGTGGACACCTTGGCCATCCAGGCCACATGCTCCCCCTGCTGGGCCGGTGAGAGCACGAGGGCGGGGCTTTGGGGAGAAACCCCAGGGCAAGCTCTCCACAGAGCACTCCCTGCAGACAGGTGGCTAGCAGGACACGGGGCCTCGGGAGGGGCCCGGAGGGGTCAGGAGCCAGGCCCGAGGGCACCGCCACCCACGAGGCCAGACGCCTGGCAGGTAAGGACATGAATCAAGGATGCACACTTTAATTAGGTTAGTAGACGGTGAATTAAATGCTGCTGGCTGAATAAATCTTTTGGAAAAATCATTATCTGAGTTCAAGATCAGTGGCACTGGGTCAGCCTAATTGATTCTGAACTTGGTGATTTGGGATTCGAGGGGAAGTTTAGTCCCTTCCTGAGTGTGTCACGTCCAGAAGTGACCTCCCCGGGTGTCCCACTGACAGTACCCCCCCCCCCGGCCGTGGGCGTTGAGTCACCAGGACATGTCTGAGGGGTAGATGGACGCACCAGCACCCGCCACCGGAGCTGAGGGCACCCTGTGCGCCAGGCTGGAGGGCTCAGCCCACACCTGACGCCAGCCCAGGGGACGCAAAACACAGCTTCTCAGGGGCCCATGGGGTGGGTGGGCATCCCCCACATTGACCACCTTGTGAGCCATTCAAAAAAACAGTAAGACTCAAAAGACATAAATAGTATAAATCTTACTCTGATCAAAATTAATAAAACCAGAAAATCATCATAGAAATTATGATTCTCCAAGTAAATTAAATTTTTTAAAAAGATTTTATTTATTTATTTGAGAGAGAGAATGAGAGAGAGAGTGAGCACATGAGAGGGGGGAGGGTCAGAGGGAGAAGCAGACTCCCCGCTGAGCGGGGAGCCCGATGCGGGACTCGGTCCCGGGACTCCAGGATCACGACCTGAGCCGAAGGCAGTCGCCCAACCAACTGAGCCACCCAGGCGCCCCAAGTAAATTAAATTTTTTAAGTCATGAGACCAGGACCAAGTGCACCCTGGGGATGAGAGTGGGAGGGCATGACCTTGAGCTCCGTGTTCCCAGGTGGAAATAAAACAAAAGGTACGTGCCCACAGCCCAAACAGGTTGGAAAAGGAGTGGGAGGAAGGGCCGGGGGAGGCGGCAGGGCTGATGGCTCCAAGAATGGATTTCCGGAAACCTGTGAGAAGCAACGATGTCACCATCACCCGGGCACAGCAGCCACCCTGCTGGCCCCTGGACAGCCCTCGGGGGTCATCAGGAGGGCAGAACGTCTGCAGCCTCTCCCACTTCCGTGCCCAGCCCACCTGCTGGGCTCTGCGCCTCGTGGGGCTCCTGGGGACTCCAGCCACGTTTGGGAACTGCCCTCCAGCAGCCAGAGGACCCTGGCTGCCGGACAGTAACCACAGGCTCCGCTGTGCCCACAACTGGGGGCAGGGGCGCAGGGGGAGAGGGGTCACACCCGGCACGCACCGCCGGGGCTCCCCAGAAGCAGCGTCCACGTGCTCGGGCTCAGCGGAGGACTCTCACCCTCTGGCCAGTGGATTCACCTCCACAAGAGCCCAGACCCCAGCCCAGACCACAGAGCAGTGCAGCCCCCACCCAACCACGTCTAGAGCACATTCATCTCCCCGGAAGGAAACTTCACCCCCATTAGCACTCACCCCCCGGGTGCCCCACCCCGTCGCAGTCCTAGGCAACTGCTGATCTACTTTCTGTCCTTTTGGATTTTTGCCTATTCTGGGCATTTCCTATAAGTGGGACCATACAACATGTGGGTGTTTTTTGAGGGGGGTGGCTTCTCTCACTGAGCATCCATGTGGTAGCTGGCTCCCTGCTCCCCTCCTTTTTCTCACTGAGTAATACTCCTTTGTGTGGAGGGACTACATCCTATCTGTCCCCTCATCTCTCAGTGGCCCCTGGGGTTGTTCCCACTTTTTGACTGTTGTGAGCAGTGCTGGTGTGCACGTCTGTGTCAGTCTTTGTGCGAACATGGCTTCCATTTTTCTCGGGCATTTTCCCCCCGGCGGACCTGCTAGTTCACGTGGCAGCCCCGTGTGTCACAATTCTGAGGACCCACCAAACCGTCTTCCAAAGCAACTGCCGCACTTCTCGTTCCCACCAGCAATGCACGACGGTTCTGATTTCTCCTTCCAAAAATGTGCATCGTTAACCAGAAAGCTCTGCTCAGCATGACGCAATACGACCCGTATGCGCACCTGCAGGTGTGAAGCCCTAGCCCAGTGAGGGGTGCTGCCCCCGACGTCCATGCTCCCCTGAAGACCGCCTTCCCTGCTGTAAAGCTGCAGAAGCCGGCAGAGGATGCTTGCATCTGCCCTGCACAGACCGCGTGGGCATGAGGGCCCGAGCTGGAGGGGAACTGATGCATCTGGGCCTCCCCTCCCCACCCTGGGCAGCTCCTGGAGGGATGCCACATGCACACCTGTGGAAACGTAGTCAGCCATGGGCCTTCCACGGCGCTGACAGCAGGCAGCCATGTTCCGAATGTACGCGTGCCCCTCTAAGGAGGCAGTGCCCAGTGTCCCCTCATGCTGCCGGCGTGCAGGGCATCCTGTCTCTGCCCGAGCTCCTGTGGGCACCTACGTGAGTTTGCAGACACACGCACAGTGGTCGTGGGCCTTCTGCTGATGACAACCAGCCTCGAATGCCTGCCTCCCTCACGTCACCGTCTCTCAAGCAGAAATGGGTGTGGCGGGTCTAGGAGGTATTTTCAGTCTGATGAACATTTTCCCAACCGATATCCCAGCTTCTACCTGCAAACAAACCTATCGGAGAAAACAGTGATTGGCTTTGGATGCAGCATGGCACCAGCGGCTTTAAACCAATTTCAGCACAGATCCCAGGTTATTGGTGAGACCCTGCAGGAAGGACCGTCAGGTAGGAAGGCACAGCGTCTGCAGCCTGAAATGTCCAGAGCTTCGTGAGCTCCAGTGGACAAAACGAAAAGAAATTAGCCAAAATGAATGAGGAGATATTTGCAAGGACCCGCAGCTTGAGTCTGTGAACAATCTCAAGGGGCGCCTGGGTGGCTCAGTCGGCGAGGCGTCCACCTTCGGCTCAGGTCACGATCCTGGGGTCCTGGACTGAGTCCCGGCATCGGGGAGCCCGCTTTTCCCTCTCCTTCTGTGATCTCTCTCGCTCTCATTCTCCCTCAAATAAATACATGAAATCTTTTTTAAAATGCTCAAAATTCAACGGTAAAAAAACAAGCCAGTTAGAAAACAGGCAAAGGACATGAGACTTTTCACCAAAGAGGAGACACGGATGGGACGTGAGCACATGCAGAGGGGGCGGCATCATTGGCCATCAGGGCCACACAAACAGCCCACGTGAGAAACCACACCCATCAGAACAGCTGCAGTAAAAAGTAGCGACAACACCAAATGCTGATGAGGATGTGGGGAAACCCATCCGTCATCCCGCCAGTGGGAATGCAAACTGGAGCGGGGACTCTGGGAAACAGCCTGTTGGTCTCACACAAGAGCCTGCGCTGACCATACAACCTGGCATTCGACTCCTAGGCATTTATTCTGGAGAAAGGGATACTTGTGTCCACAGGAAAACCTGTGCACAGTTATCCTGACAATTTCACCCAGAACAGTCAAGCTAGACACAACCCAACTGTCCCACGATAGATGAATGGCCGAACAGACTACGGCCCAGCTGGACGGTGGGACACGCTCAGCAATAACAACAACCATCGATCCGAGCAACGTCCTGGCTGGGTCTCAAGGGCATTACGCCAAGTGAATGAAGCCGACCTCCAAAGGTCACATACAGTATGTTTCCATTTATGTAACATTCTTGAAATGACAGCTTCCCCAGGTGGAGGACAGATTCCAGTTGCAGGTGGGAGGGGAGACCATGAAGACCAGCAGGAGAAAGATTCTGTGACAGCGGAACAGACCTGAGGCCAGCTCACGGTGGCCACAGGGACCACAGGGCTTGCACAGTGCACGCCTTGGCTGTGGTGTTGCACGACCCTGTGACAGAAGATCCTGCAGATGGTATAGATGAGAAGTCTGCACCGGGCCTCCTTACTATCGGTCGTGGCAACTTCCTGTGAGTCTGTAATTATTTCAAAATCAAAAGTATCTCTTTTAAATGATAGCAGGCGCTTTGTTCCTGGCAAGTTAGACCCTGAGCCTGTGTAAGTGTGTGTCATGAAAAGGGCTTACGCTGCTGTCATCTGAGCACCCTGTTGTTCTGGAAACCTCTATTCCAGTATCATTTTATCTCACGTTCAAAGTTATGAAAAAGCCTCATTGTCATAACAGCGATTTTTTAAATCTGTTTGCACAGCAAGACAGCAACCAACTGCAGAAGACTTGCGGAGAAAGGGAGACGGGGAGACAGGGTGGTGTCAGCCGCGGAGGTTCCTCGATGTCCTCCTTCACAACCCAACACTGTTAATCCCAAAATAGACCACAAATACAGGGGCGGGGCGCTCTGTTTGCAAAGACAGCATCTGACGCGATCCCCAAGTCACTGCACGGTGTGTTAACACACTCACAGCCACGTGACGCTTCTGTCTCCACGTGTCGGGGTGCAAACGCTCCACTCTGTCAGGCTCCACTTGGTGTGCGGAGGACAAATATTCTGGGAACCATGTCCTTACTGATTTTCAAAATCGATCTGTGCCGTCGTCCCGGCTGGAGCCATCATTATCTTGCTGGAGCAGCTGCTGGGATATTAACAAGACGCGGTGGTAACAAGTGGAGTATAATTAGCACTCCTTGTTCCAGTGAATGTGCTGTTTTAACTGGGAACAATTTGCAGTGCATCTCTGCGTGGCTGTAATTAGCTCAGCTAGCTCTCCCGCCGCGGAGGGCCAGCCAGGACCACGGCGAGGTCCCGGGCTAAAGGCAGGTCCCTCGGGGGCCCTGCCCACCCCTACTCCCCTGCCCGCTCACCCCTCTGTTGGTTGGCTGTGCCCGCCTCCTCTGGCAACGCTTTTCAGCACATGCACCTGGTCCCGGTCAGTCTGACCCCCCAGCAGCTCCTCTGCTTGCTAGATCCTTCGTGCTGGTGTTTTCTGCGAGCCCACGGTGTGCCAGGCTGGGACTCAGTGGGGAACAGTCACCCCACCCTGCACCAGGAAGCCTGCCCATACCCAGCAGAGCAGCACAACCCAGCCGGACTCACCTGGGGAAAGCAGAGAGCTGCTCACTTGGGCAGACAGGTGCCTGAGCTGGGAGGCAGGTGAGGGCGGAGCCCAGGCCAGGATGGGCAGTGCTGAGCATCTCACACACTCAGCGGGCTCCCTGGAAGAGAAAGATTTGGAGCTGCCACCTCCAGGTGGCCGTACCTGTCACAACCCAAGCGTGGCTTTTGTCCAGGGCATCATGAAGGGACAGTGTGAGCCTGCTCGGGCTGCAGGCTTTCCCTGGGTGCCTTTGATCTGACCGAGGAAGCTCCCTCCACCCCTCATCTGTAGGGAGATTTTACCATGAGCGGGTGTCCGCTTTTGCGAATTTTTTGTCTGCATTTATCTAGATGATCACATGTATTTCTCTGTTGTTCTGTACGACGGTAAAATAGTTTGGTTTTAGAATACTGACTGAACTTTGCATTCCAGTGATAAACAATACTTGAGCATAATGCATTGTCCTTTTATTACATTGCTGGTTTTAAACTTGCTACTATTCTGTTAACAAATTTTGTATGTCCATTCATAAGAAACATTTGGCCTGAAATATTATTTACATGTAATATCTTTGCCAGGTTCGGGTGTCAGCGTTACCCAGGCCTTGACTATGCTCGAGAAAATGTGCACGGACCCACAGGGGCCACTGTGTACCACGTCTCTTCCCGACGTGATCATTGATGACTTGAAGCCAGCCTCGGCACAGGTGTGCACATCATAAACACTGCATATCAGACCCCACACGCCCCTAGAGCCTGTTGTCAATCATTCACCAGAAAATCACCTGGCCACACAAAACAAATTGTTTTTCTTTCCCCCCTATTTTCTGAAAGACTTTATTTAAGACTTATATACTTCTTTAAGTGTTTAGCACATTTGTTAGTGAAGCCAGCTGGGCCTGGGGTCTTCTTTGTGGTAAGATCTTTTTAAATTCTGAATTCATTTTCTGTCGTAGATGCAGGACTGTTCACATTTTCCATTTCTTCTTGTGTCAGTTTTGTATAGTTGTGTTTTTCAAGAGATTATCCCATTTTATCTATGCCACCTAATGCACTGGTGTAAAGTGCTCACAACACCTTCTTTTTTTTAACATTTTACTTATTTATTTGAAAGAGAGAAAGAGAGAGCACAAGTCGGGGGGGAAGCAGAGGCAGAGGGAGAAGCAAATTCACCGCTGAGCAGGGAGCCCGACGCAGGGCTCGATCCCAGGACCCCGGGATCACGACCTAAGCCGAAGGCACTCACTTCACCAACTGAGCCACCCAGGCGCCCCCTCATAACACCTTCTTATTCCTTTAATGTCTATAGTATTTTTCCTGATGCTGAAAATCTCTGGGTTTTTTTCCTTAATCATTCTTACTGGGTGGTTATCAATTTTATTAATCTTTTGATAAAGATTTTATTAATCTTTATTAAGCTTTATTAATCTTTAATAAAGCTTCTGGCTTTGCTGATTTCCTCTATTGTTGGCCTGTTTTCTGTTTTATGGATTTCTATTCCTATCACTATTATTCTCTTCCTTCTACTTATTTTGGGCTTAATTTGTTCTTATTTTTCTATATTCTTAGGTGGAAACTTAAAATAATTGATTTTAGACATTTAGGTCTTTCTGCTTTTCTGCTCTAAGCATTTAAAGCTTTCCTCTGTGCACCATTTCAGCTGTACCCCACAACCTCTGATATGTTGTCTTTTATTTCATTTCGCTACAAGTATTTTCTGGTTTCCTTATGACTTCTTGGTCCCATGGGAGATTCATAAATGTATTGCTTCATTTCCAAATATTTGGGGCTTTTCTGAATATCGTATAGCCCTCTAATGTAATTCTATTGTATACAGAACATACTCTTAAAGATTTCAGTCTTTGAAATGTATTGAGGATTATTGTAAAATGTGCATTTTGCAGTTGTTCAATAGAGTGGTCTGTCACCGCCGATTAGGTCGAGTTGGTTGGTGGTATTGTTCAAATCATATGTATCATTACTAACTTTTTCTGCTTATTCTTTCCAAGACTGAGAGAAGGGCATTAAAATCTCCTAAGCTATGATTGTGGATTTGCCTATTTTCCCTTTAGTTATGTTGATTTTGCTTCACATGGTTGAAGTTCTGCTATTGGGTGCTGCATGCTTGTGATTTATGTATTTCTGATGAAATGAGCCTTTTTTTGTGATGAAATAGACCTCTTTTCTCTGGTAACTTGCTTGATGTCAGTGTGGCCACATCAGCCCTTCCCCTCCCTGGTTCTCTAGACAGCATTGTACTTGGGTCTTGCTTCTTTGATTTGGTTTCACAATTTCTGCCTCTAAACCAGAGTGTTTGGTCCATTCACATTTAATGTGATTATGATATGGTTGGGTTTAAGTCCACCATCTTGGTTATTTGTTTTCCTTTTGTTCTATGTGCTTTTGACACTATATTCTATTCCCAACTTCCTTGGGGTAAATCAAAAATTTTTTTTAGTATTTCCTTTTATCTCCTGTATTGACCTATTATAAATAAAGTAAAACCCCTTCTTGTTAGTGGATGATCTAGGAGTTACAACATGAATTCTTAAATTACAGTAGCCACTTACAATTAATATTGAGTCACTTTATATAAAATGTAAGTAAGTTTACAATAGTATAAACTTCCATTTACTCACTCTCATGTCTTTTATGCTACTGTTGACATACACTCTTACTTCCACAGATGCTATAAATTTCACATTTATGTACTCAAATATTTACCTTTTCCGGTGCTTTTCATTCCTTCCTATAGGTATGAATTACACCTGGTTTCATTTCCCTGCAGCCTGGAGAACGCTAACATTTCTTGTAGTTCGTGTCTTCTGACAATAGATTTTCTCAGCTTAAAAAATAAAAAGTCTCAGATGTCTTTATTTTACCCTCATTTTTGAAGGATAATTTTCATTGGATGGAGAATTCCTGATTGACAGGCTTTTTTTTTTTTTTTTTTAACTAAGCACTTTGAAGATTTTGTTCCATTATCTTCAGGAATCCGTTGTTTAAAATGAAAATCAGTGGGGGACCTGGTTGGCTCAGTTGGAAAAGCATGCGATTCTTGATCTTGGATCCCGAGTTTGAGCCCCACGTTGAGTGTAGAGATTACTTAAAAATAATAATCTTTAAAATAAGAATCGGCCATTGTTCCCATATATATATATCCTTTTTCTCTGACTGCTTTTAAGATTTTCCCTTTGTCCCCACCTTGCAGCTATAACTATATGAGCCTAAGTCTGCTTTTCTTTGTGTTTGTCCCATTTCCTGTATCCATGGGTTGCTATTCTTAACCAAATTGGGAAATATTTCAGCATTACTTCTTCAAATATTTTTTATGCCTTATTTCTCTCTTCTCTTTTTGGGGTTACAAGTACATAGTTACTAGGCCACCTGATACCTTAGTCCCATATATTAGCACAGAACACGCATTAGACCCCCTGGTCGCTAAGGCCCTGCTGTCTTCTGTGTTCTTCCAACCAGACAATTTCAGACCGGTCTGTCCTCAAGCTGACTGACCTTTTCTTCTGCAGTTTCCAGTCCTCTGTTAGGCCCTTCCAGTGAACGAGCTCATGGTTCCCATGTCTCTGCTGAGATTTCCCATCCGTTCACTCATTAT
Organism: Eumetopias jubatus; assembly: GCF_037043125.1. NCBI lineage: Eukaryota > Metazoa > Chordata > Mammalia > Carnivora > Otariidae > Eumetopias > Eumetopias jubatus. Next base: position 140,232,849 of record NW_028274815.1, read on the forward strand.
GTCCATGTTGTCGGTTACATCCTTGAGAATATTTATAATAGACATTTTAAAGTCGTTGTCTGCTAATTCCAACATCTGGATCATCTCAAGCTCTGTTTCCATTGACTGCATTTCTCCCCTTTCTTTGTACATTAACATATTTATGTTTAATTTTTAACAGGTTTATTGTATGTCACATGCCATACAGTTTGCTCATTTAAAGCGTATAACTAATGGCTTGTCATACATGTACAGAGTTGTGCAACTGCCATCACAATCAGCTAATCCCCCCCCACAATAAAAAACCCATACCCTTTGGCAGTCCTCTGCACCCTCTTCCCCAGCCCCTGGCAGCCATGGATCTACCTCCTGTCTCCATGGGTTTGCCTGTCCTGGGGGCACAGAAATGTCTGAGATCATCGATATTGCAAGGACTCAGTGCGTCGTCTGTTTTATGGCTGGATGCAAAAGGCTGCCCCAGAAATTGCTGCATTTTTGCCATGCCCCACCCCCGCCATTGTGATTCTGATATACATGGTCCTGAGACCACGGCAAGAAATTCTGGTCTGTTTGATGGAAGAGCAGCTGACATTAACTGGGGACCTCCTATCAGCCTGAGCGAAATGCCACCCAGACACAGTCTCGACTGACTAGCATACAGCTCACACACATGAGGCTGGGCGGCCACTGGCCCCATTTGTCAGATGGGGAGATGGGGGCAAGATTAAATGATTGCCTCAAGGTGACACAGCTAGCAAGGTGTTAGAAGCAAGATGCCCCCAAGCAGCCAGGCTCCAGAGCCCACCCCAAGCCACAGTGAATGCTGTCCATGCCCCTCCTGCCTTCAGCCATCACCTGGGACAAGATCGTCTGTCTGTGGGGGTCTCCCAGAGCCAAGGTTCCCAGGGTCAGCTTCCCCGTTCCCAACACCCACATGTGGTATTTGCCACAACTGCGCTAACACCCTGCATGGCCTACGAGAAACCTGGTCTGCAGGAGCCCAAGCACCTGGTGAAAATATTTAATTGGTGTGTTTCCCTGGCAGCCCTCCAGAGACGTGGAAGTTGCCAGAAGAGCTCACTTTCTATCTCAGCACTTGGGCATCATGTAGCGTGAGCACAGACTTGATTTGAGGCCCCTCAGACTTCTGGTCCCATGAAGACTTACAGTCAGGTCTGGGCTGGGCTCCAGCATTGTGGTCATTCCTGCACCTGTCACATGAGCTCTGTCGGTCCAGGTCACTCAGCACTGACAGGAAGGGTCTGAGCCCGGGAAAGACCCCTCCAGACCGGCATGCAGTGGACAGGCCAGGCAGAAACGAGGCGTGAGCTGGGGACTCACAGAGCGCGGGCTGAGCAGGGGTGAGGACACATATGGGAGCAGTGCGGCCACGGCCAAGGATGCCTGTGGCCACCAGCAGCTGCCGGGGCAGACGGGGCTCCCCCTTTGCAGGGAGCACAGCCCTGCCCACCCTCTCCCTTCGACATCTGGCCCCCAGACTGTAGGAGAATGAATTTCTGCTGTTCTAAGCCACCAGTCTGTGGTACTTTGTCACAGCTGCCCTCTGCATCCACCGGGGATCCCGGATCATGCCTGCCCACAGTCAGAACAAACAGCACATCCCCGGAGAGACTCAACCTAAGGGCCAGTTTTAAAAGGAGCATTTATTTTTAGAATGTGCTTTTAAATCAGATTGCAGCAATGTAGGTAAATTGCAATAAAAACAGTACAATCCCGCCCGCAAAGAACCCACTCAGCAAAGTGTCCTTTTGTTCAAAATAAAGTACAAAATGATTTTTTGCAATAACACCAGTGACAGGGCCTCAAGGGTCAATTAGACCAGCTGAGGGGCGCCCCAGTGGAAAATGACCAGCGTGCACCCCAACTCCATGGACAGGGGCGTCGCTTGCCTGGGTTTGTTTCTTCCCAGGACAGATGTCCAATACTGGATGGACGACAAGGTCCTGCCTGCCTTCTGGGTGGGGGGGTGCTCCAGGGTCGTGCTCATGAGCACCCCTCTGAGCAGATCCAGATAGAATTCACCACGAACCTCTCGCTGGGCCTCTGGAATACACAGGGACCCTCAGTGTGGTCACAGTTCTAGACGCTAACAGGCAAAGCATCCCATGTGACCGGGGTGTGTCGGGGCTTTGAACTATGGCAACGGCAGCCACAGCCAGAAGCACCAGAGGCCCAGAGAAGCTGAGGACTCACCTGCAGTAACACAGCAAGCGTGCGGGAGCTGCCATCTGGCCGCTCACCTCCGTCCACATGAGAAGGCAGGTCCTCGCCCCAAACGACCTGTAGGACACAGCCAGATGGGGACAGCAGGCCCACTCGGCCCCCCCCCTGAGCCCCCCCAGAGCGGCAGGCGGCGCTCAGGCACGCGGTCTGCGGTCTGTGGCGGCGCCAAGAGCAAGCAGAGCCTGCGCGTGGTGGGCGTCTCTGTGCCCACGGATCTGCTCCGCCGCTGGGCAGCCTGGCACAGAACCAGGCCAGGTAAGGCTGCGTGGCTGCGTCCCCTCCAGAGCACTGCCCACGTCATTTGTGGCTGAATTGACACACAGCCTGGGGCCTTGCCCCTACCCCCACATCCTCCCACGACGGGGGCTCCCTCAGCCACCCCCTCACAAGGCCCCAGGCTGTGTCCAGGGCTTTTCCAGGCAGCCGCTGGAGGGGCCTTGGCTTGGATCTCAGGAAACTTCCTCCTCTGAGGGTGGGGAGGTGGGTCCCCCGTTCCCAGAGCTGCCCCAGCTGGGAGCTGAACTTCAAGGCCTGTCTTAGGGGAAGGGCCCTTCGCTTGAGGACCGCAGTGTGGACCCTGGGCGAGTTCCTCAGCCTCTCTGTGCCCCTGTGTCCTCTCAGAAGGCTGCTGGCAACTGAGCTCCCACATGAAGCCACGAGAAGGCGGGCGCCACCAGACCAGAGTTGGGTCTGGCCCTGCTCTGCGCCCACCAAGGCCACGCGGAAGCGACCCTGTTGTAGGCGCTGGTGATTACAGGATTGAACTGAGTCAAGACAGCAACCCCATTTTGCTAAAGCATAAAACTTTGCCTCGTTTTTATTCATAATGTTTAGAAATGTGTTTTTTTATTCATTTGTCCTCTGTCCTGCTGGGACTTTGATCACAAAGTGATTTTCATAGACTATGAACCAAGATGCCACTCGAGCTGGGGTCATCCAGCAGAGGCAAGGCCGCCGTGAGGCCACCTCCACCCAACACAGCCAGCGATGATTTAACTCTGCATATTTTGCCTTTAATTACAATAAACTAACAAAGATTCCAGAGATGCTCTCATTTTAATAGAATGCAGAGTTATAATTGGTGACCTATTTTAAGCAATTTAATTTTCCATGACCTGTTTTCCAAATTAACAGAGTAATAAAGGCTGTGTGCTGTGAGTGGGGCCGACCCTCCAAAGCTGCCCAGGCCTGCGGCTCCGTTTAAAGGTGTACCTCTCACTCGTGCGAGCGTGTCCCATCTAACGGGCCCAGCTCTAAGATCAAAGCATAATCAAAGAACGTGATTATCAAGGATTATCAAGGACATCCCAGAGATCGATAAAATCACTATTAAAAGCCACCACCGTGCAGAAATCTGGCTAAAGTCCTTCCTGGGACTGGAACTCGGGTCAGCCCACAGGCCAGGAGCCAGACCACCCTCCTAGCCCCCCACGCCCCTCAATCCACACACGGGACTGGGTGTGGGAGGGGCAAGCCTGCACGTCCAGGGACACGCCCACCCACCCTCCCTCTGTAGGCCATGTCCCCTCGGTGCCCTGGACCACCAAGGATGGGGAGGAGGAGAGGACAGAGGAGCATGGCGGGAAGGTGTCCGCCCACCCTCCTGTGTGCCCTTGGGCTGGCTGGCCTGCACCTGTCTGGGCTGTGGGAGGCCCGGGGGGGAAGAGCCTGGAGGAACGGAGGCCCTGGGGTTGCTGGGAGATCGTGCTGGGGGGGCAGGGGTGTCAGGCCTCCATGGCCCCCTCTGACAGACAGGAAGGCAAAAGCCCTACCTGGAGCTGCTAGGAGGAGAGAGGGGAAACAGGCATGGTGCCCTCCCCTCCCCTTCGTGTCCCCGCCCCTGTCCCTGTCTGGCCCCCTCCCCCTCCCCCCCCGGCCCCCTCCCCCTCCCCCTTTTCTCCCTCCCCCTTCTGTCTTCCTCCCGGTCTTACCCCCCCTCTCCCCTCCCCCTTCTCCCTCTATTTTCTGGTTGCCCCGTTCCCACCAGCATCCAAGGGTTTGTGCTTCGCCACAAAGATCCACCCTCTGCTTTTAAACGAGGACAGAAGGCAGTTTCCAAAACACACATACAGAATAAAGACGCACTTTTGAAAATGGCAGAAGACAAAACACAATGTTCCTCCAAGCTCACGTAAGAGACTCAAGGCAACCCCAATTTTCTAGCATCTCTGCTCTGTGCAGCCAAGTTTCCTGTAGATCCCTCACTCACTGATCCCTTCAGTCCTGTGCCCACCCCAAGGACAGCCAAGGCAGGCGCCAAGGAGAATCCATGCAGCTGGACCCCAATCGTCCCTGGCTTGGGGTGAGAGGGACCCAGAATGGAAGTGGCAGGAACGTTGGTCACTGGAGTACGGGAGACGTGTGGGGAGGGGGCTCCAGGCCCTCAAAGACCCAGGACCCGGCTGGCACCGCGGTCTCCCAGGGTCCCAGGGCGTGCGCTATCTATCTGAGGCACCTGAACGGAGAGCAGGGGGTGAGTGTCGCCCGGTTAACCAAGCCCTGCCGAGCTGGGGAAGAAGGCCCTTGAGTGGACTCAACCCCCAGGTCCCCGGGCTGGGAACCCCTGTTCACAGGAGGCAGGACAGAGCTCGGCCTCGGGGCCCACCGGCTCCTGGGGGCCAGGACCCCCCCCACCTCCCATCTGCAGGCCCTCCCACCTGCCATACCTGCCCAGGGAGGAGGGGGGCTGGGACAGGGTTAGGGACCCCCGCTGGCTCCCGCTGAGGAAATGCAGGAAATCAGGGCTCCACGGCCGAGCCCTCAACTCCCCCGACCTTGGGCACCATTGTCTGCAGGGATGTCCTGGTTAATCCTGCTCTGAGCTGGATTAATTTCCAAAGATAAAGCCTCTGATTTGATTCGTGTACGGTGCTATTTGTGGTTCGGTCAGGCGGGTATGGCCCCAGCGGAGCAGGAGGTATTAAGTGAGGACCAACTTCCTGGGGACGCCAGGGATTACTGACCTGCGTCCACCTCCCCCGCCCTGCTGGCCACCAGCCGCTAGAGGGGCATCGCTTCCACAGAGCCCCAGCTGCGATGTGCTCCGGACACTGGGGTTGCCCTTCCTGTGGCTAGACCTCTGGGTAGCGACAGCAGCTCCTGCCTGGGTCCTCCCCTGGGAGATTAGGCGCTTCTGGCCCCTTGGTGACTCCCAAGCTGGGAGGGCTCGCGGGTCCTTCCGCAGCCCCCACAGAGCTCCTCCCAGCAGACCTGTGGGCTGCACTCACCTCCGGTGGAGCAGTGGGCACCTGAGGCAGAGCACCTGCGAATGACACTGGGTTCAGCTGCAGGGTGTATGGGTGGGGGGGCGGGATTCCTGTCCTCGGCGAGGTTCATCCGATTAGAGAGACCTCCACCCATGCCAACAACAGGACTTCATCAAGGGAGGGGCATCTCCATGGTGTGGATATAGCCATGAGAACACGTGGGAGTGTGCTCTGGGTCCCGTGCCCCAGTGTCTGTGGCGTTGGCCCTCCTGGGACTTGTTAGAAACGCAGAATCTCAGGGCCCCCCAGTCCTATGGGTGATTCAAGCATCCATTTAAGTTTGATAAGTTGCTGCCCTAGAAGGCTTCTGGGATCAGCTGGCCTGGTGGGGCAGCTTACAGGATGGGGAGAGCCCCGTGAGAGACAGCAATGGCCATTGCACTAGAGCATCATCTGGGACCTGAAATTACATCCCTCGTGTCCTGCACAGTCCTCTTTTAAAAGCAAGAAAAACCCCAGGATGCAGGTGCATGTGCCCATCACTGTGCTTCCCAGCCTAAAGACCCTCCTGGCATTTGAAGGACGGAGAGCCATGACCCCACTGAATTCCACGGCTCATATACCCAGGTTTGGGATTCAGAAGATGTTCAGGAAACTCACGGGTGATGGATGCATGGTGAATGGATGGATGGATGGATGGATGGATGGATGATGGATGGATGATGGATGGGTGGGTGGGTGGGTGGATGGATGGCTTTAGTCTTCAGAGAATAAGAGAAATTAAAAAGCCAGATGAACCTTCCCATACTGCTGATGGGAACATAAAATAGTGCAGTTCTTCAAAAAACTAAACATAGACTAACCCTGCGACCCAGCAATTCCACTCACAGGTGTATGTCCAAGAGAAATGAAAACATATATCCACAGGAAAATTTGTACACAATGTCCACAGCAGCTTTATTCATAATGGCCAAAAAGTGGAAACAACCCAAATGTCTAACACATGATGAGTAGATAAATAAAATGTCTATTTGTACAAAAGAATATTATTCAACCATTACAAGGAACAAAGCACTGACACAGCCCCACATGGATGAATCTGGAAAACATCCTGCTGAATGAGATTCCACGTTGTACCGTTCTGTTTATATGAGACGTCCAAAACTAGCAAACCCGAAGAGACAGAAGTGGCTCAGTGGTTGCCTCGGGCTGAGGGAGGGGGTGCAGAGCAATGTCTGTGGCACCAGGTTTCAGGCTGGGCTGATGGGTGTCATGAGGGCTACATAGCTCTGGACACCGTGAAAACCGTTTCATTGCACATGTTAATGGGTGAGTTTAGGGTGTGTGAACTGTACCTCCAGAAAGCTGTCATCCAAACACACACAAAACAAGGGAAGGGTGAAACTACAAAGTGAGCTAGATGACCCCCCACCCCTCTTCCTCCCAGGGGCCCAGTTGGTGGGGCTGGAGTCAGGGCTGGAAAACCAGGGCTGGGCCTGGGGTGGAGGGCCACGTGTGTGCACGTGCATGAGCACGCGTGTGTGCTCGCCCACCTCCCGGTGGAGCAGCCCTTGCCCTCCCTGCGAGGGGCTCACAGCGAGCTGGCCCATGTGCTCCAGCCGTGCCCACTCAGTCCTGGGGTGCAGCCACCTGGCCTCTGACACCACACGATGGCCACGTGCTACAGAAATGCTCACTGGAGCTGGGCTCTGGCCCCAGGTCACAAATGGCTTCCCCAGGCCGAGCCCCAGGGACCCCCCCCCTGGCTGGGAGTGAACAGGCCTCCAGTCTGGTCCCCGCACGGGCTCTAAGGAAGCTGTGCGGGCTTCTGCCTTCGCCTGGATATTCCCAGCACCAGGCATGCCCCTCAACTCACAACTGCTGCTCACACCAGCTCCCCCCACACCTGTCCCCGCCCATCAGCCACCCCTCCCAGGTGTGGACACAGATCAGGAGCCATGGGAGTGAACCCTAATCCCTGAGATTCTGGAGAAGGCTCTGGGCGCTGCCATCGGAGGCTCCCCACATTGGGCTTCCCAGGGGAACCCACACATCCTTCCTCTTGGGCAAGTGCCTTCGTAGCACAAAGCCCGACTGGTTGGAAAACGCCCTCCCACCTGCCTGACCTCACCCACGCTGGGCCGGAGAGCGCAGCCCTTGCCCACCTAGGAGGGGGTCTCGGGGAGACATGGGGAGGATTCTCAGAGCCCAGCGCCCAGCAGGAACTGATGTGGGGCTTCCGACTTGCCCCAAGAGCATCTCCAGGTTCATCAAAGCTCCACTTGGTCTTCCATCAGCCCGCGGGAATGGGCCCCGTCGCCCTTCGCACGGCCACCTGGCTGTCACGCATCCTGGGCCGCGTTCCACAGCCGAACAACCGCTCTCCGGCTGCCCGGGCCCCGGGAAGCCAGGTTTGATCTCCTTCCCTCCCCATCAACCAGAGATAAAGCTGCTGTGTAGCTTTCACGAGAGACCGGCACCTGCTGTGTTCAATCAGGAAGCCGGAGCACCGCCCACGCGCATGCACACACCTAAGCGCGCGCACGCACCGCGGACGCGCACGCACCGCCCACGAAGAGATGGCGCCTTGAGACGCCCCCTCCGGGGAAAGCAAAAATATGTGCCTCCGCGTGCCTGTCAGCGGTTTGCTCTACTTTGCTGTTTCATGACCCCGATTAAATGTTAGTGGTGGCTGACTTTGGGTCCAGTTCTCTTGATTTCTTAATCCTGACGCAGTATTGACGTCAAAGAGTTAAGTTTCTCTGATGTCTCAAAATGAAGTTTAACACATCTCCGGGGTGCTTGCTGCAATCCCCCCATCTCCTCCCACGAGAACAGTGGCCTCTCCACGTCCCTCTGGGAAGGTGAGCAGGCCTCCCACCCGGCATCCCCCTGGCCAGTGGGCCCTTGCCTCGACTTCCAAGGGCCATCTGCTCCGCCCTGCTCCCCCAGCCTGTCTGGACAGGGCAGACAGGACCCCACGACCTAGAGGGCAACAGTCGGCACCCAGGAGGGTCCCCTCCCAGGCACACCTGTCCAGGAGCAGGGGGCGTGCTGTGCCGGGCACCAGCGCCAGTCCTGGGAGCCACAGGGCATGCCTGGACCCCTCCAACCTCTGCTCAAGACTCCAAACCTATCTAGGTGGTACTGCCAACATCCTCGGTTTGAAATCCTCCTTACGTCCTTTCTAAACAAAAGGAATAAATGGCAACACCAATCAGAGAGGGTCTTCCCACCACTTTCTTCCTGAGGGGCTGGTCCCTCAATGTCCACTAGAAACCCCTTCTAGGGGGACAGGTCCAGGACAGAGCAGGGTTGGCCCTTGGCTCCCCTGGCCTCGTGGTGGCAGCCAGGCCCCAGACGCAGGACCCATCGCAGCGCGGGTCAACTCCCATCCACCCCAGTGCGTGGACCTGACAGTTTGGTCTATGAAGCAGAAGCCGGGTGATCTTGCTGAACAGGGCCTGAGCATTGACATCACCATCGCTTCACCAAGAGCTACGAGATGGGGTGGGGTTTGCTTAGGACAAGTCCTGGTCCCCCAGTGCCTGTGGCCCCCGTGGACTTGGGGCCCGGAGATCTGGTTGGTGGGTGGCACAGCAGGTGTCCGAGGACGTCCCGTCTGGACCTAAGCTTCATCATCACTGTCCCCAAGCAAGGGATGTGCCCAGACTGAGCGCAGGACAGAGGAGGCAGGCAGCAATGGAGCACGGGCGCATCCCAAGGGCCTGAGGTCTGCTGGTGGAAGGACAGTCCCTTTCAGCTCCCCCCTTGCACACACCCCATAGACACACGGACACCTATATGCAAACACAGGTACACACGTGCACACACCACGGCACAAAGACATTTCCACCCCAGCCTATGGATTACTGGCTCAGGCTTTAGGAAAAAGGAAAAGAGGGATGAATCGCTAGGCAACCAGCCAGGGTTGCTATGGCATCTCTGAGAGCAGCTGGGCCAATCAGAGCCGAGTGCGGGCTGGTGTCTGTCAGCTCGGACCGAGAGGGGTACGAGGCAGGCACTGCCAGCATGCGGGGGTGGGGGGGTGGGGGGTGGCGTTAGATGCAGACCTTGGCCTGATGAGGACAGCGCACCTCATGAATATTCATCAGGCTGATTGAGGCAAAGCCAATTAACCACTTGGTGGCTCAAGTATTCCTGGATCCATTTTCTCTTTGAACCGCTGGGCGGCCAAAGGGCAGGCTCCACAGACTTCCTGCCTGGTCCCGGGAGTGGTCTACACAGCTAGACAGCTTGGATCTTGTCAGTCCCAGCCCTGACCCCGGGCGTCCCGGCCACCATGCAGTCAGGCCCTGGGGCCGCAGCAGGGTCTGAATTCCTGCCCAGGAGCCAAGAACAGCGCGGTGGGGTTCCCGAAGGACGGGTCCGCTCCCTCCCCCGCACCTTGCTCCCTGACAGGGGCAGTGACAGAGCAGTGACTACAGCCTTCACCAGCCTCTCCAATGTCAGCCCAGCCGCTTCCTGGAGCCCCAGTTCCTGTCTTAGCACAGATCCCCAGAAAGCAGAGCCTGAGGCAAGGGTTACACACCTCAAGGGCAGGGACCAGAAAGTATGCAAAGGAATCTGGAGGACAAGGTGGGGCTCCATGTGGCTACTGGGCCATCACCTGCGGCTACGCTGCGAGGAGTCCATCCCAGTTGGATGTCCAGAGGACAAGGACCACTCCCCACCCCAGCCCACCCCCGGAAAGTTTGCAAGGCAAGCTGCACCTACAGCAGACCACAGAGAGGGGTGGGTTTCTCTGCTTGGTCCCTCCTGTCTCCCTCTTCCTCTGGCCCAGGTTTGCCCCTCAGGAGCCCACCCCGTGCACTTCCATTGGTGACCTTTGGGGCCACTTGGGGAAGCCAGGTCCCTCTCCATGACGTAGCATTTATCCAAATCTGGAGCTTCTGACCACGAGAGAAAGGAGGGGCTAGGGGGCTGGGGGGGGGAATGCAGGAGGCTGGAGGAGGGGTTGAGGGACAGGGCTGTCTGAACTCTCTTCCACAGCCTCCAGGCCCCTCCCCGGGGGCGTCTGTGCCCCCTCCCCATGCCCTCTGCCAGCACGCTGCCCCACGCGGGGTTCGTCCTGGAGAAGCGTGTGCTACCACATACAGCCAGCCACCTCTGGGCTCTTTGCACGTGTTCAACAACAGATGCATCCGTGAGATGTGCCCACCCATCCACACCCGACCCCCACCCCTGGCTCCAACCTCGAAGGGGAGGGTCCAGATGCTGTCACCGCGCTGCTCTGGGCCCAGGGCCCAGTGAATGCTCGGTGAGTCAATTTGGTGAGTGAGGATGAGAACCCCAGTAGCTTCCCAACTGTCCTTGTAACAAAAGCTTATCCGTGTCATTCTTTACGCTGACTGCAGGCATAAACGGGATGCCTCGAATGGCTTCCCCCTTGGTCTAGCTGCTGACCGTCCCTCATGCTGAGTGCCAGGCTGGGGGTCCCAGAAGAGAGGGCTCAGCAGAGCAAGCCCCTCCTGCCCTGGAGCTGAACACCCAGAGCTCAGGGCTGTGGAGAGATGGGGTTCAGGAAGGCTTCCGGGTGATTCACTGCATCTGGGCCTCCAGTGGGAAGTACCAGCATCCCCACGAGAAGACTGGCAGCCCTGGCCTGGCCAGGTGTGGTCCAAGGAGGGCTGCTGTGGCCAGCACCCGCCCAAACAGGAGTGGGCCCCAGCCAGGGACAGCAGCTCGCCCCGCCTGTGCCTGGACTGACCCCACCCCAGTGCCTTCCTGAATCCGAATCCTGCACGCGGGACTTCTGCGATACCCTCCACTGGAAACATAGCCGCCCATCCCCATCCCCATGGGCACTGGGGAGCACGGCTGCTCCTTCCCAGACCCTGGCTCACCTGTCCTCTCCCCAAGTCTGGATAAGCTGTGCCCCAGAGCTCAGAGGGTGCAGAGAGACCCCAAGCCCACCAGGTTCACAGAGCCCTGAGTCCTGAACATGGCCTGGGGGGCAGGGACCCAGCAGGCTCCAAGCACAGAGGTGACCCGCAGCCGGTCTGGGCTCTGCCCCTTCCCACCCCACCCAGCCCCCTGCCTGTGCCAGACCAGGGGTGGGTGTCCAGAGGAGGGGGCAGTGGGGCCACGTGCCCCCAGCCTGCTGCCAAGACAGAGGGGAAGATCTCTGTGGCTCTGCACACCAGGAAGAGGGTGCCAGGTCACTCCCCGCCCCGCTCCTGACCTCCCCTGACCAGCTACAGGCCCTGAGGGGCCACTGCAGCCTGAGCCTCAGTTTCCCCTTTCCCTGGTGACATCAGGCCATCTCACTGTGCCTGGAACAGAGATGATCTCCACAAATGCCTACCTGGGCCCTACCTGAGCCCTAACGGGGCCTACCTGGGCCCTACCTCAGCTGGGTACTCTGCTGGCCTCTCCCCCATCTGCTGTCCTACTCTGAGCCTACAGACCACCTGTCCAGGCCCTACGCCCTCCCTGTCCACCTGCTTCCTCCACCTTGGCCCTCCCCTGGCCACACTGTCCCAGGTGCTACCAACTCCCTGCCCTCCCTTGACCCTCAGGCGAGGGGCGGTCACCGCTCTGAGTCCCCCAGGAATCAGCCCTGCACATCTGGGCCTGCAGGGCAGGGCCACCCAGCGTCAAGGTGGTCCAGCACAGACGATGAGGAAGATGCCAACAGGCAAACACACCCCCAGTGTCACATGGAACCTCGGTATCAAGAGGAAAGCCTGAGGGAGACTGGGGGGCTGCTCTGGGCGGGGACAAGGTGGAGGGTCCAGAGAGATGAGGATGGGGACAGACCAGACAGGCAGGTGGGGGGCCGTCATCAGGGCCTGGGGGCCAACCGGACACTCGGGGTGGAGGAAAGAAGCCAGAGAGAACCGTGTTTCCCTGTGGAGTGCACTGCCGGCAGGTGGGGGCTCCGGTGTCCAGGCAAAGGGGGAGGGGTCCTGGCCCAGGGGTGGCAGAGGCGGGGCTGGGTCGGGACTGCACCACAGGCAGGCCCAGTGATGGCTGAGGGTTGGGATTGGAGGGAATGTGTCCCAGCCAGTGCTATGGGGACAGGTGACCCAGGCCAGCAGGGAGGAGAGGGCAGGAGGCCTGGGGCCCAACCAGGCCTTGGGGTGGGGGTGCCAGAAATCAGTGGAGAGCCCTGGAGGGTCCTGAGCACCCTCCCTATCCTGCGGATGAGGCTGCCAGAACATGGCAGGGCCTCCCCGAGGTCCAGAATTGCCAGAAGCCCCGTAAACAGGACACCATTGCACTCGAGGTTCCAGGCCAGGGGGACGTCCCAGGGGTTTAGAAACCTGCCCCTTGCCAGGGTCCCCTGAGTTCCCACCACCCAGATTACGGGGTGCGACGCTGACATGTGGGAGGGGGTGTGCCTTCAGAAGTGTGCATTTGCATTAAGATGTTACCTCTACAAATGAAACATCTATTCTCCCTGAATTCTCTCCCGGCCCAGGGGGCAGGGGCTGCTATTGTCCCCATTTCTCAGATAAGGACACTGAGGCTCGGGTGGGTCGGAAGCCCTTGGTGAGGAGGGAGCAAGTGGGGCCTGCCCAGGTCTGTCTGCTTCCAGGACCCACCCCTGCATCAGGAGGCCAGGCCCAGCCCGAGACGCCAGCAAAGGTGACCGAGATTGGCCGCCAAATTCCAGGGGCCAGGCCGGCCCCACAGGAAGGCTTCTGGAGGGTGAGGGGCGGGCAGGGTCTGCGCGGGTCACCTCAGATGGGAGCGCCCAGGACAGCGCACCAGCCGGCGTGGTCTCTTGTTCTCGACGTCTTGGGAACCTTCCGCTTTCAGGAACGGTTTACAAGAACATATTTTTGCAGAGACAAGAAAGCAAGTTCAGCATGCCCTCGTTCTCTGGGCACCGGCGGTAACCCGAACCAATTATTTTCATTAATATCGGCCTTGGCGCAGCAGCAGGACCAGCCGTGGGGGCCTCTGCAGGCAGAAACCAGGGAGGCCCTGTTCTCCCCTGGCCTGGGTCCCTGGTGGGGGTCTGGGCACGCCGTGTGCCCCAGGTCACCTCTTGGAGGAGGGCGGAGGTCGTGGGGCCGAGAGCTGGTGTGGGGCCGTCCCGGGGCCTTGTCCACGATGGACAGTCCAGCCGGCCCCGCCCAACCCCCACCCCCAGCTTCGGTGCAGAGGGTACAGCTCCCCTCCCCCAAGTGCTCCTCCCACTGTGATGTTTTCAGGGACTTGGGGATCCTGCAGATTCCTCTCTGCCATGAGCAGTGGCCAAGAAGCTCATCCTGGTGTGGGGCCCGGGGCAGGGTGGGTGGCTCCTGGGGGCAGAGCCTGGGGCGGCAAGTGGGGCGACCATACAAATGTTTGCCTTTAGAGTGAGAGGAAATGATCGTCCAGGGCAGCCCCTGAAGACAGGACGCAGGTGAGTGGCCTCCACCCTCTTTGAGGCGAAGCCACAGGTGTCCGAGTCAGGAGGAGGCCCCACCCTGGGGAGACGCCAGGGGCAGGGAGGGCGCACCGGCCCCCAGGGCTGCACGTCCAGGCCCGGCCCTGCCCCGCTGCCCCGCATGGTGCGTGCATCTGAATCAGCTGTTGCCCTCCCCGGAGAAAGGGCCATGGTCCGGCGGCGAGGCTAGGAGGGCCCGCAGGGACAGACGCGCCGTGGGGGTGTGGTCCCCCTCCCGGCGTCCCCGGTGGTGAGTCCCTGGCCCTCGTGCACAGCCCTCCAGCATGAGACCCTGGGGTCTCCCAGGGAAGACACTCTCCCACGGCAAGGCTCCGTGCTGAGGGGGCTACCGCAGCCGGGACAGCAGCTTGCAGACTGCGGACGAGCGCCATAGCAGTTTTGAGATGGCATGTCCTACGTGAAGCCTATTGCCAGGACAGGGAGAAGAGACACCGAGGCAGAGTCCTGATGCTTCAGCTCTGATTAAACCAAACCGTGGACACTCAGGCCATGGGAGGGGCCGCCAGGGACATGGGGTCACCATGCCCCTGCCAGGGCCCGGCACCTGCAGGCGTTGGCCGGCGCCCGCCCCCCCAGCTGAGGAAGGAGGCCCCTCGCCACACGTCAGGCATGCTGGGCTCTGGCTGCCTCCCTCCCCTCTTGTACAGAGGACATGACTCTTCCACCCGGGGAGGGTCCCGAGAGAGACCCACTTCTGTCCCAAGCACCCGAGCCCCCACGAGCCTCCACATGGCTGCGTGCGGCTCTCAGCCCCCAAGCGAGGAGCCGGCTGACTGAAGGCACAGCATGGGAGGCCCAGCCAGGCGGTGCAGCTGGGCCCCCGCCCCTCAGCCCTAGGCTCCCTCACCCTCCTCCCCGACCTCCCTGCCTGGAAGACGGATGGGCGTGGGGGCCTGGCTCTCAGAATTTGGGCACCGCTTCGCAATCATTACCATGGGCAGGATGGGAAGCAGAGCTGGGAGTCTCGGGTGCTCCCTCCCTGCAGTGACTCTGGGGCCAGCCCTGAGCTTCTGCAGAGCTGCCTTCCTAATCTGGGGCCCTCAGAGATGGAGACGGGATGCCCAGCCCCACTCACCTCCCTCCTGCAGGAAAAACCCCCAAGTGCTCGGGGACACTCTCCCCTGGGGGCCCGGCCACTGCTGTCACACGGGGCTTGGAAGGACCCAGCAAGCCGCGGGGGCTCCTCCTGAAGCTTTCCTCACCCACCCACCCCCACCCCACCCTGTGGTCTCCCGCAGGGAATGCCTCCACCTTTCTTTCCACGCAATCTGAGTATCAGCCTTGTCTCCCCCTCCCTCAGCCACTGGAGGGGAGCCCCGGGAGAGTCTCTTGCGCTGCCCTGGCCGGCAGGAAAACCTGCCATGAACTCAGTCCTCGTAGGGAAGGCCCACTGGCCAGAGGCGGAGGTTCCTGGAGGTGCGTGATGTGGGAGAGTTTGGAAAGGGGTACCCTACGAGGGTGTGGGCAGGGGCACGAGGGACTCCTGGCATCGAGGCTGTTCCCCCCCGCCAGGACAGAGAAGCATGAGGGAGCAGGCCCCTGGGAGGAGGTGCCACCGTCCATCAAGGACAGGGCACCCGCAAGAAGGGCACAGGGGAAACACCCACCCACACAGCCTCTGCCCTCAGATTGGCTCGTGCCTCCCATGGCCAAGGGCACCTGGAAGCCAGAGGTGCAGGGCCCACGGATGCAGCCACCGAGGGCAGACAACTGCCCACAGGAGGGCAAACAGCAGAGCTTAGCACTCTTTCACGCCTTTGTTAGAAGTAGTATCTAAGACGTCCTCCGAAAGAAGGTACAGTGATCGAGAAGGCTCGAGACGCCCAGTGCCCACAGCACACGTCCAGGGCCCTCCTCGCCTCTGCCCCCGCCCAGCGGCCACTCAGCCCCCTGCGGACTCCCAGGAGGGCCCTGGCTTAGTGTCCACCTGCCCCTCCAGCCCATCACCACTGTGCCCACGCCAGGCACACCTCCCCCCAGGCAGGCGCTGGGTGGGAAACAGCAGAATCTCTGGAGTCACAAACTGGGCCACGAAACCCGAGGCTGACTCAAGCCTTCTGTGCAGAAGCAGCCAGGCCCCCAGCACGGCACATGGAGGCCCCTCAGCACAGACGCCCACCCGCGTTCCTCCTGGTCTCTCTCTCGTCCACTCTTCTTCTTAAGGACCGTACTTCAGAAGAGCTTTATGCTCGCACCGGTAGGAAATGACTGCCACGTGCCCTAAGGAAGCACGAACCGCAATGGACAGACGCCAGGAAAGCCGAGGCCTCACTGGACGCCTCGGAGATCGACGGCTCCCATGAGACACAGGCCAGCCAGCACCGAGGGCCCTTGTGCACACACCCGGCCCGAGGTGGGCAATCCCCCAACCTGGGCCAAGCCCGGGCCCCTTTGAGCACGCCCCCTGTCCCCCGCCCAGCACTGGGCAGGCCCCCGTCCACTGGCCCCACAGTCCCTCCCCACACTTCCTGTCTCCTCCCTGAACGGCCAGGCACGCGGCCCCGGCTCCCTGTCTGTCCCCTCCCTGGACCCCACAAAGCTCCCATACCCCCTGTCATGGGTGGGGGGCTCTCGTGCCCCTCCCCAGGGTCTGCACTGGCCAGATAGGACGGCTGACTTTCCTGGGGTCCACTGTCCTGCTCAGTCCTGGGGACCAGGGCTTGTCGGCACCTCCAGCCCCCTCCCCAGGCCTGGGTCCCACACACAGGGGGCTTTCTCCTGGGGGCAAGGACATTCCAGACATTTCTCCCCACAGGGGACACTTCCTGTCACATTTGACTTACAGGGCAGGGGGCATCACTGCCCCTAAGAGCAGACAAGTGTAAGAAGGCCCTGGGGCCCCTCCAAGGACCCCACGTTCCCGCCAGAATCACTCATGAGAAGCAGATGGCTGGCCTCCCGGACGGAGGTGTGGATTAGGGGGGAAGAGGGAGCCAGAGACTCTCAGAGGTGGAGAGGGGTCCAGGGTCAGAGAGGGAAGGAGAAAGGGGTGGCCGCCGGGAGAGAGCCGAGGAAGGAGAGACCGGCGGAGGGCAGTTATAGGACAGGAGAGACACCGGGACACCGGACGCAGACCTGGACCAAGGGCCGGGCCAGCAGGAAGCCATGCTGTCCCTTCCCATGACCAGATCTGTCCCCGTCAGCCCAGCCAAGGAGGTTCCTGCTGCTCCCAAGCCGTTTGCCAGGATCCCCAACCTTCCAGGATCCAGGTGTGGGCGGCTCAGGCTCTGGGGCCCCTGTGGTGGGACAGCCCCGTGGGGGGCCCCGAGGACGGAGGGAGAAGAGGGCAGCCCTGGGGGCCTCGGAGCAGGGCAGGTGCAGGGCAGGCCACATCCCGGGCTGAACCCATTCTGCTTCATGCTGGGGGAGGGGGCCTTGCTGGGGGGGCACTACAGAAGGGCCCGAGGAAGTGGGGGGCTGTCTGAGGGCCAGGCACCCCTGCTCCCACTCAGAGGTCGGGTTGGCCACCAGGGGGAAGCTGTCCCTCCTCACCTGCTGCCCCACAGGGTGGATGGCCACAGGCAAGGAGGAGGAACGAAGCAGAGCCCCTGCCCCTGAGCGGACTTGGGGGACAAAGGGCCCCCCACCTGGGGCCAGGCTGGCCTCATCCCCCTCCTGAGGAACACATAACCAACTGCGGTGTCACTGCCCCTAGCTCTGCAAGACCCAGGTTCCAGAAGGAATGTCCTTTCCAGGGTGTCCTTGTCCACGGTCCTGCAGCCGGGCTGGGCCCCACAGCCAAGGGTCTCTGACTGCTCAAGGCTGGTGAGTCGGGCTCTGCAGGCCCTCCAAGAATCCCAGGGAGACCAGACCCCAGACACCTGTTCCAGGCCTCTTGAATGCTTTCCGGAGGACAGCAGTGGGGGTAAGCCCTCACCCCTCCCTGCCCAGGGGTCATCTGCAGACACCAAGACCCTAGGTGAGGCCAGTGGGGGCCAGCCTGGGCTCCCTCCCCACAACACACCCTCTGGGAGGCAGTGGGGGATGGCTCCGAAGCCAGGACCCAGCCCTGCGGGGTGGGGAGGCTAGCCCAGGGGCAGGGGCTGGAGGGGCTGGTGGGGAAGGCAACTGGCCTTGCTTCTGCTTCCTAGCTGGGTGGCCACAGAGCTGCCTGGAGCCTCAGGGAGGTCCAGCAGGGGCGCCTGCACAACAAAAGGCCTGTTCCCGCCACTGGCCAGGCATCCAGCCTCCGCTCACGGCGGCCTGGGACCAGTGCACTGGTGTGGGGGTGTTCCGCCTGGCCCAGCCCAGGTGCGGCACTTACCTGGTCCCCGCAGCAACCACGGGCTGCCACACAGCCCTCGGGCCCAGTGCCCAGTCCTTCAGGGATCAGGGTGGAGCCGCTCTGGGCTGTTGGGCCCTCTGTCCGGCTTTCCTGGTGGGGCTGGGCGGGGCCAGGGAGGAGGGAGCAGGGAAGGGGCTGTGGCCTCATCTCCATGTGGGGCCCTGGCCCCTGAGCGGCCCACCCCATTGTGTGCCTGGCCTGGCTCACAATCACAGCCTTTGTGGTGGCTTCTCCCACCCAGGGGAACTCAAGCATGGTGGGGATCCTGGCCCCCCACCAGCTTCAAAGGGCAAGTTCCTCCTCCTCATGTGGGCCCGTCGTAAGCCGGGGGACAGGTGGCTGGCCCCAGGCAGGGACTGAGCCTGAGCTTGGGGGCAGGTCTTGCTGTGTTGAACCCCCACCTCCTAGTCCTACAGGGTGAGGCAGACAGGCAAAGCACGTTGAACACGTGGGGGTGGAAAAGGCCCCAGAATGAGCAGCCAGCAGAGGGTCCCTGCCGGGCCGGGTGGGGCCCCTCTCCCCCTGGCCCCTGCTTGGCGTCTGTGACCCTTAGTCTGGCTGTGGCAGGAAGGGGGAGACGGACCTGGGTGCGTCCCTCAGGGGAAATTACTGGTCAGGGGAGTTACTGGTGCCTGGTGGAGGGGATCTGGGCCTCATGGCAAGGGCAGGTCGTGGGTGGGGGCCTCCCAAGTCAGAGTCGGAAGCTGTGGACCATTTTGTGGCTACAGGGGACCCAGAGCAGAGAATGGGCTTGGAGTCCCTTGCAAACTGTCCCCTCCTCCCTCCGGCTGGAAGCCTCAGCCTCCCCTCCCCAGGCTTCAGCTAAGGCAAGCGCCACTGGCCTCCCGCTCTCCCCCCCACCCCCTGCGGGAGGTAAGACCCCAGTCCCCCTCCTCCCCCACCTGGGAATGGGGGCAAAAGGTCAAGCAGCCCAGAGCCAGCTGTTCCCAGATGTGGCCATGGCCCCACCCCTTTCTGGAGGCACGACGAGCCCCGGAGGGGCGGGGGCGGGTGACGAGGCAGCTGAGCCGCGAGGGCGGGGGTTCTTCACCGGTTTCTGTGGGTTTGTTTAATCCCACGCCATTCGCCATTCTCAGGCTTTCGCGGAAGGCGGAGGGGATAGAAGGGGGAGGGGGTCTCGGCCCACGTCCCGCCCCCAAGAAGACACCTGACCTGTCTCCAAGTTGCCGGCCCGTGGCGAGAGGGGCCTTTGTGCGCATGGAGGCAGCTGCCTGGAACCCGGAGCCCTGAGCCGCCCCGGCTGCGCCGCCTCCCTGCGCCCTTCACTCACAGCCGGGGAGCTCGCAAATAAATCCACAAACACAAAATCTTGTGTGCCGGGGAGAAACTGCGGCGTGGGCAGAGCGGAGAGCGGTGCGGGGTGCAGCGAGCCTGGGGCACGGAGAGGCTGGGCCCGCGCCCCCGGAGCCAACGGAAGCACAAACCCGCGCTGGGGCCTGGCAGCAGTAAGTTGACTTTTGTGAAACCTTCAGAGGCTCCAGGCCCATCAAGAAGGTCCCCACCAGACGGGGGAAGAAGGGCGGGCAGGGTGGAGGCTGGAGGCGGGCTCCCTTTCCCACCCAGCACCTACTGGTCAGCTCCACCCCCACACCCATGGCAGCCCTTCTTCCCGGAGGGCCAGGGTGATGGGTTGCTGGTTACTGGGAACGGAAGGGCCGAGCCTCTGTGCTCAGGACTCTGACATGTAAAAATGGCAAGAAGAGATGCTGCCGGCTGCGCAAAAACCTGGTCTGATCCAAGAGAAGGAGAGCAACACCCCCACTGCCCTGCCCGCAGAGAGGAGGCAGAGAGGTGGTACAGGGCTCGGCCAGCAAAGGGAGCAGGTGGGCAAGGGGCGGTGACTCTCCCAGGGCCCAGGTGGAGCCACCCTGTAGAAGAGGGATCCGAAGGAGGATCTGGGTCCCTAAACCCGAGGAGCACCCCCCCTTAGAATGTAAACAAGCTTCAGGGAGCTCGAAGCCAGAGCCAGCCTGGGCCCTTCCAGGAAGCCAAGGGTGGAGGGTGGCCATCTGCCCTCGCCCCCTGCCTGGACCCTGAGGGAGAGACAAGGTGGGAGGTGAGAATGGGTCGGGGTTCGGTTTCAACACCATGGACAGCGGACCCCCCCCCCCCCCCCCCGGCAGCCACAGTAGGGCAAGGATGGGCACCCTCACCACCCTGACACAGTCCCTGTGCTTAAAGTACCAGCTACCCAGTGTCCCCTGCTCTCCACCCCACCAGTGAGAGTCCAGCTGCGTCCGGCTGTGGCTGCGAGCCCCACAGGCTTGGGGTGCCTTCCTGAGCGTTGGGCTGGGGGTAGCTGAGGGTTCCATTTCTGTGTGGATGAGTGTGTTGGCGGGGAACGTTAGTTGTGTCTCATGCTACAGAGAAGGGCCATCCTGACCCTGCAGAGGACGAGGAACTGCGGTTCCGAGGGTCAGGCTGGAGCTGCACCAAAGGGGGAGGGGCGTCCTGCTGGGTTGAGGAGGGGTTGGGGGTTGGGGCAGAGCTGCTTCCAGTCCAACCCTTCCCAGTGGGCTCTCGGCGGCCCCCTCAGTGCTAGAGAGGGCCCAGAAGGAAGGAGGCAGGACAGTGCACCCCAGGTGGGAGGTCAGTGGCCTCTGCAGGTGGCCCGGGGCCTGGTTGGCTGGAGGGAAGGAGAGGGGAGGAGAGGCCTGCTGGCCGGGCCTGGGCCTGCGGCTCCCTTACCCTCTGCACAAGAACAAAGGCCCGTGGGGGAGGCCTGAGTGGTGTGGCTTAGGGAGGCACGGATCCTTGGCCCCAGAGGAAAGGACCAGGGGCAGCCCTCCGAAGGGCTCCAAGCAAAGGGCAGGCTGCGAGGTGTTGCGTGTGATCCCATGGTCCCCATTCCGGACATAGCGAGAGAGGAGCAGTGTTTGATGGTCGGGGGGCGGTTCTCTGTCTCCGTCGGGCCACAGAAGCGCCTGCACCCTGTGCTCGCTCCACAAATCCCTTCCCGACCCGTGGAGGCTGGAGGGGGCCCCTGGGGAAGGACGGTGTGTGAGCTGAGGGTGGGGGGAGTGTGTCATGGGGAACGGTAGAGGAGCCTAGCCTGCGAGGAAAGCCGGGGGGGGGGGGCGGAGGTGTGTCTGCGGGGGTGGCTCGGGTGTGGGGCCGGCGAGGCCTGGCTGCGGGCTGTCAGCGGGCACCCGGAGGCGCTGCAGCTGCAGGAGGAGCGCTTGAGCGGCGGGGGGCAGGGGGAGGTGTTCCCGTGGGCAAACGTGTGGCCGCAGGGCGCCGGGCACGGTCGAGGGCGCCCGAGGGCGGCGTCCGGGTGAGCGGAGGAGCGCGCGGGGCGGGACGCGGGGAGTGTGCGCGGGAGGCACCGGGCGCGCAGTGCGTGTGTGCGCGTGTGCGCGGCGCGCGTGCCCCGCAGTTCTCAAGGACACCTCGGGGAGGCGGCGGCGGAGCCGGTGTCCGGGTGACGTCACCGCGCGCCCCAGTATAATCGCCCGGTGCCCGAGCCGAGCGCGGATACGCGCGGAGGCAACTGCGGCGGCGGCGGGCGCGGGGACTGTCGCGCCTGGGCCCGCCTGGCCGAGCAGGAGCTGGGCGCCCACCGCGCTGACCCCGCGGACGCTCGGCTCCCAGCGGGCCCGCGGCGCTCGTGGACTTGCCCGGCTCTCTTCGCCGCGTCCACACGCCCTCCTGCGCCCGGGGCAGCGGCGTGCGGGGCCGGCGGGCGCCGAGGAGGAGGCGGGAACGGGCGGCGCTGGGAGTGGAGGCGGCGGCGGCCGAGGAGCGGCAGGCGGCGGCAGCTCCCGCCCGGGACGGGTAACTGCGCTGGGGGCCGGCCGGGGCGGGCCTGGCCAGCGGCCTCTCCGGGTCTCCCGTCTCTCCAGCAACGGCTCGAGCGCCTTCTCCCCGCCCCGGCGCGTGCGGAGGACGAGTTGGCTGGGTTGAAAAAGACACTGGTGTTCATCTCTGAGCATCGAGATTCTTTCTTTGAACCGCACTCGTTGCGCGCTCGTGGGTCGGGCCGGGGAGAGGGCACACAGCAGGGGGAGAACAGCTGCAGAGAATCTGGCGCTGCCCAGTCGGAGCGGGCTCTGCACCTCTCGGCGGCCCGCAGGAGGCGGCGGGGCGCGCACACGCTCGCTCACCACCTCAGCTCCTGCTCCTCGCCGAGAGCCCATGGGGCTCCAGGCTTCGGGGTCGCCCTCAAGGGGCTTTGCTTGGGGCCCCCTCCCTGCTGCGGAAGGGAGAGAAGAGTGGGCTCCTCAGAGTTGGGGGCGGATCCGGGCTGGAGTCCGAGGAAGCACCGTCGGCCTGGCGCAGCGCCCCCGCCCCGCCCGCCCCGCGCCGAAGACGCCGGAGCGTTCGCGGCCTTGGGGCGAGGACCCCACGCGAGCCAGAGCCGCGGCCCCGACCCCGGCCCGGCCGCCCGCCGCTGCCTGAGGGCCCCTCTGCGTGTTCACAGCGGACCTTGATTTAATGTCTATACAATTAAGGCACGCGGTGAATGCCAAGAGAGGCGCCTCCGCCGCTCCTTTCTCATGGAAATGGCCCGCTAGCCCGGCCAGCGCGGCGCCCCTCCCGAGGGAGGAAGGCGAGCCCGGCCCCCGGCGGCCCCTCGCGCCGCGGACAAATCCGGCGAACAATGCGCCCGCCCAGAGGGCGGCCCAGCTGCCGGGCCCGGGGACCAGGCCGCGGGACACAAAGGGGCCCGCTTGCCTCGGGCATCGCAGGGCGGTGGGGGTGACTGAGGGGAAGCCTGCGGTCCGGACGGAACTGCGGCCACCCAGCCTCGGCCCCCGGCCACGTGCGTCCGCAGCACGGGGCCCCGAAAGGCCCGCAGCGGGCAGCGGGGTGTCCGAGGAAGAGCGGAGGCCGGGAGACAAAGAGAGGGTCCGCAGGGAACGGCGGAGTTGGGGGTGGGGGCCGGCGGGGCGGGGGGGGGGGTGGTGCGCCGTGTGCCAGGAATCGGCTGTCGGGGGCAAGGGGGGCTCGGTTTGGGGAGGTCGGGCCACCACGCGGGCGGGTCGGGCGCTGTCCGCGGTGCTGGCGGTGGGCCGGCCCCACGGGACAGGAGCGCCACGGGCGCGGGGCCAACTGTGTCCCGAAGGCCACTCGCCCCAACTGCGGGCCCTCTGGCCAGTTGCCATGGCAACAGGGGAGGGGGTGGGGTGGGGTCTGAGGTCACTGCAAAGTCTGTCCTTCCTCAGTCCGCTCAGCAGCGGGGTGGGGATGGCCCTCACTGAGCTCCAGGAGGTGACTCCAAAAGGGATGGGGGAGGGGGAGGACCAGTGTACACCTGCGTCCAGGCTCCAAACCAGGACAGGTGTGTGCACCCGGCCGCATCCCTTCCGAAACCTCGCTCTGGACTATGCGGGACTCGGGCACGTGAGGCTCCGCAGCGAGGGGGAGGATGGCAAGTCCCTCCCCCCACCATCTGCAGCCGCAGTGACACCCACTCAGGTTTGCTGCAGGCATTTTTTTCCCCCTGTCCTCAGGAGCCAGCGCCACCTGCTGGTGCCCTGGCAAGCGATCTGTGGGGGCTCCTCCTGCCTCCCTTCACCAACCAGGCTCCCCCATCCCTGCCGGCACCTCGGGTCACCCAGCTGCCTCTGCCTCAGAGCAGGCGGGCCCTCAGCCGCCCCACCGGCGCCCCTCCCTCTCCGCAAGTCCCCAGCCCTGGCTTTGCAGCTGTGCAGGCTTCCCTCTTTTAAGTCTGGGCAGGGGCTTTGGTCTCCCCAAATTTTCCCTAGGCAGGGACCCGAAACCAGCACAAAATGGTTTCAGGGTGTGGCCCTCACCCCCCAACCGCTCCCCTGGCTGCAGAGCGGGACGCCTGCCTCCCTAGCTCTTCCTCTGCCCAGACATCCAACCTGTCCCCGAGATGCATGCTTCAGGCATAAGAAGTCAGGGGACCCCATCCTCCCATCTCCACCCAAGTCAGGGTCACTTCAGAGGCCAAGGACAGAGTCCTCTAATCTCCTGCCCCCCCCCCCAGAGAACAGGGAAGCACCAAGGTGGCTTCAGCCTGACCCTCGTGCGGCAGAGCTGACCCCCCAGCACTGATCCTGGGCTTGGTGGCCCCTTCTCCTTCCTTCCCCTGAAGAGGGTGCAGATAGCACCCCCAAAGGCACTTCTAATCTGGAGGGGACCCAGGGTCACTCCAGGACAGCACCGAAGGGACTGGGGGTGCAGCCTTGGATCTGGGTATCCCTGCTGGGCATGGAAGGAGCATAGCCCTTGTCCAGTCTGAGCTTTCTCTTGGGCTGCTCAGAACGTTCCTGGACAGGCAGAGTGGATGTCCCTTCCCAGGGAGGGTGGCCCCTGAGTCCCCTGGCTCTCTGGACCAAAGATGAGGCTGAGCTTTGTGCTTCCCACCGCTCGTCCTGGGGACTTGGCTCCTGACCAGAGTATACCTTCGAGCTGTTAGCCAGACGGGGTAGAGGTGGACACATAGAGCTGAGGGACGGCCCTAGCACTTCCCCTGGGGTTGGTCAGTCTCTGCTGCAGGTCCTCCAGGAAGAAGTTGGGGAGCTCTGTCCTTCTAGAACCTTCCTGCATAGGAGTCACAGAGCACCTGCACCTCGGCCCCCTGGATGGGTTCAAGGTCTGCAGGGGTCTCAGGGCCTCCAATGAGCAGGCCTTGCCAGGACTGGGCTCAGCTGAATGACTGCTGCATTGCAGGAGGGCCATGTGCCCAGTCCAGAGCCTAGACTCCAAGGGCTGAGCCCAAAGCCTGCACTCTGCACCCAGCTCAGCACTGTCTGTGCTCAGCCCCCCTCCTCACACAGGGGCTCACATACACCCACACACAGACCACTGATCCCACTTCAGAGGAAGAGCTGGACCCCTTGACTAGTACTAAATGCCCCCACGTGCCCGACCCACAGGATACCCCCTGTGGAGGTGCTGGGGAGTCACCCTAGGGGACAGCAAGCTTGGATGAGTGCTCACGACACCCAGAGATCAGGCTCAGGGCTCTCCAGCAGGGGGCCACCCCCAGTGTGGGGCGGGTGAGGAGGACATGAGCAGATGTCAAGGGACCCCCTCCCCATTTGGCCTGCCAAGGCTCTAGCCCTGCCAGAGAGGGCTTCTCCATTATGAATAAAAGCTAATAAACTGTCAAGGCTGGTGCTGCCCATCCACAGCCCCCTCCCAAACTCATCCAGGTGTCTCCTCTGGATTTCCCAGCACCAGCCCACTCATGATGCAGCTGAAGACAGAAGCACTGCAGGGCCAGAGTGGCCACTTCCCCAACACTTGGGTCCCCTTGGCCCTGCTCTGGCCTCCACCCCCCACCCCAGGCCCCAGGCAGGCCTCTGGCTGGGGCAGATTGGGAGCTGTGCTCTCTGGGCTGTTTGCCCCTAAGCCTGGACACTGGCAGTGGATGATCCCATAGAGTGCAGACCCTCAGCATGCCTTCACCTCTGGGCTCCCAGTAGCTGGGTGAGGCAGGGTGCAGGGTAGCAATGTCTGTGGGGACCTAAGAGTCTGGAAATAAGGGTGAAGTGTTGCTTCCCCTGAGAGGGGACTTGCACAGACCACCCTGGCTCCCCTGTGGGGAGTCAGCAGCAGCCAAGACAAGAATGGCCACAGAGATGGACACGCACCTGCCCTTCCCAGGTCGACACTCTATCTCTGCTGGCCGGGTTGGTCCCCAAACCCTCACCACCCAGGGAGCTTGCAGCAGGAAGGCAGGGGTGGAAATCACCCTGTGTTGGGCAACAGGCACTGGAAATGATTCAAAAGAGGCCCATCTATAAGCCATTCCTACAAATGCTCTTATGGTGGTGGGGCCAGCTAAACACTGAGGGCAGGCAGCCCTCTTCCCCAAGCCAGGAGCGAGGAGCTGAACAAGAGGAAAAGAACAGCCCCTTCAGACAACAAGGCTCTGCTCACAGGGGTGCCGAGCCCCATCTCAGGAGCTCAGCCATATTCAGCAGGTCCTTTCTGGCTGCCCTGAGATACCTGTGGGTCCCTGCAGCCTCTCCCTTCCCCACTCCCCAGTCCGGGGCCCCCATGGCCTCAAGGCAGGGCTGGACTTCAGAGTCACCACTGGGGGGGAACTCCACATTCCAGTCTGGCCAGGAATGTACGCCATGAGCTCCAGACACTTGGGAGGGTATCTGAGCTGTCCTCCAGACCCTTCTATTGAGACCCCCCAGGCTGGGACCAACACCTGTGCACAGCCCCAGAGAAGTCCAGCCCTGTGGATAGAGTCTGCACACCACAGCAATGGACGAAGAACAGGCTTGGGACACTCGCAGCCCTGGGCTGTGCCCTGTCATGGCTCAAAAAGTCCAGAATCATCACTCCTCAGCAGGTACCGTCTCTGCGGTCCGCCCCACACACCCAGCTCAGGTAGAATCTCCAAGTACAGCTGGACAGCACAGAACCCTCCATTCCGGCACCTGCGGAGACCTGGATCTGCCACTAGACCCTCCTGCAAGGGCCAGTGCACCCAACGTGAGGGCACCCTGAAGGATTCTCTACCTGGACAGGGGGCCCAGAGGGACCCCAGGCACTGCATGGACAGCAGAGGCCAGCCCCAAAGGCCATCTTCATGAGTCTGACAGCTGGGAGATTGCCCCTTGCCACAGCACCTCAGACCACAGGAGGAGGGACACCCAGGCCCACACAAGGGGAGGCCTCTCTACACCCGGATGTTCTTCATTCATTCAACCCACAAATATTTTTGAGCCTCTCATAGGGATCAGGCCACAAGCCCGGGCAAGCCTGCAGAACATGGGACCCTGATGGGCAGAGGGTAACATGGGTTCCTGCTCTCCTCCCAGGAACCCGACTGGAACGGAGTCTGGAACACAGCATGAGCTTCTTGATGACAGGAGACAGGAAGGTGGACCCCCCATGGCCATCAGACATGAGCAGTCTCAGGCCTCACCCAAATATTTCACCTCCCTGTGCCTCTGTTTCCTCATCTGTGGCTGAAGAGTGAGCTCAGATGTGGTCACTCAGTAAATGTAAGCAGTTATCATCACCACCATCATCATCACCACCACCACCACCACCATCACTACCACCATCACCACCATCACTACCACCATCACCATCACCACCATCCTCATCACCACCATCACCATCCTCATCATCATCACCACCATCATCATCATCACCACCATCATCATCATCACCACCATCACCATCATCATCACCACCACCGTCATCACCATCACCACCATCTGCACCACCATCATCATCACCATCGTCATCACCATCACCACCATCATCATCATCACCACCACCACCACCATCACCATCGTCATCATCACCACCATCACCACCACCATCACCATCACCACCATCATCATCATCACCACCACCATCATCACCACCACCACCATCACCATCACCACCATCACCATCATCACCACCACCGTCATCACCATCACCACCATCATCACCATCATCACCATCACCATTATGACCACCATCATCACCACCACCATCGTCATCACCACCACCACCATCTGCACCACCATCATCATCACCAGCAGCAGCAGCACCACCACCATCATCATCAAACTCACAGGGTGAGACCATTAGAACCCCCTCTGGCTAGTCCTGTTTTTAGCTCCCTGAAGCAGTGGGGGTGGGTGAGCACAATGAAGAGGACATAAACCACTGTAACTGCCACAGAAAGGTCACTCAGGAAACCCGCGTGCCCCTAGAAGGGTGACCACATGCTGAGGATACAGGAAAGGCAGAGATGGGGCAGAGGTGAGAGCTGAGTGGTGAAGTGTAGAGCACTCAGTGACAGATAGCTGGGCGTGTGATGCTTAGGTCCCCGACCCCACATGAGGACAGCTGTCCTCATGCCACAGAGGTCCCTAGCCATCACTGCCTAAGCAGCCCCAGACCCAGCTGACCCTTGAGCAACTTCCAATATCCTTTCCTCACAATCCTCCAAAATGTCAGGGAAGATCCCTGTTTCGGCACCCAAACTGCACCTCCCCAACCATTTCACATCCAGAAAAGTGCAGAACCCCCTAGGGGCAAGCAAGTTTTGCTTCCTGGTTTAGAAGGCTTGGTGGCCATCCTTCTCGAGCCCATCTGCCCAAAGATTGGAGATGGTGTCCTAAGAGCCCACAGAAAAGCCTGTTTCTAGCTAAATCCCACTTTCCTCTTGTGCGGAGAACCCAGGAGGTGCTCTGCCCCAGCAGCCAGATGGAGAGGAAGGCAGGATTCCTCCCCCGCAAGGGCCCCTGTTTGTCTAGGATCATTATCATCTTTACAACCGAGTGTTGGCGTCACCAGGGCCCATGTGCACACACGTGTGTACATATGCATAGGCGTGTGCACACATTCACATATGTTGGTATGTGCATGCCTACATGTAGGAGTACAGTTATGTACTTATATGCCCATGTGTGTGTGTGCATCTGTGCACTTATATGTATGTTTGTGTGTGTGCACATGTGTGCATGTACCCAGAACACAGAGGGCAGCTTGAGGCTAGGGAAGAACCAGCAGCCCTGTGGGGCCTCTGGACTCCCAGGGGCTCTGTGTTCTCCTGCCCATCACCTTTGCCCATGCTCTAATGGGAAGGCTCTCCTCCTACCCACCTCACCCGCTCCCCTCATCACCCTTCAGACATCAACTTGACGTTTGTCTTCTGGAGGCTTCCCTGGCTACCCCAAGACAGGCATCAAAGCCCCAGTGTTCCCAGGGCACAGGCTCTCCTTTCGTCATTTCCTTATTCCTCCCCATCTGGGGTCCTTCACTGGCCACCAGGGCTGGGGACTGGCCAAGAGAGGCAGACCAGAACCCCTGCCATCGTCCCAGGCTGCTCAAAGTCTACCTTTCTCTCCAAGCAGGTTCTGCCCTCCAGGCCAGGTAGGGCCTCCCTGCCCCACCCCATCCTGGTGTCCACCAGGTGGCACCCCTATATGGCCAGTAAAACTGTGGACACAGGAAAGAGCAGAACCAGCTCTGCGATGTTCCCCCCTGAAACCCCAGGCCACCAGGTGCAGACTACAGCTGGCCAGCCCCAGGCTTCACTGCCCCCACAGGGGACCATCCCGGGGAGGCTGGGTGGGCTGCTTGTCTTCTGGGTGGCACCCACATTTACTGTCCTACCTACCCCTGTGTAGCTGGGACTCTGAGCACCAGGAGCCCCCCAGAAGGCTGGGACCCCACCCCTGGCTCTATGGAGACAGACATGGAGCCTGCTCAGGTCAGGGCCACTGTTTAGGGCAGGACCAGCTCCCAGCAATCAGCTTGGGTACAGCCTCCAGCTTCTGGCCTCCTCCCCTGCTGCCCTGACCACGACCCTCACAGACCACAATGTGCCCTTGCCCACTCCTGAGCTCCTGCTGCAGATGCCTAGTTGCCTGCTGCTCTCCCACCTGCACCCCAATACCCCTCACCCCCAGCCCCCTAGGAACGGACTCAGCTGCTCTGCCCCACGAGCTCCCCTACCTGTGCTTGCTGGGGAGACCACAGACTTCTGGCCCCCTGCCCCGGGGCGCAAGCAGTTCACAACCTGGCTCGTCCTGCATCCTGCCTTCTCCAGGAAGACCTCCCAGCCAAGCACCCATCCACACCGCCCCCTCCGTCCTCTGGTGTTCCTGCAGCAGCAGGCCACGTCTGCTCACTCTGACACACTCTGTGACCCCTGGGAGGGGCTCATCCCCCACTGGCCCAGTGGCCCTCAGAGGCAAGGCACTGTGTCACCAAGCTCTGTTCCCTTGAAGACAGCAGATGACCAGAGTCCCAGAGGCTGAGTTCCAGGTTCCCGTGACTTTAGGGCTTCGGGGGAGGGGGAGGGGAAAGCCTGGCAGGAAGGAACAAATCTATTCCAATGGTGGCAGGATTCAGGTGCCTGCACCAGACATCTGCCCAGGGGAGAGGGGAGACGGGCCAAAGGTGCCATTCAGCCGACCGTAAGGGAGGAACCACAGGCACTGTCCCTCTGGCCTTGGTGGGACTGTCGCAGGACTCAGGCATGAAGCACGGGGGGGACCTCACCCTACCAGGGCCACATGAGACCCTTCACCTGCACCACACCCGGACGAGGGGCAGGGAGCAGCCATCCCGCCCACACTGCATCTCTGAAACCTACAGTGGGGGTGCAGATGACAGCCATCACTGGGGACACCGCTCAGATGATGGCTCCCACGAGCTGGGGGGGGGGCGGTGTCAGCTAGGGGGCCTCTGCAGTTCCCCCCCCCCGCCGCTGCCACCAGGAA
The DNA here is from genome assembly GCF_037043125.1 of Eumetopias jubatus. Lineage (NCBI taxonomy): Eukaryota > Metazoa > Chordata > Mammalia > Carnivora > Otariidae > Eumetopias > Eumetopias jubatus. The sequence continues at coordinate 140,263,173 of NW_028274815.1, forward strand.
GGGCTCTGTGGTGCCACCAGCTGCCAGGGAAGCAGCACCCTTTTGCATGCCCAGGTCAAAAGGAAGGAAGGGGGCATGTTCCTGGCATCAGCATCCCGGCAGCCCAGGCCTGGGACCCCTGACACCTACCTCTGCTGGCAGGTGCCCAGCTCTCTTCGTGCGGGCCCCCGGGCTAAACCCACATCCACTTCCAGAAGCCAACCATGCAGGGCTTCCCTGGCCACAAAGACATGCTCACAGTGTGCTGGACCGGAGAGCAATCACCAGCTGCCCTCAACCTCCTATGTCTGCAGAGGCGGCCCCTGAGGGACCAGCCACCCAAGGAGCACTGCAAGGGGTGGAACGGACCCTAGGGCCTCCCCATTAGGCTGCAAGAAGGTGTATGTGGGGGGGTGTCATCTTCCAGAGCAGGGGAACGGGGGGGGGTCAATGGAGTGTCGACCTTGAGGCTTCATCCAGACACAGGTGAGAGCCTGGCCCTCCCCAGAAGGCTGTAAGACACTGTTGTGTTAATGACCAAACTGGAATCAGACGGGGCTTCAGGTGAGTCACAGCCCTGTCCCACTCATCGAAGAGCCTAACAAGCTGCAGTCAAAACCCCGCTGGAGTATGTGGGTGAAAGATGCACTGCAGACCTCAATTAGTGCACAACATGTGTGCACACACCGCACACATGCCTACACACAGCTGCACACGCACACCCTGCGCACACACCTGCACACACACCAGCACACCTGCACTCACCTACACACACCTGCACATACTCACCTGCACACACCAGCACACCTACACACACCCGCACTCACATACACCTCCATGCACACACATGCACACACGCATCTGCACTCACATACACCCCCATGCACACACACACCCCTGCACTCACATACACCTCCACGCGCACACACACATGCACACGCACCCGCACTCACATACACCTCCACGCACACACACCTGCACTCACACCTCCACGCACACACACCTGCACTCACATACACCTCCAAGCGCACACACACATGCACACACGCACCCGCACTCACATACACCTCCACGCACACACACACATGCACACACGCACCCGCACTCACATACACCTCCACGCACACACACCTGCACTCACACCTCCACGCACACCCCTGCACTCACATACACCTCCACGCGCACACACACATGCACACACGCACCCGCACTCACATACACCTCCACGCACACACACACATGCACACACGCACCCGCACTCACATACACCTCCACGCACACACACCTGCACTCACACCTCCACGCACACACACCTGCACTCACATACACCTCCACGCACACACACACATGCACCTGCACTCACATACACCTCCACGCGCACACACACATGCACACACACACGCGCACATCAAGCACATGATCAAGGAAACAGGGCAAAAGTTACTAAGTAAAGGTCTTCTCTGTACTAGTCCTGCTCTTACAACACTTCTGTAAACTTGTTACTTCAAATAAAAAGTCTGAAAACAAGAAATGCACCCCCAGCTCCTGCACCCACACTCCACTGGCCAGGCCTTGGTACAGGAGCCCTCCACTTGGCAGGAATGCCCTCTCCCATGGGGCACGGCACCTGGGTGTGTGGGTCAACCCTTGCATGGGACACCACAGCTTCAGGGCACCGTGTCTCCATGTCTGCTTCCAGCTGATGGGCCCAAGTCTGTCAAGGCCTGAGCCGGCAGGAAGGAGACAAGGAGCTGGGGTCACTGCCGCACACCAGTGGCACTCAGCACCTGACGTCACCCATGAGCCTTGAGCTCCATCCAGTTGTTGGCAGAGATTGGGCACTCTGAGTCAGGGTAGGCTACACTCTTGGCGGGGGGGGGGCCACAAACACCATGCGGGTGATCGAGAGCGTGGTCTCACAAGGCCTCGAGAACTTGCTCTGAGCTGACCCTCATGCCCTGGGCCGCCGCAGGTGCCAGCAGGTCAGGGCACCTCCCAGGTCACTCCCGGAGCTGCCCTTCAGGAAGGTCACCTCGCAGGGGCACAGCCCAAGCCTGTTACTGGCTCTTCTCCAGGAAGGGCAGGCGGCACAAGCGGAAGGAGACCCATCTGTGTGCAGGGCTGACCCCCCCACCCCACATCCAGGGAGCACTGAAGCCTGTGCCCGGCTGCCAGGGAAGGAGGGATCTGAACAGTTACTTCCCAGTGAGTGGCCAACAGTGGCACACTATTCACATCCTTACCCGGATCCTCTTCCAGGGTGGCCCGGGGGGAGGGGGGCGCGCCAGGGGGGATGCTTTCCAGTAAACAAAGATGGACTCTGGGACAGTCCACTGGGTATTCCAAGCTCAAAAAAAATTCACCCTCTCATCCACAGAAAAAATTACAGTAAAAATGTCATGCAAGACAACTGTTCAAAAACTTTTTCTAACACATTGGTTTTGGGGGGAAAAAAAACCTGAACATGCAAATATTAACTCCAAGCTGAGCCAGAGGAGACGGACCACACGGGGCACAGGCAGGCAGAGCCCGAGGGAAGAGGGAGAGGTGGAAGTTTATCTGCACGACCATCGTGCAGGCCCAGGGGCCCTGCCACTTGTCCACAGTGCTCGCCCTCACAGGCCCAACAAGGGCCCCACTCTCTGACCACAGCCAGGAAACTGAGCAAGTGACCTGCCCTCATCCTACTAGAGGGGGAGGAGCTCCTCAATCTCGGACCATGAGGCACGCAAGGCGGCATAGAACCCCAGCTGGGGAGAAGCCACCAGCAGGCAGGTCCAGCCAGCACTCTCTCCGGGACTCCCTCTCGTCAGCTAAATGCCCGCGCAGAAGAGCCACCTGTGAATGGCGTGCCTTTGGGTAAAAGCTAGAGCTGACTCGGTTGGCTCTGCAGGGCAGACACTAACATCATGCAGCCCTTTATAAGCAAAACCTGTCCTGCTTAGAAGTGCATGCATCCCTACAACCCTTCCCCGCCACAACACACACGTTCTTTCCTTCCTTGGATGTGATTCCCTCCCCCGAGACCAGAAGTGGGAGGCAGCCCCTGACCTCCACTTCCAGGGGCCAGTCCGGCTGGCAGGGTTTGGAGGGAGCCTTCCTACTTGGTGACATCTAAGGAACTGATCTCATAGACAGAGTGGCCGTCCCAGCCCCTGCTTCTCCGTAACAAACAGCCGGCCCCTCCCTTGCATGCCCACGAAAGCCCTGGGCCCTCTGTTGCTTCAACCCCAGCTGAAGGTGGGGGCACTGCTCAACCAGTCATCTTGCAAGCTAGGGACCACTGAATCTTTAAGGGAACCCAGTGACCAAGCACACGGAAGAAAACGGCACCCAAGGTCTGATGCTCACTTTCCAAAGTAAAATCCGAGAAATCATTCTGAGCAAACAGAGCTGCATTTGTACGGACAGAATACTCACCAGGTGGGGAGTGGAAAATCTCCAGCTTGACCTGGCAGGGCGCAGGGCTGGGCTTCCCGTGTTCACCTTCCGAGGCCTGCACACCGATGACCAGGTCCTGGTGGGGCATGCACCCAGGAAAGCACGGGAGAAAGTGTTCTGGGGTTCATGTCCCGTGTCCTTAACTATCTCAAACTTCAAAACTTTTAAGGTTTCTGCATGTCTGTAAATTTTACTGCAACAGTAAAACAAATTGAACAAGCATTAAATTTCTTTTTTAAAAAAGATTTTATTTGAGAGAGACAGAGATAGTGAGAGAAGCAAGAGAGAGCACAAGCTGGGAGGAGGAAAAGCAGACTTCCCGTGGAGCAGGAGCCCAATGCAGAACTCGATCCCAGGACCCCGGGATCATGACCCACGCCGAAGGCAGACGCTTCACCGACTGGGCCGCCCAGGTGCCCCAAGCATGAAACTTCCTGATGCGCATGCTGACTTAGGGAGAGCCTGCTGGTGTCTGCGGCTGACGAGTGGACGGAGGAGGTCAGTGCGGGCAACCAGGCAGTGGACGCAGGACGCTCACAGAACTCCTGCAACTTTGCTTACGTCTGAAAAGGCTTGCAGTATGTTGAGGGACTACAGACTCGAGTGAGAACTGGATCTTTACGAAGTTGCCTGGCTGGCTCCGTCAGGAGAGCACGCAACTCCTAAACTCAGGGTCCTGAGTTCAAGCCCCACACTGGGCTGGAGAAAATTGAAAAAAAAAAAAAGAAAAAAGTTCCTTTAATCTTTTCCACAAAGCATAGCGCCGGGTGAGTGAAGTTAGGATATTGTGTGGTTTCGGGGGATTACTGGCTCCCTGCTGCAGACAGCAGAGACAGCGTCTCAGACGCAGCCAAGAACGACAGGACAGCGGACTTGCTAAATAGGTGTATTGTTTATTAAGGCTTGTATTCTCCGGAGGAAAAGTTATCCGATGTTGTCCGTGACTCCGTACAGGCGGTAACAGTTCAGAGAGTGACACGTTCTCAATACAAGTCTAAATAATACAGCTTAAACTTGAACTCAGAGGGTCTTTTGGAGTAAATAGTTTTCAGAAGGTACCTGCTCTCTAAACAGTCAGATCCCCTACAACGGGTGCGTGCAGACTGTGCTGGAGCAACAGGCGTGAGCACCATTTTCATGCTTAGAGTCAGACTCCAGGTGGCAGCGAGTTCTTCAAGGTCCCTCATTCCACAACACAGGATAGCAAATTCAGTTTCTCAAAGGTTTTTTGTTTTTGTTTTTTACCCCTTTGACAGGAAAACGAAACCCATCGCACACCGTGGAAGGACAGTCGCAGCACCGGCTGCACTGGAGGTCCTACATGTGAAGCTCAGCGTCATGGGTAAACAACTCAGAATGGCACTGGGACTCGCAAGTGAAGAGCCGGGTCAGGATGGCTGCACACAGCTGAGCCCGGATGACCGCTGAGCCCAAGCCTCCACCAGCCACCCCACATCTGCCCCGCTGGGTTGAGGAGCCATGAGGGACACTCCGCACCAACACAGCATGCTCACCGAATCTGAAAAATTCAAATCTATCTTTCTGTCTAGTAGAAAAACCAAGTGGACAGACTAGCATTTTAGACAGATAATGGGTAATAAAAATAGCAAACTGGCCAAACAAGGTGATCATTAACCTGTTGATTTCAGCATTTTGAAAAGTATTTTAACAGAATACAGTAAATGACAAAACAAGCCGTGGTTTCTCGTGTTTGCTAGAAAGTAAGAAAGGGTGAAAAACTCCCCTATAAAGATGTTAAGTGACAGTGACTCTAAGAATAAGAACATAACTTCTGCCAAACAACAACAGAACCTTTGGGATGTATGAGGTTTTCTGTTCTGTCGCGAAGGGTGCTTGTGTTTCACGTTAGGTCTGACTGATAAGCGGACAAAACACACTCCTTTATTAGTGAGCTCTGTAATACTATAATACATAGAAAAATACAAATGAACGCAGATCCATTTGGGCAAAAATAAAAGACAAAGAGCATAAAGATGCAACGAGTCAGGCCCTGCACAAGACAACAGCACCAAGCACACGTTCTCTTAAACTTTTTCAGTCAAATGTCAGAACACAGGAGATACCGGTTCATCCTTATTGTTTGTTTCGATTCTGTCGTTCCTGTAAAAAGAAAAAGAGTTTAACAAACTGAGTGAACATGCCACACACGCTCCCTCAAAGGCGAGGTCCCAGGCTGCCCGGTGGGCTGTGGCCCCGTCTTGGACCGGTGCACCCCGCCAGCACTGGCCAGGCCACGGCAGCACGGGGACCGGGCCTCCGAGAGCCACCCACCCACGGCATCCACCTGCTCAAGGCAAGGCCCCTCTGGCCGGGTGTGTTTCCCCCCACACACAGACCCACCTCTCCCCACGCCTGCCTGTCTGGCTTCTGATCAATATGGTCAGAAGCCCCGTCGGTCCTCCCTTACAAAGCTGCAACTAAACTCAGCCTGAGACATGGAGACACGGTTCTAAGAAGCACACTGGCAGTGTTCTGGTGGAATTTCAATTCTCTCTCGAGCTCACTGGAGGACAGCTCAAAGCCGTGAACGGCCTCAGTCTGCCTGCAGGCAGGACCCCACGGACCAACTCAAAAGACTTCCTCTTCCCAAACCCCACTCGCTAACGTACGTTTAGGATCCTAGAACCTTAAAACACCAACCGGGTCATGGGCAGAAATTTACCTCTAACCTCACACAACTTCCAGAACCTAGTGAGCTTCGGGAAAAGACCCAAGTGCCACAGGATCTAAGATAAACCACAGCCACGCACAGGTGCTGCCAAAACCCACCAAGGGTCTTCCGCTTCATTACCAATGACCTCTGCTCTATCCCTGTAAAGTCAGCAATTCAGTATTTTATTTTACACCTAAAAGAGTTAAAACACAGAATTTCACTAACTGGAATAATGACAAGCCCTGCTCTTTTCCACTATAATGGAGGGACCAAGTCATTTTCACGTCTACAAACTTGTTACAGCAGGTGTAGCCTCTAAAACCACAAACAGCACCGTTATGTACATGCTCCATTATGTGCCTTTCAGCTACAACAGGCCGCAAACCCATCTACTGTCAACTAACGCTTAATTAAGAAAAGGATATTTTGGTATCAGAAAAGCGTAACAAATCTTGGGATGAAGGCTCTCAGACAAACCAACTTTACACAGTGTGTTACGCTGTCATTCTTCCCTTTTCTGGGCCAGTTCACAGGCATCTGAGCCCTGTTGTCCTACAGCACACACACAGTCACTCCCATGGGCTACGCCAGCTCAGGCTTGGGACTTTCTTGGTCACGGGGCGAGAAACGGAGCCAACCTTACAGCCCACTACGAGGCTTGCACTCTGGGTTCCAGATGCTCACTGTTAGCCCACCCCCAGCTCCTCTTTACCACCTAGATGCAGAGGTCAAGACTAAGACACTAGGTTTTCGAGGGAGAAAGAAACAACGGTCTCTAGACCAGGGCTTCCTGCCGGCTGAGGGCAGGGCCTGCAGCCCCAACAGCCCTGCTGGTCCACCCCAGTGCCACGGAATGTCATTCCTAAGTGTTCCGGACAGAGGCTATGCACTGTGGTCCCAATCATTATGTTCTCTGAAAACGGAAAAGTTACGTAGTGACATCCACTTACACATCACTGCTGGGGACCCTGCTTGAGAAGCCCAGATGATGCTGCCCACAGCCTCCCATGACCGTGCTGCCCCTGCTGCAGGCCACTGGGGACTGGCGGTCACTGCACCCCACCCAGTGAGCACGGCTTTCAGCCTCGACTCTGGCCCGGGGCCTCCAGAGCCCGTGTCTGAGGAAGCCAGACTCACCTTGCGCACCACCTCCTCCTCCTCCTGGCGCTTCTCATAGTGAGAAAAGTCGTCAAAGATGGAGGTTGTGTGCTTGTAGGAAGCGATAATTTTCAGCACTTGCTTTGCTTTTTCTAGGGGCACCTCCTGGGTGTCGCGGGAGTTGGTGACCGGCTTGTTGTCATTGTTCTCCAGCCTGATGTGCCGGAGCTGGTTATTGGGCACGTCCTTGACGAAAATCCACTTCACGTCAAACTTGCCCTTCCACTTGTCCTGAGACCAGACCCCAGCGCTTGTGCCGTAGTCCACGGGAGACTTCATCTCTGCCACCCCGCAGAAGTGTCCGCTCCCGTTGACGCTGAAGAGCAGGTACACCGGCCCCTTGCTGCTCGCAGCTCGGAACGCACCATCCAGACGCTTGTTGCCATGCTCGGTGCTGCACCAGATGGAGTACTTGATGGAGCGGTGGATGTCATCCTCAGAGTAGCTTTTTATGATGAACACACGTCCACTTTTAAGATTCCAATCAAACTCTTTAGGGTTATAGCTGTGGGCAGCTTTCAGTTTCTCAAGAACGGGGTGGGACTCCATGGTGGGGGCAGAATTAGGCTGGGCATTTCCAGGAGAGTTACCATCACCGCCGGTCCCTCCACTCTGCCCAAATGCCGCATTTCTGTTGCGAGGGGCGACCCAGCGGGTTTGGGGTGGCTGCTGAGGGTTCGGATACTGTGGTTGGGCCAAAGGGGGAGGCTGAGCGGGAAGAGGCTGCACAACCGGCTGGGCCTGTGGGGCAGACTGGGGGGCCGGAGCCTGCTGGGCAGCCGGAGGCTTGGGCATGGGCCCCTTGTTGTCCCAGGTGCCAATGTCCATGTTATGCTTTATCGGTGGAGGAGGCAGGGCAGCCCCGATTACAGGTCCGCTTTTTGCTTTCATTTTCGGCTGTGGTTTTGCTGGCTTGCTGGCAATGGCAGCCCACGAGGTTGGCTTTGAAACTGGCATATTTACATTTGTCCCACCGTTGCCAGAAAGGACACCAGTCATCGCCACACTGCTAACAACTGACCCCACAGTCTTGACGGCAGAAGTGGTGACATCCCCGATCTTCAGGCCCACCATGCCCTGCTCCAGGCTGTTCATTCCAGGGGCCTTGTTGAGGGTGTCGCTGTGAAAGCCCGTCTGCCCATCCACAATCGTGCCACCCAGAGAACTTGGCGGGTAAGTGTAGCTGCTCCCATACGCAGAGCTCTGAGCCTGCTGCCCCTGAGACCCACTTGTCCCCCAGGCTGAGAAGGCAGGGTTTTCGGGGAAAAAATTAAACCTGTGCTGATAGATGTTGTTCCCCAGGCCCCCAGGCTGCCCAAAAACAGCATCATGCATAAAATGATGGTCTCCGTTACTGAGCTGTCCATAGGTGGTGAGGTATGGGATCGGAGGGTCCCCTCCTGTAGACCAGGGTGCCTCATTGAGGGAGTAAGGAAATCCGATGGACGGTGGGTAATAGCTGGACAAGTAAGGATCCGCCATGGAGGGGTAACTGTTACTCTGGGGAAACAAGCACGGGACCAGTTAGACTGCTTTCAAGACACAAGCCGGAGGGGATTTCCTACATAAGTACAAGCTGACTTCAGAGCTCCGTCCCTGCCGACGGGAAGGCTAAGAGCACCGATGGAGAACAAAGCCAGGACTGAGAGAAGCCCAGTGGCCGCCTGCAACGTCCTGGGTCCAACTGATGTGACCAGGCTCAGCCACTCTACCACTGGCTGTCTGCAGTCTACTCGGCAGTCCCCTCTCCCCCCTCAAGGAGTGGACCCGGAGTGAGGAATCGACCCATCCGACTGGCAATGATGCTGACCCGCACACAGACAGCAGCACAGAAGGGGAAGACGGCTTTACACAGGCGACGAGAGGTTCTGAGCTGCAGGACAAGCTGGGGTGCTCAGGGGGACTCGCCCCACAGCCTGGCCTCAAGCTGACTGCTCAACACGCCCGGGGTGTCCCGCCCCCCTCCCCGCAATACCCTTTCCCACAGGCCTCTCCTGACAGCCCAACCCCTCTTCCGAGTCCAAAGGGGTCTCGCCATCTCACATCCCCACCCTGTCCTGGGCATCGCCCTGGGTTCTCACAGTGGCTCTGACAGCTCCTTCACCAAAACTCCGTGTCCTGCCCGCTCTCTGAGCCGGAGAGGCCCTAGCTTCGGGCTTGAGCCAAACCTGGGGTCCCTGAGGAACGACCTGTGTGGCATCCGGACCGCCCGTTGAGGCAGCAGGGGCTCATCTCAGAGTCTCTGGAAGCCGGCCCAGGGCGCAGATTTACACCTGGGGTCAGCAGTTCTGACAAGGCACCTCCTTGGGGAGAGACTCACTGGGGGTCTGGCCAGAACTGGGCCCCCCAGGCCATGCCACTGTGGGTGACTTAAATGGTTTCCTAGGGGGCGTGAGTGCTGGGCGGTGTTGGGGGGGAGGCTTCCCACCCAGGGCAGCTGACCTCAAAGTGGAAAGGCTGCAAAGGAAAACAAGAGTGGGGGGCAGCAGCAAGCTTTCCAGTCTGTGACACCATCTTCTGACTGGTCCCCATCCTCTCCCCTACCTTCCACCCCAAATAACCAGAAAGTTCTACATGGAGAGCACTGGCTAGAGACCTCCTCCTCCAACCCCACACCTATCTTCAGGTGAGAAGACCTGCTGCCCAGGCTGGCATGGTGTCTGCTGACACCTCCAGTCCCAGGGACCGCCAAGGTGGGAGCTGGGCTGAGGCAGCCACAGAGGGCTGGAGTACCAGACAAGCAAGCATCTCTGCTTTCCTGCAATGGGAATGCGGAGTAACTCTGCAGACCCCCAGAGGACCCTACGGAGAACAGGGTGCTCCCCCAGCAGTCCCAGCACAAGGCATGACTGTGGTGACCCAGCCCCCTGGCTGCCAGTCTCCACGGCCACCTCCCGCCTCCGTCCCTAGGATTTGTGGGGCTTCAAGCATCATGGTTCCTTCCTGTTCGCTGCTCCCCTTGACAGAAGACTATTCCAAAATCAGTTTTTAAGATGCAATAACTATTTCCCCTGTAACAAAAGTCCTTGAGATGCTCAGGAAGTTAAAAAAAAAAAAAGACAACAAATGGCCACCATCAATGTTCTACAAGCCTCGGAACAGCTGGAGCTACCCTCCCTTGAAAGGATTTCAGTGATTCTGGCCCCTTTCCTATAACTTCTCCCTCAGTTTGCCCGCACCCAACCTGGGCCCTCAAAGAAGCCTCTTGAAGGGGCCAATCAAGAGAGAGCAAATCATCAGATCTGGGCAGAGGACATGCTCTGCGAGGCAAGGGGCAGCCCCACGGACCAAAGCCTTGGTCGCTGGACCTCAGCAACCAAAGACCGTTCACGAGACGCCAGGTGCTCTCTGCTCGGGATTCCCACGGGGTGAGCACCTCACTCGTGACTCACACTTAACCCTCAACCATAACAGGACATAACTTAAGACCCGAGACAACATACCACTTAAAGTCCTACCGGTGAGTGGATAACCCTAGCATTCCAGTCCCACGGACCCTGCTGTGCAGAGGCGGTTCTCAGTGGCTTCCATGGAAGCAGGGCTGTCCAGGGCAAAGATGAAGCGACCCAGTCGGCATCCCCTGAATCCCGCAGCTCTGCTCAGGAGGCAGACGTAGGCAAGAGTATGTCTGGGAGCGAAGGGTCAGTCCTGGCTACGAGGACTCAACCCCCTCGCCCTGAGCACTACGTTCTCACAGCAAAAGCAATGAAGACTCATTTCTGGTTGCCAGATGAAGGAGCGGCCCTGCAGTGAGAGCGTCCACGGGTGGCTGCAGGCCCACCAGCAGCTGCCCCACCGGGCACCACAGTGCACCCTGCACTAGCATTCACACGGTCCTCCTCCGCACAGGCCCTGGCACTCCCTGCGCAGCCCACCACCAACACCCAGGAGCCGGGCTCCACGCCAGCCCTGCCCACCTCCTCCCAACGCTGCCCATCCTCACCCGGGCACGAGGGGCGCCTGGCAGGCTGTGTGTGTGAGCCTACCTTCTGCCTATATGCCATCTGACCAGCAGCTATTTCCTGCTACACCGGTCACCTTTCTTTCAAAGCTCTGAAAGCCAAGCAACAGATCAGTCTGCAAACTCCATGAAGTCAGTCATTCATCCTGTAAGAAGACCTGGATGTGTTCACCCCCTTAGTTGCTCTCTTGACCACACACTCCCCTCCCAGCGGCCCTGGTCAGTCTGTCGGTCCGTCTGCAATGTGTAGGGGCTGATGGCTCCAGCCTCAACCTCCAGAAACACTGACATTCTACTCACTTGTGAAGGTGATTTGGAATGTGACCCCCACTGATGGAGCCCGGACACAGCCAGACGCAGCCCGGAACGCTTGCTCCCAACGGACACGCTGCCACCTGACCATGGCTCAGCCTGACTCATTGACACCAAACAAGCAGCCTACTTAGCCCGCTGTGCACCCAGGGCTGCCAAAGAGAAGTCTAGGTACTGGGGATGCAGGTGCACACGCTGAGGAGTGCAAACACACGCCGGGCTTTCCCTCAGCATGTTGGCCACGCAACCAATCCGTCAGGACAACACAGGTAAAACCACCACCCTGACCGATGCTCTCACACACATTCCACACGTAGCCTTTGGTAGAATACAGGACCTCAAAAAAGGGAGGCTGACACGTCTTCAGGGTGAGATTAGGCAACAGAAGTAAGAAAAGACACTGCCAGGCACTGGACTCTTCGGGTGCCTCCTTGAAGCCACATCCAAAATGATAAACAAAACGGGCACTCCAGACAACACAGATTTCAAAATCAGTGACTATTATCCCTACATCATTTTCACTAAAAAACCATAATAAAACACAATAATCTACCCTAAAATTCAAACTTTTTCATACTTAATAAAATTCAGCCACACTAAAAGAGAAAGAAAAGGAACTCATTCTGAATGGCCAGAACCGAACCTTAAGTAAATTAAGTAAGGAGGGAAAGGATCAAAGGGACACAAATGCTGGGCACGAAGCTCTGAGGCCCAGCACATGCACGTGGCGGAAGCCCTGGCGATACAGATCGGACTACGTGTGTCCCTGAGCAAGAGGACTGTGGCTGCAGGCCCTCGCCTGGGGGGGCTGTGTGCAGGGAGCCCGGTTTCTGACACAGAGGACGTGTGCCTTTGTCTCCAGCTCGAAGTACGTAGTTTTGAGCAAGGAGACAACAAGAAGTATGCAAAGATCCCACCAGGCCCCGCCAGCCGCGCTCTGTGATGGCCTGTCCCCACTGACTGGCTGGCATCACTGGAGGCTACAGCCTACAAGACCATGCGCTCCTCGCCAGCCCCTCCCGTCACCCAAGCCCACCACGACTGCCCAGCACAGAGCGAGCCATAAGCCACGGGGCTCACGGGCTCTTCATGTGACATGGGCCACCAATAGGGCATCGGTGCAGCCTGGCTTTGTGCTGCTAGGTGAAAACCCCCAACCTGCCAGAAACCCTCGGTGACAGCTGAGCACAATTTTCAAGACAAGTTTGTCGTTTTATAAACCGAACACCTCTCCAGACAGACAGAAGCTCCCTGCAAAGCGTAAGGAGGTACAAATTTCAACTTAACCATGAGGTAACTTCTAAGAGCTGGTGTACCAGGTCCGTGAAGAGACACAGAGAGCCCAGGACACCCTGACCCTAAAGCACCCCCCGCTAGCACTCAGGTGGTCCTCTCCAAGCGCAGAGCAGGCCTCCCTCCACCGGGGTGATGGCTGGCATGGCTTTCCAGAACAATGTTTCAGGACGAGCTGAAACCAACTATGAGCGACGAGCACTGAGACTCAGAACAGGAGCGTTTACACAACATTCCTATAAAATGAACATGTCTTATTACACTGACAGCACAACTGAATTATTGAGAAAAAACTAGGAAAGTTTACTCCTGTTCCCTTCTGTCGCACGTGACCAGGCAAACGAATCTGTTGACAACTGAGTATATCCTGAATGTAGTCCCAGCTGCCCTTGCTTAACTCCCACAGTGCCCACACACTGCCTGGCCCCTCCCCCAGAATTCCCACCCAGAATGCCACCCCTAGAATTCCTCCAGAACCCCTCCCCCAGAATCCCTCCAGAGCCCCTCCTCCCCCAGAATCCCCACCCAGAACCCCTCCAGAGCCCCTCCCCCAGAATCCCCACCCAGGGCCCCTCCCCCAGAATCCCCACCCAGAACGCCACCCCTAGAATTCCTCCAGAACCCCTCCCCCAGAATCCCTCCAGAGCCCCTCCTCCCCCAGAATCCCCACCCAGAACCCCTCCAGAGCCCCTCCCCCAGAATCCCCACCCAGGGCCCCTCCCCCAGAATCCCCACCCAGAACGCCACCCCTAGAATTCCTCCAGAACCCCTCCCCCAGAATCCCTCCAGAGCCCCTCCCCCAGAATCCCCATCCAGAACCCCTCCAGAACCCCTCCCCCAAAGCCCCACCCAGAACCCCTCCAGAGCCCCTCCCCCAGAATCCCCACCCAGGGCCCCTCCCCCAGAATCCCCACCCAGGGCCCCTCCCCCAGAATCCCCACCCAGAACGCCACCCCTAGAATTCCTCCAGAACCCCTCCCCCAGAATCCCCATCCAGAACCCCTCCATAACCCCTCCCCCAAAGCCCCACCCAGAGCCCCTCTGCTCCCCAGGGCTCTCCCTCCCCCCACATTCCCTAAAGCTGACTAAAACATGTTCCATGTCATACAAGGGGATCCAGAGCTGCTATGTCAATGTAGGATGGTCCCGGGGGCAAATAGGAAGGGAAAAAAAAGCACACCAGAAGCAGTGTCCCAAGACTTTCCTGTGGGGAAAAAAAAATCACCTGCCCCGAGGACAACACTTCCGTTACAGTGCATTCCAAGTTAAATTAACTTGAAAGGCCTGCTTTGAAACACTTTCCTAATCTTCCCAGGTATTAAAACTTCAAACACAAAAACAGAAAGAGCCTCCAACTTGCTACTACAAACATCTGGGTTAAACCAACCACAAAGCACCACGGGGCTGCCGGCTCTACCCACCGCCTTCACTGCGGTGGCCGCGCACAGGATGAGTCACTTGTGTGCACCCTTCACATACGTGCAGCCTGTCGCTCATCAACGACACGTCACTCGAGACGAGCACAGCACTGGCGACTGCAGGCATGCAGCTCCCGGCCACACAAAGCACTTCTCTCACTCACCCAGCAGCACCCGTACCCTCAATCCGAGACCTGGACGACCAGCATGCAGGCGCTTTCTTTCCTCAAGAGCCATCTTCACCAGCAGAGTCCAAAACTGGAGGTGTCACCCACTCCCAGGGGCTCGTCTACAAGGAGGCCACACTGCATGGTGCCCCCCCGCCCGGAAGAAAGGAGCCCTTGCCGTGTGCGGGAGGAGACACGTCCCCCCACCCTCCCACCCCATCACTGGGAACGGAGCTTGGCCACAAACTGGATCCATCACTTGGGCAAACCAGGCCTCTCCGGTCCCACTTTTTCTTCCACAGCAAGAGGACCAAGGGAATTAGGGCCTAAGAGCTCTCCCGTGTCACCTGCTTCCTCCACTCCAACAGGGGGGTGTTTCTGGAAAACCTGTTCTCAGCCAAGAACACAGATTTACTCTTAAACAATGTACTGATTAACCATCTTGCTGAAAACTACACACCCTCACAGCCAGGACAAACAGGGGCCGTTTTATGGCTGTTCACGGAGCGTCTACCTACGATGGTCTGTGAAACAGCTGTAACTACCCTCCTGACGGAAAATCATCTGCTCCACTTCCAACGAAGTCCTCCCAATTAACATGAAAGCTCCTGCCTTATAAAAACATTTCAAGTGTATCTGAAGCAATCCCCTCACCACTTTTCTCTGGTTAAAACTGAGAACACACTACTGCTACGATAGTCAGATCATGTAAGGAACAAATAAGATACCAAGATAAAATAAGTCCATTTAACTGCCTGCCATTATCTCTGGCAATGCATCACTGAGGCCAGGGCAGTTTTCCTCTGCAGCACCTGGTCCTGCCCAGAGGAGGGGTGGATTCTTGGCCGGGGCGGGGGGGCTCTATAAAAAGGGTCTCCTGGGTGCCTTTGCTGCTGACCTGCTCAATGCATAAGAAGGACAAAGACGGAGAAAAGTTCTAAGTTCTAAGACACTTTAGACAACAGCAGACTAGGAAAAAAAAGAAACAAAATAACTTTATTCCTCTGCAAGAAGAGGCTAAACTTGGTTTCATTCTAAAGCAAACTAACACAGTACATTTAAAAAGTGGTAGACATCATACTTAAACCTACACTTCAACTAAGCCCGGTGGTTTTAACAAGGGCAAGCCAGCCCCCAAGCCGGCCCCCAGGAGACACTGCCGAGACATTTTTGGTTGTCCCGCTGGTGTGTGTGTAGGGGAGTCATTTACTAATGGCATCTTGTGGATGAAGGCCAGGAAGGCTGCTAAACATCCTACAACACACACACCCCAAACAATGTTTCAGTCCAAAACATCTGTAGTGCCAAGTATCTAAGAAACGGACAGCTGTGATCTACCGGGGCCTGCACAGCTACCGGTTGGAGCTTCACGTGGCCCACCTACTGTTACCCCCCTAACAATTTTACGTGAGCAGTTACCACAACCAGTTCTACAGAAAAGGAACCTGAGACACAGAGAAAAGTGTCATGGAGTCAGCGATGGAGTGAAGATTTGAACCCAAGGCCAAAGTGTGACTCCAGAGCTTGGTTCTTAGATGCTCTCCTACACCACAATTCTAATGCCCAGAGCCAAAATAACTCACCAGAAAGTTTCAAAGAACTACGCACACCTCCACTCTGTCAAAAGCAGTGCGTCACTGAGCCATCAATGCTGAGGCCAACAGAAGTCCACTTGCATACAGCCCCCATGAGACATTGCTTCCTCCGGAGAGCACACCAGCCCCACCCATGCCCCATGTTTAGCTCAAGGCTACACGTCCAAGCAAGTCGTCAGCATGCTATTTCTAATATTTTATATTGTGCTTCTTGGTTGTTAGGATAATAAACTCAGAACCGTAACACTAAAGATGCATTACAAAACTCAAGAAAAACTAACATAGAAATGTAGGTTATTAAAAAAAAAAAACAAAAACTCACCTGATTTGACTGTCCAGAAAGGTAGGGCTCAAAGTCATTGTCATGGACCGTATCCTTCTGATGCAAAGAACCATTTTGTACTAGAAAAAGAAATTGAAAAATATTATCTTTGAATTTAAAAAAATCACTTTTAAGCATAGAAATCAAAAGTCGTAAAGTCTACATCCATCAATGCCTAGAAGTTGCTTTTATTTAAAAAACACGATCAGTATCCCACTGATATTTATATAACTACAATGGTGATGCAGAACTTCTGATAATTTTGACTTTTTAAAACTTTTTTAATAAAGATTTCATTTATTCGAGACAGAGAGAGAGAGAGCACAAGCAGGGGGAGGGGGAGAGGGAGAGGGAGAGGGAGAGGGAGAAGCAGGCTCCCTGCTGAGCCAGGTGCCTGATGTGGGAGTCGATCCCAGGACCCTGGGACCATGACCTGAGCCGAAGGCAGACGCCCAACCATCTGAACCACCCAGGCGCCCCAGTTTTGATTGTTTTTGGTAAAGCATACCATACTTAATCATAATTTGGTAAAAGTTGACAAGATACAAGTGCAGACAAAATAAGGCAAGGAACTTGTAACTGGGTTCTGGTTAAAGACGGTGTGGTCTGGGAAGACTACGTAGGCCACACAGAGGCCGGTGCTTCCAAAGGCCCCCCAGTTTGTGCAGGACAGAGACCCGGGGAGCTTCCAGCACAGCTGGGAGGGGCTGTAACTAAGTGACGTTTCTAAACTCATTGTTGTCCCGCTCTCCACTTACTTTCCACTGTTACAATGCTCAGCCAAAAAAGGAAAGGAAAGGTAAATAAAGTATTGGGCCTTTTCCAATCTTAAAACATGATGAGCCACATTTGGTTACACACACTGGTTAAAAACCGTCTACCCAGTAAACATGAAGTGTCACTTACGGGCTTGCACCAGAGTGAGTTTTGGGGGTTTATCCGAAGCCACAAAATCACAAGAGATGACCGGAGGCTCAGAAAGCAAGGGCTGTAACTGCTGGGGTCGGAGCTAGCTGGCAGGGTGGCCCCAGAGCCGCCCAGCGCGCCTGCAGCCCGCCAGCCCGCCCCTCGGCCCCCTTCCCTCCCCCTACTGCAATCGGCCCTCCTGCAGTGGGGAGGAGGGGGATCACTCTAACCACCCATTTATTTACTTCTCCTGGAAAAGCCCCTGTTTTCAAACTGTCAAACCGCCCCAAATACTACAACCTAAAATTTTATCTCCCGGAAGCACGCGGGAGAAAAGTTTCCGGTTCCAGACGCCCTTCCTAGACCTTTCCTTCCCCGCGTGGTCCGCGGTCCCTCGGGGGGCGCCCGCCCCTCCCCCGCCACTGCAGGACCCGCACCGCCCGCGCCAACCGCTTACCTTTGTTATCTTGTCCTTTCGTTCTCTGTGTCGCCGCAGGCCGGGACGTGCGCGCAGGCGGAACCCGGGGAAGAGGGAAATACAAAGTTATTTACAAGCACCCGTCCCAGGCGTGCGGCGCGCTCCGGCCCGCGCGCGCCCCGCGCCCCCGGCCCGCGGTCCCCCGGCCCCGCTACCTGGGGGTCCACGCTGGTGGCCGACATGCTTCATCAACAGCCCGGCGAGGCGCGGGGCCGAGGCGCCCGCCGGCGAGGCGCGGGGCCGAGGCGCCCGCCGGCTCGGGCCTCCCCGCGAGGCCGGGCCTCTCACCCGCGCTCTCGCGGCCCAGGGCCCGCCGCCTCCTCCCCGGGCACCGGCCGGGCGGCGGCGGCGGCGACTACTGGGCGCGCGGGCCGCTCGCGGGGCGCGGCGCAGGGCAACAAGCCTGGACGGGACGCACTGACGAGGCGCCGACTCCAATGGCGGCGGCGGCGGCGGCGGCGGCGGCGGCGGCGGCGGGGGACGAGGCTGCGCGACGTCAGCGCGCGCAGGGCAGGCCGGGAGCGCCGACCGGCCGCCACGCTCCGCGCCTGCGCGCCATCGCCCGGCGGGACGGATCTCGCGCCCGAGTCTTGGTATCGCGCGGCGGGGGCGGGGCGAGCCCGGGAAGTCACGTGGGCGACCTCCAGGCGGGCGGCTGGGAGCCGAGCGGGAAGCGGCGGGTGGTTAGCGGCTGGCCTTCTCGGGTGTGCGCCTGCCGGGCCTAGCATCTACAGCCTCAGTCCCTGGCGCCTTGTGCGTATCCCCGAGGTCTGAAGAGGCAGCTGAACCGGCGAGTACGACCACCTACCTGAAGCCGCCTACGGCAGGCTGGACCCCCCGGACGACCCTGCGGGGCCCGTTCGGGCCAGACGCCCCGCAGACATTCCTCAGAGGGGCACCCTGAGTGGAGCTCTGCGGCCGTTGGGGCTGCACCTCCGGGCTTCCTAAGTTTCGTCTGTGTCCTTGCTTTCTGCAGCAGCTGTTCCTGGGGAGCCCTGTGCTCGGGCCTCCTTGAGGGTCCTGCTTTTCCATCTCTTGGGTCTCTAGTTTATCACCAGTTTGCATGTTGGAGTCTTGACCCCAATTTCACCATGGGGAGGAAAAGAGAGTTCAGCCCCACACTGTGCCCTAGTCCAGGAGGGGCAAGGGACCTTTTGGTCTCTGTTTAAGAATGGACAGCCCCTCTCGGCTCCAACTTGCTAAAAGGAGTCCAGTTCTATTCCTCACTCGCTCCCACCCCTCCCAGTGTAGGGCTCCCAGCCTGGACCCCGCTCCCAGCCCCAGAGCCCCTGTGGCCATCTCCCACCCTGGCTTCCAGATGGGTCTCTTCCTTCCCCGCTCTCCTGCACACTCCTGTAACCTTCACAAGCCAAGGTTCTGCTGAAGGAGAGAGGCCTGGAATGCTGGTTCATGGTGGGGAGCCAGGCAGGTGGCATCAGAAGATCGCTCTCCAAAGCAGGGCCAAGGGGGATGCCAGCAGGCAGGTTGTGCACTAAGCAGGGTGGATGGGGACTCCTAGGATCTAGTGGGTTCCCAAGACAAGCTCAGAGACTGCCCCGGCACTGGAGAGGCAGGACCAGTGGGGTACCAGGCAGCATTCCTGATGGCTGTAGGAGGAGGTGTAGACAGCACCAGCGGGTGGGTGGGCCATGGGAGAGTCCACTGCACCACATCGCTCATCCCTGGGTCTCCCTGGGGCCCTGTCTGACCTAAGGATGGGAAAGGCAGGCTGGGCACAAGGCCCAGAGGAAGATGTGATGCCCTGCAGATGAATCTGGGCCCAGCACCTCGGTATACTTGGGCCACGGGCGGCTCAGGCTCAGTCTGGGCCCGGCACCTCGGTATACTTGGGCCACGGGCGGCTCAGGCTCAGTCTGGGCCCGGCACCTCGGTATACTTGGGCCACGGGCGGCTCAGGCTCAGTCTGGGCCCGGCACCTCGGTATACTTGGGCCACGGGCGGCTCAGGCTCAGTCTGGGCCCGGCACCTCGGTATACTTGGGCCACGGGCGGCTCAGGCTCAGTCTGGGCCCGGCACCTCGGTATACTTGGGCCACGGGCGGCTCAGGCTCAGGCTGGGCCCGGCACCTCGGTATACTTGGGCCATGGGTGGCTCAGGCTCAGGCGAAACCTCACCTTTGTATTCAAAGGTGCAAGGTGGGAGACACCCGCAGGCCCACTCCCTAGCCCTCCAGCCGGACTGCACGTGTACACATGGGTCTGTCTGTCCCCTGCTCACAGCTCTGCATCTCCCAGAAGTGGTCAGTGACCACCCACTGCTCCCCCCGTCCCTCCCAAGGCCATTCCTGTTCAGGCTCAGGCTGCAGTGAGCATCCCAGCCCAGGTGGATTCGCTGTGTCAGATGTGGCCCATGGCTCCCAAAAGAGGCTGCGCAAATTCATCCAAGCTGGGGGCGGGGCCTAAGGGCTGGTGGCCCTGAGTGCAGGTGACCACCTGGCTGGAGCAAACTCTCCCCTGGAGGCTGGACATAGCTCACTCAACAACTGACCTTTGGGGGGCTGCAAACGAGGACACCTGTCCAATGAGTAATGAAAGCACCCATGCCAGTGTCCAGTCGATCTCTGGTCACCCCAGCTAAATTCCAAGTTTGTTCCTAATCAGGGGCCTCCTTCCGGAAATCCCCTCCTCTGTGGAGCTTTCTGTGGAGCTGCTTCATCCCCAAAAAACCTGCTCATGTTCTCCAGACATGTGCCCCCCCACCCCCAGAAGTAACCTTGACATGCTTCCTGTGATTCACAGCATTTTACAGATTCGAGACCTCCTCTTTTTAAATATTTAATTGGGTCGTTCATTCCATAAGTGTTAATTGAGTACCTGCTTATGTGGGGTGCTGAGGGTATGCAGCAGTCTCTGCCCTGAGGAGCTGGCAAGGGGACTGGGGAACATTGACGCAGCCTGAAAAGTGGCTCAGCTTATCCATTGAGCACCTGCTGTGTACAAGGAACCACACACAGGGACAGAGAATGAGCCAAATGCTGCCCTGTGACCCAAAAGGGAGACAGATGGGGGTAAACAGGTCACCTTAGATTAGACCTGAGACAGGCAGGAGGGGCGCAGGTCTGGCCTCAAGACGGCCTCCGGGGCCCCGTCCGGAACAGAGGCTCGGGGTGGGGGGGGGCAGCAGCTCACCGGCTAGCACTTGGAGCCAGGATGCAAAGCAGCTGCATGCCCACTGGAAGGGCAGCTCCCTGTGGCCAGGCCGGGCTGGTATCCGCTGCTGCATGCAGTGCGGGTAGACAGCCTGGCGCGTGGAGGTGCATGGTAACAGGTAGAGAGCAGACCAGTGAGGCGTCAGCAGCACTGGGGGCCAGGAGCAGCTGAGCCTCCCAGAAGTTAGAGAGCTCACCGGGGCCACACAGCGAACCCATGGCCAGCTGGAGGACTTTAACCATCGTCTGGCACCCAGCAGCCTGTCCTGTCCTCAGCGGGCACCCTCGGCTCCACCCCCTCTGCATGACTTCCCCAAAGTCATGGCTGCACCCCTCCCCATGCCAGTTTCTGCTGGTTAGCTCCTTCCCTGCTTTTCCAGGAACTGAGCTTTTAGAATCTTAACTCCACTTTGCCAATGGCATCTTCTGCTTCCTCGGTCCCCAAAGACAGTGCCAGGTGGTCAACCAGATGTCTCACTGGTGTCAGGGCAGGATACAGATGCACCCTGCCGGCAGTCGATGCGACAGTGGGAGTTGGGGTGCTCTGCGCTGTTGTCCCAGCTCAGGTGGCATTAACCTTGGCGATGAGATGAGGCAGGCTGTGGCAAAGCACCCTGCACTGCTCGGTCGGGGGGGGCTCACCTCACCTGGCAGCCGGGGGACAGCTCTCAGCCCAGGAGGGCCTAGCACAGCTGGCTCTGTGCAAGGTGAACACCCGGGCTCACTCTCTGCCATCTCTTTCTGGGCCTGTCGTGACATTTATTATTTGCTGCTTAAGGTCACACTCCCTGGGGCAGGGGGTGTTCAGAGGGGGAACACAGGCCCTCATAGGCTCCCCAAGCCCATGCTTGTGACTGGGTGCCCCTCCATGTTCACACCCAGACCCCTGCTGGGGGGACAGGCAGTAGCGGTTACCTGGCAGAGGACAGTGGAGTGGGCAGCTAAGAATCCGTCCTAGGGGAAGGGGAATAGGGAAACCCCCAAACCCCCAACACATCATCCCATGGGATGTCACTTTACAAGACACAAGTTCAAGGACAAAAGTATTAAGAACATCAAGACAGTGACCGCAGAGGTTGAAACGTCAAGCACTGGCCCTTCTGAGTGCGGTGGAATGCCCTGAGGGCAGGCCTGGGTCACAAGGCCTCCGGGCACCATGAGGATTCTGCACCAGGGGTTCACAAGGAGAGGGGACCACAGAAGCCAGTGGTCAGAAAGCTGGGGGGTAGGGGCTGGACCAGGTGCCTGGGGAGGGTGGGCAGCTAAGGCAGAAATGAAGAACAGGGCACATCCTGCTTTTCTTTCGGGGAGACTCCCCTTGGTCCCTGTGGTTCGGAGGTGGCACCTCACCTGGCCCCGTTGGAGCCTCAGCCGGGACAGTGCCTGGGTCTGGAGATGAGAAGCGTCCCCTGGTGCTAAGCCGTGCACACAGGGGCTGCCAATGGCCATGCCGGCCTGGGGGTAATGGGACACAGAAGACAGGACCCCGAGTGGGAGAAGCAGGCCCGTCCAGACAAGCTGGAAGCAGTCTAGCTCTGTGCTTTTGGCCACAGGAACCAATACATTTCATTTCTGCTGAGGCTTTGAGTTTCTGTCACCTGCACCTGAGGGTTCTGACCACAGTGAGGATGCATGGCCTGCAAACCCCGGGCCCAGACCTCAGACTGACCGAGGAGGGTGTCTGCGGAGCCTCGGTGACCATCACCAGCCGAACGCTGCTCAGCTAGCACCTCTTGGCTGGCTCCAGGGTCCCCATGACCTGCCCCACACAAGTCCTGCACCTTCAAATGCCTCTAGTCCCCACAACAACCAACTACAGGCACTTCCCCTCTGCCTGTGATACTCTTCCCAATCTCCGATAGGCACACTCAGCCCCTGCTTCACCTCCTCTCCCAAGCTAGCCCTAGACTCTTGGGGGGTCTGTCCCTCCCTTCTGTGGCTCCTCTGAACATCACACTCACTCTGGGGGATCTTGGGGCTCAGCTGAGTCATCACTTGTCTGCAGGATCCCTGCCTGACCTGCATTGTGAGATGCCTGCCCCAAGCAATGCCTCCTCGTTGAGTCTGAAAATCCAAAGTGAGGGAGAGACAGAAAGAGGTTTTGCGCCCCTATAATCCCTCAACCCTTGAGCTCTGCCTGCATGGGGTTGGGGCATTTGGGACCTGTGTACCGGTGCAAGCTGTCAGCTCTGCTTTCCCTGGAGCCCCCCCCACCAAAGGTGGGTTGAGTTCCCCAATCCAGCCGTCCCCAAAGCTGAACCCAATTCCCCGGGTCCCTAGGCTGGAATCTGGGCCTAGATATGGGATCTTTCAAGGTTCCAGGTGATGCCCCGGTGGTTGCAGACGGCAGAGCTGGCCAGTGGACATCCCAGGCTTTGCAGGGCAGTGGGACAACAAGGCGGCTGGCTGCTCATCACCCCTCCTTCCCCTTCAGGCTGTGCACCACGCCTTTGGTCCATCCCCCGTCCTCCTGGCTCAGCTCTGAGAGGCACCTGAGCTCAGGGAACGGGCAGGAAGAAGCCAGGCCCATCCGTACTGAACTGTTTTCACAGGGAGGCCAGTTGTCCTGCCCAGGCCTGGGCCCACACATGCCAGGAAATATCTGATTCAATGAGCCTGAAGTGATTCGGGCTGGCCCACCGAGGCAGCCCTGAAGCTGTGGGTCCAGTGGGGTCCAGTGCGGCCCAGTGGGCCCGCAGCTCGGTTGAGGTCCTGCAGGTTCATCCTCAGCAGGCCGGGAGAAGCCCCCAAGCCCCACAGCTGGTGCTCGCCTTTCTCCTGCGCCACCTGCTGGCCTCCGGCAGCTCTGCCTGCGGCTCCCTCTGGCCCCCCCTCACCCCAGAGCCCGGTGCTGGCCGGCCGCCCCTGGGGTCCGCAGGCTCCAAGGCCCCCAGCACGGCTGCCGTGGCAGTGAACCCTCAGGAACACCCCCCAGTATCGGTGACTTGCCCACTCCCTCCTTATGCTTCCTGCAGTGACCCCCAAAAGCACTTATACCCCAGGGTCTGCTCTGGAGTACTCAAGGCAAGATGCAGGGTAGAGAAGGCGGGGTGGCACAGAAGCCTCCTCGGAGAGATCTTCCCCCTCGCTCTCTTCCCGGGGCCCCTTCCTCCCACAGGTCCTCGTGGCACCATGGCCAGGCACCCTCCGGGCTCCAGGACCACGTCTGCGGCGGTTCTCGCCCTCCTGCCCTGGTCGCTGGTGGCCGGCCCAGCTCAGTGAGATGGTGCAGATGGCCACGAGGCCGTGTGTGGTTTCTCCTGGCCGCAGCTGTGAGGGCGGAGTCCCCCATCACCATCAGCGAGGGGCCCAGCAGCAGCCCCGGGTCAAAGTGGGCTCTTGGAGGGAGTGCGGGCCACCGGGCAGGAGCTTGGAAGGCTCTGAGGTGGGCAGCAGCGTGGACGTGGCGGCGGGGGTCCCAGCGCCAGCGGCTCTGCCCCCACCCTCCCAAACCTGTTCTTGGCCCTCAGAAGCCCAAAGCCTCTATGGGCCTGTCCCGTGCTTGCCTGGGGCTCTGTGGCCACAGGAGGGGAGCTCCACGCCCCCGAGTGGAGAGCTCATGGAGCCCTTTTCTCAGCCAGGAGAGGGGGTGCACAGAGAGGGGGCCCTCTGCCCCATCTCAGAGGAGTTTGTGGGATGCATCCAGGCCTGGGCAGCAGGCCTGGCCCTGCTGAGCCTCCCGGGGGCCCAAGTGCCAGGGACTCTGCTCCCCCTGCCCCTCCTTGTGTGGACTGGCCTCCTTTGCCTGGCCTCAGAAGCCTCACTCCAGGGGAACGTGTCCAGTAGGTCAGCACGCCCTCCCAGCCGTCCTGGCCCCAATCATCTCCGAGGAAAGCCAGCCTGGGGTGGACAGCATGCCACACAGCTTCCGTGCGAGAACATTCTCAGGTGGGTGTGGGCTTGGGGGAGGCGGGGACTGTGGGCGGTGATGCTGAGCTGGCCCCTCTCCTACCCTGACAGGCCAGCCGCTCACACTGGTGGGAGGATTCAGGGACATTCCTGTCCACACCCGGCTGGCTCTGAATCTCTCAGGCAGAGCGGGAGTCTTGTCTGGCTCCTGAGCAAACTGCACGGGTCCTGGGTCGTCTTCAGACCCCCGTCGGTAAATGACTGGGGTGGCCTGGGGTCGTCTCGCCCCATCTCCCGTCTGGCATCCTTTCACCTGGGGAGATTTTGCAGTAAAGATACGGCACCCCTGAGGTCAAAGAGCTGAGCCATCGGAGACATTGACAGACGTCGTTCATGTTTGAAAACTGACAAAGTTAACTGAGAAACGTGGGCAGGTAGTGCGTAAGCAGGGCACATCTCGGAGGGAGAGGCCGATGGCCATTTAGCTGCTTACTCTGAAACAATTGTAGATTCACAGTGCCTTTCAAAGAAACGTGCAGGGGTCCAGCCCACTCCCCGCCCCCGCCCCGTGGTGACACCTTGTGTAGCTTCAAGGCAAGGTCAGATCCAGAAACTGGCCCAGTATTGCCACCGAATGGGTTCAGATAGTGACTTTTATTTTCTTTGTATTTTCAGTATTCTCAATATTTCCAGAATAAGCATGTGATTGCTATTTTTACCTTCGTGTTTCTCTTTAATTATATAAGCAACTCATGGATAATTCTTTGTTTCAAGAATTTCAAACATGGGTGCAGATGAGCAAGGCAATGGACGCCTGGCCTCCTCCTCCTTCCTCAGGGGTCGGCCCGTCTGCCCCGGCTCCATGCCCACCCTCAGATGCACAGAGATGTGGGTACCAAGTTTCCAGCCCGTGAAGCGTCCGGGTCCAGGCTTCTACTCCCATGGACGGTTGTGCCCAGATGCACAGACCCACGCTTGCAGATCATCTGCCCCTCGGCTCAGGCAGCAAATCCCCCTTTCAGAGCCACTTCCTTCCTTCCACTTTGTAATTAACCAAACTGTGCAAATTTGGGATTTCCAGAATCGAGGAAGACTGCTTCTGCCTTGCCAGCCCCAAAGCAGTAAGGTCAGAGGGAACGGACCACAGAGGGGCTCCCAGGGGAAGCCGCCTCTGCTGCCAGGGGCCCCTGGGAGGACCCCCCCCCCGAACCCGTCCAGTCCCCAGGTCCAGAGCATCCACAGCAAACCTGGGGGCTGCAGAGCTCCCTGCTGAGGGAAAAGCAGGCTGGAGACTTGGTACCCACCTCCCTGTCCATCTGAGGGTGGGGGTGGAGCAGGGGCAGAGGGCTGACCTGAGGAAAGCTTCCAGAAGGACCCTGGGACAGGTGCCCTCAGGGGTTTGCTGAAGCCAAAGGTAAGGATACCTCTGCATCCTGAGCAGTGGAGCATGGACGGGGCAAAGGCCTGACATCCTGAGACCGACATGTTGAGAGGTCCCATCTGGGGTCCAGCCCCCACAGCCCCCGAGCTGTCTCTCTGTCCCTCTCTCTATCGCCCACCAGGCCACCCTCGCCCGGGGAGGCAGAAGGGGGTGCAGCGCCCTGCTACTTGCTGCCTGGTTTTCCAGCCACACCCTTTACTGGGATTTCCTGCAGGGAACCCGGTGGCTCTGGGCCTCTAATAGGAGAAGGTTTCAGGGACTCTCTGGGATCCTGGTAGCATCGGGGCTGAGTAGCTGGGGTAGCCAGGACAGTGACGGGTTTCCTCGAGGGCAAGGTGGCAGCCCCCCTCCCCGGTACAGGAAGCACAGGTGCAGGCTGGTATATAGGAGCTCGGGCTCCCAGAGGCTGGGTTTGCGGTTCATACAGCCCCACGTGGAAGGTGAGGGAGGGCCGCTGGGGCAGGGGCCTGACCAGGGCGAACCAGAGTTACACCCCATACCCCTCCACCCCCTCCCACTTCTTCTCTGTGACCCTTGCTGTGGCATGGCTCACCCTGCCCACAGCCCTGCCATGGCTTTGCTGCCAACCCCAGAGCAGGTTAGGCCTTCCCGCCCCTGCCCCCTACTGTCGGCCCCCTTGCCCCCCACTGCCGGCCCCCTGCCCCCCACTGCCGGCCCCTCCTGCACCCCCACTGCCGGCCCCCTTGCCCCCCACTGTCGGCCCCCCTGCACCCCACTGTCAGCCCCCTGCACCCCACTGTCAGCTCCCCTGCCCCCCACTCTCAGCCCCTCTGCCCCCCACTGTCAGCTCCCCTGCCCCCCACTGTCAGCCCCCCTGCACCCCACTGTTGGGCCCTCCTGCACCCCCACTGTTGGCCCCCTGCACCCCACTGTCGGCCCCCTTGCCCCCCACTGTCGGCCCCTCCTGCCCCCCAATCTCAGCCCCTCCTGCCCCCCACTGTCAGCCCCCTGCACCCCACTGTCAGCTCCCCTGCCCCCCACTGTTGGGCCCTCCTGCACCCCCACTTTTGGCCCCCTGCCCCCCACTGTCGGCCCCTCCTGCCCCCCAATCTCAGGCCCCCTGCCCCCCACTGTCGGCCCCTCCTGCCCCCCACTGTTGGCCCCCCTGCCCCAATCTCAGCCCCCTTGCCCCCCAATCTCAGCCCCTCCTGCCCCCACTCTCAGCCCCCCTGCCCCCCATTGTCAGCAATGACCCTACAGAGCCTGGTTCCTTGCTTTATTCTTCACAAACTTGTTTTTAAAGGGCTGCTGCACTGAGCAAACGGGTGCTGACACCGGATGTGAGCTGCCAGGAAAAGCATGTTAGGGATGAGTGAGGGTTTAGGGCCTGAGCGGGCAGAAGAGTCAGGTCCGCCCCAGGAAGCAGGGAGTAGGTTTGGGCTTCTAGGCGGGGGCCAGGGGGGCAGCAGGGCCACGGCCCCCACACCCCATCCAGCCTTTCTCTGCATCCTTTACGTCAGAACATGTTCTGCCCACCTGGGAGCTCCAGCTTCCCTGGGTACAGCCCTCCTCCCATGTTCCCTAACTGTTGGGCTTGGGGGCACTGGGGCCCCGGGTTGGTAGAGACCCTGTGGCCATGATCAGGTCTGAGGGAAGCCTGTTCCATGTGGCCGGTGGCTCTGATCTGGGTCTGGAGCAAGCGCAGTTTTGAAACCTGGGACCCCTGGCCAGCAGTGGGGCACCCCATGTCTACCTAGGAAAGCGGAGGTGCCCAGCCAGGCCCAGGGAGGTGGGCTGGTTCTGAGGCAGAGCAGGGGGCACCTGGGAGAGCAGTGGGGTGGCTGGTCTGGTCGCCCAAGCAGGAGGACCCGTCTGATGCAGCAGGTGCAGGTAGCTGGAATTGTGACCCCTTCCCAAAGGTCCCCAGTGTCTGGGTTACTGCGGCCTTGGGGGCTATGACTCTGGGTTACTGCGGCCTTGGGGGCTATGGGAAAACTGAGCCCGCACTGTGTGGCTTCACACCCCAGCCTAGTCCCACCTGGACACTGAGGCTGAGGAGGTGACAGAGGTGAGCTCAGGCCAGCCCCTTCCCCAGAGCCTTGGGAAGGACACAAGCCCGGTTGTCCCTGATCTTCATGGCTTAAGGGCTAGAGCTGCACACTGACCAGCTGAGACCCTCCTGCTCTGGCTGGGCCAGGCGCAAGGAAGTCTCATGCCCCTCTGCTCCAGGGTTCAGAGCAGAATGTCCAGGGAAACTGCTCCAGGGGCTGGCCTGTCACTAGGTAACCTTGTCCCTGGGAGCCCGGTGGCATCCCTGAGAGAGGGGGATGCCCTCCCCTCTGGGGGGGGCACTAACTGCATAGTTCAGAGCCCCTGGAACCTCCCGCCTTCAGAGGCTGGCACTGGCACCTGGCCCAGGAACTCGGAGCTGACGCAGAGCATCGCCTCCCCCTTCTGCCCGCCTCCCCCCTACCCCAGGTCCTTTAGCCAGCAGTAGGCCTCTGCGGCCTCAGTAGGGGTGTCCATGCTCCACCCCCTCCCCCTCTGTCCCGGGAGTCACCACCCACCCCTGTGGAGTGGAGCGAGGCCCCAACCACCGCGGCCCCCGCCTGGGAGCCCCGTGACACACCCCTGCTGCCGAGAGCGCGTGATGCTGACTGCCACACTGGCCCCTTCCAGAAAGCAGTGGGGCCCCTGGCCGCTCCCCGCGCTGGGGCATCCGGGGGCAGGATTGTGCCGCCCTCACTGCCCAGCTGCTGGAGGCAAAGGCCCCTGCTGTCCCCAGGCGGGGCCCAGGGCTCAGGAGCCCTGAGGCAGGCTGGCTGGGCACATTCCGGGACTGGCTTCCGTGGGCCCTGTCACTGCTGCAGGACGGGTCAGGGCTGGTGCTTGCTCTATGGGGCCTGAGGGCAGGGCCAGGTGCTGGTGCTGTGGCCCAGAGCTAAGCCGCTGGGCGGCTGACAACAGTCCCACACAGGGGCGCTGTGGGCCCCTCTCTCTGTGTAGCCACACTGTGGGCCAGGGCACCTGCTGCGCCGTGTCCTGGGGAGGCCAGGACCACATGGACGGGCAGATCCTGGGCCAGCTGCGCCCCCTTGCAGAGCAGGAGGAGGAGGAGGAGGTGGGGGCCAGGGCTGCCCCATCCGCAAGGCCGGCCTTCCCTGGGATGGGCTCTGAGGAGCTGCGGCTGGCCTCCTTCTACGACTGGCCACTGACCACCGTGGTGCGGCCTGAGCTGCTGGCTGCCGCAGGCTTCTTCCACACCGGTGAGTTCTGGGGGCCTGGGTGCCATTCGGGACCCTGCTGGCCTGGAGCCCCTCCCCCAGGGCAGGGCGGGTCTGGGCCTCACGCAGAGGGGGCAGGGTCCTGCGGCCTTTCCACAGCTGTCCCTGCCCCTCGGAGTCTCTCCTCGGGTGCTTCGGACGGTGGCGCGTGCACAGGGGCAGTTGGGATGGGAGGTGTATGGGGCGTCCATGGGGCCCCTGGGGTCCAGGGACAGGCCTGTAGCAGCCCTGACCTGCCTGCTTCCTGTGAATGAATGTCTGCATCAGTCCCAAGGCACTGCTATCCCCACTTCACCCTTGAGAAAGTGGGGTGCATGTGAAATCCAAGGAGAATACAGGGCAAAGGGGGGCAGAGAGCAGTGGGAGCCCCCAGGGTTCCTGAGCGACCCCCGATAACCCTTGCCACATAAGGAAAGGCCACCTGGGAGCCCCCACGGCCTTGGGGGGCACACCTGGCCAAGTGGGCGGGTGCTGAGAGGCTGGGTGTGGGCGAGGCCAGCATCCACGTTCTACCTAGGCCAGCAAGACAAAGTGAGGTGCTTCTTCTGCTATGGGGGTCTGCAGAGCTGGGAGCAGGGGGACGACCCCTGGACAGAGCATGCCAAGTGGTTCCCCAGGTGAGGACCCCGCAGGCCGCTCCGGGGCTGGGCACGGGCGGGGAGCGTCAGATCCTGGCGATGGGGGCCTCTGGGGATAGCATCTTTGCTGTTTCTCCCCTGATGCTCCACAGAGGCTGTCTCTCCAAAACAGCCTTCGCAGCAAGTGCCTGACGCTCAGCCCCAGCTGCCCTCTGCAGGGCACTGGGGGCACTAGGCTGGCTAGAGGGGTTCTCCAGCAGCCCAGGCCCGCTGCCACGAGACCTCCCAACCTGCTTTCTCCAGGTGCGAATTCCTGCTCCAGACAAAGGGACGGGACTTTGTCTGCAGTGTCCAGGAGGCTTGTTGCCACCTGCCCGGCTCCTGGGTGAGCGCTGCCTCTCCTTAGGGCTCGGGTGGGGCAGGGGGAGCCGGGTCCCTCCCCACCCCCACTCCTCCTTCTACTCAGGGCACAGATGTTCTCTGGCTCCTTTCAGGACCGCCCGGAAGAACCAGAAGACGGGGCCCCTGCCCCCCTCTCAGGTGAGCTGTGGTGCGTGCCCCATGCTCTGCTCCCTGGGCACCTGCAGCCTGCACTGTGGCGGAGGTCTCAGTGCAGGGACAGTGAGGCTGCTTGGCCAGGTGTGAGGGTGCTACCTGGGCTTGTTTGGGTGGCAGGGGGCTGCATGCAGGTGCACTGTGTGTCTGGTGCTCAGGAGAGGGAAGGCAGTCCCCGGCACCGCTGAGCAGCCCGCTGTGGGCATTGCCAATCCCATGGCCGACAGCGGGAGCGTGAAGAGGAGAGGCAGCTGTGTGTACCTGGTGCCCCTCGCCCCGGAGGTGGCTGCAGTCGGGAGCGCACGGGGCAGCGGGGGGTGCTGTCTACACCCGTGCCCAGGACGGCAGGGCAAAGGTGCGAGGGCTCCAGGGTTCAGACCCTGGCTCTTCTAAGTCTGTAGCAAGTGACTTCTGCTCTCTGAACCTCAACGCCCTGAGCTCTGAAATGGGGATGGTGCCACCCTCGTCTGGAACCGAGCCGGTCTATGTGATGCTCTGGGAGCAGCATCCGGCACCTGGCGGGGTTCTGTCTATAGTGGCCTTGGCGATGAGCTTTTACCGTCTTTCCTGCGTGGTGGCACCTCTGAACGAGGAACAGCCCTCCCTGGAATGTCAACGAGGTGGCTGTGGTGGCCACAGAGGCCCGTGGGGACCGGCCACAGTGGCAAGCCGCTGCCCCTGTCCTGTGACCCTGAGCCCTGCCCCAGCCCTCCCTGCCCTTGGCCCAGTGCCCCTCACCCTGCCTTGCAGGTGCCAGGGGCAGCCAGGAGTGGTCCGCGTGGAGCCGGTGCCCAGCGGTGCGGGCCGTGCTGCGCATGGGCTTTGGGCCGAGCCGCGTGCAACAGCTGCTGCAGCACAGGTACCGGTGGGCGGTGCCCGCTGGCATCTCCGCGTCCCAGCTGGTGGCCGACCTGCTCCAGGAAGAGGAGGGGGGCCGGGTGACGGCGGCCAGAGGTGCGTCCCCGCCCTGGCCTCTCCCTGCTCATCCCCTCTGGGCACAGCCCTTCCTTGCAGCCCCACGGCGCCAGGCACACGCCCCCACAGCCACCGTGCGGGGTCTGCAGGGGCACGTCGCGGTGGCGTGGGCTCTGGGGGTTACGGCATGCCGTGGAGTGGCAGGAGGGGGGCTGTGGGGCTGGGTGGGCTCCTGCGAGAGCCAGACCTGGCCTGTGGCCCCTCTGGGTAGGGGTTCACTTCCCCTGGGGCTTCTAATCCATTCCTCACCACCTACAGCTCCTGTTCACACAGGTCCTGAGCTGCCCATGCCCAGAAGAGAGGTCCAGTCAGAAGGTGCCAGGGAGCCAGGTGAGGGTGGGACCCACCCGGGGGCAGGGCCAGCTCCCCTGCATCCTGGGGGGAGGGGTCCCCCCCATTAGCCCAGGACAGAAGGTGGAGGTCTGGGGGTGGACACGGTGGCCTTGGAGGAAGCGGGTGGAGCCCCGGCCCAGAGGGCACTGCTGGGTTCTTGAACCCCCAGGAGCCCAGGATACAGAAGAGCAGCTGCTGTGTCTGTGGGAGGAGCGGACCTGCAAGGTGTGCCTGGACCGCGCCGTGGGCACCGTCTTCGTGCCCTGTGGCCACCTGGTCTGTGCCGAGTGCGCACCAGCCCTGCAGCTGTGCCCCACCTGCAGGGCTCCCATCCGCAGCCGCGTGCGCACCTTCCTGCCCTAGGCCAGGTGAGTGGCCACGGAGCTACCCACAGGCAGATCCTAGCCTGGCCTGATGTGTGCACGTCCCCACGTGGGCCTCAGAAATGTCAGGACGGGCCTGGACAGGGACCCCCAGCACACTTTGTCTCCCGCGATCTCAACACCGGGGCTGGCTGGCGAGGGCAGCGGCAGGAGGGAGCACTTCTACTTCTTCTAGCTCCCTGGCCCCAGCAGATGTTGCTGATCAATGCTTTACCTTCCCTCGACACTCACATCTGTGCTCCGGGTCCTTCTCAACACAGCACCCCAGCTGACCACCACCACTCGGCTGGGGCACTTTAACCATACCAGCTGGGCCCAGCCCTGCCTTGACTTCCCCAGTGACTGGGGGGATAAAGCCCCCTATCCAGCTGGGTGTGTGGGCTACAGCCAGGCCCAGGGGAGGATGGCTCTGGAGGTGTGCTGTTATGAGGCAGGGCCTGGGCAGAGATCTTAACCTGGCGGCCAAGGCCAGGTGAGGGAGGGGAGCGTGAACCTTGGAGTTTTACGGCTGGCAGGAAGCATGGCCTCCTCCTGGTAGTCAAAGGATTCTGTGCCCCCCCCCACCCCGTCTCTCCGATCAACTTCCAGGGGGGCCAAGTGGCCGGGGAGGGAGCTTCCTGCAGGCTGGAGTCTCTGGTCCGTGGACAAGCCAACCGGGAGTAGCCCACTCATCCCTCCTTCTCTCCCAGGTGCTTCAAGAGCTGGCGGGCACCCTGCCCATCTCTGCCTGTCCCTCGGGCCACACGACAGGCCTGCTGAGGACAGCTGAGCTGGCAACCACAACGGGCTGTCCCAAGTCCCCAGACGCAGCCCAGGGTGGAAAGGAGCTGCAGACGTCGTGGC
The DNA here is from genome assembly GCF_037043125.1 of Eumetopias jubatus. Classification (NCBI taxonomy): domain Eukaryota; kingdom Metazoa; phylum Chordata; class Mammalia; order Carnivora; family Otariidae; genus Eumetopias; species Eumetopias jubatus. Next base: position 140,296,248 of record NW_028274815.1, read on the forward strand.
AAAGGGAGTGGGTGTAAAGGTGGTTTTACTGATGCTCGGATGCTTTTGGAGATTCACAATAAAGTGGGTTTTCCCTGGATGGCGCTCAGCAGCCTCTGTTCCAGAAGGTCCCCTGCCCCCGCCCCTCAGCAGCAGGGCAGCACGGCCACACATCTCCCCACATGCCCCCTTGTGTCCAGCAGGGCCCCTTCCGTCCCCTCCCCTCTCCCTCCTTCTGTTCTTCTCAGCGTTGTGAGGACTTCTAAAAACCTCTAGCCCCAGGCCACTTCAGGGATGGAGCTTGTAATTCTCCACCAAACTCCTGCGTCTCAGGGAAGGAGGTCTACAGGGCAGCGCCCTTTCTACTTTCTATTTGGGAGTACCGTGGGGACGCTGCAGGACCAGGGCTTAAACCCCTTCTGTGAACAGCACCACCAGCTAAGGACAAGGAAGTGCTTTGCTCTGTGGGCAGAGGGAGCCTGTACTCCTGGTTGAGCCCAGTGGCCCACCCAGGGCTCCATCAGCGGCCCCTGGGGCAGGAGGGGGCTTTGTCTGGGTGACAGCTCACGGCAGCCGGGGTGTGCAGTATTTAATCAGGAACCTGGCTGCTTGGGGCAGGGGGGTCACTGTGGGTTTACACTGAGTTTCGTGGTGGGGTCACACTTTCCTGTCTCAAAGTCCCTGTGGCCACCCCTCCCCCAGCCACGGGGTGTGCAGCCTCAGGGGGCCTGGGGCTGGCGTAGGCACCCAGGGTGGGCTTGTCGGAGAGCAGTCCCAGGCCGGCGCTGCTGGAGGCTTCTGTGTCTTCTCTGGGTTTGTTTTTTTTTTTAAGAAAAAGGAAATTATAAATTGTTTTGAAGTTAGCCATCCGAAACCTGGCACTGGCCCTGATGCCCTGGCTGGTGTCCAATCACCTGGCCCCGGGGGCAGATGCTCTGGCCACCTGCAGGGCCCTGAGAGTAGGGAGGCCAGGTGAGTCTCCCCGCAGTCTTTGGTGGTCCCTGGGCCTGGAGGTTGCACACGGGAGGGATTGGTGCTTCTTTACTTATGCAGGCCTGTGGGGCAAGGTGGGGGTGGGCAGAGGTCAGAGCGCCCTGAGGGGCAGCCCTTGGCACCGGGGCAGGAAGGCTGGGCCAGTCAGCCCTCAGCAAGGGCTGCTGTGCCCTCTTGCCTCGGAGAGCCCCAAATGCAAAAGGGACAACATCCCAGCAGCTGAGGGCTTCTTGGCCTTTGGTGGGGGCGGGGCTTCTGGGCAGGCCCCCGTCTTGTGTCTGCAGACAATAGGGTTTGGGCCACGAAGCTGGGGGTGGGGTGAGGGGCTGACCCTGGGTCCTGGCCACCCAGGCTCCAATGGCTGGAGGAGATCCCCAGAGGCCCGCACAGCCTGGTGAAGTCCTTCAGAGCCCCGTGTGCCCGAGGTGTCTGCTCTCATAGTCTGCCCTGGCTCTGCGGCCTGAGTGAGGGCTCTCCTGTCACGGGGACGGGACGCCTGCTACCCTTGATGGCCCCTGGCTGAGATGGGCCTTCACTTATAGGGCAGAAGGGGTGCGGCTGCCAAGAGGGCCGGGGTCCTCCGCCACAGGTGTCACCTTGAAGGGCAGGATTGTGTCCAAGAGCCGGCGTGGGATGGAGCAAGTCCAGCTCTATGGAGAGAAGGACCCCCAGCTGGCTCTTGGACCCCAAATTTCAGGATTATGTGGGGGACCTGGCAAAGGCTGCTTGAGAGTAGGTGGACAGCGGCTCAGGTACCCCTACCCTGAGCCTGGGAGGGTGCAGGGTCCTGGACACTGCTTTTTAAGAGGAAAGAAGACTGATTCTCCAAAGAAACCAACACCCTAAATTTCCTGCTGCAGTAAGACCCTTAGAGAACAGCCACATTGCCCTCCTGGGACGTGGCCTCTCCATGACCGCTCCCCCAGCCCCCTGGCACAAAACCGTCCTAGACCCAACTCCATAGACTCTGCTGGGCTTGGAGCTCCAGGGGGTGGGGGCCAAGCCCCAGAGCCTTGACACCTCCATACCCAGCCCAGAGCTGGCACAGGTAGACGAACAGATGATGGATGGAGGGATGGATGGACAGACGGATGGCTGGTGAGGCATCCACAAGGAGAGAAGCCTCACGGCTGTGCGAACCCAACCGGCTAGGCCCGGCCAGGGGCAGGCTCTGTTGGCCATACATTCAAGTACGCCTGCTTGAACAAGAGGTTGGAAGCCTTTTCATTGACATGGTAGAGAGGAAATGGGTCAATGAAAAATCAACTGAAAGAAATCAAGACCCAAATAAAACAAGACCCAAACAATGGAAAAGATGGCAGAACCCTGGTGTGGTGATGGCAGAGGCGGGGGCGAGCCTGGGGGCCCCGGGGGAGGGCAGGCACTGCCCCAGGCCCGGCCCACACCGGGCCACGTCCCTCTGGAGGAGCGACACTGTGACTCCCCTGGTAAAACGTCCCAGTGGACACTGACGAGCTCAGCAGGGGGAGGTGGTCTGCGGCGATGGCCTGGGTCCTTGGGGCTTCAGAGAGCTTCACTGTGACCCAACCATGCCCCCACCACTTCCACCAGCATCAGCCACCTGCCCCTTGAAGCTGTGCTGGGCAGCCAGTGGGTAGCTGGGCTTGCTGGGCAGAGCTAATGCACTTCCGAACCCGCAGGGCTGGCTCCCATCCCAAAACATTTTAATGTAACCGACACGTGAATCCCCTCTGGTTCTCTCCCAGCCAGCAGTGGTCTGAATGATGGTTTGGGGGTCACAGCATGACAGCTGGGGGATCTGGGGGCTGGTCCAGAGCAAGTCTGGTCTCCCAGAATAGGATGCCATTTGGACACATGGACCGCCAGCCCCACAGCCACCTGACTCCTGGGAACAGAAGATCTGGATCCCCGTTCTGACCCCAAGGAAGGTTCTGCCCATGGGAGCCAAGGCCCCCTGGGTGCACCCAGTCCCCATGCACACCAGCTTTGTCCTCTGCAGAGTCTTCCCAGGAAACTACGTCAGAGCCAGGGGCAGTCGGGGCCCACAAGGGTGCCTGAGCATTGGAGTTACAAATCAGAGGAACGTCAAGGGGGCCCCCCCTCTCTGAGCAGGAAGCAAAAATACTGCTCTGATGGGTCCAGCGGGCACTGAATACCTGATAGGGACACCACAGCCAGTAGGGCCCGATCTCAGCTGCGGAGAGGCTGAGGGGCCCATCCCTCTGCAGGTCTGAGGGTTCAACCTTCCACCTGCAGCTGCTGTGGGGGCTGTGGGGGACCAGCTCTGCAGCACAGGAGCCCTTGGACCTGGGGGCTTGGTATGAGCTGACCCCTGATGCCCACAGCCCGGGGCCCCTCCTCATCTCTTCTCAGGTGGCTGGGCCCCCCACCCCCTCTGCTCAGGCAAGGACCGCTGAGGGCAGGGGGATCCATCTAAGAGGCGAGGTCTCAACTTTTGCAATGACAGGCCAGGAGAATGGCCAGAGTCACCGCGAGCCTTCTGCGCCTTCTGCTCCCCCCCCACCCGCCCTGCCACCGCCTGGAGGGTCCAGGCCAGGCCACCAAGAGGCTGTTGTGGGAGCCCGGCAGCCGCATACTCACAGCTGTCCTCCTCGGTGAAAACGCTGACCACGTGGCAGGCATAGACGAAGTCCACGAGCTGAAAGACACCAAGAGGTCAAGACGAGGCAAGCTCGAGGTGTGGGGGACAGAAGCCCCAGTGTCCGGACCACGAGGCCACAGCCCCTCCTAGGCCTATTTCCTTGTCTGTAAAATGGACAAGGAGAGCGGATCTGTGCAACTTCTCTAGCTTTGATGTCCCAGGCGGCGTCTGACTTCCTCTGTGGGGGGCACTGCAGGGATGAGGGTGAGCGGGGTAAGGGCTGGCCAATGGACGAGTCAGCAAGATGAGGCTGAGGTGCAGAGAGAAGCCCTCAGAGACACGACCACAGCTGATGGACCCCCAAACTGAACCCACCCCCCCAGTTCCAGCCCGGCCATCATCCCCGAGGCCTTTTGCCATAAGCAGCCAACCACCAGCTTTCTCCTCCTTGGGGAGGGGGCGCCCATACGCAGCCCTGCTGGAGAAGTTGGAGCCAGCCAAGCTGGATGGTTCGGCTGAAAGTGCCAAGGACCCAGCTCAGTGGGCAGTTCTGGGCAGAGTGGACAGGGCTGGCTGCTGTCCCAAGGGAGTCAGGGGCTTGATTGGGCAGAGGCTCCCCAGCCAGGCTCAGAGGACGCTCAGACTTCAGGGGAGAGGGCAGGCAGGCATTAGGTGCCCCATGGACACCCAGGCACCAGGGCCACTGTGGGAGAAAGGGCTCTGGCACTGCCCGTGGTCCAGTCTCTCTGCCCTCGTGGGGCCCAGGCAACGCTAACCAAGGGTGAGCACCTCCCAAGTGTGGCATTCACCGCCATCAGGGAACTGCATCCCCCTTAAATGAGAATGAGAGGACCAGCCCTGACTCACAGCCAGAGCACAGAGTGGTCCCTGAGCAGAACTGCTTGTTTATAACTTGACAGCAAAACGCATCTCAATGCCACAGGGCAGCTAGAGGTTCCCATGAAAGGCCCACAGCCCCATGTGTTCATAGGGTCTTGGAAGGGGCCGGCAGTCCCTGCTCATCTGGGAGGTTCTGCCCAGGGAAGCAAAGTCAGCCTCCTCCACAGATGCTGGGAAGCTGCGAGGTGGCCGATGATGGTATGGTCATGCTGTCGGGCATCTGAGCATCTCCCATACCAAGCAATGGTCTCCACCCCAAGGATGCAGCTTGGAGCAAGAGTCTGATGGTGGTGGCTTGGAGGTGCTCCACCTGACCCTCCTCCACATTCTCCACCCTTTGTGGTGTGGATGGTGTCCAGACTCCAGTGTCCTCCTGCTTGGGTTCGCCAACGGGGAGCCCAGCAGTAGAGGGGAAGGAGAGAAGCAAAGCGTGGATCCCTCGGTCCTTTCTCTGCAAGGCTGCCTCCCAGGGGCAGGGGGACAGCTCCAAAGAGCTCTGCCTGGATGTAACTCCTCCCCACACCCCTGCAGGCCAGAGGGGCAACAGCTCAGTGGCTATGCACCCAAGGGAGTGGGATACCCTGTGTGGTCCCTGGTGTGGCACCCACACTTAGAACAGCCCCTTCACCAGCCCCCGGGAATTGACCTTACCTAAGTGCACCATCTCGGTCTTGCTGGGATCCTGACTGGTCAGGGGGACAAAGAGAAAAGATGTTTCACAGGGGTGCCTGCTATGGAGAAGACACAGCAGATCTTCTGGGAGAGGGTGGTGGGGTCTGTCTGAGACTAGCACAGTCCATGATGGGGTGAGAAATGGTAGACGGGGAAGGAAGGTGGCCAGCAGCACGGGCCTCGGGAAGGACAGAGTTTCCAGCAGCCTTCCTGGGCGTGGCCAGCCCTCCACCGGCAGCGGTGAGACCTGAGAGGTTCACGTGAGCTCTGGGTCTTGTTTCTTCATGCACAGATCAGGCCCAACAGTCCCCCTCAGTGCCAGGAGGGAGGAGACAAGGTGCTGTGCCCTGCTCTGGAAGCCCCCATCCTTCTAGGCAGCAGATAGTGGGCCTGCTCTATGCTGACTCAGACAAGCCGGTCTCCTCCCAAACAGCCTTCCGGGCACTGCTGTGCGGCTGGGCCGGCCTCGGTACCTGGCGCTCCTCCCGGGAAGGGCCCAGGGCCGGAGCTGGCCGTGGTGCTGAAACCTGCTCCCACCCCAGGGCTCTTTTCTCACAGGGTCCTGCGGGAAGTCACCCCATGGCCACACCTCTGCCTTCCCACCTCCTGTCGTCCGTGCTCCACCGCCAGCTCCTCCCCGGAGCTCCCAGAGGCCCGCAGTACCTGCAGACCCCGCTCCACCAGCACTGGGCTCTCTGCCTCCTTTGGCTGGTTCTCTCCCTGCCAGCCAGACTTCAGGCCAGCCAGCTAAGGGCTTGCCTCTCCAAGCCCTCCAAAACAATCATCAGAGGGCTGGCTCCTGCGAGGCCAAGCACGTAGCAGCTGACCAGTATTTAGAAACTCGTATTTCACAAGGGGAACGTCCATCCCTGCAGGTGAAGGATGATAGCAACACAGCAGCTCTGTCACTCCCACCGACGCGGAGAACTCTCCTCCAGTACCAGCACCAGCATGGAGCAGCCGGCATCCCATTCAGGGAGGAGCGCAGCACAGACTCCGGCTCCGGGGGCCCCGCAGGCGCCGGCTCAGCTCCTCCCAGAGCCTCTCCCTTCGCCACACAGGGAAAGCGCCTATGCAGGGCTGCACGGCCGGCCTTCGGAGATGCTCCCCGACCTCCCCTTTCTCTGGGGCCCTCCCGGCTGTCTGACCCCCTCTGAGTCCACAGTGTGTTTCTTCATGCTCCTTCCATGATCCCTGATCTCTGCCCCTGTGACTCACATCCAGTCTTGTTGTCTCACACATGCATCCATGGATAAGGCTCCCCACCCCCCAGCTGCCCAGGAAAGGACGAGCTCCCTGCAAGACCCCCGGCTGAGAAGTACCCCAGGGCAGACAGCATCCCTGTAACAGGCTCTGCCTCTGGGGTGTGTGAGCTCAGGACAAGCTCCAGACCCACCGGGGACGCAGCCCACTGAAGGTGGCACTGGAGGAGGGACACCCATCACGTCTGGGCCCTGGAACAGCCTCCAGGGGATGCTCCTGGAGGCTTTGAGAGAGAGGAAGGGGCTGCAGCCCATAGCGGGTTTCCTGGGCCCTGGCTTTGAGGGGCCTGGCGACGGGGCCATGCTTTCTGGAATACAGAGGCCACATGCTCACAGTCAAGGCCAGCCTGGGCTCTGCTGACCAGACAGCTGTGTCCATAGCCACCCAAGCCCCAAAGGAGGGCACGTTGCAGGTGCCCCACCCCGAACAGGGCTTGTCACCCCCCTACCCCCCCCCACGGCCTCATCTGGGTTTTCAAGCTCCTTGCAGCCAGCTGTCTGATCTCAAGTCAGACTATGGGCCTCCATCTTCCTCTTCTTCAGATGGGTCCTTATCTCTCTGGGGGAGATGGTGGGGAGAAAGAGTCTCCCCAGGGCTCAAATCCAGAGACGTTGGGCCTTGGTGGAAGATGGGACTCTGGGCCCCATCTGCCTTGTCCCAGCAGCGAACCAACAGCAGGGAGAGTCAGTGCTCCTGCAGAAGCTCCCAGGCCGTCCTGGTGGGCCTCCCCGGAGCTCACGCCCTGCGGGGCCGTCTCCCACCCTGACCAGGGCTGACCTGTGCAAACACTGAGATCCTCCAGAAATGACCGAGTGTGATGTCCAAGACAGGGTCTCAGGCCTTGCAGCTGCCCCCACCTCCCATCCCTCTCCACCTGCTCGCCCTGCAGGACGAGCCGCCCCGTGGTGAGGACGCCCAAGCAGCCCTGAGGAGAGCCCACATGCAGGGGCCTCCTTGGAAGCAGCACCTGCAGCTCCACTCCAGCCTTCTGGTGGCCAGAGCCTCCGCCTGACTGTAGCTTCGTGAATGATCTCAAGCCAGAAGCAGCCGTTTAAGCCATTCCCAGACTCCGGACCCGCGGACAGATTTATTGTCTCAAGCCATGATGTTTCAGGATAATGCGTTACAGCCACAGCCAACAGCTCCTACAGGGGCGTCCAGCTCCGCGCCCGCGGGTCGCCCTCACTGGCTTTGGTTTTTGCCGTCCACAGGCTGGGGACATGAGGCAGGCACAGGAGAATGAGGGGGCGACATCAGCCACGCCGTGTGCTGGTGCCCTGCATCCCCCACATGCCCTGCCCCACCCCAACTGCAGCCAGCCAGAGGCACGGACGCCGAGTGCCACTCTGCAGCAGATTTCAGACTCTCCCCTTAGAACAGGGCCCGTGAACGTGGGTAGAAGTAGCTTCCACCACACCCTCACGGGCTCCACGAGGCTTAGCACTTCGGTGCTGAGTGCAGACCCCGGACCCTAGCAGCGGCGAGCTGGGGGCACTCTGCAGAGGACCCCGGCTTCCCACGCAGTTGGTGCTTCAACCCTCCTCCCTCCTGCCCCATCTAGTCCCAAAGCCCCTCCGTGGGAGTCAGAAGCCAGGCGCCCAGACCTCCATGGGGGGTGGGGGCTAGCTGTCTGGGTCGCAGAAGAGAAACTGAGGCTTGGAGAAGCCACAGGTTTATCGCTAGAGTCGGTCCCCAGGAGAACTGCTCCCCCAGCCTGGACGGGGCAGAGGGTGCTGGGCGCCGGCTCAGCTCCTGAGGCCTGCAGACTCTCATGTCCACTCCCGGCCCCTACATGAAATCCCTCCTCTTCTCGGGACTTGCAGATAAAATACAGGACACCCATTTAAATTTGAATTTCAGATACACAATGAACCACCATGTTAGTGTCAGAGTGTCACAAACACCGCATGGGATGCACGTACGCAAAAATTTGCTCGGTGTCGGTCTGAAGTTCAGAGGTGACCGGGAATCCTGTCGTTTTATTCACGGGGTCACAGCCCCCCAACAACACAGCAGTGCGGCCAAGCTGCGTCTCCACCCCCTCACTATCAGGTGTCCGTTCTGACTTGGAGGAGGTTGGGAAGGAGCCTCCAGGGCCGGCAGGGGCATCAGATAACTCCGCTGTAGTCCCCGGCCCGCCCCACAGCACCAGCAGGGCCTGTGGGTCTGTCCCTTCTTTCCTCCGCACACCCACCCTGGGGCTGGAGCTGGTTCCGAGCCCACTTTACAGAGCAGCCCACTGAGGTTCCAGTGGCAGGGAGGGGGACCCAGAGGAGGCAAAGCGGGAGGCCTGGCCCAAGAGCAGGGTGAGCCCCTCCCCCGGCCCCCCCTACTCACCGCCAACAGGATCTGCAGGGCGCTGTGCAGGGCTTCAGCGTGGCCGTGCTCCAGGGCACAGCCAATGCCTGGCACCAAGGCCTGTCCATCCGGGGGCCCCAGGCCAGCTTCTGGCTCCTCACGCAGGCAGCCTGGGCCATGCTCACGCCACCAGGACCGGTGCCAGGAGAGGCTGAAGGTCAGGAGCTCGCTGTCCTGGGGGTGAAGGTGGGAGTAGGTGAGCATCAGGGACACTGCCCACCCACCCGTCACAGTCCAGTGTGGGCCCCCCAAGGGAGGCAGGGACCCCAAGGCCCTCTCAGCCACTCCCCTGCAAGCAGGCCTCCCTTTGCTTGCCCTGGCCCCCTACCCGGCTCACACCCCCTCCTCCAGGAAGGCCTCCCTGCCCAGGTCCGACCCTGGGGGTGTGTTCTCACAGTGCTCCGGACCCTCCTTCACGGCTTTGGCCATGGCTGCCATGTTAGGTGTTTGAACTAACGTCTGTCTTCCCTACTCTGCTGCCCCAGGCGTGGCCCCACAAAGCAACGGCCAGTCTGCCCCGTGGCCTACCTGGAGTCAAACCCCACCCACGTCCCTGGCTCTGAGCTTCAGGCAACAGTGAAATAAAACCTTACGGACAAAGTGCCCAAAACCACCGCTCAGGATTTGTTCACCACCAGCACTCCCCGCAAACCATGGCTTGGATGTGGGCCCCTCCTCCACGGGAGAGACCGGTGGGTTTCACCAGCATTTGAAAGAGCCTGGCTCCCTAAGGTGTTCCCACCTGCACCCTCGCAGCCCTGGTCCTCTGCCCCCTGGCCCCCAGCCCTGCCTCTCCTGCCCAGCACTGCCCTGGCTCCAGGGCCCCTCCTCCAAGGCCACTGCCCACCAGTGCCCACCGCCCCCCGCCGACCCATCAAATCACTAGTCTTCCCCAAACCTTTACTGAGTCCCTCCTGCGGGCCAGGGCTGTCCTGGGTGCCAGGGCCAGAGCCAGGAACAGACCACGGGGGAGACAGTGACCAACAAGCAGGTGTGTGTAATGCTCACAGCAGCCTGGCCACAAGCCCTCGACTTACCTTCAAGAGTCCCCCCACTTCCAGGTAGAAGCAGATAATGAAGACGTTCCAGGTGACCCAGATGGTCGCCCACACCGCGTACTAAAAAGTTAAGAGAGGGGAGGGGTGGAGAAGGTGAACTCAGCTCTTTTTTTTACTTTTGCACAGCACCCTTGGAGGAGACTTGAACCAGGGGGACTCTGCTCCCCAAGTCTGGCAGCCAGCATGCTCTGTTTGGAGGAGCATTTTCCTGAGCCCACCCCAGGACAGGTCTCAGGGTGGAGTGGCTGAACCCCGGACTTCCTGGGATGTTCTGGTGGTTTGTAGGACACTATACCGCCCGAGGCCCCCTGCTGGTCATCCCGCCCCACCTGCCCGTGGGAGGGTTGCCGGAGCACAATGAACGCAGCACCACAATGTAGTGAGGCCAGTACTGGATGGTGCCGAAGAGCCCCAGGATGACCATGGCGATGTGGACAAAGGTGGCCAGAATGGGTGCCCACTGATAGCCCAGAAAGTCGAACACCTGCCGCTCCAAGGCAGTGACCTAGGGGTAGTGGGCAGTGGAGGGGCAGCAGGCCCCCGAGGGCGCTCCCGGGCCTGCCTCTCCGACCCAATCACCACCACCCAGCATCTGCTATGGTCTTGGGCCTTCCAACAAAAATCTCCAAATGGATCTGGCCCCCAAGCCTCACCTTGGGGTGTCCCTTCTGCCTTAAAATGCCCTCTTTGGGCAAGCACCGTCCCCTCCATCCTGGACTCCCTCATCCCAAGCATGGGAACACTGGGCCGCTCTGTCTCACGGGGTTGCAGGCCCAACCACCAACCCAGGGCAGGACGCCTGAGACCAAGTCACGTGGTTCTGGGGCACTCTCGGCAGGAAGTGGACGCTGAGGCTCTGCGGCCTTCAGGTCAGCACCCTCCCCGTCTACTGGGCTCTGTCCTCACTCCACGGACTGTGGTGGATTCCCGCCCTCCAGCCCTGCAGGCACGGCCAACAGAGGACCAACCAGAGGCACTCAGACATCTGGGGAGCTCGATTGTTTTTAAGGTCTGTCTCTTTGTTTTGTTAGTGATCTCTACACCCAGCGAGGGGCTCACGACCCTGAGGGCATCAGTCACGTGCTCTCCTGACCGAGGCAGCCAGGCACCCCAGGAAGGCGATATTCAATTTGCAGGGGAGACCTGCTGGCTCTGAGCGCAGTCACGACTCCAGAACGCACCCACACGTTCACGCATTCTGTGGACCTGGCCCATCACCAGGAGAAACCAGGACCGTATACACTGGGAGAAAACACGGCCAAATCCACTGCACCCAAGCCAGCACCTTCCCGTCCATGTGCAAGACAAGGCGTGTCCAGCAAGGGTTGGAGGGGACTGGCCGTGTCCTGGAAGGGACAGTGGCAGTGAAGGGACAGCATCCTGGCAGGGCTTCTGGCTGCACTCCGCGATTCCCCTACAGCCCCACTGTGCACCAGCACACCACTGGCACAGGGAGAGCCAGTCCCCGACCCAGAGCTAGCTCAGCTGTGTGGGCTGCGTGGGGGCCGCCTGCTGACTCCTCAAGGAGAGCTCCTCCGAGCAAGCCCCCCTCGGGTGCCTCCCACAGACTGGGTGGGCTGAAACCATGAACGAGCCGGCCAGACAGGCCTCCAGGCTCCACACTGCCCCGCACCGCAGCGAGGGACGGAGAGCCTGGCAGGGTGGACCTTTGTGGACTTCACACCTACACCCCCCTGCGGGAGCACCTGGCCCTGCCTCCACCCTGGCTCCTCACAGGACCCCGACCTGCCCCGGAAACAGCTGCCGTGGGTGCATCCTGGGCACTCCTGGCCGCTGTGTATGGTCCCAAAGGGATGGTGGCTATTTTCAGGAGGTCTCCGGCAAGGGGACATTCCAAGTATGCCCTGCAGAGGTTGGTCCATCCTGGGAGACAGCTGGGAGTGGGGACTGGGGAGTGGGCCCGCAGGCAGGGCACATGCCAGTCTGGGCCGCTTTCCTGCATGCCACAGCCCTCCCACCCCACAGGCCTGCCATGGGTGGGTTGCTCCAGACCAGCCCCCCGAGGCTGGGTGGCTTGGCCAGGAGGTGATGGGCATTGTCTCCCAAGACACGGATGGTCTCCAAGGAGAACCAGGGCCAGCCAAACCCCCACCTTTTGTCTCCTACTTTGCTCTTAATGCCCAGTGGGCGTATCCAGGGTCCAGCCGGTCACTAGCCCTGCCCCGCCCCCCCGCCGCTTGCTGTGCACAGAATGAGTGGTCTATTACCAACACTGTCTCGAATGCTCAGTAAAGTTCTGGAAGAGCGTGCAGTGCCATCACTGTGGATAAGAAGGCTTCAGTCGGAGCCCGAGCCCCCAGTGGGCCGCTGGGACCCCTGGGCCTGGCCCATCCTCTCATAGGAATGCCCTCAGAGCGAAGAGGCGGGGGCCGGGCAGCTGCTGGGAAGACTGTGGGCCCCCATCCACCCCGTCTGATGCTGTCTGACTGTGACCTCCCTGACCACGCCCTGTGTCCTCTGTGCCCAGAGTTGTGGACCCCAGGGGACATCCCCGGGGCTAGGGGTGTTCCTGCCTGGTGGCCCCCCAGGAAGGGGATGGAGGTCAGAGGGCACTAACAGGTCAGGAACGGGGGAGGAGGGTTGACTCAGGGCCGTGGACGCGCCGCGCACAGACCCGGGGGACAGCCACCTTCACCACGTGGACTCTGCTGTCAGGGTTGCCATGGTGTGTTCAGGCAAGTCTGTCTGTCTGTCCCCTCCCAGGGCATCCATCCCTGGCACGAGCCCGCAGTTGAGGGAGGGACACTCACCAGGGCCTCCAAGCCGTCCTTCCTCTGCAGAGAAAGCAGCCCCGGGGGCACAGTCTGCTCACCAGCTGCTGCCTGGCCTCCTGCCTCCCACCCTTCCCGTAGCCTTCTTTTCAGTTCAGGACAGAGAAAACGCTCACGCTTCACTGGCTCCCAAAGCCTGCACTGATCTTTTCAAAAAACGTGGGGCCCCCATGCCCACCCCCACTCCCCCAGCACGCACATATGTGTGTGCGCGCCACTCCCCGCGTGCACGGCTCATGGGCTTTAAGCCCCTTCCTCCAGCAAAGCTCCAGCCCCCTTCCCTGCCCCCCGAGCCGGCTTGAGGGGGAGTCCACCTCCTCCCAGCCTTCCCAGGTCTGTGGAGCAGCACCGGCCCTCGGTGTGCTGCACCTCTCGCTCTTAGAGGCCCCCCAGGATCTCCAGGTCACTCGGGGGCAGCCAGTCCCGGTCTCAGAGGCCAGGGGCATAGCCACCACCTTCCACGAGGCAGGATGTCCTGGCTTCAGTTCAAGGCTGGGTCAGAAGGACAGAGAAGCTGCCCTGGGACATCCACACTGGCCAGGACGGGGCATGGGGCGCAGGACCCAACCAGCCCGGCACCCACTCAGAGGGCCACCTCTGCTGTGACGGAGACTCATCGACCCCATCAGGAAAGAGCATCTGGATCCGCGTGCCCCTCTGGACGCTAGAGCTTGAAAACAAAAGCTCAGCACAGAACTGCTTGAGTCTCACCGAGAAGAGCATCAGCCCGGGCATCCTCACCGCAGCCTCACCCGGACGGGAGCTGGGGCCCACCTCACAGCACCACAAAATGGGAACGAAAGAAAGCTTCAGGCTCAGGGCCTCCTGCTCCCACCACCTGAACCAAGACAGGGTCACCGCTGACAAAGGCCAAGTCAGAGTGAAAGAATTATCCAAGTAGAAGCGCCTGCGTGGCTCAGTTCTTGAGCAGCCGACTCTCGGTTTCGGCTCAGGTCATGGTCTCAGAGTCCTGGGATCGAGCCCTGCGTCGGGCTCTGCGCTCAGCGGGGGTCTGCTGGAGACTCTGTCTCCCTCCCCCTCTGCCCCTCCCCTTGCTCACGTTCTCTCTCTCTCAAATAAATAAGTAAATCTTAAAAACAGAAAAAGGAATTATCCCAGGCAAGGACCCCACAGGAAGAGGCACCAGAGCTCCCGCATGGAAGGAAGCGCGCAGTAGGGCTCTGAGTCACGGTACAGACTGGAGACCATAGCACCGAGCTGTTTTCAGGGGACAAGGACAAGCAGACATGAAGCCCCCTCCCCAGGACCCCCATCTCCTGGCTCACCAGAGGTTGCCCTGCACCAGCCCACCGCCCAGCCCTCCATGTGCCCCATCACGGGCCAGGGGGCCGCAGCCCCCACCCGGCTTGGGTCCCAGTGCCGGTGGAGTAGCAGAACTTCCTCAGTTACACCGACTGGGGCGGGGGTGGGGGGTGGGGGGGGAAGAGACAGGCGCCTGAGGGCAGAGATCCTGCCTCCCCTGCCTCATGAGAGCCCAGCCCAGCCTGACCGGACAGCCGAGGGTGGGGGACTCGGACCTGAGCTCTTGGCCAGCCCCACGACCCTGGGCCTGAGGGGTCGGGGACTGGGTGGGCAGGGGAAGCCTGGCCAGGCTCAGATGGGTGTGGTGGGTGGAGAGGGGTGAGTGGAGGGACTGGTACGAGGGGCAAAGCTCTGGAGGTGGGGGGGGGTCCCAAGCATGAAGGGCCTACGCTGTGATGCGGGGCCCTGGGGGCAAGGAAAAAGAGACATGCACACACATGTACACGCAGACATGCACACACATGTGCGTGCACATCACAGCCTTCACGGGCACGGCTGGCCGGCACCATCTGTTCTCAACTGAACGAAATTATGTTCTGAGCCCCAGTCCTCTCTGGCCCAGGTGACCCTAACCGAGGGGCTGGGGTATATGCCCTGTCCCAGCACCCCCCACCAGTGCCACGCACGCGGGGGAGACGCGGTTCCCCTCCCAGCTCCCCCAGCCCCCGCACCGTGTCATGCTGGCCCTGTTCTCCAAGGTCCAGGCTCGTGCCCGGACTGGAGGTACGTCCCTGCTACCAGCTGTGCTCCCAACAGACCCTACAGCTTGCGCACGTGTCCAGCACAGGTGGGGGCCTTTTCGTTTCTGAGCCACGCACCAAAAGGCCTAGCATTCCATGGTGCCGTGTGGCACGGTGGCCACATTCTCGAGGCAGGGAAAAGATGAGTGACTCAGCTCTAGTGGCCGCCCGCCCTAAACCGCGTGACTTCCCTCTCGTCCGCATGGTGGGCACGGCCTGGGAAGCCGCCACGGTGTGCTCCGGCTGGCTCAGAGCGGGCAAAGCTCACGCTATTCTCCAGGGAGAAGGCTCACAGAAGACGTGCTCAGGCCTTTGTCCACTAGCTTGGTAACGAGAAAACTCTCACGCTTGTCAAAAAGAGAAAAGAAAAACCACAGGACTCCCTCACGACGCCCCCACCCCACATGTGGTGACCAGAGCAATGGGTGGCGTCAGAGCTCTTCCTTCTGCCTCCCCTCCCCCCAGCAGAGGAAGCACAGGGGTGGCCAGGACAAAGGGCCTTTCATGGCTCTCCGCTGCTCTTCAGCTGGGGCCCGGCTGGCCAAGTGGGGACACAGCTCTGCCCCGGCCCTAGAACTTGCCTGGCTGAGACCCAAAGTCTTCAAAAAGCCCTGCGTCCTGCTGCCCTTGGTGGCAGGTAACTTCTCCAGGACCTGTGGGGGTACCCTCCGTGCACCGTCCCCTCCACTGTGGAGGTGAAACAGGCAAATGACCCTACCTGAGCCTTCCAAGCCCCGAGGCCACATCCCTCACCCAGTACATCTATTTCTGCTGCCCGGAGCCCCAGGTCACAAGTCAATCCTGACTACATCCCACACACCAAACTCAACACATGGAAACCAAAGTCACACTAACCCCCGAAGGCCACTCTGCTTCATGATGTCCAGACATGACCAGACTGCTGACCTCCTAATCAGCCTGGGCTCCTCGCCGTCCTTCACCGCATAGACCTTTCCTTCCCCTCTCCTGCTCCCCCACCCCACCCCCAGGAGCCTCCTACCGAAACAGAGTGGGGGACACCTCTGCCCCAAGATGGAGGTAGCTCCCTGCTGCTGGTGGAGTAGTCCTTGGGCTCTAGCCTTTTGCGAAGCCCAGAGCTATCTCCCGGCCTTATCTGTCCAGCACAAACCCTGTAGATGTCCACCTCCCCCATCCTCCCATCACCCCCACCCCCTCAGGCTTCCAAAGCAGTGAGTGTGCACCCACAGGGAGCCTCTGGCCACTCCTTCCTTCCTCCACATGGGACACACCAACCTGGTATCTCAGGCCCCTGCCAACTCTGTGCGCAACCCTCACCCCCCTGCAGTGGACAGGCAAAGGACTGGATGCCCTGTGTGTGGGAGGGCTTTCTGCTTAAAACTTCATCCTCCATGAGCCTTCAAGCTTCCAGAGAAGGAAGCCCCCTGCCTGGCTGAGCCAGAAGCCCACCCAGCCTGACCTCAACAAAGCAGCATTTCCTTTTTAAGATGGGAGATCCCAGGGCTCACCAGCATCTCCTCCCCAGGCCTATGGCCAGGGACCTCAGTTTAGCACTTCCCCACCCCCACCCAGGGCCTCAGGCTCTGGTAATGGGACTGACCAGGCGGCCTGGAGCTCCGAGGGCAAAACGGAAACTTGGCCCAGGGATGCCCACATTCTCTGACAAAGCTCTGGATCCGGAGGACCAGCTAATCCCCAACACAAAAGGTGCCCAAGTGCAACTCTGGGCACCAGATCACACCTCTTCTCTCCTCGCACCTCTCCAGGACAGGGAAGGGGCGAGGGGGCCACATCCTCCCCCTTGGGAGGCATCAAGGGCAGACAAGGCCGCGCTCACACATCCCTGACACACACACGTACTCGCAAACTCACAAGCACACCCACACCCCCAGGCTGTCAGGCTTTAGAAATGGGCGGCCGCCGCTCACCCAAGTGCCTGGCGCTGGCTTTGTAAAGGGAACGCGCGCACACACACTGGCACACGGTCCCTGCGCGCACATTCGGGGCCACACGCGCCTTCCGACACTCGCGGACGCCGCGCGCAGCAGCGCCCCTGCGCGAACGCGACCGACTACCGACTCGTGCGCGGGCCGGGCTCCCCCTGCGCCCAAGGACGCGCCTCGCCCGACGCGCCGGCGACAGCAGGGTCCAGGAGCCCCGCCCAAAGTCATCTGTTCCTCCCGGCACCTGTCCCCGCCGCTCGGGTCCCCCGCGGCTGCCCCCCTTCCCCACAAGCACACACACCCAGCGGGGCACTCGAGGTCGACCGGAGGGGCCATCGGGGTCGCGCGCAGGACGCTGGCTCCCTACCCTTCCCAGACGGCGGCGAACTTCGGCCCCAGAAGCCCGCGGGCCCGAACCGTCGCCAGCGGGAACCCACCCCCACCCCGAGCGCTGGGACCGCGGGACCTGAGGAGGGGTCGCCACTCACCAGCTGGAAAGTGCAGAGGAAGATGAGCTCGCAGCGGCCGGAGCAGCAGCCCATGGGGTCCGCGCCGTCCCCGGACGCCGCCTCCGCCAGTCTGGACCCCAAGCCACCCGCGCGCGCGGGGCGCTGGGCGCCTCGGCCCGCCGCCGCCCATTCTCGGCCGGCTCCGCGAGGCCCCACCCCGAGGCGGTCCCCGACCCCGCCCCACAGGCTCCCGACAGCCGCCAGCCAGGTCCCACCCCGCAGTCCCCCGCCCCTCAGCCCCGGGCGCCCCCCCACCCCCACCCCCGGCCCAGCTCCGCCCCTCCAAGTAACAGCTGCTCCGCCTCTCCCTCCTTCCCAGGGCGGGGGGGTCCTTCGCGCCAGTTGGGGAGGGGCGCGAGACCCCTTCTTAAAGCGGCGATGGCGCGGCTCCTCAGGAGTACAGAATCCAAGCACTACGAGCCTGCCCCAGACAGGTCCGGCAAAAGCAGTAACCCTCCTGCCCACCCCCCCCCACTAGGCACCTCCTGCGTCTGCCCCCATCAACCTCCTCTCTCGCGGAGCCCCAGGCGCACCCCATCCCCCAGGATCCTGGACAGGGCTCACAACTCAAAGGTCCCCTCCCAGGTTTGAGGAGGGGGGGGATAGTCTACCAAGAGCTCACCTGCCCAGAGAGTGTGGGGAGACCTGGGGGCCAAGTCCTCTCCACCTGTGTCTGGGGCAGGGCAGGGTCAGGCCTGAGGGGGGGAGACCCTGGGGAGCCCCCAGCATTGCAGGCAACCTTGAGGCATAGGTCATGTGCGTTGGAGGGAGGACTGGGGGACAGCCCTGCTATGCCAAGGTGTGGAGGTGGGGCTGAGCGGGTCCGCGGCAGATGGAGAAGGGAGGCAGGTGAGGTGGGCTGCAGGCGCTTTGCACACAGTCTGGGTTGCGTTTTATCCTCCAGTCATAGGGGGCCACTGGTGTTCTTGATCAGTGTGAGCCCTTGATCCAGCCGGTCCTCAGGAAGTGAATCCTATGCTGGAAGCCAGGAGGCAGTCCTTGAGTAGAGCACAGAGGGGTGTGGGGATGAGAGTCCTCCTCCAGGGTGGCACAGCAGGTGACACTTCAGCCTTGGGCCATTGCTCTTGGCTCCAGCAGTACAGGGCCAGAGGGTCCGAGCCCCTTGGTGATGGTTTCCCTGGCTGAGCAGCTCCACCGGGCCAAGGGGCATCTGCAGCATGCTCACTGCACAGGCTCCTAGGAGCTCTGAGCATCCCATTGTTGCCAGCCCCTTCACGGAGAGCGAACTGAAATCAGTTTCCCATGGTGACCTCAATTCCTGACCCCACTCAGGGCATGTATAAGCCACTGAGAATTTTCACCTACATGATATTGGTTAACAGTCCCACAGCCCACTTAACAGAAGAGCAAGGTCAAGTTCTAGAGTCTCTAGCGAATTAGAGAGGAAGCCACACCAGATCTCTAACCCAGGTTCTAATGAGGGGTGCAGCTCTCAGACCCCATAAATAGAAAAGGTTGGGAGGAAAGGTTTGGTGGAAGTGGGAGTGTTCTCAGACTGGGGGGGGGGGGTGTTTGCTGATGGGAAGGAGGGAAGGGGCTTGCAAGATTGGGGCCCAGGGCGGTCCCTGGAAATCACTCAGACAGCCTTAGTGGGGCTGGGCTAGGCGAGCAGAAGGGACCCTAGAAGCACCCCCTCCCATGTGAAGTCCAGTTCCTGATGGGATGATTCATCAGGCTTTGGGCAGGGTGGGGGCACCATGGTGACAAGACCATGCATATGGGAAACATGGACTCACCACCCAAGGTCTTTGATCTTCTTTGCAAGTCTTGACCTTTAGAACACCCTGAATGAAAGGACTTCCTAGGAAGATGTTCATAAAAGATTATTCAGCGAAAAGAATAGGTGGGAAAATATTACATGCAATGGGGACTCAAAATCAGCATCACAGGCATGAGGGGACAAGGACTCTGTGCTCTGGGGGGCCTGGACACTATGGGGCTCCAGCAGCATCCCTGGGCTCTTCCCGCTAGATACCATGGCATCCCACTGGTCATGACAATCAAAAATGTTTCCAGACATGGACAAATGTCTCCTAGGACCGTCCTCACTGCTATAAAATGTGGGCTTGATTTTATCAAAAGGAAAGTGTGATGTATGCTCCTGGGGGGCGGGATGGCAGATCTGGTCACCAGCTGACAGCGTGTGAGCCCTTGGTTCGTTGGCTTCCCGGAATATCTCTCCCGGATACATTCTCCCATCTGCACCCATGTGTGGGCAATGGCTGACACTGTCCCGTCCACAGACAGGAGATGGGACAGCCCAAGGCCCACACAGGAGGCTGACGAAGTATCTATAGTTCCCAGCAAGCACCTGGAAATGGAAATGGAAGTCAAAACCACAGGAGACACCATTTCACACCCACTGGGGTGGCTGGAATCCATCCTTCCACGTGCTGCGCGGGATGCGAATGGGCACAGCCACCGTGGAAAACCGTCTGGCAAGCTCTTTGAAAGGCCGACCATACAGTTACCATAGGAACCAGCAATTCCAGGACATGCCCAGAAGAAACGGCACAGCCAGGGGAGAGCTTGTGCACCCTGTTTGTAGACATGTCATTCCTAAGAGCCCAGAGAGGAAACAGCCTGAGTGTCCCAACATAAAAGTGTGGTCTATGCATACGATGGAGTATCACTCAGGTGTCTGTAGGAGTCAGGTCGTGATGCACACGACACTGTGCACAAACACGGAAAATATCACAGCAAGTGAAACCAGTCATGGCGCCTGTCGGCTCTTCCTCCCGGGATCAGACGCCAGTCGAGGATGGAATTAGGCCAGCCCCCTCCTGCGGGGGCCACGGAGTATCAGAGCTGGCGGCCAGCGCCTGTTCTGGAAGCCCAGTCCGTGGCGGGGGGGTGAGGGGGGTCGGCCAGAGCAACTGGGACGGTAAGCTCTGACGTGTGGGGTCTGCACAGGATCCACGGCATGCACCTGCCACAGTAGGGTACATGCTGCTGTGGCAGGCAGTGGGACCCCCAGGGTGCAGAGTCACCCGCCTCGTAGATAAGAATGCTGTGACGGGGCCGGGTCATGCGGTGGGCAGCACTGTGCAGTGCTGGGGCCCAGCCCCCTCGGGGCGGTGAGATTTCGCTCCTCACTCCATGTGCTGCTGGCTGAGCATCATGGATCTGGAAAGCTGAGCAGTGCCAAGTCTCCTTCTGCATGGACTCCCGGAGAAGACAGCAGTCAGAGCCCCACCTGCCTCACCCCTGTCGGATTTCCGGCCATAACCGGAAAGTGGTTATGGCCATAACCAAAACACAGAGATGGGCTGTCCCCAGGTGCCTCCTCCAGCCTGTGCAAGTGGTGAGGGGCTGGGGGGTAGACAGGAGCCTGACACCCACCCGAAGGAATCAGTCATCAGAACGAGGCCGGGATGTCACCGCTGCCTGTCGCTGGGGGCTGCGGGGGGGGCGGTTAGGACAGCGGTGGGGGGGTGCCCCTGACTTCCAGGGGTGAGAGCCAGACGCTGCAATGTGTGTGGGGCTGTTTCTTCCTGGGGGCAGTCTCCAGGTGGGGAGCTGGGGGACGCCACAGCTCTTCAGCCCAAGACCACGTGTGTGCTTTCCTTTTCCTCCTGAGTAAACCTGTGTATTCACTTGCTATGCAGCTGTAATAATTTACTACCAACTTGAGGGTGTGAAACAGCAGAAATTTATTCCCACACAGCCCCGGAGGCTGGAAGTCCAAAATCAAGGTGTCGGTAGGGTCGTGCTCCCTCCGGAGCTCCAGGGGCATCCAGCCTGGACTTCCAGCTCTCATGGCTGCAAGGCCCTGGGCTTGTGGCCGTGTCCTTCCACCTCTGCCCTCAGGTGGCATTTCCTCTCTGTCTCTGCCCTGCGTGTCCCTTATAAGGATACTTGAGACACCACGTAGGCCCCCCCCCGGGGAACCCAAGGCAATCTCATATCGAGGTCCCTATTTCAGTCACATCTACAAAGATCTTTTTCCTTAAAAGTTCACACCCACAGGCTCCAGGCATTAGGAACATACCTTTTGGGGGCTACCAGTCAACGGCTACACTTGGAGAGGCCGGACTGAGGTTCTGGGACACTCTCCTGGACCCCTCCCGCTCTACACCATAAACAACAGGAAAAGCCCCCACACCTGGGGGCCTGTGTGGGGTCAGCTCACAGCAGGGCTACAGGAACCTCTTCACTACCATAACATGTGATGTTTCCACAAGCCCAGAGCCCTGGAAATTGCCATGCACACAGATGTTTTCAGATGGAACTGGGAGAAATTTCTAACTATCAATAGGCACTCCCAGAAAAACAGAGGCTGATCCCCAGAACCACACGGGGCAGGCAGCTTGGCCCCTTCCCTCTGACTGGATCAAAGGCGGCCCAATGGGTGGTAGTGTTGATTCCATTCTTCCTTTGAGAGATAATGGCATTGGCTGGTTTCCATTTGACTGCAGAAGAGCAGAGAGAACCCCGTCCTGAAGGGAAAGTCGTCCCTGCTGCACCAACAGAATGGGATGTGTTTCCCGTGTGGGTGGGCTTGTGCCCTGGGAGCCTTCTTGGGGGTGCCTACAGTCACCAAAGGCTCTCCCAGGGGAGCTTCACCCCTGGATGGCCCCGGGCCACGTTCCTGCTCTCAGAGTAGATGCCGTCATGCCCCCTCCAAGCCACAGGATCCTTGGAGTTCTGAGCTCTGAGCTCCCGGGCCTGACACAGAGGCCTTGACAAGCAAGATCACAGAGGTTTGCGCACACAAACGGGGCAGTCTCTCCCCCAAGGTGGCTGCTAATTTGGGAAACCCCCTCTCACACGCCACCCCTCTCCACCACACCTCTACTGACTTCCTTCTCCACATCCCCATGTACTGACCCCCAGTCTCTTGCTGGGGAACCCACTCCTTCCCCTTCCGGCCCTGGCCCTGACAGTCCAGGCCAATTTCCTGGCACCAGGCGTGGTGAGGACTGTGGCCTTCTGCTGCCCCAGCCTTCTCTGCACCTCGGGCCGGCCCAGCCTGTGTCCTGCACAGCTCTGCTGGCAGACAGCAGGAAGCCAAGACCCGGAGCTGGTGGACCTCTGTTTCTGGTGCTTTGCAGTCCCTGGGGTCCTGGTGCAGCCTCCCCGCGGGCTGGCCAGAGCCTCCCTGCCCACCAGCTCTCAGCCTCTGGGAAGAGGGGACCATAAACTGGAGCAAACTTGGAGAGGGCTTTTGCAGAGAGCACCGTGGCCCCGGGAGCGGCTGGGGCTCCGGGGGCTCCTCCCATGGCCCTGGGGCAGGAGTGGGTTCTGGGCCACACCAACTCCAGCCTGCAGCTCAGACCTCGGGGCTGCCTAGTTTGCCTCGTCTGTCCCCCAGCGAGGCCCCAGCACTGCATGTCCCACCCCAGGCGTCCCCGGGCCTGCGTGCCATCAGCACGTTGTCACAGACCCTTGTGCAAGTGTGGCTGGGCTCACGCATGCGTCCCAGACGGCTGCTCTCATGAGCCCCCAGGAGGTCTCCCGGCCCAGGAACAGCTCTCAGCTCCTCGGGCGGCTCACACGGTGCAGGCAGTGGAGACTGCAACACTCAGTGCCTGCCAGGGCCATGTATGGAACGGGCACCAAACCGGTTCAGGGCATTTCTCTCAGACGGGCGGTAGAGGCTTTGGGGTCTTGCCCGCTGGGCGGCCAGTCCAGGATTGGCTACAGATGAGGCGTTAGGCCCAGGAGCCCCGGACTCCTGGTGAAGTGCTCGTGGGAGGAGACGGCTCACCGCCCTGACCGGACACAGCTGGTGCAGTCCAGGCCTGCAGCTCCCAGACCCAGACCGTGTGCACGCGGGTCTCCTTTGGGACCTCATCATTCCTCTCAGCAACTGGGGGTCACAGAGGGAAAGCAAGGCAGAGGTGGGGGCTGGGGTTTCTTTCTTAAGCATTTGTCTCATTAAACAAGCAGGAAAAGCACAAGGAGAAGGAAACAGGTCTGCAGGCCTGTTTGTCTGTCCTCCCCTGAGGTCAGTGGCCTTTCTGCTCCACTTGGTTCTCTCCATGTGCTCTCTCCCTTCCCCCCCCCCTGTCTCCGTCTGTCTGTCTGTCTCTTGCCGGGGAGGCTCTGGTGTGGGGCACATAAGCATCACACGAAGCCAGTGTCTGGGGGGCATCGGGGAGGACTCAGAAATGACCCCCAGCACCCCTCTCTCGGGAAGCGTTCTGCAGCTGACATTCGCTCGCTTCCTTAGTTTTCTTTATTCTCCAGTGGCCCCTGGAGAAGCCTCTGCTCCTGTCCCCCCACCCCACCCCATCCTGGGGCTGGAAAGCGACAGGAGGCCCCGCCCTGCACTGAGGAGCTGCAGTGGGGCTCCCTTCTGTCCCAGAACCCTCGAGGGAGGGCCTAACGATGCCCCCATTTTACAGATGGGGAAACGGAGGCTCAGGGGTGTCAGGGGACTTTCCCACAGCCCAGAAATGGCAGCGGTCGGATCTGACTCCAGGCCTGTATAACTCCAGCAGGAGCCTGGGACCGGGGCTCTGTAGTGCCTCCTCACCCTGCCACTAAGAGCTGGAAGGAGCAGCACAACGTGCCTGGGAGGAGGATCTGCCCCCGCAGGCTCCCTCCGTGATGGCTGGCACAGGCCTGGGAGGTAAGAACGCAGGCTCTCAGGCCTCCCTACCGGCCAGGAGCATGCTCAGCCCCCGTCTTGATTGGGCTGCATTTAGTGCTCCTGATCCGCACCTCCCTGGTCCTGCTGGCCTGGGGGTCAGTGCAGGCCGGTTAACGGCTGTCTGTCTCTCCTGGGGTGTCACCCAGCCCGTGCTCCCTCCCCCTTCCAGGTCCCTGGTGCTGTTCCTGTTCTGTACACCAGCCCCTCGGGCCTCCCTGGGGGCCCCAAACTGGACATGCCCGCATCTGGACCACACCCTCTCCCCTCCCCCACCCCGGGCCAAGCTCCTGCCTCTCCCGACAATCCACCTGTCACCCTGCACCTGTCTCACTCCCTTCCAGCAGAAGCCTAGCCTTGAGAAAACAGAAGAGACAGGCCGAGCCCCGCCCACCTGCCACGAGCATTCATCACGCTAGCTGTCACGTCCTGCTTCATGCTGCACCCCGACACCCAGCCTCTACCTCTGCCCCGGGGGAAGCTTGCCTGGGGTGGGCTGCAGTAGTGTGGGTTGGTGCCCTGGTGGCTCTCCAGCATCTCGCCTTCTGGCCCCCCAGCTCCTCAGATCTCTGGTCCTAGGGAACCCACCTCCCCCTGCGGCTCCAGGGCCGGAGCTTGGGGCTCAGATGCCACAGGCTGGCACAGACCTCCGGGCCCCTGATTAGCTTAGAAGTGGACGCGTGACCCGAGCTAGTCCAATCAGAAGGAATGCCAGGCTTCTCGCTGGGATGCGGGTACAAGCTGGATGTGAATCAGGAGTTTGCAGCTTTAGAAGCTGCATCTTGGGACCTTAGGATAAAGAAGGAACCGCAAGGCAAAGACACAGGAAGAAACCTAGTTCTCGACAGTATTGTTGAGCTATTGGATCGAGCCTTGCCTGAAAGCCAATTTACCACTGGGCTTCTCATTGCATGAATTGATAACTTTGTTGTTAAGCCATTTGTGGTTGGATTTTCTGTGTCTAGC
Source organism: Eumetopias jubatus (assembly GCF_037043125.1). NCBI lineage: Eukaryota > Metazoa > Chordata > Mammalia > Carnivora > Otariidae > Eumetopias > Eumetopias jubatus. The sequence goes on from NW_028274815.1 coordinate 140,320,923, forward strand.
AACTAGCATCTAGAAAGATTCCTGACTAAGCTAGGCATGGGAGGGGCTAAGACTGAGTGTGGGGGTCCTTACTGTCTGGCTCCAGGATCTGAGCCATCAGGCTTGCAATCCGAGGAACTGGCCCAGTCTCAACACATTTTTAGCTGTGATTCCTTAGCCAGTGTGGACGAGTGTGATTCGGCACAGCTGCAGGCTCCTTGGTGTTGGGCGTGGGATGGTAGCTCAGGGCTTTCGGGAACAAGTGTACCTTTGTGGCGAGGCACAGCCTCTCCGATTAGCACAGCCGTATGTTCCGGCTTCCCTTCTGTTTCCTTCTGTCCCCGGCCCCAACTCATCCTGTGCTTCATTCACAGGCGATGCCAGGGAGTCTGATGGGGCAGGCCAGCCAGGCCCTTCTCCCCTTGGGACCGAGTCCTGCCACTCACAGGCCAGAGCCAGGAGCACGGCAGCCCCAGACCAAGCTCACGGTCTTCTCTCCAGATGCAGGACAAAGCCATTTCAGGAAGGACCTGGTGGTGGAGAACAGAGAACAAACACAGGGGTCCTCAGGAGGGGATGCGCACTGTCCGACGCACCTGTGCTTGGCCTCGCCACCCAACGCAGCAGGGACAATGCATATGTGCTTCTAGCAGGACAGGGAGACAACACAGCAGGGAGAGGGCATGAGAAACAGGCATGCTCACAGCAGGACACTTGGTACAAAGATTCTGGGAAAAATTGGCTAGAATCTATGAGAATTTATCCAGTGCTTGCACTTCCAGAGATCAATGCATCCATGGCCGTAGAGAGGTCATTGTACCCGGATGTCCAGTAAACCATGAGGATGAAGCAAAATAATAACAAAGCGATAATGGTGATAACAGAACCCCAGTTTGCACTGCTGGGTCAGTTAGAGAAATTCCACTGTGGATCTGTGGTTAGGAAGAATGAGGTCCCACTGCAAAGGCAGATGAGAGAAAGTGCCACAGAGGGAGGTGCTGCATGTATGTTGATTTGGGAGACCCCGTCTGGGCGGGTCTACCCCAAACTTTTGGCCATGGCCACCTCTGGAGGGGCCTGCACTAGGACCCAAGAGGCCCGCATAGCACCCTGAGGCAGGGGGTGCTTCCTTCCAGCTCCGTGAGCCCCTGCCTGGCACGCGGGTGAATGGGCCCCCCCGGCCTCAGCGCATTCCTGCCCACTGTGGTTTGAACCTGTTGTGATCTTGGTGGCAAAGTGGGACCCAGCAGTTGGGCCTTAGGAGTTTACCCCCAGCCACCTCTGTGTGAGGGGCACTGAACGACAGGGAGAGGAGGAAGGCGTGGGCCAGCCTGCCCAGACCACAAGGCAGGCTGGGCAGGGCAGGGAGGAGGGCTCAGAGCGCGGGGAGGAAGGCCTGAGTTCCAGGACATGGGGCAGGGCAGGCACCAGACCAGAGCCCAAGTTCCCGGGGGGCCAGGAATACCAAGTCCAGACCACTGGACTTTATTCTGGAGACTGACGATGCCCGGGCGGCACCTGGGCAGGAAACCATGAGGGAGTTCCTGACGGCAGTGGGCGAGTCCAGGGGCTGGAGGACACAGTGGTTCTATGCCAGATAAACCTGGGCCTCATCCCACAGCCCTGAGCACAAGCTGTGTGAGCTCGTGTGAGACACGGTGTATCTCTGAGCCTCCGCCTTCTCCCCTGAATGGTTCCCACTCCTGGGGCCAGGGAATGGTTGGGGGCTCTTCCTGGCTGTGGTCAGGGTGACCAGGTGTGGCCCCACAGGTTGAAGATTGTGACTGAGAGCATGGGAGATGTAAGAGAGAGAAAGGAAAAACTGCTGGGTCTTTGCCTCCACTGAGAGCTGCTGGCATCTGTCACAGCAAGTGCCAGCCCCAAGTGCCAGCCTCACGACCCACCGGTGCCTGTGGGGTGCAGCGCACAGGCTGCCCCTCGCATCCAGCCTGGTCAACAGGAGGCTCAGTGTGTAGGAGCCCACGCGGGATCTTGGCCCCAGGCCCTCCGGCTGGGAACCCCTACACCTTTCTCAGCCCCTGGGACGTTTCCTTAAAACAGCTCTCAGGAGCTAAGGATGCCCCCCATTTCTCATGGAACCTGAGGCTCTGCTGTCCTCAAGGTCGGTTTAAGGGCTCGCTGGACGCCAGTGAGGGCCTCCAGGCCCAGAGGACAGGTGTGGGAAACACCCCTGGGCCCTGAGCTGAGCCCGACACAGTAGGTTTCCAAGATGAGCGGAGTCCAGAGCGATACCCAGGGCTCTGCTGACATCTGAGGCCAGGCTCCGCCTCTGCTGGTGGCCCTGGAGCCCTGGCCAGTTAACAGGATTAGAATGTCATTTCAAGGGGCGCCTGGGGGGGCTCAGTCGTTAAGCGTCTGCCTTAGGCTTGGGTCATGATCCCAAGCTCGTGGGATCGAAGGCCGCATCGGGCTCCCTGCTCAGCGGGAAGCCTGCTTTTCCCTCTCCCACTCCCCCTGCTTGCGTTCCCTCTCTCGCTGGGTCTCTCTCTGTCAAAATAAATAAATAAAATCTTAAAAAAAAAAAAAAAAAAAAAGAATGTCACTTCAAGATGCCCATTGGTCCCGCCCCGCCCCGAGGCTCCTGGCCCTCCGGCCCGCGGGCTGAACCTTTGAGGTTGGATAGTGGGCTTCCTAGGAGGCGGCGCTCACGCGGAGTGCAGGGGCGCCGTCCGCGGGTGCGCGGCGGGGAGCGCGCGGCGGGGAGCGCGCGGCGCCCCACACCGCCTCCTGGCGGCCGCGTGCGGAAACGGCCCGGGTCCGCGCTGGGATTCCCGCACCCCAGCGCGTGGGTCTGGACCCCGGACGCGCGGCAGAGAAGCGCTCCGAGGAACTGTAAGGCAGTCTTTACTTCTCGCCGTGGCCTGGAGCCCTGGGCGAGCTGCCGCTGGGGTGCGCCTGCGCTTGGGGGCTGCACCCTTGCTCATCGCGCGACATTCCAATGAGGCTGACCCCGGGGCCTCTGGGGTCTGAGCGGCCTGGGACCGCCTCCGCCAGCTGCTGCCACGGGCCGGGGCCGCGGACTGTGTCACAGCTTCTGCAGCTGTGCGCAGCCGATACAGCAGGACCCGCCTCTCAAGGAAGCCCGGGCACGGCCCCTACCCTGGACACCCTGCAAGCCGCACCTACTGTCGCTTTGCCGATGGGTGACTCAGGACCGTGAACCTGAGCCTCACGAGCCTTCAGGCACGGACCCATACACACGGTACTGCGCACACCTATGCACCACTCACACGCACACATGGACGTGCATACAAGCACACACGTCTTTGTCCTTCCACATCACATACACACAAGCACACACAGACGCACACCCCTACACGCACATGCACACACAGCAATACACAATCACACGAACACGCGTGCACGGTGCGCAAATGTGCAAACCCAAACACGCTCACAGATGTGTGCACTTACGTGCACACACATGGCCCTCACTAGCCCTGTGGAGCTCCAGCTGCTTCCTCTGCCACGCCCTGCTGGCTGCTGGCTGGACCCCCTGGCCCCAGCTGACCCAGCTATGGGGCCCAGACAAGGCCACCAAGACTGGTGCTGGGTGTCCCGATCTGAAGACATGCCTGGTTACCCCCTGTGGATGCCCAGCTCCACACACCTGCCTTCCACTTTGAGGAGGGTGTTACAGAAGCTGGGTGAAAACCTCGGCTCCATTAAACCGCCTTTTGGACCTTGGGCAAATTGCTTCTTTGTTCTGCACCTCAGTTTCTTCATCTGAACAATGGGTTCATATCAGAGCATGCATGGTGGCTGTGCAGTTTAACAAGATCTTCCTTACCAAGCCCACAGCCTGACTTCTGGAAAGTGTTCAGGCAGTGTGGGCTCCTGGCCTGAAAGGGAATTGTAGACTTTTTTTCACCAGTGGGGAAACTGAGTCCAGGACAAAGCAGTGATTTGACGCAGCTCCACCAGCGACTTCACAGGGGACTTGCACTCCTGCCTGGCTTGCAGTGGCTTCCTTTCTGCCCACCTTGTGTAGCTGGTGCCAAGAGCCCTGCAGCTTTGTGTGGTCACTCACTGCACGGCTTTCATTTTGCTGCCCCAAGAATTCCCTTCAGTTCCATTCCCATCCAGAACTTCCCAGCCCCCAGGGAGGAAACCACAAACAAGATTGTATTACTGTAACTGAAAGTGAATGGACTGCTGGCAGTTCTAAAAGAAAAACAAATTATCTGAATAGTTTAGATGGAGTCATAGAACGTCTTCAATTTGTAGCTACATGTTCTGCCCATTCACCACTCCATTGCCCGGACTCCGCTGTTGCCCTGTTGTTTGGACAATGTAAGAGCCTTCAGATCATGGAAAGAGACAAAAGCTGTCCAGACGTCGTGGGGCAGTAGGTTAGCCCTGGCCTTGGAAGGCCACCCATCTGGTCTTGGCTCCAGGGACGTACCTTCTCTAGGGATGAACATAGCCCCAGGCCTCCCAGAGCTTAGGGCAGGTGGGGGCTTGACCCTTTTGCTTTGTGATCGGAAAACTGAACATTCAGCCTTCACTTGTTGTTTGGTCTAGTGGGTGCCAAATGCCGGCTCTAGTTCTGCTTTCCAGGAGGGTCTTCCCTCCTTCTCTCCTCCTTTTCAACATCCTCTCACGCCTCACAGCCCACCTCCTCCAGGAAGCCCACTGTAAATGCAGCACCTGGCTCTCTCTCTCTGAACTTGTGGAGCCTACAGTTCCGACCACAGGCTCTTGTGCTGAAATCTAGTCTCCTGTTGCCACCGTGTAGACCCTAGTGGTGCCTGTTTATTTCCGTGAACCCAGGGGCTCCTTCTGGAGGGTTCCCTCCGGCTGCAGGAGTACTCATGCTCAGCCACGCACGAGGCAGGCCTGTGAGTGCTGGGAAGTCAAGATAAGCACCCAGGGCAGCTTTCAGCCAACCACGGAGGGAAACGCAGTGAGACCCCCCCCCGTGTGCCCACCAGCGTGGCTGCCGTGAAAGCCTGAGAACCCACGTGTTGATAAAACGCGTGGAGCAACTGGAGCTCTCTAACTGCAGGGGAGAGTAGAAAATGGCACAACCATTTTGGGAGACTGGCAATTTCATATCAAGTTCTAAGTACACCTGACAATCACCCAGCAATTGTACTTTTAGGTGATTAAACGAGAGAAATAAAAAATATGCCCACAAAAAGACTGGTACATGAACTTCAAGGCAGCTTTATTCATAATATCAAAAACTTAAAAATGACTCCGGGGTCTAACAGAGTGGCATTGCATTTAGTGGCATACCATTCAGCAATTACAGGGAATGGAGCGCCGAGAGCTACAGCACGGATGACTCTGAAAACATGATGCTGAGCGAGAGACCCGGTAGGACACATACTGTAGGATTCCATTCATACGAAGTGCCTGGGGTAGATCCACCCACACAACAACGTGGGTGGATCTTCAAATCATTCTGTGAACTGAAAGAGGCCATTGGAAAAAGAGTACATATTGCATTCATTTATACAAATGTCTAGAACAGACCCAGCTAGGATGTGAGGATGAAGTAGGAACGGTGGTTGCCTCGGTGGGAATGCTCCATAACTAACTGATGGCGGTGGTTCCATGGGGTATGCATTTGTCAAGTCATTCAACTATACGATTACACCTCAATAAAAACGTTTATACGTGACCATTCCGAAAGTTACCTGGACGAAGAATATGCACAAAGAACACAGAAATATCCAGAAAGCACAAAGCAAACCACAGATCGCTTGCGACTCCTCCCTGCCCAGAGACAATCCTTTTAAAGGCAGTCTTTGCTGTAGGCGTCCTCGGGGACTCGGGGTCCGGCCGCTCCCCAGGTCTGCAGCCTGCAGGTGACCGCCCTGCTGCGCGCTCCGCCTGCCCCGCCGCCCCTCCAAACCCGCTCCCAGCCGGAGGACCCGGGGTCCTGCGGCCGCAGCCGGGCTCGGCCCCTGGTCACGGGTCCCTCCCCTGCGAGGTCCCCTCCACCGCACGCCAGGACTCCGCTTGCCCCCCGGCCCTGGGAGCCCCGCCCCCGCCGCGCCTTCCTAATCAGCCCCCCGTGAACAGGCCGTCCCGGAGTCGTCCCCACGGAAGGAGGGCGCGTCTTCCGTGCTCGCCGCTGCGGACCGGCACCCGGCCGGTCCCCGCCGGACAGTCAGTCCCGCCCCGCGGACCGCGCCCGCCCCCCGCCGGCCCCCCGCCGGCCCGCCGCGTCCCCAAGCTGACAGGGGCGTGGCCGCCCTCCGGCCCGAAGAGCGAAGGCGGAAGTCCCGCCCCGCCGGCCCCGCCCCCTCCCGCCCGGCTCCCCGTGATGCCCCGCGAGGCGCAACGTAGCCGGAAGCTGGTGGCGGCGGGGCGGGCGGCCGGCGCGCGTCCACGGAGCAGCTTGCGGCGCGCCCGAGCCCGGCGGACCACCGGCGGACCACCGGCGCGCGGGATCGAGTCCGGACCCCGCCCGGTAAGCGCGTGGCCCGAGGACCCGGCCCGAACCCCGGCCCGCCGCCCCTCTCTCCTCGGAAGCCGCCCCCACCTCGGTTCCTGGAACCCTCCCGCAGCCGCGGCCCCGCGCACCCCGCCGCGCCCCTTCCTCCTGGGGAAGGGGCGCAGCGTCCAGACGGACGGCGCAGGGCTGCAGGCCGAGGGGCTTCCGCCCTGGGAAGCGAGGGTTCCGTCTGGCGGGTGCGGGGGAGGCCGGTGTGGTCAGGAGCGGCAGCCTCGGCCTCGCCCGGTGCCGTGGACGACCCCCTCGGGAAGGGAGGGGCTCGAGCGGTCCTTTTCGGTTCCCGTGGGATATGCGTCCCGTCTGCCCTGCTCAAGGCTCCACCGCAGACCACCAACGCTGGGAAGGGATGTTGCTCGTTTGGGGCAGGCCTAACCCTCCTGCCGCGCTCTGGCCATGACAGTGCGCCCGTGGGGATGGCCGAGGGGGCGCTGAGCTCTCAGGCTTGCTCTGGCGTTGCTTCCCAGGACCCCAGCCCGCCCAGGTTCACAACAGATCCGTGCGTCCCGGGAGAAGGGGCTGTGCGTTCGCACAGGTGCTCTGGATGCTCCCGGTGGTTTCTGTCTGTCTTCGTCACTGTAACAGCCCCGGGGACCCAGTCCTGCCCCTCAGTCATCCCTTTTAATTAATTTGTGATACCGACAAGATCCCAACTTCAGGACCAAGCATTGTGCAGTTAACAAGTGGCCTACGTGGTGAACTAAGAAAAAGTGTCCTCATTTGGTTCAGCGTTTACTGAAGTTATGTCCACTTGCAGAAAAGCTGCATTTTACCGTCCTGGTTTCAAGCTTTAAAGAGTTCTTGGACGATTTTTCAAGATAAACCGTAGTTGTGGTTTTGAAAGTTAGGATGCATTTTCAGGTATCAGTTAGCATTTCAGAGAGTTGAAGGTTGCTCACATCCAAAACTGGTCCCCAAGGGGAATTTCTTTAAAATCAGGTCATTTCCTTTTCATATGTTATTTTGCTATTAGTTCTGCGAACAATTTGGTCTGCTTAATTTTATTTTACACAATTAGAAATTCGGAGCATGCTCAGCCCAGTTCTGACTTCTGTTTGCCGGTGCCTTTTGACCAGAATGTGAACCTCTGAGGGAAGGCACAGTTCTCTGGAAAGAGCACAGGGCTGAGTATGGAGACTGATCGGGCAGGTGTGCGTGTCAGCCCCGCACAGCAGGCCACAAGGGACTCTCCAGTGAGACAGATGTGTGCAAAGGGCTTTGTGGATTCAGACCCAGCCCGATGTCTCTCCAAGTGTGTGTGGTGTTTACCTGTTGATGCCTTTCGTGTGCGGTGGCATAGACGCTCAGTGTGCTGAAAGTATCCCACTTGAACGAGTCCTACCGGGATGATGTATTCAGGTGTTTGCTCTTGAGATCCGATGGTTTTGGTAGACTGTCACACGTAGCACGGAAAACTGCAGAGTGCAGAAGAGCCGCGGGTGAGCTCTGAGTTTTGTCCATCAATTGTAAAAAACTGAAAACCAATGTTTATTTGTTATTTCCTTCAGCTAGCCTCAAAGTGGGCACTGATGAGCACAGCAGTCCTGGCCTTCCAGATTTAGAAAGTTTGGTTGTGCAGAGAGTCAGGGCTTCCACCCGTGGCTTATTCCTGCGTACTAAGATTACAGGTGAGGTACAGCCAGAGATCCTCCTGGAATGTTTACACTGCACGTCAGTAGAAAGCTCCAGCTTCACTATCAGCAGAGAAGCTGGCCGCATGAAATGTCCAGCAGCTGGGCAGGTGTCCAGTTCTGAGCCACTTACAGGGTCCCTGCGTGTTCTGCAGTGGGTGCGTGTTGCCATGAGAGTTAGGGGCAGCAGCTCACAGGCTCCGTTCACGGGTGAGGGGAGGGCAAGCTTCAGGGGGACACACGTGCAGTCGTGCATTGGTGGTGGTAGAGGTGGCCTGGGGCCAAGTGGTGACGGGGTGTGCAGGACCATGGGGTTGCTTTATGGCCAGCACTGTGCGGCTCCCACCCCCTTCCTGCAGCTTGAATCTACTCTATCACTTTTCCTGGTCATGAATCCAGTGGGCTGTTGGTTGAACTTGAGCTTTGCCAAAGCTAGGAGCTATGTAAAGACAGAAATGGTTTTTCTCTTCAGCCTGAATTAAGGTGTGGTACCCCGGCAGTGTCCCCATGAGGCACGGTGGCAGGTGTGCCCTGCTGCGCTCATGCCGTCTGTCACGTCCACCCTCTGTGATGGGCCCATGGAGGACATCCCTGTAGGCCCCCCCCAGACTGGCCTCTGCACGTATTGGTTGGGGCTGCCGCTTCAGCCCACACCACAGGCTGGGGAGTAGAAGGACGATGTTGCATGCAGAGAACTGGGGTTCCCTGTCTCCGAAGGTTATCGGCCCTAGTCTGAGGTGTTGGCCTTTCAGGTGGGCAGTCAGATTGAGCGGCCAGTCTGTGTAGGTTGTAGAAAGACCATCCCTTGCTATGGGCTTCATCACAAGACGGGACGTTATATAAATTACGCAGTGCGGGTGGTATATGATGCTTAGGCAAAGCGGACACCAGTAATTATGTTATTCTTAATAATTGTGTTGCCTTTGGTTGGAAACATCCAGACGGCTGTGGGTTTTTCTTAGTGTGTGGAGGACAGGTTCTTTCTGTAAGTGGTTCCCTCATGCCGCCTGTAGTGAGCAGTGGCGTTACCCCATAGCTTCCATCCTGGCAGCTTCGTGGGATTTCTCTGAAGCTGTGTGTGCTAGTGTTTTTGCACTTACTTGTTTTCTTGTGAAGTAGCCTACTGGTAAGTTTTAAAACTTTGTGTTTCTCCTTTGCAGCATCATGGCCAGCCCCAGAACGAGGAAAGTTCTGAAAGAAGTGAGAGTGCAGGATGAAAACAACGTAAGCATCTGCTCTGCTCTGGTGCTTTGAGGTTTAGCAAATCTCTCAGAGCTCTCCCTGTTACTGTTAGTCTCGGGCCAGTCTCCTCTGCTCCCTCTTGGGGCCACCTGTCGGGTCTTTGGGGTCCCGGGGCCCCAAGTGCCTGGGTGAGTCGCACGTGACCCTCTCCGCAGGTGTGTTTTGAGTGTGGTGCATTCAATCCTCAGTGGGTGAGTGTGACTTACGGCATCTGGATCTGCCTGGAGTGCTCGGGGAAGCACCGCGGGCTCGGGGTGCACCTCAGGTTAGTGCCCTGCCCCTGTTGCCTCGAGGGCCTCCTGTCGGGTGTGCGGTGACGGGGTAACGCGCGCCACCTTTCCTGCTCTGCGCTTCTGTCAGGGGAAGTGCCTGCACCAGATTCATGACCTAGGTGGGGGGCTCTTGGATGCCCAATGCTAATAAGTAGGTTGGCTCTCTGGTTTCTAGCTTCGTGCGCTCTGTGACCATGGACAAGTGGAAGGATGTGGAGCTGGAGAAGATGAAAGCTGGAGGGAACGCGAAATTCCGGGAGTTCCTGGAGTCTCAGGAGGACTATGACCCCTGCTGGTCCCTGCAGGACAAGTACAACAGCAAGGCCGCGGCCCTCTTCAGGGACAAGGTAGGGACCGGCTGACCAGGGGTGCCGAGGCTCTGCCCGTGGGAGCTGTCATTCTCCTGTGGGCTCTGACCTCCCTGCAGAGGCCGTGCGCGGTCTGTCCACAGATAGGACACGTGGGCCGTCTTGTCCCACCTGGGGGAAAGGAGGTGGCACGTTGTTAGCAGAGGTGAAGAACGGGCCTTCCTCCCCACCCTCGGGGAGAGTGTCGCGTGCCCGCTCCTCTGTACGTGGTGGCTGAAACTCTGCCGAGGATGGCAGTGCGTCATCTGGGGTCAGAGCCACTGACCGAGAACTCGCCAGCACCGCTGTTCATTCAGAGTGAGACCCTGTCTCGGTGTTGACATGTGGCAGAGAGCCCCCAGCCCATGGCCGCTGAGCCTGGGAGGGACAGCAGACAGGACATGCTGGAGTGGGTGACGTCTCTGTCCTGGGCTGTCTAATGCCTGTGTCCCCTCGGCAGGTAGCCACTCTGGCTGAAGGCAGAGAATGGTCTCCCGAGTCATCGCCTGCCCAGAACTGGACCCCACCCCAACCCAAGGCACTGCCGTCTACTGCCCACCGGTAGCTATTCCTCTGGCCTCTTGTCTGGCTTCAGACTGTTCTGGGCCTGGCCCTGATCTTAGCCGTAGCTCAGGACCCCATATTGGTGTGGGAACAGCTCCCATTGTGAGTTGCTCCCGAGAGTCAGTAGGGACAACAACTCTGTAGGTCATTGAAGCAATACAGGCTCTCAGTAAAAATGCAGCCCATAAGCTGTGTCTAAGGTGAAGGGAGTACCTCCCCATTTCTCGAGAGCCCGTTTGGTGCAAGTCTTTCCCGACACGCACCCGTGACATGCGTGCATCTCTGTAGGAAACATCCTAGCTGAGTGTTGTTTACCTCCTGTGTCCTCTCTGAGGATTGCCCACCCCTGAGTGCAGGTGTGATGCGGACAAGCTGGTCCCCCTGCGTCCTCTTGCATGTCAGAGGCTGGTGTTTTCTGGAGTGACTGGTCCAGAGAAGGCTCCCTGTTTGCACCGTGGGTGCCCAGGGACCCCCACCCCACACCTGCACTGTGCATTTTATGTGGAAGGTCCCTGGACCACTGTTGATGTGCCTGCTTCAGCCTCTGTCTCTCCAGCCTCTCTGCTGTCTCCCTGCCAGCATGGGCAGGCGTGGAGCTGCTGTCCGGCCCTTTGGGTCCGGAGTGTGCCCGCTTGTTGCCAGCCTGAACCTGAGCTGCCTTTCAGACAGACTTGGAGGCCAGCTGGCTTTAGGTGCTCCATTCTTGGAGGAGCCCAGGTGTGACCAGGTGGATGTAACAGCATAGAGGCCCGCACAGATCCCTCAGGCACCTGCCCGTCCTCTGTTGGGCTCACTGACCTCTGACTCTCCCTTTCAGAGCCTCTGGCCACCCACAGAACTCGACCTCCTCCTCAGACAAGGCATTTGAAGACTGGCTTAATGATGACCTGGGCTCCTATCAGGGGTGAGGCCACGGGCAGCAGGGGTTCAGTCCCTCAGGGCTAGGGCCTGCTGCTTTCTGTGTGCAGGGCACGTCGAGCCCGCACGCATCACGCGGGTGCTGGTTGTGGCAATCCCTGGGCCAGCCCAGGTTTGAAGAGTGGTTTTGAGTGGAGAGAAAAGGAAAAAAGAACAGTTTTCCTTCTTGAAACCAGCCTGACCTGTAAGCGAGTTTTGTTCTTGGAGCTGTCGGATTAAATCATTTGGATGCTTCTTGTAATAATAGGCTGTTGGCTTTGGGTCTTGCCAAGGTTCCCTGGCTAAATGCAGCAGGAGGGTGTTCTCCGGTGAGCAGAGGGGAGCCTGACCTGTGTGCCCGCCTTGCTGTGGATGCACGTCCTCCCCGGGGCCCTCGCACCTCTGCCCAGGGCCTGGGTGCCTCCCGCCTCAAGGCTTTCAGGAGCATGCTGCTTCTTGTCTCCCTGTCAGGGCCCAGGAGAACCGCTATGTGGGGTTTGGGAACACGGTGCCGCCCCCGAAGAGGGATGAGGACTTCCTCAGCAGCGCTGTGTCGTCCCTGTGCTCGGTGAGGACCGCGCCCTGCCCCGCAGACCCGCAGCCGGCCCCGCCTACGGAACACCTCCCCTTTCCTTCGGCGAAGTTTTCTCTATGACCTGGCTTATTCATTCCGGTCCCGGCACGTGCAGTTGCTTACGTACTTTGTTACAGAATGTGTGTTTCCCACTAGCCAGGCGCGTTTCCTCCAAGCACAACATCCTGTGTGGTGTGTGCCCGGTCCTCCTGTCCTGCCAGAGCACTGGGCACAGCCGACCCCGGTGCTCTGCCCACCAGCCCCGCTCTCCAAGCCGCATGGGCTCTGGCACCCTCTGGGTTTGACGCTCGCAGCCCTGCGCTTTTGTCCTCAGCTTCAGGTCAAACCATCGTTTTCCAAGGAAACTTACTGTGTCTTTAGATGATGTTCGTTCATTGTAGCACTGTCTGTGATGGTAGCTGCTGACCCCCAGGGGTCTGGCCAGTGACGGCTGGCAGCGGCCTGTCTCTGGGTACCGCACGCGTGAAAAGGCGAGGAGACGTCCTCCACGCTAACAGGACAGGGTCTGCAGTGCCCTGGGGGGACGCAGCAAGTGCAGGAGGAGCAGACGTGATGGGTGAAAACGCAGGAAGCCCCTGGGAGCGGCCGTGTGTCCGCCGCCACTGTAGGGCCCTGCGTCCTGGGTGCAGTGGGAGGTCTGCTGAGCATCACTGTCTGCTGTCCTCTCCTGGTCCGTGACACATGCTGTTCCCGAAGTGGTGGAACTTGTCAGAAATTAAAGCTGCTCCTCCAGAGCCGCGGGCGGTGGCGGCCCTGGGCAGCCAGGGTCCCTTCTCCAGGTCCCACCCAACGTAGCGCGTTTGTGTTAGTGTCGCCCTCTTACGGGTCTTTAATTCACCGAAGAAGCTGAATGTGCTTGTCTCCTGAGCTAAGGGTTCCTCGGCTTCCTTGGGGGGGAAGAGGCTCTGCTGGGAAGTTGGGATTTGAGTGAGACGTGTGTGTCCGTAAATAGTTTCAGTAGGCTTTGGGGGCTTAGGGGGAAGACCTCAAACTCAGAACAGGTCTGCCCACAGACTAGGTGCCAGGCCCCAACTCCTTCGAGGGGAGGTAGGAAGGACCAAGGGCAAAGGGAAGAACCGGCACGTGCGTGCAGTGGAGGTCCAGGCAGGTGGTGCAGCACAGACGCATGTGCTGGGCCAGATGCCGTGGCTGCCAGGAGTCGGGGGCATGGTGTTCAGGTGTGCCCACAGCTTGCACACCTGTTCTCCGTGGGAATTGGGGTTGCTGCTGTTGAACGGGACCCCGGAGGTGGCCATCCTACAGATTTGGGGGCAGAATCCATCAGCCCCTCGCTGAGCGGTGGATGGCATGGCAGATAGCCTGCCTGTTCGGTCGCCTGTGGAACCTCGACGTGGCCTCTCTGTTGCTTCTTTCCAGGGCTGGAGCAGTTTTACCACCGGAGCGAGCAAGTTTGCCTCGGCCGCTAAGGAGGGTGTGAGTAGTCCATCCTAGTGCCTTCAGGCCCACACAGGCTGCTAGTCTGGGGTCTGGGGCAGACAGGGGTCTTGAAGGGGCTCCGACGAGGGGTGGAGGGCGTTTCCAGCCACAGGGTCCCCTCCCAGGCCGTGTGCTGTTGGCCCCAAGTCCCCGAGGCTGCAGCAGATCTCAGGGCCCCGCCGTTCACTGCTTCAGTGGCAGGCATCCATCTGCGTGTCAGAGATGAGCTGTGTGCAGAGGGGTGCCGCTCTAGGAGAGGGGTGTGCCATGCTCCAATGCGGCATATTGTGAGCCCTGCAGCCTGAGTGGTGCTGCCAGCCCTCCAGTTTCTGCTGCTGGGCACGGAGCAGGGTTCAGGCAGTCGGACTTCTCTCTTCCCCTTACCTGCTCCTCTGCCCAAGCGAGGGAGGGTTGGGGATTTAGTCAAGACACACGGGTGGGGAGTGGGTATGATTTTGGAAAGGAACAGGCAGAAACCTATCTGAGGACATTACCCCGGAGGGGAGACTGTCAGGGCGTCCGGCAGTTTTCCTGGTCAGCGTGGCCTTGGTGAGGAAGGTGACCTGTAGAAGGAGGAGCCCAGGGCAGGCTCAAGGGGCCGCCCGGCCAAGTAGGCCCTGGACAGGAACGTTCTGAGGGCCAGATGGGTGCCTGCAGCTCCACAACCAGCAGGAACCACGGGGCTGGCTCTGGGCCGAAGTGAAGGCGCTATGGACCTCTCTCCGTGCTCCCCGTGGGCCACAGTGCCCTGCGTCCTCCCCCATCTGGCCTGGCCTCGAGGGGCACCAGGCCCTATGGCACCAGCGCTCTGGCACGTGGCCTCCGCTGGTTCTCTCCAGGCCTCGTCCCTGGAGGGCACCGCCAGGAGGTTCAGGCGCCTCTCAGCGGGAACATCTATGGCCAGGCCTTTTCTTTCTTTGTTTATGAAACTGTTGGGGGTGCTGTGCTAAGGTGAGCTGTGGGATGGTCCCACGCTGGGCGCCAAGCAGGTGGCATGGCCTGGGCCACGGCAAAGCCCACAGCTGATGGGGCTGGGGTGGCCGCCCCCTCCTGGGGACCTGCTTCCCCTCCAGTGGAGCCTGGCCTAGTGGGCAGCTTTGCTGGGCCCCTCGGAGCTGCTGGGAGGTGGGAGGCCGTCAGGAGACAGACCTAGGATTGAGTGCTGAGTCCTGGGGATGTGCAGCTGGGGGTCTGGTGTCAGGACCGGTGACTGAAAGCCATGTTTCTTTTCAGGCAACCAAATTTGGATCTCAAGCAAGTCAGAAGGTAACAACGGAAGCTTCTGCGTTCTGTGCTGTTAAAGTTCCTAATTCTGTCCTGTCGTCGTCGTCTAGATGCCTGGTCTGCCCTCCTCAGGGCCTGTGCTTGGGAGGGGGTGTTTCTGTGTGCATCACTTCAGGTGCCTGTGGGTTAGCAGGGGGGTGAGAAACTGCGCCTGTAAGGCCCCGCAGGGCTGAGGGCACCCGGACAGCTGTGAGGCTCGTGTGCAGTCGGCTTTCTGCACCCGTGGGCGGAAGGAAGCCTGGTGCTGCCAGGGCTGCGGGTTGTGGGGTGGGGCAGGCCAGCCCTCCGAAAATTCCCAGTTAGTTTCTCTCGTGGGTGGTGGTTTGGGGTGTTGGCGTTTCTCCTTTTTTTTCAAATCTTGGTTGGTAGCCCTGGCAGTCCCCAGGTAGTGGCAGGGCTCTGGACCGCCTGTGCCCCGGTGGTGGGGGTCAGGACACAGGCCGGAGGCAGCGGCCCCAGAGGCTGTCCCGGGAGGGAGGGTGGTTGGTGTTCGAGGACGGCCTGTCCCTGTCTCGGGCTCCTGACCTGCTTGTGCGCGTGTGGTTCTGGAAGTTGTACGTTGGGAGGGGAAAGCAGTGAGGTTTGGTGGCAGTAAGTGGGCACTCCAGGCCACTTTTGAGGACACGTGCTGGGGTGCCGCCACGAGAACGTGAGGCTCATTAACCCGTCTGGAGGTGCTTCCTGGTGGTTGCTCACCGCTGCTCCTGCCCGAGCTCGCTAGCTCTCTCACTTTCTCCCTCTCTCCCCCCTCCGCCCCAACCCGCTCCCTTGCTGTCTGGGTAAAGTTTTGGGGCTCCAAGCAGCAGCCCGAGATGGTAAGGCCCCAAGTCTGTTCTTGTGCATGCCTTTCCCCGTCTCTGTGCTGACCACGCGCTTTGCCCTGAGCTTCCCTGGACTGTGGCCTGTATGTGTCCTCGCTTAAGTGCCCTCACCCTCGGAGCTCCCCGCCAGCCTGCTGGGCTCCTGTCTGGCCCATCCATGCTGTTCAGGGACCTAAGACCCCGGCGGGAGGCCAGGGGTCCAGAACCGGGGGGGCACGGCTCCTCCCGGGGTGCGAGGAGCTACTGGGCAGGATTTTCATTTCACGGCTGGATCACCTCAAGCTCAGTGAGCAGAAGGGTTATCCCAGCGGTAAGGTGCTGACTGGTGTGCGGTTACCCTGTCCATCGAGGCTACTGCTTCCTGGCGTGCTCCCGCTTAGCTGCCCATCGTCCCGCCCCATCCTACCCACCTTGGCTCTGTGGTCTTTCCTGAGTCAGGTGCCCAGTGGTGGGCAGGTGGGCTCACACTCCCTCCAGTGAACAAGGGTGCACCCGCCTGTACCCCAGCCGAGGGGGGTGGCATGTGACCTGCTGCCAGCACGCAGGCTGTCCTCACGGGATGGGATTGCGTGGGCTCCGATGGGAAGACCCGCGGGTGGCCGCGGGATTTGCTGCCACTCTGGGCCTCTTCCCTCTAGAGCGGGTAGGCCTGGGGCAGTGTCTCTGGCTGCCCCCCAGCCAGGGTGCCTGGGGGGCACTTCGTGCAACTGCCTTGGGTGCCATGGCTGCCGGGGCTGGAGGGGGTGGGGGCGGAGTCCTGGGTGCTGGTGGGCCGCTCGCCATCTGCTGCCTTCCCTCGGTCAGCCAAGCTTGCGGCCACGTGCTGACCAGCGTCCTGGCTGACATGCTGCCCGGGCTCACCTGACTTCCCTCTTGTCACACAGGCTTCGGAGCTGGGCCACAGTCTGAACGAGAACGTCCTCAAACCTGCCCAGGAGAAGGTAACGCAGCCGACACCTTGTCTCTCCGTCCCCACCCCCATAGGCCCTCGTTTCAGGGGAGCAGCTGGTGCTGGGGGTTTCGACTCCCACCAGTGCCGCGTGTCCCAGGGGGCCCCCACCCCCGGGCTCCGGGAGGCCTGGCCTCGAGCTCTGTTCCTCAAGAGTGCGGCTGGGTGTGGGCAGCACGGAGGCGGCTGACTGAGCCAGGGAGGCCCCGCAGCAGGCTGGGGCCTCGGGGGGCGGTGCCAGCCTGCCGTCAGGAGGTTGTGGCTGACATAGAGGCCCCCCCCGGTAGGATGCTGCATTTTCAGCAGCTTGGGCTGGAGTCGGCGGCCCCCACCCCCTCTTCCCTTGTGGGGAGGGGGCCGCCCAGGGGGAGACAGGGTCACACACAGCTGCCGCCACGGGTCTCTTCAGCGTGTGCTGATCTTTCTCAGAGACGGGTGACGGTGGGCTTTCTGCCATTCGGCTGACAGCACTGTTTTAACCCACGCAGGTGAAAGAGGGAAAGATTTTTGATGATGTGTCCAGTGGGGTGTCTCAGTTGGCGTCCAAGGTAGGGCAGGCCCCACCTGGGACTCGGGCGCAGCCGGAAGCCAGTCTCCACATTCCGGGGCGCCCGGGCCGAGAGCAAGAAGGGCGTGGGCTCTCCGTGCCCCTGTGCGCTCGTGTGGCCTGAGTGCCCGCTGAGCGGTGGGTGAGGAGGCTCAGCGAGACGCTCCTATGCCGGTTGCCAGAGGAATATGGAAACAGCTTGGCGGGGGGAGGGTCTCTCACGTCTGCTAACTGTCGCTTTTTTTCTACCCTCATTCTGCTGCCGCTGCCCTTCCCCGGTGAGTGCGACCTTCCTGACATGCCGGTGGACGGCTGCCGTCCTCCCGGCCTCCTCCAGGCGGGTGTGCGTGTGCGTGGCCCCCTGCTTCCCAGCCCACCACTCTCCGCACGGGGAAGCCTGCAGGGAGCTTTGCGCGCGTGCTGTTTCCTCGAGCTCCTGCGCCCGTGGGCCTGAGCCTGTCTGTGCTATACACGTCTCTAAGCTTTGCCGGGACTTTGAGCGGGACAGCGTGTGTGTGCCGTGTGTGAGAACCCACCCTGAGCTGCCGCCTCCCGTCCCCTTCCAGGTCCAGGGGGTTGGCAGTAGGGGATGGCGGGACGTCACCACGTTCTTTTCTGGGAGAGCAGAGGACCCGTCGGACAGGTACGCCGGTTCCCTGGGTTTCTTCCCACAAGGTCTCTGGGAGGCAGTCGCTGGCAGACGGGCGTGCTATCCCCAGGGGCATGGGGGTCACAGCAGCCCCCAGAATCGTAGAGATTCCGGCCCTGTGGTAACTGCTGCCGCCCAGGGCAGGGAGGGAGGGGGAGGCCTGGAGAGGAGGGGCACCAGCGCTGATCCCCGTCTCCAGTCTGGGTAGGTGGGGCCGGCGGGGGCGCCTCAGTGGCCCTGTCCCCTCACTCACCGTCCGCTCCGGGCTGGCGTCCTGGCCTGTCTGCTGGAAGCCCGGTCGGCCTGGTTTCCAGTTCTTCAGCCGCAGGGTGGGCGGGGCGGGAAGTCCGGCCATGGTGGGGGCTACTGCTGGATGGTGGCACGTTTGCTGTGCTCACGGGCACAGGCCACACGTCTTCCTGATGCGCCATTTGGTGGTTCAGGCCGCGTGGCTGTGCTCATCAGGGTACAGCTCCGCTGAGGAGCTCTGCGGGGCCCCCTCTGTCTCGACAGTGCGGGGAGGGCTGACGCACTCAGGGCTCCCCTTTGCCCTCAGTCACTGCAGAAAACCAGTGTTGTATGTTTTCCTTCACGACGAGCTCCCTTTTGGGGTGGGGCTGACCCAGCGGGGCTCTGGCAGCAGGAGGCCTGAGTGCTTCTGGCAGGTTCTGTGCCCTGGACTCAGGTGGAGCTGCACGGGGGCCTTTTGCAGGCCCCGTGGGCGTCGAGGTCTGGGTGGGGCCTTTGCAGCCTGGGGCAGGACACCAAGGGATGGCCTGGTGGCTCAGGCCACTGTTCAGTCTCTCCCTGTCTTCCCAAGACCCCTGGAGGGCCAGAGCTACCAGAACAGCGGTGGGGACCACTCCCAGAACCGCGCCGTGGACCAGAGCTTCTGGGAGACCTTCGGGAGTGCCGACCCCAACAAGGGCCACAGGTCCCCGAGCAGCGACAGCTGGACGTGCGCGGACGCCTCAGCCGAGAAGAGGAGCTCGGACAGCTGGGATGTGTGGGGCTCGGGCTCCGCATCCAACCATAAGAACAGCGATCACAGCGACCTCGGGGAGGCCTGGGGGGGCGGTGGGGAGGGCAGAGCCACGACCGCCAAGAAGGCCGTGCCGCCCGCCGAGCCGGTGGACGACGGCTGGGGCGACCAAGACTGGTAGCCCCACTGAACCCCGGCCGCTGCGGTGGGCCCGCGTCTGCACTTTGCCCCCACACTCCTCCTGTCTGACCCCAGAAACCAGCCGCAGCGGGAAGACAGCACCTTGGTGGGAGCCGGGGGGTGGTGCTGCCGGCTGGCTCGGGCGCCGGCCCCGCGAGGCCACGGTGCGGGACGGTCCGTGTCTCTGCTGTGGTTCTGGGGCAGCCCGTGGGAACCTGAGCGGGGTGACGCGGGAGGCAGAGTGCTCCCACAGGAGGTGGGCCGCGCCGTCATTCCCAGAACACCCTCTAATAAATCCTCCTGAGTGCCGTGCTGTGTGTGAGGCGTGCGTGCTCCCAAGTGTCAGGTCCAGGCTTGTTCCGGGCCAGCCTTTCCGCGCGAGGGACGTGCCCAGCTCCCTTCCCTGGCCCTGCTTCGCTGCCGGGGCCACTCTCCCGTGTCGCCTTTCCAGGCCTCCGCACACGGCCCCAAGGCCTGGGTCCTTCGCCTGCGCTCTCACTTAGCCGTGCCCGTCTGAGCCGAGGCGGCACCCCCAGGATGCCCCAGACGGCTGAGGAACAGGGTTGTGAAAGTGAAGCGTAGGGAGGGGGAAGGCAAGCCGGCACGCTCCCTCCCGAGCCCGGGTCTGGAGGTGCATGGCCGCAGGGTGGGCTTTTCGAGGAGCTACGTGGCGTCTGGCCCTTCCCAGCGAGGTGTGCATTTGTCGGTCTGGCTTGCTGCTGCGTCTCCACTAGCACCTAGCTGTGCCCGCCGCAGCATCCTGCCCGTGCTGTGCTCCCAGGGCTCGGCTTGTGGTGACGGATAGACCCCCTCGTGCGCCCAGAGCCCCCCTGGCACTGAGCACCCGCGGGCTGCCACCCCCTTGTCCGTGGTCATGGTCGATACGAGGAGCCTTTCTCCACGTGAGCCACGGCTGTGGTGGGTTCTCCGTCCCCACACCCCCTTCCTCTGGCTCTTAGGTTGCTGTCAGCCGCCCTATGACCAGGCACTGCGTGTGCCTGGGTCCTCCTGGGTGATTTGTGCCGACGCGTCCACCACAGCCTCTGGCTGCTGCCAGCTGTTCGCGTCCCAGGACAGGCCCTCCGAGCGCGAGCGCTGGTGGCTGCCACTGTCGGTCTGTGGCGTGTCCGAGCGGGCGGGCACCGCGGGGCCGTCTTGGGACAGCCCGCTAGCGCTCAGCTCTCCCTTGAGGAGGACCCCCCCCCCGGAGGGACAGGGACGCCCAGTGTGGAGCAGCTGTGTGTTTGCCGCTGTGAGGGCCTCAGTCACTGAGCACCAGCCGGCTGTCCCTGAGGGGAGGGGAAGCCCCCGAGCAGGCGGGGACCCAAACCCACGGTCGGTCTGCCTGCCGGGGGCCAAGTGTCCGAGGGTGACGGTGCTCAGGAGGAGCCCAAGCGTCGGGCATCCACGCCCCGTCGGGGCAGGTGCTTGGTTTCCACACTGGGGCCCTTACCCCGTCGGGATGGGAGCACGTGGATCTGCTGGCAGCTTGTGAGGCTTTAGCGGTGCCCAGGCTGTTCTTTCTTGTGATTTCTCGTCTAGAGGTCACGTTCTGTTGGGAGTGAGTCGCCTTCAATGCCGCATGCAGTAAGTAGGGTGGCGTTGAGTTTTTAGACGTGTGCTGGCAGAGGGCACTCTGCTTCCCAGATCCCCTTCTAGAGTGCTGGGACGTGGTGGCCCAAGACCCCTCACGGGCAAAGACGGATGCTCTTGTGCCCGGGATGGGACGCAGGGTCTTCCACCTCTGCGAGGTCCTGGGGCTCGAGCATCTCCCTGGTCCTCTCCTGTACAGGGGTCACTGGGCACAGAGCAAAGCAGAGTGATCTGGGTGAACACCACGTGGTTGCAGGTGGCACAGGGCTCCTGGAGGTGCAGGTGGGAGGGCAGGGGCGTCTCCAGTGGGTGTCTGCCTGGGACCTGGGGCCAACGGCGGCTCTCCTGGCTCTGGGTAGAAATGCTTGGAAGCCGCGTGTATCCTCCCGAAGACACTTGATGGGGAAGTAGTCGGAGGCTGGCAGAGCCGGGGGACACTGAGTGCACTTTCCAGAATGGAAGCTCTCTTCCTGGGTGGTCTCCCACAGGTCATCCTGTTTGGGTGGGGCGTGGCCCTGAGGGGCTGGATCCTGCACATGACAGACCCAGGGTCAGTTTCTGGCCGAATCCAGTGGTCCTCACCCCCTCTGGCCTGCATGCGGGCCCACCCAGACCCCAGCTCCAGGACGCTGGGCCGACCAGGGACTGGTGTGACCACGAGATGAGGCCTCCTGGTTGCTGCAGATCCCTCGCCAAAGATGCTGAGACTGACCAGCAGGTGCGCCAGGCCAGCCCTGCTTAGCTTCCTTCTCTCTCTGGACACCCCCGTGACGTTCCGCACTTCCTCCTGGCCGTGCCCCTCACACGGGTCCACCACTGCCACCCAGTCCAGTCATCCGGTGGGCCTCCGTGCCTACAAGTCCCAGTGCTGCGACTGTCCTGGGACCTCACACCCAAACTGGAGCCTTCCTGGAGCCTTACCCTCGGCCCGGTCTGGTCTGCACCCCGCGTCCCACCGGCCCTGCTGGGTCTGACCCAACTGATACGGTTGGGTGGCTCAGCCCCTGCAGCCCTCCTCACAGCTGGGGCCCAGGGTAAGTGGGACCTGTGCTTGGGGTGGGCTCAGGGTCGCTACCTGCACGCTGCAGTGAGGGCCCATGATGGGCGACGGGCCGGCCAGCACGCAGTGCCGTCCTTTCTCAGTGACCCGGGTCAGTCCTGACACTGCTGGCCGGTCTCGGGCTTCCGGGCTCACAGGTGATGAGCTCCTGCTCTGTGCAGGACTCCAGGGTGGGTACACAGGTGAGGGGTGGACAGCGTCCAGCTAAGGGTGCGGAGGAGTTGACTGGCTCGTATGTGTGGAGGGTGACGCCTCGGCGGGGTGCGTGTGAGTGCGTATGTGTGTCCCGAGCGCCCACGAGCCACGCCTGGACCCTGTCCGGGGCATGATTGTCCGTGGTTGCTGTGCCCGGCGCTCTCTGCTGGTCCGCACTCGGGCGTGTGGGTCCCAGGACTGGGCAGGTGCCCAGCACCCTGGGCACGGCGTCCATCAGCACTGGTGTCCTGGTGTCCAGCCGCGGGTCCTCAGGCTCAGGCGGCTCCCGGGCTATGGCAAGTCAAAGAGCTCCATCTGGCCTACGGCCTGAGGCCCTTCCCAGCCCCCAGGAGGGTAGCTGGGCTCACAAAGCCGTCAGGACGGGGGTGGGGTGGGGGGAGCCAGAGGGGCACTCGGGCACCTGGAGCCAAGCCACCTTGGTTTCCTGGCCCAGGCTTGGGACCGTGTGCCCCCACCCCCCAGCCCTGTTCCCAGGTTTGGGGCTGGTGGATCGGCAGGGGTGAAGCAGTGTCCTCCCTGTGGCCAAGAGTGCGGGGAGGGGCTGAGCCCCCCTGGGAGTCGGGCAAGGGCTCCCCTCCCCCTGCAGCATCTTTGCCCACCGAATGCTGCCAGCCTGCAGTGAATACCATGTCTCAGACTGTCGGCTTCTCCCAGCCCAAGAGCCCCGTGCTACACCTCCCCCCAAAGTGCCTCTGTCTCTGGAAGCTGGACCCCGCGTGGGACGCCAGCCCTGCTGGGCTCCTGGTTGTCAGCTCCCCTCACCCCTCAGCTGCCTGGGGTGGGTGGTCCCGGGTCAGGTAGGTCCAGGGGTGGGGCTGGAACGGGGTCTGGTGTGGTCAGTGTCCCCGCCCAGGCAGCAGGCCTGGGGTTCCGGGCCTGGGGCTGTCCCACTGGCTGGGAGGGGCCGAGCTTGGCTGGCCCTTCAGACCCGGGAGGGCCGAGGGGAAGCCAGGAGTGCAGGGGAGGCTTCCAGGCGGGGGCCAGAGTGGGCCTGGGCTGACGCTGGAGGAGTCGGGAGGAAGTGATGTGCCCCCCACCCCCTGCCACCAGAGGCACGCAGCCCGTCATCTGTCCACGCGTGATGTCCGTGGTCCCTGAGATGCCTGTCCCGTGATCGCTGCTTTGGGGCCAACCCAGAGGAGTGAGGGATAAAGGTGTTTGGCGCCGTGGGATCCCTGCCCTGCGGCGACGGGGTCCTTCATGCTGGGACTCTCTGCCCCCACTCTTGGGCTGTAGCTGGGAAGGGGGGAGAGCCTGGGGAGGGGAGGAGGCCAGGGCTGGGCCAGGGGGTGGGCTGAGGCAGTGACGTTGGAGGGATAGGGACCTTCATAAGCCCTCGCCTCTCGGGGCTGCGGCAGGACCAGAGCGGGGCGAGTGGGGACCCAGGGACGCCACCCTCGTCCAGGTTAGTGACTCGCCTCTGGTCTTGGGGGGCTGGGGGGCTGGGGAGGGCCACCAGGGGTCTGCCTAGGTCTGTGATCAGAGGATGATCTTGCCTTTTCAAAGAGGCCTGGGGCATTGAGGGCAGACTGTGCAGAGGGTGCTTGTTCACAGCCATGACCTCTGTGCCCTGGGAGGGGTCCCCCCGAGTCTGGTTTCTGGGGAGCGAAGGGGTCTGGCTTCAGAATGTGGATCAGGGGGGGACTCGGGGGGCCTGGAAGGTCCAGAGCCCGGGCACTGCCCTCCAGCCCCGAGGACGCTGGCGAGCTCAGCAGCTCTGCACCGCGGGGCTGGCCACCACCTCCCTGGGGGTGGCTGGGGTCCCGAGGGGCTGTGCTGTGTGTCCCTTCTGCACTGTCCGCAGAGGCAGCACCCCAGGCTGTGTGCAGCTTGGGGATGGAAGGGTGACCCCACAGGGCTCCCTTAGGACCCCAACCCTACTTCCAAGGACCTCTCAGCCCTGCGGAGAGGCTGACTGGGGCCAGTCCTCAACCAGGACACACCCTCCTGGGTCCGGCAGAGGGCAGCTGCGTGACCCCCAGGGGTTGTGCTCAGATGGGGTCCCAGCTCTGATGCCCCTTGGCTGCAGACAGGGCTTGCCCCTTCCTGGTTTCGTTCCCTCCCCAGGCCCCTTGGCCCCGGCAGCAGCTGTCCCAGTCTGTTCTAATGATGAGTGAGTGACCAGGCCAGCAGTCAGGGCCCTGTGCTGGCCTGTGAGAATGTCCTGAGGGCAGGATGCAGGACCAGAGGCTGTGGCTGGGCCAGACGCACCCGGGGCTGAGCAGGGGAAGGGCAGCTGGCCTCTCACCCAGAGAAGCACCTGCCCCACCTTGCAGGACACAGGTCCACTGTAGACAGGGCATGCAGCAGCTATGGGGTCACTGCATGTGGGGTGCCCGGTGTGGGTGGAGAAGCTCAGGAGTGGTTGGATGGATGGATGGACGGATGGCCTCTCTTCCCACAGGCGGTGCACCATGAGCACCCCCGTGTGCCCCCTCCTCGGGCTCTGGCTCTGGCTGTGGCTGGGTGTTGCCCTGGGACTCGGCCAGGGACAAGGTAAGGACACGGGGGGTGCTTCCAAGGAATGTGGCGCCAGTCCGTGCCCAGCCCCACCCACTCAGGAGGGGCCTCTGCCTCCGCTCCTGACACTCCACCAGGAGCTGTTCGAGTTGAAGGCGTGCTTGAGGAGGAAAGACAGGACACCAGAGGCCACCTGTGTCCTCTGCCCAAAGCACCACCCGCGGCTTTTTACGGGACCTTTGGCTTTGCTGTCAGCCCAGCGTGGGGATGCTGTTGTGTGCTTTCTGACAATTATTGACACGCTTGGCCCTGAGCTCTGTCTTACATTCATGCTTTATTTTGAATTATTTCAGGACACCTCTACAATGTAAAACTTCCAAACAGCACAAGTCTAGAGTAAGGAGGGAAACCCCCTTTCCCTCCTGTCACCCCAAGGAGAGCACCGTTCGCTACCTTCTGCTCCTGCTTCTGGCCCTTTCCCTGCTCACTTTCAGGCACAGGGAGAACACAAGGCTGCCCAGCAGCGTCTTGTGACCCAGTCTGATCACTTCCCTTTGGGAATGACCCTCATCTCCGTGTCTTTGGAATACCCCAGAAGGGACGCAGTGTGGAACGTGGTGGATATCCTTGCCAAGCTCCCTACGAGGGGGGCCGGCTCGGACTGATTCTGGGAAGGCCAGTCTGCAGCTGCCGACCCGGGGGCTCCCGGCAAGTCCTGTGAGGGCAGGAGACCTGCCTCCTCACTGTTTGAAGCTTCCCCTCCTGGGCGACTGCCCGAGTCTCGCTGTGTTTGACTCACGGTCTCTGTTGAGAACGCGTGCACGGTGGAGGGGCATATGCCACGTGGCCACACCTCGTGTGGAGGGAGGCACGGGTCTGCTGAGCACTCTTCCTCAGTGCTGGTTTGTCATGCAGACTGGCCGCGGTCATCAGGCGTGTCCCTGGGTCCCTGTGGCCCTGACAGGATCATGCCACAGTGGGGCCAAGTCACTAGTGAGTCCACGGACACACTGAGCTCCGCACTCGGCAGGGTCCCTGCAGACTCTGAGCAGACCTGGGTCTCCCGGTCTCGAGGAGGGCAGGGTGGGTGTGGGCCCGCATGTCCGGGCT
Source organism: Eumetopias jubatus (assembly GCF_037043125.1). Classification (NCBI taxonomy): domain Eukaryota; kingdom Metazoa; phylum Chordata; class Mammalia; order Carnivora; family Otariidae; genus Eumetopias; species Eumetopias jubatus. The sequence continues at coordinate 140,346,225 of NW_028274815.1, forward strand.
GCCTGCCCCGGGGGTGACCCTGGTGAGGGGGTGCTCCTGGGGGGTTTCCCACCGGCAGGCCCCCCCACTGTCTGCCCCATGCCCCACCAAGGACCCCTGACATGCAGATCCCGAAGGCAGCTGGGAATGTCTCCCCCAACATGTCAGAGGCACCGCGAGACACAGAGGGCCCTTCATGAGCAGGAGTTGGGGGGGTCGCGCTCACAAATGGCTTTTCATAGCTCCCCCGTCAGACATTCTTGCCTTTCAGCCTGGGGCTCCCAGGAGCCGCTGGGCACATCCGGACGCCCAGTCCAGCTGCTTCTCCCTGTGAGCTGTTGCTCATTGTGTCTGCCCTGGGCGCCCCCCACCCCTGCCCTTCTGTGCCCCAGCTCTCATGGGGCAGCCAGAAGAAGCCCATCTCTGTCCCCCTTTTCCAAAAATAGCCACCCCTGCCACGGAGCTCCCGGAAGCTTCCCCGGGAGGCCAGGCTGTGTCCCAGGGCTCAGTCCTCTACTGCCCCTCCTCTTCCTCCCAGGATGGCCACGGACCCCACAGGGCTGTGTGGACGCTGCTGGGGAAATGAGGCGGCTCCAGGCCCCAGGGCAGGGGCCATGTGGGCTCCACGCTGCTGGTTGCCAGTGGGGCTGCTCCTACTGATCCTGGATGCTGGCCTGGGCCCCGGTTGGCAGGGCGGGGGGCACCCCTCGCAGAGCCGGGCAGGCCTCCCTGGGTGGGGGCAGTCTCCTCACTGGACCTACCAGGTGGCCCTGGCCCCTGGGACCCTTGGAGGGCCCGGTCCTCCTTCAGCCCCAGACGGGGCCTTAGGTTCTCCCGTGTCCCCCTGCTGGGCCCCCACAGCTGCTGGGTGTTGTCCGGGGGCCAGTCCTGACCACCGGTCGTGTCTCCCCAGCGAGCAGCCGCCTGAGGCTGGCTGTGCTGCCCGAGGACCAGCTGCAGATGAAGTGGAGGGAGTCAGGAGGGGGCAGCCTCGGCTACCTGGTACAGGTGAAGCCCAGGGCAGGTAAGGGGTCTGTGTGACTGGCGGGGCCGGCGGCCGGCGTGCTGGTCTGTGCCCAGCTCCTCCATCCCAGCACCCATGTTGTGAGTGGTGGGCAAGTGCTGCGGGAATGGGAGCAGGAGAATAAGGCCTATGAAGTCCATGCCCACATCCAGCTCATGCCAACGGCGCTGTCAGTGTCTTTAGAAGAAACAAGAACTCCCTTCTCGAGCTTGGATCCCTTTCAGAATTCTGCACGCCAGTGAGCTGGCATCTGATGGGCAGGATTAACTCACAGTTTACAGGAGAGAGGCCACGAGCACCCCCAGCATGATGCTGGCTGCTCATCTTAAAAAGTTTTCAGCAATCGGGGCGTCTGGGTCACTCAGTCGGCTAAGCATCCAGCTCAATTTTGGCTCAGGTCGTGATCTCAGGGCCAGGAGTTCAAGCCCCACATCAGGCTTCACTGGGCGTGGAGTCTGCTTGAGATTCTCTCCTTCTCCTTCTGCTGTTCCCCCCCCAAATAAAAAGAAAAAGAAAACTTTTCAAAAATTGAGGTTTGACATCCACAGAAAAGCCGGCAAACAGAAGTGTGTAGTTGCAGAAATTGGCAGAAAGCCAATGAGCCTGAGCTCCCCTCCCAAAGCGGAAAGGTGCACCTCCAGCCCCGCTCAGGCCCCTTCCCCATCACCATCCTGTCTCTGCCCCCAAGAATAACCCCCTTTCTGACTTGGGGGCAGTTTTCTGATATTTTGATTAAGCCAAATTTACTTATCCTATTTTTCAGATCTTTTCTATTTCTGTTCATTTTTTTTTGGTCTACTTATCTTATTAGTCACCAAGAGAAACATCTTAAATCCCCACCTGTGCTGGAAATGTCTTCCTCTGCTTGTCTCACCAAACTTTGCTTTGTATGTTGAGGCCGTGTTCCGGGGGCACGCAAGTCTAGGATCTTTCCACCTTCCTACTGGACAGAAGCCTGGCCGTGCAGGGCTCCCGTTCTCTCTCGTCAGCTTTCCCTTATGCCCCCTCTGCGGCCAGGGCTGCTGGCTCCGCTGGGCGGTGCCAGCGTGACATCGTCGGGCTGCTGGCTCCGCTGGGCGGTGCCTGCGTGACATCGTCGGGCTGCTGGCTCCGCTGGGCGGTGCCTGCGTGACATCGTCGGGCTGCTGGCTCCGCTGGGCGGTGCCTGCGTGACATCGTCGGGCTGCTGGCTCCGCTGGGCGGTGCCTGCGTGACATCGTCTACTCAGCATCCTCTCACCTGTTACCATAGGTGCACCTTCCAAGGAGCACATGATCCGTGGTGTTAATCCTTGCCTTTTAATAGAAACATTTTTTCCATTTACATTTCATGAAATTACTGACATATTTGGATTTAAATCTATCATTTTCCTATTTGTTTTCTTTTTGTTATACTTGTTATATATATATATTTTTTTCTCTCCTTATCCTCTTTGAAACTCAATTTTTATGGAAAAATTTAAACACCTGCGAAAGAATAGACCATAGTGTAATGAAGCTTCATGTTCCCATGATGTAGCTTTGACAGTTATCAACATATGGCCACTATTGTGTGATCTCAGCCTCCAACTCCTTTTATATATTGCATTATTTTAAAGCAAATCCAAGACGTCGTATAATCATATAATTCTGTCTATAAATATTTTAGTAGTTTTCTCTAAAGGGAAGGACTCGGAAATAACTCCAGTACAACTAGCATGCCTAAAAACTGAAAATATTTCAGAGCTACTAGTAAATATTTTGTTGTGTTCTCATCTTCCAACTTGTCTGATAAATACTTCTTACACTTAATTTCTTTGAATTGAGATCCCAACAGAATCCACATACTTTATGTGGTTCCTAGGTCTCAAGTAATCTTCAATTTATTTTTTTAAGATTTCATTTATTTGAGAGAGAGAGAGAGCATGAACAGGGGGAGCAGCAGAGGCAGAGAGAGAAGCAGGCTCCCCGCTGAGCAGGGAGCCCGATGCGGGACTCAGTCCCAGGACCCCGGGATCATGACCTGAGCTGAAGGCAGACATGTCACTGACTGAGCCACCCAGGCGCCCCAGTTATCTTCAATTTAAAATGGTTTTGTCTCTCCCCTTTTATCTGACGTTTGTTTGTTGAAGGAAAAAGATTGCTGGTATTGTGGAACATCTGAAATTCTGTGTTTTGCTGACGGCACCACCATGGTGTCATGCAGATCGTTCTTCTCTCCTTGTACCTCCTGTAGATGGGCACTTCCACCCCAGAAGTTGGTCAGATTCCGGTTTGGTTATATTTTGTTGACAAGACTTCTTTATAAGTGATTGTGCAATTTCTGTTGTGCCACAAATGGAGGTACACAATGTCTGGTGTCTCCTTTTTTGAGCAGTGAAGTCTTACGAGTAGGTATGAGATGACTGAACACTTTTTATTCCATGTCTCCGTCAGCCTGGTAGCTCTGGTTCCATCACCATGTAGTGATCACCTGGACATTGTCAGCGGGTCGGATACACAGCAGCTGTATCACCGTCCCCAGGTAGAGACAAGGCTTCCAGTCATCACAGTTGCATTTATCTCCTTTCCATGCATGCTGATTCTACATCTTCATTAAATCTCAAGACACATCTTAATTATTTTAGTTATATTGATTCAATATTAATTTAGACCAACTCACATATTCACCCTTTACCTTTATTTCTTCCAGAGTCTCTTAATCTGGGATTTTTTTTTTCCTGCCTGAAAATAATGCTTCCTGTAGTCTGGGTCTGCTGGATGCCAGTTCTCTGGCGTTTTGTTTTTTTGTTTGTCTGAAAATGTCTTCATTCTTCGTTCTTGAAAGATGCTGTTTCTGGGTATAGAATCTTGAGTTGGCACTTGCTTTCAGCACTTTGAAAAATCTTTTTATTGTTATCTGGCTTCTGTTGTTTTTCTTGAGAATTCAGCCACCAACCCAGTTGTTGCTCCATGAGCCATGAGCTGCTCTGTCTCCTCTTGACTGTTCTACAATGCTTCCTTCTGTTTTGTTCTTAGCACGTTTAGTCTGATATTCTTGGTGTTCACCTCTTGTTATCTCACTTCAGACTCATGTGCTTCTTGAGTCTGCATCTTACTCTCTTGCAGTTTTGGAAAATTCTTTAGCCATGTCTCCTCAAATATGGGTTGTGCCCTGTTTCCTCTCTCTTCTCTTCATGGGACTCTACTTACACACATGTGGACCCTCCCCCTGTTCCAGTGCCTCTGACTGTTTCTTCTATATTTTTAATTCCTTTATTTCTCCATTTTTTTTGAAGATTTTATTTATTAATGAGAGAGGGAGAGAGAGCACATAAGCAGGGGGAACGGCAGAGGGAGAAGCAGGCTCCCCGTGGAGCAGGGAGCCCAATGTGGGGCTCGATCCCAGGACCCTGGGATCATGACCTGAGCTGAAGGCAGACGCTTAACCACTGAGCCACCCAGGCGCCCTATTTCTCCATTCTTAATTCTGTGTTTTCTATCCTGACCTGTATTCCACTATTTATCTCTTCATTTATGTGTAAGAAGATGTTAAGTCATTCTTTGAATTCCTAACTTCAGTTTTTTGTTTTTCCATTCCAGAATTTCCATTTGGAAAATGTCCATTTGGTTTTTACATTCTTGAATTTCCTTTTTATTGTTTCTAGTTTGATACCCAAATTCATAGGCTTATCTCTAAGTCTTCAGACTAGTTAGTATAATTAAAGCCCCTTGACTCCATTGTCTGGAAAATCCGTGGGTCTCTTCCTATTGTCTGTTGTTTCTCTTAACTTTCTGTCACTTCCTCTTGTTCCTTGTACACCTGGTTGCCCTTCATTGAGTGCCAGCTGTTGTGAAAACTTATGGAAATAATTTATGACCTTATGTGACATTGTCTGACTTCAGAAAAAAATTGTGTTTGTTTCTGACAGAGGCAATTTGAACTAGCAGTTCTGGGTAATCTTTTTAAATTTTAGAGGTCAAGAGTATTTACCCACTCTGTGACATGCATGCACACATGCATGTGCATAGACACACACCTGCCCACCTTGGTGGTCTCAATCTCTCTCCCCACCCCCACCCCAGGGGACATGGAACAGGAGGTGATGTTGACTACCAAGACCCCCAAGGCCACGGTGGGGGGCTTGAGCCCCTCCAAGGGCTACACCGTGCAGATCTTCGAGCTCACCAGCTCAGGGAAGGCCCTGCTGGCACAGCGGGAGTTTGTGAGTAAGTCCATAATCCTGCACAAGGAACCCAGCCTCAGAGTGTTGTGTGTGTGTGGAAAGGAGCTGTGGCCCCCCTCCCCACGCAGCCCCCCAGGCCCTGCTCCCACGCAGGGGTGGGGGACCCTGACAGCCCCTCACGTCTCTCTGCAGTTGAGGATTTGAAGAGTCACTCTGTGAGCAGGAGTGGCCAGATGCCACTGGAGGCAGCTGTGGAGCCCATGCCCTCCCACGTGGGGAGCCCAGACCCTGAGCCCCGAGTTGCCTTGTCCCCAAGCCAAGACCCGCCCACTCCTGGTGGTGCAGAGTCGGATGAGGGTAGGTCACCTTCCAAGGTTTGCTCTCCATGCGCCCGGGATGCTCTTCCTCATGTCTGACCTCACACTCCAGCTTCTCCTGAGCATGCCTGCCGCTCTCCTGCATTCACTCAGGCTTACAGGGACAGGTCCCCTGCTGGGGGTGCGCTTGGGCCCCAGTGCCCCTTGCTGCCCAGCCTGAGTGTGGCAGGTGAGAGGTGACACAACTGTGACCTCCACAGGACTGCTTGGCGAGGAGCAGCGCCCACCCAGGGGCTCGGGGGGCAAGGCCATTTCTCAGCCCACCGTAAACCTGGAGAGGCAGAGCCAGGCCCGGGGCTCTGCGGGAACAACAGAGAAGTTGGGTAAAACCACGAGGGCACCAGCCTCTGTGGGCTTTTGGGGCGGGGGCTGCATGACCCAGGGCAGGGCAGACAGGTGTGACATTTCTATCGGCCGTGCCTCCTCCCCCAGACCTGGATGTCTCTGACTTTGTCTCCCTATCAATCATACTTGGGATGGAAAGAGGTATCTCCCTTCTCAGAGGGACACATCCCCTCTCTCGCCCTCACTGTCCCCCATTGGACTTGGGGTCTGCCAGGATGGTCTCCCCAGCAACACAAGGCTTTGAGGGCAGGGCTGCGCCCCCCATTAGATGGGGGTCTCCTTGCACTCACGCTACCCAGGAGTCCTCACGAGGGGCCTGTCCTGGGTCTGGGACTCGGCCCGGAGGCACTGACAGTATAGACTCTTGGGGAGCCCCAGACCCAGGCAGTGGCTTTGTGTCTAAAGAGCTCCTAGGTCATCAGGACAAGCCACCACCCCAGCCAGTGAGGCCTCAGCCCAGAGCTGCCAACCATGCTGACCACCCCCCCAGTCAATACCCCCTTGGCTAACCTCTGCCCACTGGCACCCACATTGACAATCACACACAGGGACTGGCCCTGCCGAGGTCACTGGAGGGGAGAGGCAGCTGGGAGTCTCATTAACCCTCCCTGGGGGCATTCAGAGGGCTGACACAATGAACCAAGGCTCACATGAGGTTTTCTGAGTCCAGTGGGAGCCCCCAAGACGTGGCCACGTGCCACACTTGAGGCCAGAGCCCCATGGCCCCTCACCCTCCACCAACCCCAGGGAAGGAGACCCAGGGGTTTGGAGCCTAGCCTGAAGCGGTTGGGGGGCTTCCTGTAGTGGTGTGGGCCGGGCCCAGCTCCTCACCTCCCTCCCTCCTCACCCAGCTAGCCCCCAGTTCCGCTGCACACCCCCCACACCCGTGGACATGATCTTCCTGGTGGACGGGTCCTGGAGTATTGGCCACGGTCATTTTCAGCAGGTCAAAGATTTCCTGGCCAGCGTCATCGAGCCCTTCGAAATTGGGCCAAATAAAGTCCAAGTCGGTGGGTACCAGCCCCCTGCCCTGCGGCCCTGCCCCCAGGCGTCCCCACTAGTCCTACCAGCACCCATGGGAGGCCCAACTCTGAGAAACGGCAAGTCGGGGAGGAGGCACGGAGCCTCCTGGGGAAACCGAAGGACAGCCCTGCCGATTGGTGTCACCGGCCGCCAACACACTGACTCCCCGCCTGGCCGGGCAGGTGGGGGCTCCCACAGGGGCAGGGGGATGTTCTGGTGACTGTCCGTGTGCAAACATGTGCCCTCCCTGGTGTCCCAGTGAGGCTGTGTGTGGGGTGGGTGGCTCAGCACCCAGCACCTGCCCCCCTCCCAGGCCTGACTCAGTACAGTGGAGACCCCCAGACCGAGTGGGACCTCAGCGCCTTCCGCACCAAGGAGGAGGTGGTGACAGCTGTCCACAGCCTCCGCTACAGGGGGGGAAACACGTTCACAGGTGTGCCTGGGCCCCCAGCGACCCCGCCCTTGGGGGGTTTGTCCAGGTCTCAGTCCCGAAGGCCCTGGCTCCATCCCACAGGTCAGACTCCCAGACTTGAAAACTCGTATGTAAATCAAGCTGAGTGTGATGTGGGTGCTGAGCCTGATTCACACCTTCGTAAAGAGCAGGTCGCCCCTTAATTATCTTTGATGAAAACAGGGCTTTCCGTCAGGCTGGCTTGCTAGAAGCGAGTGGCTCCTCCGATGGGTAGAAGCTTCCGGGAGGGGCCGCGAGTGGAAGCAGCCCCCAAGGAGCATCTCCCGCAGGCAGAGCCCCAGGTCTTGTGGTGGTCCCTGCCTCTGGAGCCCCCAGCCTGGCGGGGCCGGGACTGACTCAGTGGGCCCTGAGCTGGGGCCCGGCCAGTGGAGTGGCATCTGGGCAGGGAGGGCACCGGGAGGGGCGCGTGGGGCTGCACGCCCTTGATTCTTGATTGCCCAAGGCCTGGCCCTGACTCATGTGCGGGAGCAGAACCTGAAGCCCAGAGCGGGGACCCGTCCAGAGGCGGCCAAGGTGGTGATCCTAGTGACGGACGGCAAATCCCAGGACGATGCCCGTGCTGCTGGCCGCGTCCTCAAGGACCTGGGTGTTGCCGTCTTTGCCGTGGGTGAGCAGCCCCCGGCCCTCGGCTGGGGTTCTCACGGCATGGGGGGCAGTTTGCACTCCCACTTCTTTGCCCCGGGGCTGGGGGTCCTGTGGTGTCTGTGCCACAGGGAGGACCCATCCCTGCTCCGAGGAGCTGAGCACCCATGGGCGTTCAGAGGGGGGACACGATGTGGGGTTCCCAAGCAAAGCCCCGAGTTCTCGGTGCCATGTGTGGATGTTCCCCTCTGCATGTGCCCCACACACGGTGTCACAGGCGCCTGGCGCCCCTGTGATCTCGTTCTGCTCCCTTGACCAGTCACTTCCTATCTCTGTCCCTTGGGAAGGAACTGCAGATTTGGGGGCTCCTGGGGGCAGAGTACCTCCTTGGTGCCCAGATCCCATTGTATCATGGTTTATCCCAGGCCCTGGGTTCACGAGTAGGTCTGGGGGTGTGTGGGACTCTGAGGAAAGCACACTGGCCTCCCCCCGGCCCCAAACTCCATAGAGACCCAGGCAGGCCCTGCACAGCCTGCAAGGGCCTTTGGGAGCCCAGCCCTCCTGTACCAGCGTCCAGCCGCCGTCTCTCGGAGGGCCTGTCGGGTGACGCAGTTCCGGGGACCGTGGGATCTTGGGTACCGGGCTTGGGAAGGCCCCTGCCGACGGCTGGGTGACTCAGGCCGGGGGCCCGTGGTCGTGCGTGTGGGATGGGACAACGGTGCCGGGTGGGTGGGGTCAGGTGCGTCCTCAGACCCCCCCGTGAGCAGGCGTGAAGAACGCAGATGAGGCTGAGCTGCAGCTCCTGGCGTCCCCACCGCTGGACATCACCGTCCACAACGTGCAGGACTTCCCGCAGCTCGGCACCTTGGCCGGCTTGCTCAGCCGCCTCATCTGCCAGAAGGTGCAGGGCGGGAGCCGGGGCCCCGGTGAGCGGGGTCACCCTCGCCGGCTGCGGCCCTGCCCGGCCACTCTGGGCAAAGGGAGGGGACGCTTGTGGCCCCTGGATGGGACGCCCTGAACCCCACCCCGCTTGGCTCTCAGGGCTCTGAGGGTGTCTGCAGCCTGGGGGACACCTGTCCCTTCTGGAAGTGGCCGCCGGGGAGAGTAGGTAGAGCCTCTAATGCAGGCTGCCTGCTGGGCCCCTGACTGTCCTCCTTCGCACCCACAGTTCCACCGGCCGCCGGCACCCCGGCCCCGGAGACCGCCTGCACTCCCAGCAGCCTGGTCGTGACCCAGGTGACCTCTTCCAGCATCCAGCTGTCCTGGACCCCAGCCCCCCAGCTGCCGCTCAAGTATCTGATCACGTGGCGGCCTTCCAGGGGCGGCACCCCGCGGGAGGTGAGTCAGGGCTGCACCTGACGTGGCGTCATGGAGGAAGAAGGGCACAGCGGGGGTGGCCTAGCAGACGGGCCGCGGCCCGCAAGCCGAGGGGAGAGACGGAGCGTGTGTGCTGCTCCCACCTTCCGTGGCTGCTTGGTGGCCAAGGTCACTGTGGGAGGCGAGGGCTGACCTCAGCCCCAGCAGAGCTGATCCTGTCCCTGCCCCGCAGCCCTGCACCCCGCACCCCCTGCACCTGTACCCCACACCCCTGCACCCCACACCCCTGCACTCCCCACCCCTGCGCCCACCCTGCGGGCTCTGCTGTGGCTCATGTTCTAGGTGGTGGTGGAGGGGCCCACCTCGTCCGCGGAGCTTCACAGCCTGACGGCCGGCACCGAGTACTTGGTGTCTGTGTTCCCTGTCGGCAAGGCCGGGGTCGGCCAGGGCCTGCGGGGCCTTGTGACCACAGGTGGGTGGGGTGGAGCTGGGCCGGGCTCAGGGCTACCCTATCTGTAGCCTCCTTGGAGCCTCCCTCTAGCAGGGGTGGTGCCAAGGCTGGCCTGGTCTCAGCCCACCTGCTGTGGGCCTCTCTGACCCTCGGTGTCCTCTTCTGAGCTTCTCAAGCCTTTGTGGAGCTCTCGCCCTCTCTGACCTGCCATGAGCCCCTTCAACAGCTTTCTTAAGACATAATCCCCACGTTGTGCAACTCATCCGTTAGTGTGAGACTCAGCCGTCCAGTCTAGTCCCCGGGTGTCTCCACAGTCGACTGTCAAGTATCATCCTCACCGGGAGAGAAGCTCTGCACCCCCGAGCTGCTGCCCCCAGCCCCTCAGCCCCTGTCAGTCCCCAGTCTGTGTCTGTCTGCATGGATTTGCCATTTCTGGGCCACACGATACGTGGCTTCCTGTGGGGTTTCTAACCTGGGGACGTGGCACCCCCCCCATTCAGGGCAGGTAACCTTAAACAGAAACCCACAGGTGGCTGTGTTCCCCCAGAGCTGTCAGCTGGAAACCCAGCCCAAAATGAAGTCTGGCTGGGTCAGACTGGCTTGTGGGCCTCCCCCACCCTCCCACCTCTGTCTCCACTGAGACCCACCGCAGGGTCTGCACTTACCTGGGCCCTTTGTCATTTGAGCAAGGCCCCCCTGGTGTGTGTGCACAGTCTCTGCAAGGTGCTGCATTCCTAAAGTGTCCCCCCTCCCCCAGCGCCTCTGCCTGCGCCCCAGGCCCTGACCCTGGCTGCCGTGACCCCCAGAACCATCCGCCTGGCCTGGCAGCCCTCGGCTGGGGCCACACAGTACCTGGTGCGATGCTCGCCGGCCTTCCCCCCGGGCCAGGAGGAGGGCAGAGAGGTTCGAGGCCAGTTGGGAGGGGAGGCAGAGGAGGGTGATCGGGGAGGCAGATGGGGTGGGCAAGGGGCAGCACGAGTGCCACGTCCCTGCAGGTGCGGGTGGGACAGCCAGAGGCACTGCTGGACGGCCTGGAGCCTGGCACAGACTATGATGTCTGGGTGCAGAGCTTGCAAGGGACAGAGGCCAGCGAGGCCCGGGGCATCCGTGCCAGGACCGGTGAGTGCCCCACCCCACAGGCTGCTGCCCCCAGGGCAAATGCCCCGCTCTGGCTCCTCTCAGCCTTCCACCAGGTGGGGGAACCCAGGCCCCTCTGGTGGCCCCTAACCAGTTGGGGAGAGGGTGCTGGCTGGTCCTGAGGCTACGATGTGTTCCACAGCCACCCTGGTGCCCCCCAGACACCTCGGCTTCTCAGATGTGAGTCACGACTCAGTCCGCGTGTTCTGGGAGGGCATCCCGAGGCCCGTGCGCCTGTTCAGGGTCAGCTTTGTCTCCAGTGACGGCAGCCACTCCGGGCAGGTGAGAGTGCCTGGGGGGCCGCTGGGGGACCTGGGGTCCAGCGGGGACGAGGTGAACACAGGGGGCCAGTACCCCCAGCACCCCCCCACACGCTGCATTCACAGTTGCTGGGTGCTGGCGGAGCCCCCAGGCACCAGCTTTGGCCTGCTGTGGAGCCGACTCCATCCCGGCCTTTGGGGGCCCCAGTCTGCAGGGGCAGGGAAGGGGCAGGTGTGAAGCTAGGAATCAGACAAATACACATAAATGACATCTGTGATGCGGGGTGCAGGGTACGGGGGATTGTGAGCCAGGCTCTTTGGGGGGGGTGGGGGCGGGCAAGGGCCCAGGAGGCCCCACCCGTGTGGTGGGTACCCCCTCCAGTGCACCTCCCAGGCTGGGGTCTCCTTCCTGCCGGGGCTGACCCCTCCCTGGTCTGGGGAGTGGCTCCAGGCCTGCCCCCACGTGGCCTGTCTGCCTTGCAGGTGGAGGCCCCTGGGAACGCCAGCTCGGCCACTCTGGGCCCTCTCTCCTCTTCCACCACGTACTCTGTCCGCCTCACCTGCCTCTACCCTGTGGGCGGTTCCTCCACACTGACCGGCCGCCTGACCACACGTGAGGGGCTGAGGTTCGGGTGGGGTCCCCAGGGTGGCTTCATCCCTCCCCCGATGGATAGTTCAAGCTAAACACATCGGCCTAGGTGCTGCCATGCGCAGTGCTGAGCTAGGTGGGCTCACATGTACCCGGACACATGTGATGTGGGGCATGGGGCCCTGGAGGGCGCGACCCGGGGCACCTCAAGAGGCAAGGCCTGTGCCCAGCCTGCAGCCGGGCGCTGGGAAAGGGGAGGAATGGGCATGGCTTTTGTGTGGGGTCTGGGGTCCCCTCTGCCCCCCATGGGCAGCCATCCCCAAGTGTGGTCCCGCAACAGTGAAACCTCCTTCCCGCGCATGGGGGCAGATCTCTGGTGAGTCGCCCAGGGCGGGGGCATGTGGGGCCCCCTATGAGCCCCAGTGGGGCGCAGCGGCCACCTCCTCAGGGCTGTTGCTTGTCCAGGCCCTGCCTCCCCAACCTCAGTGTCCCTGCTCTGTCTCCAGGGAAGGTCCCCAGCCCGAGCCAGCTCTCGGTGACAGAGCTCCCTGGGGACGAGGTCCAGCTGGGGTGGGCAGCTGCCGCGGCTTCTGGAGTGCTCGTCTACCAGATCAAGTGGACCCCCCTGGGAGACGGGAAGGCCCGTGAGGTGTGGCGTGGGGAGAGGAAGACCACCCTCCTGCCCCCCGGCTCCGGGAGAGCTGAGGCCCTGGAGCTTCATCCAGGGGCACCAGCCTCCCCATGGCCTGTAGGCGGGGCCCGCATGAGGACACCTGTCTGGGGGGTGCACCCCTGTCCCTTTCCTCTGCAGATCTCTGTCCCAGGGAACCTGGGCGTGGCGGTCCTGCCTGGCCTCCAAAGCCACTTGGAGTATGAGATCACCATCCTGGCCTACTACAGGGACGGGGCCCGCAGCGACCCAGTGTCCCTCCGCTACAGCCCTGGTAGGTGACCCCTGCTCCACCCCTCAGCTGTGGGAGGAGCAGGAACAGCCCAGAGGGACCCCAGACTCCAGAGCCGTCGACAGCTCCCTGAGTGCCTGGCCCTATGGCCTGGCCGCTGGGTCAGCAGGCTCTCCCCGAACCCTCCTGGCAGGTGTTCCCAGGGGGGGCCGAGGTTTCACGTCACCGGCTACCCTCTAGGCTATCCTGGGGCTGACCTGTGCCAGTGGTCCTGTCCGTGCCGAGGCTAGGGGCAGCAGGACGCGGTGGGAGGGCGTGCTGGCCACCCTCTCTGAGCCCCCGGGTGCTGCCTGCCTCACAGCACGCCGGAGCCCACCCTCCAACCTGGCCCTGGCTTCTGAGTCGCCCAGCAGCCTGCGGGTCAGCTGGACCCCCCCAAGCGGCCACGTCCTCCGCTACCGGCTCACCTACATGCTGGCCTCGGGCTCGGGACCCGAGAAGTCGGTGGGTCTTGGTGGAGCAGGGAGGCCATGCCCCTCATGGGCCCCTAGGTCCCGGGCGCAGTGGGGGAGGCACGGCCTACCCTGTCTGCTGAGGGGGGCAGGTCTTCCCCGGCAGGACACAAACAAATGAGAGCAGAGATGCCCAAATGAGCAAAGATGCTCCGAGGGGAGGGAGGCTTAGGTGACTGTGTCCTCCCTCCCAGATCTCTGTCCCAGGACCCAGGAGCCACGTGACGCTCCCCGACCTGCTGGCAGCCACCAAATACAGGGTCCTGGTCTCGGCAGTCTATGGAGCAGGGGAGAGTATGCCAGTGTCTGCCACAGGCCAGACGGGTGAGTGGGCACCAAGACCACCAGACCCAGCCAGACCCCAGACCCTCATACCCAGCCAGACCCCACCTGGACCCCCAGACCCTTACTGCCAGGCAGACCCCAGCCAGACCCCCAGACCCTCACACCCATCCAAGCCCCAGCCAGACAAGACCCTTACTCCCAGCCAGAGCCCAGCCAGACCCCAGACAGGCCCCCAGACCCTCATTCCCAGGCAGACCCCAGCTGGACCCCAGACCCTCACACTAAGCCAGACCCTAGCCGGACCGCAGACCCAGCCAGGCACCCGGAAGCCTAGAACCTGGGGGCCTATTCAGCTGGAGTCCTGCCAGCAGGATGTGCTGTCTGTCATGCTCAGCACACGGCCCAGCCCTGTGGCGCTAACAGAAGGGGATTGGGATTTCCACTGAAACCTTCCCCATGGAGCAGTGCAACCACTAAACCCAGGGTTAAGACCATATTAGTCCAATAAAACGGGTGCAGTTTGGTGCGACTGGGGGCTCCTGGCTGGAGCTTTGCCTGCAGGGGCTCAGAGCTGCGGAATGGGCTCGTAATTCTCCTATATCTGCATCCAGGAGGTCAGGGCAGATGTCCAGCCCGGCGGGAGTCCTGGGCCAGCTGAATGCAGGTCGCAGACAGGGCAGGCGAGGGTCACAGGGAGATTACTTAGGGGGGCCCAGGCTGGCCTCCCTCGATGCACCAAGCTCATGGACAGGACATCCGTGGTCCTTGGGGGATGGCCACCCACAGGCCAGGGCCCAGCAGAGAGGTTCCTGCTGATTCTGTTTGTGGCTGTATGCTGGTTTTCTTGGAAAATCACAGACGCTCAGAGCAGAGGACCCTCAGAGGCCATTCAGCTCGGCCACTCCAGCTTCCCTCTGTGTCCCTCCACGGGGTCATCTAGTTTTCACTTGAATGCCTCTGAGGATGGGGGCCTCCCTACTCCGTGGTGCCTTTACTGGCCCACGGACAGCTTCAGAGCACCTCCTGTGCACCTGGCCGTGGAGTAAGCCTGCATGGTCAGGCCAGGTCAGCACACGCCCCAGGATAGCATGTCCCCACAGCCACGCATCTCCCTGGCCCTGCCGCCTGGAACACGTTGGGTGGCCTGTGTTGGCGTGCAGCACCCAATGGGAGAACCCTCCAGGCACTGTCCCCGGGGCAGCAGGACACCATCCCTGTCGCTTCCCCATCCCGTCCGAGGTGTGGGGACCGCAAGCCTGGAGACCCGCAAGCGTGTGTGGGTGAGGACGTGGCTCTAAGGCACCGTAGACTTGAGGGCAGGGCACCCACCTGGCCGCGAGGGGCCCCAGGTGGAGGCAAGGCCCCTCGCCACTGACCCAGACTCCCTTTGCCTCCCAGCAGCCTGCCCCGCCCTCAGCCCCGATGGCCCCCTCCCAGGTAGGACCCCCCGCGTGACAGCTGAGCTCCCTCCCCATCCCCCACCTGTACCTCCTCCTCCTCCTGTCGTGTCCTCCCGGGGAAGCGGCCTGGGACCCCCACCCGCCATGAAGGGGCAGTGACAGGGCACCAGGGTCACGGGGTCGGTAGAGGCGGTCAGGCAGGACTCTCACCTTTGCAGGGGGTTCCCCATGAGGCTGGCCAGGCCTTTATTCTCACGTCACTGTCGAGGTCACAGCTGGGCCATGGCCACGCGGAGACGAGGCTGGGGCCCTGGGTCCTGTACGGCCTCCTGCAGGCTATCTGCTAACCGGGAGCTGGGTGAGGGGCCAGGGCCGGGGGTCACACAGGGACGCCCCCCGACATGGGGCTGACCTGTGAGTGGGAGATCTGCCCGGAGCGGGGGCGGTGCCCCTAACGTCAGAGGAGGTGCAAACGCCTTGAACCCGCCGAGTCAGGGCGGGTGGTGTGGCCGGCTGCTGGGCACCCTGGCTGCTACTGGGTGTGGGGTCACCCGTGGAGTGCAGTGGGGGGCCCCGGGCGCCCGACCCCCACCCACCTGCAGGTTCTGAGTGTGCGTCCGTCGGCAGTCTTCACGGTCACTGTCTTCGCATCTGCGCGTCCTGTACGGCTCCTGCTCCTGCCCCTCCCTCCCTCCCTCACCCCAAGTCTCTGATCACCCCTTCATTGCTGCCGTGGCCACGCAGGCTTCGACCTCATGGCGGCCTTCGGCCTGGTGGAGAAGGAGTACTCTTCCATCCGTGGTGTTGCCATGGAGCGCGCGGCGTTCAGCTGTGCCAGGACCTTCACGCTCTTCAAGGATGCTCAACTGACCCGCCGGGCCAGGTAGGGGGCTGGGGGTGGACTGGGCCCCAGAGGGGGCAGGTGCAGAGCAGGGGTGGGTGGCCGCATCCTCCCTGTGATGTCCCCCCAGCCCCTTTGGGGAGGCTGTGGCGGGTTCAAGCCCCCAGAGCCGACCAGGGACTCCCCTGAGCAGGTGGGGTTTTACAGATGAATAAATCTCTCGTGGGTGGAACGAGGCCGCGGGCGGGTCCTTTTCCCGCATGGCCCCAGCGTTGATCAGACTTGCAGACTTCTGCACAGAAGCTTGTGTCCCTTGAGAACTCCCGCGTCCCGGTGGGCGTGGATCAGGCAAATCTGCAAGCAGCCGGGGGCTCTGCAGGGGCCACCCCATGACCCGCCGTGAGCAAGGCTGAGTGGCTCCCGTAAGCTCACAAGCGCCCGGCCTTGTTTGTGGAGAGATCCTGAATCAAACGGGAACTGTGATACGCACTGCATAACCCTTCCTTGTGAAGGGTTCTTGTGAACCCTTCTTGTGAAGAGTGAAGATGCTGCACGTTATCAGCACCGTCATATGCTTTGTGCTGGAAGTTTGAAAAATACGAAGCAGACCATTGCACAACACTCCCGCAAGCTGCTAGGATTCAGGCCTTTCTCCCCAGCGTGGGCGTGGCGGGCGCCGCGGGTGGGCGTGGCCACGGCAGGTGCCGTCTGCTCCCATCTGAGCTCATAGCTCCTCCTCCACGGTCCTCTTCCTCCAGCCCAGCCCAGCCTGCTCCTACGTTAACGTGACAGGTGGTGATGGGTCTCCCTGTGCGTGTGGGTGGCTGAAGCCGGTCCCTTTCCCGGTGGCCCCTTCCTCCCGGCCAAGCTTGAATCTGCGGTTCTTTATCGGGGCAGGCTGCTCTGAGCGTCTAGGGCCCCAAGGTCTACCCTCCCTGGATGGCGGCCCCACAATGGCGGCTCTGCCATGCTTGTCCCTTTTCTGCAAGTGCAGACTTTCCCAGGCCCTCGCTGTCGACGGTTCTGCTGGTGTGGCCCCCACTCCAGATGCGATCAGCCACCCCAGGCGAGGCCACCCAGCACAGGTGTCCCCCCACCATCATAGCTGCCACAAGAGGGGTTCTAGGTTGCTAAGAGCAGAAGGGGTCCCTCCCTGTGTTGGGGTCAGAAAGGCTCCCCAGGGAAGTGGCAGACAAGTAAGGGCCACCAGGGAGACAATAGGGAAAGGGAAGGGCACTGAGGAAGAAGGAGCAGGCCGGCCAAGGCCCTGGGGTCAGTTTGCTTGGAGAACCACAGGAATGGGCAGGTCTGGGTCTTTTGGGCTCTTGGTTATCCTAAGAGCAAATGAAGGGCAAAGAGCGAGGCTGTAGGCCTTTAGGAACAATGTTATTGGGTGACCTAACACCCTGTTCCCTGCCCTTCCCACCCTTCAGCAGGCCCCAGTGGGCACTGGCACAGACCCCCCCCCCCTCGCCTGCCCACTCTGAGCACTCCAGCAAGCTTGGGTCCGTGGAAGCAACTCCTGAGGGCAGAGCTGCCTGTGGGCTTGTGGGCTCCTGACCCCAGGACACAGGCCCAGAGACCCTCCTGCCAGGCCCCCATGACCTAACCCCTTCCGCCCCCGCAGAGCCCCTGGAGGATGGGGTCTTGGAGGACCCTGCCCAGGAGTGCCCTGAACAATTGCTGTGGTCCAAGCCACAGGGCGTGTCTCACTGAACCCGCACCAGCCTGGGGGCGCTTCTGTCCCTCACATACCTGATGTTACTACTGGGGAATGGAGGCAGGAGAGGCCCAGCTTGGTCGTGGACCCCCACCCTGCAGTCCCGTGGGTCTGCGGGGTGGCGGGACCCCACCTCCAACCAGGCCTCCAGTCACCCCCCACCTGTGCTCCAACAGTGGCCTCCAGCTGGCTGCCCCCCCACCAGAGCACACGGTGGTCTTCCTGCTGCGCATGCTGCCTGAGACCCCCCGCGAGAGCTTCGCGTTATGGCAGATGACAGCCGAGGACTTCCAGCCCATCCTGGGGGTCCTGCTGGATGGTCAGTCCACAGGGAGGGTTGGTGGGCCCAGGTCCGTGGGTCCTGAGGAGGTCTGCGTCCGGGCCAGGCCAGGGATGCCCCAGGCTCAGCGGGAGGCTGGAGCTTCCCATAGGAGCCGCGTCCACAGCTTGGGCCCCTGAGGCTTGGGGTGCGTTTGCATGCTGCCCGACCGTGGGGCCGCCCCGTTCTCCTCTGGGGGTCTCACGTGCTCCCACCCCTCCCCTGCAGCTGGCAGGAAGTCTCTGACCTACTTCAACCACGATCCCAGGGCCACCTTGCAAGAGGTCACCTTTGACCTGCCCGAAGTGAGGAGGATATTCTTTGGAAGCTTCCACAAGGTCCTGGAAGGTTCCTGAAAGACTAAAGTGCGCCTCCCCGAGACCCGCCCCCGCTCCCCAAGTTCTGGAGCAGGCCCCCCCCACACACAGGACCCGCAAGACGTGCTTGCCTCCCAACTGCAGGCTGCCCATCACACACAGGCTCTCCCCGCCCCGCCCCACCCCCACTCCCCCCCATTTTCCTTGAAAGTCACGTTGGCCTGTCCGAGCCTCTGCCCCACGGTCCCCTCTAGACAGATGTCTTCATTTGGGTCAAAGAGCATCCAGCCCTTTCTGGGTCCCACAGATCCCTGGGAGGGGTCTGCAACAAGTGTGATTTGGTCTACTCTATAAAGGGGAAACTGAGGCCTCGTGAGACCTGGGGTGGAGTTAGGATCCTGACCCCCAGGTGCTGGGCCCTGCTGTCTGGCCTGGCCTTGCGGGCACAGGCGGGTGCCCACCCTGGCTGGGGCTGCAGGGGAACCTTTCTGGTGTCCGGCAGGTGCATGTGGCCGTGGGCCGCTCCAAGGTCAGGCTCTACGTGGACTGCCGGAAGGTGGCCGAGAGGCCCATCGGGGAGGCGGGCAGCCCACCTGCCGCGGGCTTCGTGATGCTGGGGAGGTTGGCCAAGGCCCGGGGCCCCCGGAGCAGCTCAGCCACAGTGAGCATGGACCTTGTCCTGCTGGGCTGGGCCGGAGCGGGGCCACGGAACCGCAGCCTCGTCTGGTCGACCCTGCTCTGTGTCATAGTTCCAGCTCCAGATGCTGCAGATCGTGTGCAGCGAGTCCTGGGCGGAGGAAGACATGTGCTGCGAGCTCCCTGCGGCGGTACGGGGGCCTAGCGCCCGCCAAGGGTCCCAGAGTCTGGGGGTGGACGGCATGTCCACCATCACGGTGCTGGCAGAGATCAGGACAGGCTTCCTGGAGGAGGTGGCCTCTGGGCCAGAGCCAGAGCCCTGGGCAGCTGGATGCAAGTGTCCCGGAGGCCCTGGGGGCCAGGCAGGCTGGAGCGTGTCAGGAAGTCCCAGCGGCAGGGGTGGCACTGCCTTTTTCTGTGGGCACAGCTAGGGTGCACCCAGCGGGCCAGGAAGACGCTCATCCGGCGAAGCCAGAGGGACTGCCAGAGACTCGGGTGGCCTCCGCACCTTGCGGGTGTGGGCAGAGTTCCTCATGCTGTACCCACACCGGGCTTGGCCACGCTCGGGACTTGGGAGGGACTGGGAGACAGCCCGGGCGGGGCAGCCTGGGGGGTGGCGCCCAGGGTGGGGTCCCTGCCCTCATTCCCAGCCTCCCAGGCGTCCTGGAACCCAGGTGTCTGTGGCTCCTCAGAGCTCGAGGTCAGATGAGAACAGCTAGGGGGCCACTTAATGAGTGGGATCTCCTTGCCCCCAGAAGGATGGAGAGACCTGCCCTGCCTTCCCATCTGCCTCCACCTGCACCTGTTCCTCACAGACCCCTGGGCCCCCGGGGCCCCAGGGACCTCCGGTGAGTCCATCCTCTCCTCCCCTGGGCTGACCAGGGCTCTCGGCAACGTCCTGCTGCCACAGCACCGAGCAGCTGTCCCAGCCTGCCTCCAAGATGGGACGTGCTCCTGCGTCCCCCAGCTGCCTCGTCCACCCAGCCTCTCCTTCCCCCCACCCCGCAGCTGCCCTCCCCTGGGCTGACCCCTGTCTGGGGATCCAGCATAACCCCAATTTCCCCGTGGGAGTGCGGCCCTGTGCTGGTGGTGGCGTGGCGAGTCATAGCCACGTGGGTGGCCTCTGTCCTGGGTACTCACTGTGGGGCCTGGGAGGTGGCTCTCCAGGCCCTGGACCCCCCATGAGGCGGGGCCTGCGGTTGGAATGTCGGTCATCAGGCACTGGCTCTGCTCAGCGGTCCACGCCAGACGGGGGCCAGGATTTGAACCAGGACCTGCTGGAACCGGAGTCTGCTCTACCAAGAGGCTGTGGGAGGGAAGGATGGGCTAGGATTCTCTTGCCCCGAAAGACCCTTCCCCTTCTCCACCGAAACTTGGGGACTGCAGTCCAGGGCAATGCTGTGGGGCCCTCGGGTGGACGGCGCTGAGCCCTGACCCTGCCCTTGCAGGGCCTCCCTGGAAGGAACGGAACCCCAGGAGAGCAGGGTTTCCCAGGGCCCAGGGTGAGTAGGAGGGAGTCCTGTGGGGCTGGACCCTACCTTTCATGAGAATGCAGGAGTCAGCCCCACAACTGGAAGCAAGGTGCCCTCCCCAGGGAGCGGCCAGCTTCCCACCCCACCCCAGAAATCACAAATCTCATCTCGTCTCTGACCTTGAGCACTCTGACGGGTGAACTGTGTTGACACCGTTTTAACTGGCTTTTCTCCTAAAGCAGCTCCAACACCCTGTGGAAGTTGCTGGAATTTTCTTGTTGGACAAATGTCCTTTGAACGCTTTCCATGGGTACTTTTCTTACTAATTCTTGGGAGCGCAGTATACTTTATGGAAATCAGCCGCACGTGTGAGTTGTGACCACGTTTGCCACACACCAGTGTTTGTGCAGAGCAGGCTCGGGAGCAGAGATGGATGCGTTGGGTTGTGTGATTATCACGTCCGTGTGTTCTTACCTTATTAGATTTAAAAACTCAAGTGTGGATATTAAGTAAGATTTGCTGCTTTGGACACAGCCAAATAATTTTTCTTCCTGGAGCTGTTAGTTTGGTGAATGATCTTGGTGTCTTCCTGAATCCTGAACTGCATAAACTGGGTACTTCCCACGCACGTGATGTGCGGCTGGGCTCTGCCTGCCGATGTCGTCCTGAGGACTTTCTCGCCGATAGTCACACATGAGAATAGCTTCAGTTTTCTTTACGGAGTTTGGTACATTGATATGCTTAATTCACAAAGATTACCTGAAGGCATTCTCTCAGCCCCCCGCGCCCCGCAATCCCAAGCGGTGGAAATAGCGGGTGCCCCCTGTCCCTTAGCGATTTGGGAGAACGCTCCAGGAGGGCTGAGTCTGTGACGGGCCTGCCCGGGCCGGCTCTGCCAAGCTGGTTTCTGCACACCTCTGGGTCGGGAAGGGAGAGCAGGTCCCCGGGCTCCGAGACCTGCGGCCGCGGCGCGGTCTGTTCCTGGCAGTCGAGAGGGTCTCAGCAGGACCCCTCCCAGAGTGGGCAGTGAGGG
This sequence comes from Eumetopias jubatus, assembly GCF_037043125.1. Taxonomy (NCBI): domain Eukaryota; kingdom Metazoa; phylum Chordata; class Mammalia; order Carnivora; family Otariidae; genus Eumetopias; species Eumetopias jubatus. Next base: position 140,367,362 of record NW_028274815.1, read on the forward strand.
TGAAGATGCCTCTGCACAAGCCCGGGTCTGGTACCAAAGTCAGCCGGAGGCCCGGGAGGGTCACTGACAGGGCAGAGGGAGGGGCTGCGGGGGGGCCCCCAGACCCTCTCAGCCCCTCCCCCGCCTGCGTCTGCAGGGGGAGCCTGGGCCACCCGGACAGATGGGGCCTGAGGGTCCTGGAGGGCAGCAGGGGTCCCCAGGGACCCAGGGCCGAACCGTGCAGGGACCTGTGGTAGGTGCTTCCCCCCCTCACCCTCCTCTGTGCTGCCCCGCCCCCTTCCTCCGGGACAGACTAGCCGCTGAGTCTCTTTCCTCTCCAGGGTCCGCCAGGGGTCAAAGGAGAGAAAGGGGACCATGGGCTCCCGGGCTTGCAGGTAGTGGGATCAGACCCCACTCAGGGCACGTGGGCAGGGAGGGCATGGGCGGGGCCATGGGTCTCCTCTGCTTCAGACCTTGGCCTCGGCCTGGCCAGCCATCTCTGTTCCCTTCTAGGGCCATCCCGGTCACCAGGGAGCCCCCGGGAAGGTCGGCCTCCAGGGACCAAAGGTGGGAGAGAAGCCAGCGGCGGGAGGGTCTTGGGCAGAGGCTGAGGGGGTGGTGGCCTGGCCAGTGGGGAGGGGGCTGTGGTCACTGCCCGGGGCGGGGAGGCGGGCCCTGAGCTGGGCTGGCCTCATGGGCTCTCAGAGTGCCGCACAGGTTCACAGGGACGGGTCACTGTGTGTCCGCTTGTGGCGGCCACATGGGCATCCACGGGAGGGCGTGTAGGGGTGCCGGGCCCCCTCCCCACCCCAGCCTGCCCCTCCCTTTGCCCTCAGGGAATGCGAGGCCTGGAGGGGAGCACTGGCCTGCCTGGACCTCCAGGCCCGAGGGTAGGCACCACCTGCCCTTCGAGGGTCTCCCACCATCTCCTCAGGGCTGAACACAACACAGGCCACAGCGGGAGGAGGTGACCCGGGGAGGCCTCTCCTCCTGGGCTGGGACCGTGCAGAGCTCCGCCGGGCGTACGGGACCGCCCTGTGCCCAGGACCCTGCCGCACACTGTGCGAGGGTCTTTCCTGCCTCCCCCGGGCAGGTTGGACAGCCCCAGGCACCCCTGTGCAAGATCCATGTGGCAGGAAAGTGCCCGGGCTGCGGGGCTGCCTGGGGAGGGTGGGGTTGAGGCTGGCTACAGCACGTGACCCGGGCCTCCTTCTCCCTCTCGGCTGCCTCACTCAGAAGCACCCGCCCTCCCCAGCCAGCCGGGTCCTTGCTGCTCTGAGTGGGGGCGCCCAAGGTGGCCTCGGCCAGGTGCCTGTCCCGCAAAAGGCCGCCAGGGGGCCAGGGCAGGGGCGGGGGTGGGGGCTGAGGGGAGGACCATGGTCACATTCAGGACGGCTGGAACAGAGCCAGGGGGTGTTTTAGTGAAGAATCGGAGCTGAGGGGTGGGGCGGGCAGGGCTCTGCCCTGCACACGGGGCCTGGACCAGCGCTGAGGTGGGCGATGAGGCTCAGCCTGCGGGAAGCTGGGAGGAGTGAAGGATCTGGTGTGCGTCCAAGGCCGCAGGGACCCAGACCACAGGGAGCCAGGGCGGGAGGGAGGAGGGGCCACGTTGTCCGGGGCCTGCAGCCAACCGCCCCTCCACACCTCGGCAGGGCTTCCAGGGCACGGCGGGGGCCAGGGGCACTGGAGGGGAGAGAGGACCCCCGGGGGCTGTGGGGCCCACGGTAAGTCCGCTTCCCACCTACCACCTCCCCAGGAATGGGGAGACAGGAGGCAAATGTGAGCAAATTCCTCCCTCCCAACCGATCAGGCCACTTTGTAAAGCCAGGCCTGCAAAGAGCTTGGGTTTGGGGCTCAGCAGAAGGAGCCCGGAGCTGCCCCTGCTAGAACCCCAGACCCAGGACAGGTGGGGCACAGACGGTGGGGCTGTGGGCTCTAGGGTGTGGGGCCAGACCTGGGCCTACAAGCCAAGGAGGGGGCTCCAGCTGGGGACAGGGAAGAAGGCAGGCCCAGGGGAGGGGACGCACTCCGTACAGGCCTGGCGGGCTTCTGGACCCGCCTCCCTGGCTGGCTGGCTTGCTAGCGGAAGGCCCTTTGTCCACTGGGGACTCCCTGCAGCCAGCTCCCTAGGATCAGGCTCTGCCTTCCCTGGTCTTCCTCCCGCCAGGTGGGTGGGACCCCCGCCCCCACCCCCACCCCCACCCCCACCCCCACCGGGAGCAGAGTCAGGAGACGCCGACCCCAACCCCAGGCCTGGCATGCAGCCCTCGCCTGCCCAGAGGGGAGCCAGGATGGGGTCCAAGCACATCTCCTCTGCTGTTGGTTTACTTCTCTGTCATTCTCCCCCTTTTCCTCCACTCCAGGGGCTGCCAGGACCCAAAGGGGAGCGAGGAGAGAAGGTGAGTAGGCCCCTGTCTGGGGTCCGGGCACTTCCTGGGGAGCACGGGGGAGGTACCGGCCCTCGTGCCGCTGGTCATGGAACGTGGCCACTGGCCCATCCTCCCTTGCAGGGTGAGCCACAGTCCCTGGCCACCATCTACCAGCTCCTGAGCCAGGCCTGCGAGTCTGCCATCCAGAGTGAGTGGTGTAGCTTCCTCGTGAGGACCCCAGAGCCTCCCATGCCCCCCGTGCAGCCTCTGTGCTCACAGCAGCCTGGGCGCCTCGTCACTGGCAGGCCCAGCCTGGCCCGGCCATTCTCCTTGGCCATGCACCGTGGAGCAAGGGGGGAAGGCACGTGGGGGCCCCCTGTGCCCTGCGCCCCACCCTGCTGATGCCCCCTCCACCCCAACCCCCAGCTCATGTGCTGAAGTTCCACTCCTTTCTCCATGAGAGCGCCAGGCCCCCCAGGCCCATCTGGGAGGCCCCCAGGCACCCCGGCACACTCAGTGAGACCCGGCTCCCTGGAGAAGGGGGAGATGTTGGCCCCCGCCCGGTGAACGGAGGTACTGGCCCTATGGGGAGGGTCTAGGGGCCCTGGCAGCCCCTCTCCCGGTACTGGGCTCCCCACCCTCCCCGGGCCCCTGAGCCCACACAGAGGTCACTTAGGGCAGGACTGGACACTGCCTGGCTTCCTGGGGTCCCCAAAGGGGCCCCTTCCCCATTCTCTCAGGATGCCCAAGATTAGGGCCATTTGCTGTTCTGCCGTCCCTCCCCCCGCCCTCCTTCCCGCGTGCTCGCATGCCTGATGCTCGATGCTCGGATGCAGCAGGAGGCTTGGTCTAACGACCTTGTCCTGCATCCCTCCATCTGACTGGGGCTGCAGTGCTGGTCACGGCTCAGGTGCTAAGATGGATGAGAGGCTGATTAGGGGAGACAGAGCTCGTGGGCCTGGATCAGGGAGAAAGGAGAGGGGCGGAGTGGGGCTGGAGCACTGCGCTGTGGGCAGGGAGGGGTCCTGCCTCACACCTCAGGCTGTGCATTGAGGGCCTCACTCATGGGAACCCCCTGCCCACCATAGCCCATCACAGTTCCCCAGACATGGCCTTTGGGGTGAGTACCCCCTCTTTGACAAGGCTGGCACATGCTGTCATGAGCCCCCCCCCCCCACTGAGCCTCCCCGACTTGGCCACGGAGCCAATAGCTAGTGTCTATTTAGGGCTCAGGCACCCACCTTCCCATCAGTCAGAACAGGGTCCCTGAGAAGGAAAAGGAAAGCATTGCTTTCTGTACCTCTTGGTTCGAGCATGCCCTCCTTCTGCTCAGGTGAGCCCAGAGCCCTCAGTCACATGGGCAGCCCTCAGCTGAAAGGGAGCGAGCCTCCAGGACCCCCAGGAGGAACAGGTGAGCCCCCACCCTGCGGGGAGGGGGAGCCCCAAGGGGCAGCTGCAAGGTGGGGGTGCAGCACAGAGAGTGCAGGTGCCCAAGGAGCAGGGCCTCCTGGCTGGTTGGGATGAAGGCATGAGGGGGTTCATGGGCCTTGGGGGAACCTCACAAGCCCGTGGGCAGATGTGGGGGAGCCAGGAGAGCCCAGGGAGGCCCCGGCCGGGGCGAGCATGTCAGGAGGGGAGACCAGGGGCACACCGCCGTGGGCACCTGACCCAGGTGGGTAAAGGGGCCAGGGCAGGAGGCACGTGGGAGCAGCGCCCCGAGGAGGAGAAGCCTGCTAGCAGCAGGCTCATGGCTCTGCTGGACACACTGAGACCCGGGGGGCTCGGGTCCCCGGTGCCAGGAGGGCTGGGCTGCTGCAGTCTGGCTCAGACCTGCCCACCTTTCTCTCCTGCCAGGACGGTTCCCGTGCTGCCCACAGTGACCCTGCACCCCTCCCCAGACTTTGGGCACCAAGAGCAGCTGTGCGGGCAGGAGGAGCGAGTCCGGGAGGGACCTGGGAGCGGAAGGAGGGCGGTGGGGAGCCTTTCCTTTGTACTGTTTTCTACGCTCAGATAAACTGCAGCATGCTCGCCAAGGCAGGGGGCTGCTCACTACAGGGAGGGTGTCCCCAGGGCCCAGAGTCCATCCCTGCCAAGTGGAGTCCAAGGCTCCCCACCCCTGGCCTCAGAGAGAAGCTACCATCCTTCCATGGCTTCGAGGACCCCCACCCCGCTGTCGCCCTGTTACCGCGGGACTCTGTGCCCCAGGATGCGGTTTCTCAGCTGCACTCAGAGCTACCGGGGGGTGCGGGGGCTTTGAACGCAGTGCCCAGCCCTCCCTCAAACACTGACCTCCTGGGCTCAGCCAGGCATTGGGTTTGGGCCGTCTCAGGGGGCTCCCCACCTCCCTAGTAGCAGCCCCCTCTCTAATGTCATATCGTCCAGCTCCCCTCCCATGTGCTTGGGCCCTGTGGGGACCCTGACTGGCTGGCACCATGCCTTGTCACTGCCAGTGCCCCCCCTGCTCCCGCCCAGCAGCCTGGACAGTGCAGCTGGTGCTGTAACCACCCCCTGGCCGTGCCCCACACTCACTCACCTAGAAACCTCACCAGTGTGGGTCTGGGGCCGCATCTGCTATGGCCTGTCGACACCACATCATGTTCCAGACTAGGAAGAATTTGGGGTGGGCCTCCTTTAGATGCGGAGGCCAACAAAGGCTTCCGAGGTGACATTTGAGCAGAGACAGAAACAAAGAGGGGCGTGGCAGGCAGGAGAGGCTCTAGCAGGGACATAGCACGTGGGAGGCCAGGACCACGGTACCACCCAGAAACGGCAGGAGGCTGCAGAAGCTGGAGTGGCGAGGACAGAGAAAGCTGAGCCTAGGGCCAGGGGCAGGGTCAGCCCACCAGACCTCGGGCAGCACGGTGGCCTGGGATCTGGACTTTGACTTAGGAGCAGACCACTGGGGCTTCTGAGCAGGGGACAGATGCGACCTGGTGTCTGCTTTGCACGATCTGTGGGTAAGAGCTCAGGGACCTCGTCCGTTGTCCTCTGAGATGGTGAGGGCAGGTGGAGCTCGGGACGGGCTGCTGGCAGAGGCTGAGCCCTGGGGGGAGCAGTCTGGGGTGGGCAAACAGGTTCCAGGTGCCCCCTGGCAGCCAAGGGCAGAGGGGGTGACGGGTCCGGGGCTCATGGGGACAGAAGTGGGGGGGCCGCTGTCTCAGAGTGAGGGGAAGCCTTGGGGCTGGTTCTCTGGGTGTGAAGGCAGGCCAGGCTCGGCCCGGGGGGCACCGTCAGAGGGGGGCAGTCAGAAGGCGCCCGCCCCGGATTGTTCGGTTGGGGAGGCAGGGGAGGGAGTTGCCATCCAGCATGAGAGCCCAGCAGGACTGGGCACTGGCTCCCTGCCCTGCCCGCCCCAATCTGCCACGGCCCTGCCTGCCACCTCCGACCCGGCTTGGCGGGCTGGAGAGACAGCACCCCTGCCACCCGCCCTCCTGACCTCAGCCTGGGGCTGACTGCACGTGTCCACAAGAGGCCAGCACCTCCGCGCACACTCACATTCCCATGCACGCATTCCCAGACACGTACACACGTGTGTGCCCGAACGTACACCCGCCGCACACGCGTTCACATGCAGCACCACTGTCGGGTCTGGGAGACAATGTAACGGGAAAACAAGGCTTCAGGGGAGCAGAGAACCTGACCTGGGCAGACAGCCTCCACCAGACCAACACGGATGCCATTAACCTAAAAATCACGACACCGTCAAAGAGGAAAGGATGGACAGTAATGACACAAAGCCAGAATTAACAAGAATAAAGAAAAGACCATCGGCAGCCCAGTGTGGACGACACAAAAGGAGAAGTAAGAGGAAGGCAGGCGGGGCGGTTATGGGACCAGCCGGAAGACGTCTCCCCGGGACTCAAAACGGGATGAAAAAGAGAGAATGTGAGTGTCGACATCCATATGGCAGGGGTCCAAGAGGAAAGGGGCGGCAAGTGAATGAGGACTGCAGAGTGCGGAAATACATCGTTTTTAAAAAATTAGAGAAGATCTGAGACCTTTACACTGAAAGGCTTAGAGAACCAAATGGGATCGATTTTTAGAGTACACCCTTAGGGGGGCGCCTGGGTGGCTCAGTCGTTAAGCATCTGCCTTTGGCTCAGGTCATGATCCCGGGGTCCTGGGATCGCGGGGTCCTCTCCCTCTGAACCCCCTCCCCTCTCAAAAAAAAATACACCCTTAGATTATTTAATGCAAAACACGACAAAGATAATAGAAATATTCCTTAGGTGTCAGCTCTGTGTTAGAAGACAGGAGCATAATGACCCGAAGTGTTGAAGAAAAAATACTCAAATTTTACATCCGGTGGAATTATCACTGATATCAATGTGGTAAAAACATATTCTGAGTCCACAAATCTCAGAAGGGGAGACAAGATCCTCTTTGGCAATCCAGCTGGGGGGCTTCTGCAGAAAGGGGAGAATAACCAGAAATTAGACCCAATACACAGGAAACCCCCTAGTCACTGAAAGGCAATGAAATTTGCTACCAACTGAATAATGAAGCCCTCCACATGGACGAATCACTACAATTCTAGATCCTTCCATAGTGGCTGGCGTGTGGGAGGGCAGGTTCCTGAAGGCAACCAAAGTGCTTGCTTTATTTGGCGGTGGGTGGCATGATATCAATTTATTAAACTCTTAAAACATACAAACCTTGGTCTTAAGTTGGGAGCAGCCACGAGGAGGAAAAAATTAGAACGTAAAACCTTCGAGATTAGCCAACTAGGTCAAGTTTTCTTTTATGGGAGGGGACAGAACATGTAAACAGAAAAACAAGAGAAACAGCTTAAACATATCCCAATGCAGCAGAAATTACAATAAATATAAGTGAGTTTAACTCATCAAAAGATGAGCTCTCCAAATTGCGTGGAAAGGCAAGACCCAGCTTTCTGTTTCTAGCCGGGACGGAGGAGCCAGGATTGGACCAAGAACCACCAAGGCCAGGAGAACATGTGAGGCAGCTGTGCTGGGCATTTTGATGCGGAAGGATGGAGTTTTCTACAAATGGTGCAGAGACAACTGGAGGTTCGAGGTAAAGGCATTGACCCCCACCCTCATCTCACACCATGCACAAAAACTAATTTGAAAAATGTTATAAACCAAAACATAGGGTCACCTGGGGGGGCTCAGTCAGTGAAGCGTTTGCCTTCGGCTCAGGTCATGATCTCAGGTCCCAGGATCGAGTCCCGCTTCAGACTCCCTGCTCAGCGGGAAGTCTGCTTCTCCCTCTGCCATTCCTTCGGGCTTGTGCTCTCTCTTGCTCTCTCTCTCGCTCGCTCTCTTTCATGCTCACTCTCCCTCCCTCTCTTGCAAATAAATAAAATCTTTAAAAAAGTAAACTGAAACATAAAAGCTAAAATAAAACTTTTTGGAAGGAAATACATACGTACCTACAACCTTGGGATAAGCAGGTTTCTCAGAAAGGATCCATAAGCAATAACCATAGAAGGGAACAGTAATAAATTGCACTTCATCGAAATTAAAAGCTTTTCTTCAACACACCGTTAAGAAAATGAAAAACATAGTCACAGATGGGAAGAAATATTAACAACTCATTGAAAGAAAGTGGTATGTAATGAGAAAATATTTCAACACTTCACTGAGCGAGACACAGTTGGCCCGTGAGCCCCCAGCATGGCGCTCAACACCGCGGGTCTTCAGGGAAGTGAACCAAAGTGCGGGCTCCCCTGGGCGGCTCATCGCCGCCGCTGTGTGACCCACACCCAGGTGTCGCTGAGGGTGGCTGCAGGCGTGCGGGGAGCATGGCAGGGCAGTTTCTCAGCTCCCTACGAAGACAGAAGCACCAGTCTTCTGCAGCCCCGAAATTCTAGGTATTTGCCCCAAAGAAATGAAAACACGTCCACACAAAGACTCATGTGTGCGTGTGCGAAGCAGCATCCATCACAGCGCCAACAAGGAACAACCCAAATGTCCATCAGTGAATAAAGACATGGTGGTGTACTGGTGGACATGAGCGATCTCGTACAAACTGTGGAGGAACGGCCATCCACAAAAGAGTGTCTTCCATTTCCACGAGGTTTTAGACCACATGAAGCCTCTATAGCGGTGGCGGTCAGGGCGGTGGTTCCCTGGGGAGCGGAGGGGTGTCCTAGGGTGATGGAAATGCTCCGTCTATTGACTTGGGTGGTATCCACATGTCGTCCACGTTGTAAACACTGACATGAGTCAGGTTAGTGGTTAAAGGTGGAAACACCCCCAAAAAGAAGCTGAACGGCTATGTAGGTGTCAGAAAAGGTAGACTTCGAAACCCAGAACTCCGCCCGAGACAAAGGGGGGAGTTACGTAAGGGTAAACGGGGCCGCTCGGCAGGAGGACAGTAGACCCAGACAGAGAGCAGAAGCCGACAAACCCAACAGTGGTCCTCGGTGACACCCGCGGCCACTTAGGAACCGGGACAGAAAGTAGACAGAAGGCCAGCCGTCTGCAGCGCCCAGGCAGACCTCTCCCCTGACCTGAACTGGCTGGCATTTCTAGAACATTCCCCATGGCAAGCCGCACCACCCTGTCAAGCGTATGTGGAACGTGGGCTGCGATCAACCACATGCTGGCCCCCAAAGCGTCACGAATGTAAAATCAAACTGTCGGCAGTGGCGCTGAATCGGAGCCCACGCTGAGCCCTGGGAAGCTGGCGAAAGGACAGGAGCATGGTTTACGCAGCAGGCGAGGAGCACACGGTAAGAACCCGTGTGCTGCAGAGGTGCCGGTGGCAGCCCAGCGAGGGTGAGACGCGGCCGTGTCCTCGCGGGACCCGCGCAGACGAGAAGCCTCAGTGCGGCGGGGGCGGGGGGCAAAGGGACGCAACCACCAGCCATCCGGCCGCAGTTCCCACGTCCCACCCTGGAGCAATCGCTCCTGGCGGTAGGACCGGCAGAAATGCACAGATGCACCCAAACATGCCCCGAGATGTTCACAGCGGGTTCACGCCCAAGAGCCCCAAACTGGAGGTGGCTCAGATTCCCAGCGGCAGGGGTGGGTAGATAAAGGCCGGTGTGGCCGCCACGGAATCCTGTGGAACGGCCGGAGCCCACTGCCTGGGGCTGCATGTAGCAAATGGACGGAGCGTGGACACAGCTGAGGACAGGATGCTGGCGCGAGCACCACCATGTGCTCCCCTCTCTGCGAAACCCAAGAACAGGCGAGGCCGGCAGAGGGCCGGGGGCGGGGCTGCGGCACGGCCGGTCTGTGAGGGAAAGCCGGTCAGGCTATGTATGGCCTTGGTCGGCGCGCCCATGAGGCAGGCAGGTGTCTGGACGCGCCAGCAGGATGTCGAGGAGGGGCCCCCGTCATCATCCCGGGTGTCGTGCGGTGCCGTCCAACACGGCATTTTTATTCAGACTGAAAGGGAAAACTCTAGACTAGAAGAACTGGAGCCTGGGACCATCGTCCAGGTAAGCAGCTAGTGCAGTAGAAACGCACACTGGGATCACGAACCTGTCCTGTGAGGGCTCAGGTGGGAAGCAGCTCCTGCTTTGTGGGCCATGAGGTCTCCATGGAAGCACCAGGCCTGCCACCGTGGGCCACGGCCGGCGTGGCCACGTGCAGGCAGAACTCCGTGGGCCGTGGCCGGCATGGCCTGCTGGCCTGGGCGTTGCTGAGGGTGAGGAACAGCCGGACCTGAACACACTTGTGGAGGGAAAGCAGAGGTGCACAGTGAGTTCAGGAACCCGGGTGCCAGCCAGGTCCCAGGACCGAGCAGCATGACAACAGTCCTCCGTGCCCATCTCCACTCGTACAGGTGACCAGGTGAGGCCACGGAGAGGCCCATGCCATTGAAAGAAGGATCTATGACTTCATTTCCACGCCGGGCCCCGCAGGGCGACAGGGCAGGGTGAGGGGAAGGCCCAGGCCACAGCCTTACTGGGGCTTCCAAGGCAGGGCAGGGCAGACGGCTCAGGACTGCCTGGTTTGGAGCATGGGGCCACCCCGGCACCTGCCGCGGGTGAGTGAGGCAGGGGATAGTGGCTTGGGGAGCGGGAGAGCTGGGCACGCAGGTGGTGGGGCCCGGCTGCAGGTGGGATGGGGGGCACACTCCTGGCGCACTCCAGGCAGATGCCCGCCACTCCTGGGACCCTGCTGCCATGGGGGCCGTCCTTCCCCTTCCTTAAGGCCTGTAAGATGTGCTGACATCACAAGATACTGATCGTAAAAACACGGTTAACACAACGGGAAATGAAAACACGCTCCACACAAAGACCGCACAGCGCTCACGGCCGCTGAGCCAGGGCCCCAGGGACTGGGAGCAAAGACTGTGGAAGGTGACCCAGAAGCCAGTCTGCTCTCCTTTACGAAGCCTCTCGGCAGCTGCTGTTACAAGTTCACAGGTGGACCCAAGACCACGATGGGTCTCGGTGATGCCACCCCAGCTGGAGGGTGGCGGGAGGGCCCCACACCACAGGCCTCCCCCCTTACCGCCAGAACGGGCCGGGTGGGCTTCCCGGGGACCGCGGCGTCCCGTGTGTGCAACGGGGTCCTGGGTCCCGGTGTCTCATCCATCAGACTCACTGATAGGACAGCGGACGATCGTGCACTTTGTCACAAGGAAATGTTGCCTCGATGGAAAAAACAAAACCCTGGAGGCAAATACAAGATAGCAATCGTGGCTCATCTGGTGTGATGGGAACATGGCGCTGAGTTTTCGAGTGTGGACTTTCTGACATGGTGTTTGAGTCTTTAAAAAGCACAACAAAAAACAAAAACAAGAAAGGGACAGGCGAGAGTCCCCATGCCCTGTGGTCCCTCCCGACCCAGAAGAGAGCATCCACGCCGGGCCCAGCGCCAGGGACCCGCCCCGCTGCCGCGGTGCATCTGGGCCCACTTGTGTCAGGACCGAGGCGCTTGCATCTGAAATCCAAGTCTGGGCCCCACTGCGGGGGCCTGGTGCCTCCTGCCCACCACGTGCGGACGGCCGCCCCAGACGGCGCCCCGGGAGTCAGCTGCAGGTCACAGTGGGGCCTGGGGGCTGGAACAGCAACAATGCCTGGACTTAGACACTGGGGTCTCTGCATCCCACTTCTGGACGCAAGGACCGTCCGGGCCTCAGTTGGAGTCCAGCGTCACAGGTGCCCCAGGGGAAGACGAGGGTGTGGCTGCCGCCCTGGTTCTCGTGCACCCCAGCGTCACTGCTGATGGGGACCAGCGGTCGGCCCTGACAGCAACAAGGCCCATCAGATGCTTGGTCACCATCCGCACCCCTCTCCAGACCCGGGCACCTCGCAGGCAGGGAGGTGGGCTCCAGGGTCAGCTCCCACCTGCCATGCGGCACCGCTGAAGTAAGGGGGTCAGGGCAGGTGGGATTTTGGCCATCAATAGGGGTCCAGATTTCTTAGCCTCCTGGGCCTTGTCCTCTATGAATATCGTCCTTACCCCCCCTTCCCTGGCACTCGGGGCCTAAGGGCTCCGAAGAATCAGGGAGAGCCTGGGGGCAGCATCTGCCCACCCCCATGCCACTCCCAGGGGCACAGGGATACTGTTGGGGCCACCTTGTAGAGGATGACACCAGGTCCCCCAGGCCCTTGGGCCTCCTTGACTGTGCTGGTCTCCCCCCCATGCCATTTCTCAGGGGACCCAGCCCCAGGGACAGCACTCCAGAGGGCCCCGGAGTCAGCCTGGCTGAGCTGTCCTCAGCAACCCCTCACCGTGGCTACCACGTCTGTGCTTTAGAGAGGGTGTCCCAAGGGGCTGTGCACAGAGGGGGACCCACGGGAGGTCGGGGAGAGCCCAGACAAGGGCCCGGAGCCCCTGGTCTGGACACTGCTCCGGGGTCCTCACAAACTACCAGTGACCACCGGGACTCTGGCTGCATCACTAGGCCCCTGCAAATGCTTGCCCAGGACTTCCCAGGGCCGCAGGAAGCCAGATGTCGGACTCCCGGGGGCAGAGGGTGCCCTCGCTGTGGGGCATGTGTCCCTGGACTCCCCTTCAAGCAGGCCCAGGCCCAACACTGTTCCCCAAAACCCCTCAGACACAAGACCTGCACTGACACTAATTTACCCAGAATAAAACGAAACAAGAAAATCCCTGCTTGGACCCACCCCTGGCACATGAGATCTGAGAGTCTGCTGCCTGGCCTCTGTGGGGTCCAAGAGAGTCCACCTGAGGATGCCTCCAGGATCTCCCAGGGACGAGGGGCGTGTGGGGCTGGGGGGCCGAGGTCGTGGCCCTCGGACAGGGGGACTGCTGGGCCGCGTGCTGAGCGGTCAGACGCGCGTCCTGGGCAGGAAGCCAATGTGTCACCATGCTCCAGATAAACTTTAATAAGATGTGGGCGGTGACCCCGCCCTCCAGATAAGAACAGGCGTTCACCCGCTGTCCTTTCGAGCCCGGCCGCCCCCCTGGCAGATCTCAGCAGGGCTGAGCCACACCAGCCCCCCTGGGGGCAGTGGCCTTTCCCAAGGCCGTCTTGCAGTCGACAGAAAATGGGGGGACAATTTGGCAAATGATGTGACCCCACAGAATGCAGGAGTCCCTTGGACGGCCAGGCACAGAGCCCCGGCGAGCTGCCCATAGACGTCGCGGGTGTCCTGCGGGTGCCTGGCCCCTTCCCGCTAAATCATGCCGGCCAGCCAGGGTGGCAGGAAGAGGCCCGCGGTGCCCAGCAGGCAGACGATGATGAACACCCAGAGGAAGATGCGGTCGATGACCATGGCCACGTACTTCCAATCTTCCTTCACCTGCAAACACAGACACACACGGTCACTCCCAGCCTGCCGCCCTTGGGCCTCCAGGCCACGAATACCTTCTAGAACCTGATGCTTCCTGAGGCAGGTTCTCCATGTCCCCTCCTTGACACCAAGGTAACCACGGGAGGCTGGCAGGGAGCCCAAGTGCCAGGGAGGGGGAGACAGGGAGTGCCTTTGGGGATACGGGGTTCTAGGCTGCTTCCTGGGGACGTCTGTTCTCACTGGGAGAGCAGCGTGGGAAGGACACCATGGAGGTCATCCAGTGCACCCCCACTGTGCAGGTGAGGACAGTGAGGCCCAGACAGCGGGCGCCCACACCTTGGCTATTCAGGGCCAGGAGCGTCCTGCTGGGGCCCCGTGGTGGTCGGCATCCAGAGAGCAACGGTTGAGGCCCAGCTGCCCTCTGCACCTGCCCACCCTGCTCCAGGGACAGTGCTCACAGGTCAGCTGCCCTCCTGGGTCAACGGGATCTCTTAGCTCCGCCCCTGAAGCCCCTCGAGGTAGACACAGACCTGGGCACTGCGGGCCGGCTCCAAGTGGGGCGGAGCTGCCCAAGAGAACAGGGCCCCTCAGCGGGGGTGGGGGAGAGGCCCTGGCTTGAGGTGGGGTCCAGCACACCGAGGCCGGAGGGCGGGCAGTGGGCCACGTCCCCTGTGGTCATCCACCTGAAGAAAGGCGGTGGTACCGTCCGTGTGTCGATGGGGACCCGCGGCACAGTGTGGCTGGGGGCGGCCACGCTCATGCATCCCAGATCCCAGCCCAGGCCGACCGCTCCACGGTCCTGGCCCCCGCCCCCAGCCCTCGGCCTCCCCCAGGGCAGAGGCTCCGCGAGGCGGATGGAGGCCGTGGCCACAAGCACGTCCTGGGTGGGCAGCCCGCTGGCGCCTGAGGGACAGGAAAGGAGGCGGCCCCCGGGCTCAGGCCCGCCGGGCACTGAGGGCAGGACGGCTGAGGCAGGGGCAGGCTCAGCCCTCCCGTTTGGGGGCATCATGGGTACAGAGGGCTCTCCACTGCCATTTTCTGCTCTGATTTCTCAAGTAATCAGAGACACCCTGATGGTTTTAAACCAGACCAAAACCGGAGAGCAAACAAGGTCACTTATAAATAAAAAGTCCCTCCAGGACCCTCCGTTCCAGGAAGGCTGAGAAGCAGCCCGTGGCCTCATCCGCTGCTTTGTCTTTGATCCCCGCTGGGCGCGTCCCCCATCCTGAGGATGAAAGGCCTCGTGGACAAAGCTGCCCAGAGCATCCGAGGTCCAGCCACGTCAAGGCAGCTTCACTCCCCAGAGCCTGGCGCTGCTCCGAAGCCAGAACCAGGTCGCGGCGGCCCGTCGTGCCACGCGGGCAAATGCCGGGCTGGGCCGCGGCCGGACAGGTGTGCCCGGCTGCCGGAGCCCCTCAGGATTCTGGTCACACTTCTACAGGCATTAGTCACTCCTCAGCGGCGCTCAGACTGCACATCGAGTCAGGAGGCGGCCTGCTATTTCAAGAGCTGGCAGCAGAATGGGGTCCCCAGAAGCAGGTTCTCCCAGGCAGAATGTTCCGGAAACCTCCAGAATGTCTTCACAGCCTCTTGAGATTCTGCAGGGTGTCCCACTCCCAGGGGTGTGCTGCATGGGTCCAGGGCTCGCTCAGCCGCGGGGCAGGTGGTCCCCGTGTGTATCCGACACACAATTGGGGCCGTGACCCTGGGCTCCCTGGGCTGCCCCCAAGTGACAGCCCCACAGACTGAGCAGGGCAGGCAGCCCCCTCACTTCTGCCCGTGCTCTGACCTGAGGACTCCCCACCAACCTGGGCCCATGTAGACACCCTCCCTCCCTCCCAGCTCTGTGGGGTCCTGAGTGTCAGCCCAGGCTGAGCTGGGACCCCTGGCCCCCGGCGCAATCCCATGACAGGTGGACAAATATCAGCAGAAGGAAAGAGGAACGTTCCCTTCCTGGTGGGGGGTCAGCAGAGCCGGCCAGACCCCAGACCCACTGCCCACCAGCTGGGGGCCTGGGCTCGTCTGGTCACCTCTCCTCCAGGAACTGGGAACAACAGGAGCATCCTGTCTCTGCCCTCAGGGCTGACACTCGGCAGAGGGACTGGGGACACTGTCTGGGCTCCTCTGATCCCTGCTGGTGAGTGAGGAGCCCCCACAGGAGGACCAGCTCCCTGGGGTCCTGGGTCCCCAGGTCCCTGCGGCTGGGCCAGCATTACTGCCCCTACACCCACAACTCCTCCTCCCCAGCTTGACACGCGGGGTGCTGGCCAGAGAGGCAGGGCTGTGCCTCAGACCCCAGTCCACCCCTCCCCATCAGGCCTCCTTTCAGCTCCTCTCGCTACCCCTCCACCCTGCACCAGGGCCCAGCCACCCCCCGTCCCGCCCCAGAGGCCCACTCCTGGCCCCAGAGGG
This sequence comes from Eumetopias jubatus, assembly GCF_037043125.1. Classification (NCBI taxonomy): domain Eukaryota; kingdom Metazoa; phylum Chordata; class Mammalia; order Carnivora; family Otariidae; genus Eumetopias; species Eumetopias jubatus. The sequence continues at coordinate 140,382,806 of NW_028274815.1, forward strand.
GACATTCCCGGTGGCCAGCAACGGTGCCCAGACTTCCCGGGCAAGGCCGCCCTGCAGCCTGCGGGCTCCCCGTGTCCTGGGCACCACAGAGGACACCCCCACAGTACACTCCCATTAGCCACCCCAGCGACCGCCTGCCAGAATCAGACGCTCGGGGAAGAGAGAGCAGGACAGGGTGGGGGCCGGGCTGCACGCACCCCAGAGCTTAGTAGCCCGGGTCTGGGCCCGGGTCTTGGGATTTTTCACCGGCCACACCCTCCTCCAGAGAGGAAAGGGAAGCAGACAGAGCCTGTCCGGCCACAGGCAGAAACTTACCGAGAAGTCTGTGTCTTCGGCCTTCAGATGGTCTGCGATGTACTGGACACCCTCGACTGCCCGCGTCAGGGCCGGAGACAGGGGCAGGTGCGGGGGGGGCACTTTGGTGCCCCGGGCTTTGAGCACAGCATTTGGGGATGGCTCCTTCTTGCACCTGCATTTGCACGGAGAGGGCTGGTCTGGGGGCAGGAGCTCGGCGGAGCCGGCCTTCAGAAAGGCAGGGGAGCCGGCCGCAGGGCCCCCAGCCGGGGAAGCGGCATCATCTTGGGGAACGCAGTACTGGATGCTCTGAGACCGGCATCGAACACCAACTTCCGCGGCTTCGGCAGGGCTGGACATGTGCTGGATGCTCAGAGACCGGGCTTTGGTGAGCCCTGGGGCCTGGGTACTGGTGGGTGGGTGGCGGGGGTCAGGCGAGGGGCAGGGGCTCCCGTTCTCAGCCTCTGAGGGCGGCAACGCAGGGACCTGGTCTGAGGGTGACTCGCAGGCTGGCTGGGGCTCGGCTGGCTCGTCCAGGGGGCTGCAGAAGGACGGGGAGCGCGAGGGGCCCTGGCTCTGGGCTCCGCCCACGAAGCTGGGCTCCCCCTCGGGCTCAGGCCAGAAGCCAGGGGCGCTGGCCATCTTATGCATGGACTCGATGAGCCGCCTGCAGTTGTCCTTGACCACAGACGGCCGCTTCATGAAGAGCAAGCGGGGCACCACATCCAGGAAGACCCGGCGCACCCAGGTGGGCATGGTGTGTGTGCGCGGGGAGCGGTGGTGCACATTGAGCACGAAGACTGTGATGACGATGGACAGCGTGACGAAGATCATGGTGAAGAGCAGGTACTCGCCGATGAGCGGGATGACCAGGGAGGTGGAGGGGATGATCTCCGTGATGAGTAGCAGGAAGACGGTGAGCGAGAGCAACACGGAGATGCAGAGCGTGATCTTCTCCCCGCACTCGGACGGCAGGTAGAAGACCAGCACCGTGAGGCAGGAGATGAGCAGGCAGGGGATGATGAGGTTGATGGTGTAGAAGAGCGGCAGGCGCCGGATGACGAAGGCGTAGGTGATGTCCGGGTAGACCTCGGCGCAGCACTCATATTTGCGGGTGTTGTAGGTGCCCACAGCGTCCACGATGACCCACTCGCCGCTCTCCCACAGGTCCAGCTGGTCCACGCGGCTGTGCATGCTCACCAAGTCGATCTTGGCCTTGTCGTACGTCCAGGACCCGAACTTCATGGTGCAGTTCTGCTGGTCGAATGGGAAGAAGGTGACGTCAATGCTGCAGGAGCTCTTGTAGATGGCGGGGGGTGTCCACTGGACCCGCCCATCGTGGAAGAGGTGGGCCTTGGTCAGGTGAGTGACCGCAAAGTCCCCGTCCGCGCTGTGCAGGAAGAGAGGAGCGTGAGACCCACCCAAACCGCAGCCCAGCTCTCACACGCATCTGGCTTCACAGGTGAGCAAAGAAAGGCGGGGGACCCGGCAAGGGACCGGGCTAGGTGGAGCTGGGCTGGCGGCCCTGGGCACTTTCCTCATCTGCCTCAGCTTATCGCCCCTACCCTAGGAGGGACACGTGGCTTGGAGGACATCTAAGTGGCCCCCGCCATGCCTGACACACAAGCTTGTTGGTGACAGTGGCGATTACTTGGCGGGTAGAGCAGGGACTGTTAGCACCAGGGTGAGGAGGCACACGGTCCATCTCTGTCCTGGAGCTACCAACTGTCTGCGCTGGAAACGAGCGGGCAGCCGGGGGGGGGTCACGTCCCTGCAAAGGGTCCGAGGTCAGGGAGCTCCTGTCCATGGTGTGAGGGCAAGTGGGGCCTGACTCTGGAGAACAGAGCCCCATGCTCTCCTGCCCCTGGGCCCAGGGCAGAGGGGATGGAAGGTCTCAGCTCCCACCCGTCTCCCACGCAGATTTGCATCCAGGTGGGGTGGGGGCTGAGCAACCCCTCCTGGGACCCATCACTGCGCACCTGGTCATCCACGCCCTATGGACGAGGACACGGACATGAAAGTGGCTCTTGGGACAGAGCCGAGTCCCCTGCAGGTCACACTGGAGGACGGCCAAACTTGGGGGGGGTCCTGCCCAGCCACCATCTCCTGCCACAGACCAGGTGTGCAACCCCACTGAGCACCTTTCTCTCCATTATCCCCACGACTTACAGGTGAGGACCCTGGGCTGCCTGAGCAGGAGGGGACAGGGCCCACCCCTGGCCATCCACCCTCCTGACTTGCCCTCAGCCTCAGGGGTGTTGGTGCCCATCCGTGGCCGGGTGGGTGGCAGACGGGGGACTGCTATCCCTGGCCGGGGGCTTCGCAGACAGCAACGTCCGCCTCAGTGTCTCCGCACGGATGCACACAAGTTGGCGTGCCACACTGGTGCCTTGTGGAGTGAGGAGCCAGGGACAGCTGCTAACAGGCCCCACCCCGAGCCCTCATCGGCTCCTGGACTCGGCCCTGCTCTGCTCCACAGCTGGAAGCCCCTGGACGCAGGTTAGTGTCCCCAGCAGGTGCAACCTGAACTGTGTGCATACCGCTCTCCTGGCCTCAGTTTCCCCCCGGGCTGGGCTGTCCACTCTGACCATGAACGGATGGAGGCAGTGGCTGGCCCCGTGGCTTGGCTCTGAAGCACTGACAGGGAACCTCCCCACAGCCCCATGGACCCCCCAGGACAGCACCCGTGGGCGCCACGTGCCTTGACACCACGGAGGGGGGTCACTGCACAACCTGCCGGCACAGGTTGTGGACATGAGTCAGGTGCCCCGCCATGGGCTCAGAGCTCGGCCGTCCGTGCCTGCCCACACCCACCACGGCCTAGAAGCCCCCAGACATCGAGCTCAGATGTCCCAACGGTCTCAGTTGGTGCCAATCTGATCCTATGACCTCCAGGAACCCTTCTGGGCTGACGTCTAGGTCAGCGGTTGGCGGAGACCCGCAGATGCATCCACAGGAAGAGCGACAGGGGCTTCGCATGCGGGACACACAGCCTGCACTCCAGCGTGGGGCTGAGGCTCTCTCTGGGGCGCGATGAGGTGGACTGTCCTCCCTCCGCAACCTCGCTCCAAAACCCAAAGCCTGTCCCTCTGAGGCACAAAGCAAATGCACAAACATTCTGCAGGGAGATTAGAGGCTCCAGTCAGCGGTGTGAGCCCGGGGGACCCTGATCCCCAGGAAGGGAAGGGAATGTTCCAGAAGGTCACTGAAAGCAGCCCAGGACTAGGAATGTGCACCCAGGCCTCGGGGTCTTGATGCCCCGACAGGATCCGAGTCTTCTCCTGGTGCACAGCCCGCAGACCCCCATGGCTGTGCATCCCTCCGCCCCATGCCCCCAGCCTGGGGGGCTACTGTGTCCTCACCCAGTGCAGACCTGGCTCAGATCCTGGAGACCCTCCCAGGAGGGCATCCCCCTCGGGACGTGGGGTCTGGACCTGTGGGCAGACGTGGGCCCCGTGGTGCAGCATCTCACTTCCACCGGTCCACTTCTCGAGGAGGTAGAGGATCTCAGAAGGCAGCCCGGCGGGGTCCAACCTCCTCCCCATGCTGGCTTCGAGGCCCCCAGTTGTGAAGGGGCTGGTGCAGGGGAGAGGAAGCACCCGCCAGCAGGTTCCGGCCCCACGTCCTGCCCCCAGCAGCACTGTGCCTCCAGGAAGCCACAGGGCTCCAGACGCTGGGACCTAACGGTCAGATCTTGAGCACGTGCTGGCCTCGCTGCGTGGAGCTGTGGCCCCAGCAGAGCAGAGGAGACTTCCTGGCCCGTCCAGGTTCCTGCCCAGGCCCCGCGAACCCCCATCCGTGTGGCGTTGTGTGAAAGAGACCTTGCGAGACCCTCCTCCCCAAAGGGCCACCACAGAGAAGCCCCCAAGTGGACAGCACAGCCTCCCATGCAGGGGGCTCCCCAAAGCCATCTGAAAAGCTGCCCCCCATCTTTCCCCTCGCCCAGTAGCTCCGGCTGGTCACCTGGCCGCACTCAAGTGCACACGGGCCTGACCAGCGTCAGCCACTCCGCGGCCCTGTCCAGAAAGAACCTCTATGCCGACCACAGCCCCACAGACAGGCTGGGGGCCCACCCCCTCCCTCGGGGCCTGGAAGAAGAGAGAGGAGGCAATTTGAGGTGGCAGCCCCATCTCCCGGCCGCAGTCCTGGGGGGTCCGCTCAGGCCCCAGAGCTGCTCCTCAGCCGGCACCGTCCTGCCTGGGGAGGGCGGAGCTGTCCCCACAGCACGGATGCTCCCCTGAGTCCCAGGACATGGATACCATGTTCTCTGAGTCAAACGGCCTCTGAGACCCGGGGCGGGGGGTGTGGGGAGCTGGGTGCAGACCCCAGGAAGGCCGGGGAGGCTGAAGAACCCCAGGCTGGTGGTTCAGTGGGGCTGGCTGTGGAGAGCAGGGAGCCTGCCCTGCGGGAAGAGCAGCACCACTGCCTTCCCGCTCACGAAGCCGACCCCCCTAATGCGTCCCCGAAAACCATCAAGCTCTTCCCACTGCCATTACTGGAATCAATTAAGTTGGAAGAAGAGCCCAATCGTTCTTAATCAAATAGCAACGTTTTATAGGTCAGGCCCAGTGCCCGGGGCCCTGGAAGGGGCTTTGTGCCGGAGCCCATCGGGGTCTGGCAGTGGGGGGCAGGGGTCTGCAGGGAGCTGAGTGCCTCCATTTGCTTTATCTGTAGGCTCCGTGGGAGCTGCGGCTCGGGCCCGAGCCTGAGACGGGATCAACCGCCCAGCTACGACCCAGCAGTGACCTGGGGACACAAGCGGACGTCAGGCTGCCCCAGGCTCAGGAGCCCCAGAAAGGGTCCTGGCAAAGGACAGTTTGGATCCCACCCTCTGCCTCGGCCATGCCTGGCAAACACCTCTGCGCTGCCGGCACAGAACGATGGTGTACTGAGCAGATCCAGCATTCTGTCCCCCAGGCTGCTTGCTCAGGGCTGGAGAGGGGCCGAGCACCCAGGCGAAGAGGCACCCAAAGGCCAGGGGCAGCGGGCAGAAGTGGGGCTGGCATGGGGCGGGGAGTCTGGGGGCTTCCTGCATGGAAGGACCACCGCCCGGCCAGGGGTGATCCGGAAAACACGAGTGCCGCAGTGCGTCCTGCGGTCCCCTTGCCCCCACGGGGCGGGGGACTGATGCCAGAGCGGGGCTGGCTAGTCCAGGTGGGGCTGGACCCGTGCTGCACCCAGGACCCCTGTCCCTGCTGTGCTCACCGGTGGCCCGCCCCCCGACCCTCCACCCCCTCCTCGGCCCCCTCCACTTCCTCCCAGAGGCTTCCGCACCGGCTGCCACGGCGGGGCACACACAGGTCACCACCTCTTGCTCATGCCTGGATCCCCTGTGTCACTCACACCTGGACCCAGGTGCCTGCCGCCCCCCGCCCGCCGACGTCCCCGGGGCTCACTTGTTGTAGAGGACGATGTCCGGCCGCCAGATGAGCTCAGAGGGAATGCGGATGGAGGTGACGTTCTCGTAGTCAGCGGGGTCCCAGCGCAGCTTATAGTCATGCCATTCCTGGGCCAGGGCGGGAGAAGGAAGCACAGCCGGTGAGGGGGGCGAGGAGGGGAGGGGGTGGGGGGGAACGAGGGCCGGAGGGGTCCCCCACTCACTCACCTGCTTCACCCACACGTTGGTTGTCATCATCTGGTTCTTTTCATCCTAGGACACAAAGGAGAATGGTGGCTGTGACCCCCTGGGGGACAGACGTGTGTGCGTGCGTGCGTGTGTGTGTGCGCGCGTGCGTGCGTGTGTGTGCGCGTGTGTGTGCGTGTGTGTGTGTGTGTGTGTGTGTCCCTCCCTCTCTCTCGGCCCTGAGTTTCCTCGCCCACAAAGACAGGCCTGAGATGAACATGGGGAGCCGGTGACCCCAGGAAGGAATGAGTACCTTGACCCTGGAGGCAACCAAGCCCAGGATGGTCAGCCCGAGGGGACTTAGAGAGGCGGGGACGAGGCCCCTGAGCTTCTCCAGGAGAGTGGGGACAAGGGTTGTCTGCCTTGGCAGGTGGCCAGCGCCTGGCCCGCCCCCAGCTACAGTCAGATGTGTGGGACGTGCGGCGGGGGGCTCCCAGGCTCTGCTAGAGGAGAGCGCCCGCCAGCTTGCATCGGCCCTCCCGGCTGGTCAGGGCAGCCCGTCTGCAGGCTCCTAGGTGGGCAACCCCGGTGTGCACAGGTCCCACTCACTCACCAAGCTGGCCCCTGGACAGACTGCCCCTCTAGGACCGGGGTCTCAGGACCCTAAGGTGGGCAGGTTAGGGGCTGGAGCAGGGGAGGTAGAATCGGGAGACCCGGCTGGTTCCGTCTCAGGGTCACCGTGTGGTCACACCCCTCCACCAGCAGCTTCCTCCCCCACACAAGCTGACATAGCCTGGGGTCCTGGGAGGGGAGCGAGGTGGGCATGTGGGGAGATCCATGGCCCCCACAGTTGGAGGAACTCCAGTGCCCTCCCTGCCACCAGAGCAGGCTGCATCCTAGTGTGGGAAACCCAGCAGGCCTGGGACCTCCTCACATGCACGAACCGAGCTCCCGGAGGCCCCCTCCTCGACAGGCTGCAGTCCGTACTCCCCGGCACTTGGGGTCCCACCCCAGTGAACCCACTACCTAGTGCCCCCCAACGGATGCCTCAGCCCTTCCAGAGCCACTTGGAGGCGGGACCCCCAGCACCCTAACCCAGCAGCCTTCTCGGGTCCTAACCAGGGAGGTAAACACACCCAAACCTGTCTGGGCCTTGCTGGGACACCGTATTCCAGAGCAGTGGACAGGGGGGCTCTCCTAGGTGAGGTCTGCCAGGGCAGCTCAAGGCCCACCCCACCCCCACTCACTGCCACAAAGCACACAAGCTCCTCCAGCCACTTGCAGCCTCGGCACCTGCCCCCCCACCCCCACCCCACAGAGGCATTTTCTGCTCTTTGCTTCTGAGGGAGATGGCCCTGACCTACTGCTGAAAATCTGGCATTTGGGTTTTCCTATGTGGGGGGCCTCCCTGTCCTCTGGGCTCCACCACAAGGGCACATTTGTGGGGCTCCTGCAGGACCGACACAAAGAGCCTGCGTGGAGTGCCGATGGCGGCCCCCCCACCCCTCCAGGCTCCCCAGGCTCTGCGGCCACCGCCAGGCCGGCCTCCCCTCGGAGGGGGGTGCTCCCTCCAGCACGAGCCTCCGCGGCTGTGTGTGATGGGCCGAGGCTCAGAGCTCCCCGCTCCCCACCCTTGGCACCTACCACGTCAATGAGCTGTGCGATGGACAGCCCAAAGTGGACAAGAACCACGTCCGAGATGTTGGCCACGGGCCGGGACCACTTGTTGTAGCCAGAGAAGAGTTTCTTCAGCAGCCGTTCCTCTGCATGGGCCCGGGTCTCCACGTGGCTGCTTACTATGGGGACAGGAAATCGGTGCAGCTCAGTGGCAGAGGATGGCAGTCATCCAGGCTGCCCCTCGGACCTCCCACTAGGCCCTGGTTTCCTCCAGCTCCAACCACCTCAGGACGTTTGCACATCCTGCCCCGCTCCTGGCCTCAGTTTCTCTCCTACCCTCTGGGTAAAAGTGTAACTTCCTCAGGGAAGCCTTCCCAGACCCCTCAGGTGCCCTGCACAGCACCCCAAACAAAGACAACGGTAAGTGCTGACTGGGAAGGAGGGGCTGGATCTTCAGCTGAAACCCTGGCTCAAAGCACAAGGTGAAGGTAACCGCAGGACTCCAGGACAGGCCCAAATGGGGGCACGGAGAGCCTGCTTCCTGGGGCTGCCGGTGGCCCTGAGTTCTCACCAGACACTGCCAACTCCAGCACCCTGGGTTCCTGGACAGATGGCCTTCTGTGAGTCAAGGGTGACCCCCCACACATACACACTCTGCTTCCTGAGGAGAGGCCACTCTGATCCAGCCCTGCCCCACTGACCAGTCTGTTGTCTGAGGGCCTCTCTGTCTCTCCTGGGCACCTGCACTGGGGTCACTGCACCATATGGGGGTGTGGGGAGGGGAACAGGGTACCAGCTGCCTGCACTCAGCTCGATCCTGCTCACCTGTATGTCCTAGACCAGATGTTAAGAGGGGATTCACAAGCACCCTAGGGCCAGTCTTAGACCCCCGGGGACCCTTCACTCTGAGTCCAGAGGCCCCCCTCCCCCAGCCTTATTCTTCCTGGTCCCTTGCACCAGGACAGTACAGCCCACTCCTCACTGGGGAGGCCAGGGGCTGAAATTCCCTCCACCAAACTATGAATAGCAAGGTCTGCCCAGGGATGGGGCGGGGGGCGCAGGGGGCGAGGACTTCCCCTGTCCCAGTGAGCTTGGGGGAGCAGAAAAGGCTTGGATGGGGCGCGGCCAAGGACGGAAGCCACCCCTCTGCTCCTCCAAACCAGGAGCAGGCATGGGGGTGTCTGCAGGGAAATTTGGCCGGAGGGATGAAGACGGAGAGACGTCCCCGCCTCTCTCTACCCAAGTTGGAGCTTCTGGGTCCAGCTCCCAAAACAGCAGCCCCCCACCCCCACCCAAACCCCTCTCTGGCATTCGCGGGCGAATTAACTCCTTCCTTGCCCCGCTCAATCCGCACCGCAGCACAGCCTTTGCGTCTGGGGGTGGGGGAGCCTGGGCGGCCGCCCCGCTGCGCGCACCCGCGGCCAGGAGCCTCCCCTCCTCTGGCTCTGGAGGTCCAAGGCCGCCCTGAGCTGGACGAAAGGGGGCCCGTCTGGCGCCCCGAAACTTACCGGGTAGGAAGCCGGCCCCCAGCAGCACCAGCAGCGGCGGGAGCAGCGGCGGCGGCGGCGGCGGCGGCGACCCGGGGCCCCCGAGCTCCATGGCGCACCGAGCGGGCTCTAGACGCGGGCGGCTCCCGGCTCCGCCGCGCCCCCGCTCCCAGGCCCGCGCGCGCCCAACTTCATGCCCCCGCGCCGCGCGGGCCGCTCCGTCCACGGGGCCTGGTTCCGCCGCTCCTCCCGCGGGGCGCGGCAGCGGCGACCCGGCCCGGGAGGGGAGCTCGGGGTTGTGGGCTCCGCGGCGCGGCCCCGCCCGGACCTGCCCGCCTCCAGCCGGCGAGGAGGAGACGGAGGAGGGAGAGGGGGAGGGGGGGAGGAGAGGAGGGGGAAAGCGGGCGGGGACGTGAAGGGAGGAGGGTGGGTGGGGCGGGGGGCAGACCGCCAGCTGAGAGGGGGCGCGGAGGCTGAGCTCTGCTGACGCTTGGGTAAAGTTTCCCTCGTCCTCCCCGGGGCTGGGGACGTGCCCGAGCTAGGGGTGGGGGCCCGAAGTCACTGCGTGCGACTGGGGGATCCTGGCGCCGGGCTGGTTTCCGGACCACGACACACTGACCTCCACTCCCGTCCCCAGTCCTGGCGCCCCACCGCCTGCCTGGATGGGGGCCGCGCTCCCAGGGGCCCCCGGCGGCCCGCACGCGCCTGGTTAACTCCATCACCCGCGCCCCGCTCCGCAGTTCAGAAATTACTAGCCCCTCATCTTCCTCCCCAGCGAGGCGTTCAGGAAAGACCACCCCCTATCAGCCTGTCCCCCGCGGACCGGAAAGCGTCCGGTGGGGGAGCTCAGGCGTCGCGGCCGGCCCTCCTGGGGGAGAACCCTAAAGCCCCCGCCCGGGCGCAGCCACCCTGATGCCTTCAGCTCCGGCCTGGAGCACGGTCTGTGGACAGTGGTTGAGGGGCGGCGGCCGAGGGTCTCGGCCTGGGGGACTGGAGAACAGCCCAGCAGCCCCGGCTGGCGGACAGGTCTGGAACAATGTGCCCCACAGCTGAGGTGCCTGGTGCGACCATGCTCGGTGCCCTGGCAAGGGCTCTGCCCCAGGTGGGTCAAGGTGGCCGCCGACCCTGCAGCAGGTGCTCCGAGGAGGGTTGGGAGTGGCCGCTTTGTGCTGGCAACCCCAGTCTGCAGTGAGGAGAGGGCGGACGCTGCTCAGACACGCACCCACGGCCATCCCTGCATGCTGGGCTTCCAGAGCCCCCACACGGAGACTTCGGGTCAGGGATGGGAGCGGAGAAGAGGCTGCAGACTTCACGGAGCTCCCTGGCCTAGTGCCCGCCCTTGAAGGGGCAGAATGTCTGTCAGGAGCCTCCTGCCTCTTCCCCCCACACACACACAGACCCTGGGGATGCTCCTGGGTGACAGACATCAGTCCCAAGGGCTCCTGCCCCCTCCCCATCTCTCTCAACCCATACCCCTCCCTGTCTCCCCAGAGCCCCTCCAAGCTGGTCTCCCCTCCCCCACCTTTCCTGCCCCTGCTCCCCAGCCCACCCGCACTCTGGCTCCAGGTTGAGCTCTTTACACCTCACACACCTGCTTTGAGACCTCCAGGGGCTTTTCTCACCGGAGCCCTCTGTCTGCTCGCCTACACGTGCCTACAAACAAGAGATTTCAAAATGCTCAGCCCTGAGCAGTGGCCAATCTCAGCAGTGATGAGCTGTCACCCACAACACCCCTATCAGGTGGGCTCTTGTAATCCCTGCATCTGGATAAAGGAGGTGGATGCACAGAGAGGTTAGGCCAAATGTCCAAGGTCATGCAGCTGGTAGAGGGTAGCCCAGCCCCCCTGGCTTCAAGACCTTCAGTCCTTGAGCAGAGTGTGTCCCTACTGAGATGGCCTCCTGGTAGCACCACATGGTCTGTCATTCCTTGGAGCGGAGGGAAGCCTGCCCTGGGAAACCTGGACTGCGCAGCCCAGCACAGGGCTCTCCTTCGGCCACCCCCACAGACCCAGAGCCCGGTCTAGTTTCGTTGGTGTCCTGTTTCTGCAGGCAGGACCCCTCACCCCTCCCTCCTCCTTTTCACAGCCACCAGCCTCCCCTCCCCCCAGCAGTGCCAGACCCTGGATTCCTCTGGTATTAGCCCCTTCCACAAGCCAGCTCTGCGCTGAGCACTAAAAGGCCCACCAACCTGATCAGAGAGTTGGGTTGACCCAGGAGCCGGTGAACAGCCTGGCTTATCCCTGGCTGGATGCAAAGGAGGGAGGAAGGCACCTCGGCTGACCCCGTGCCTCACCTGGACCAGGCAAAAGCCATCTCCTCCCCCAGGACACAGGCCACAGGAGGCTTAGAACCTGCTGGAGCCTCCCCTCTCAGAGAGGGGACCGGGGAGGGTGACGAGTGCCGGCGGATTGGAGAAGCCGCCTGTGGCCCCCTGTTTTTACCTCCAGTCTTGAGAAATCCCCTGTTCGGTGCTGTCCCAGAACAAATAGAACAGCGCCTTGCTTGACAATCTTGAGCCGATTCCGTACTCCTTTATTAGTAACAGAGGCCAGCCATGCTCTGGGTCCTTCTGGAAATCTCTTCCAGCTATCTCAGCGTATCCCTATGAAGCAGAGGTCATCGTTACCCTCATTCGGCCATCTAGGAAGGTGAGCCATAAACAGATTTGTCACTAGCTGGTGAAGTGTCCTTTGCCTCATCCCATTATCCCACGGCAAACACAACAGCTTTGGGGTTGAGAAGGATCCCTCATGCCTCTGCATTTAGGTTCATTCCTTGGGCCTTGGTAAAGTTGGGTGCTCCTACGATTGTCAGGCTGGGGTCAGATGAGAAGGGAGTGCATGGGGGGCTGGGCCAATCCGTGAAGGCTTCCTGGAGGAAGGAGCACACAAGAACGTAGGCCCAAAGACTCATGAGGAGGGTCCAGCCAGGCTCCGAGCCCCCAGCAAGGGCTTGGAGCCGGCCTGGCGTCCTGGCCTGCAGCAGGTCCTGGAACGGCTGTGGCGGGGGGGTGGGGGGGGTGATGCACCTATACAGGGAAAGAGACTCTTGGCTCTGGGCAGAAGCCTGCAGCAGTTCATAGGCTAAATCAGCTTTACCTTCTGTTTCCCTTCACTTTGGTCAGCTCGAGTGGCCAAGATGGTAGCCCTTGATGGCCATTCTCATGGGCAAATTCAGCCAGGGAGCCCAGCGGAGGGCAGCAGGCCTGTTTCTCCTGGGGCCTAGGGCCAGGCTCTGGCGGACACAGCCCTGTGGCTGGCGTGTGCACACTCATACACATCTGTCCAACCTCATTTGGCTTTCCCTGCAGATTTGCTAACGCAGCAAGATTAATCGGGTCTAACTCATTAATTTGCAAGGCCCCCCCCACCTGCACCCAGCTGGAAAGCACTCTTGCGGGAGCCTAGAAATCATCACCGTAGCTGCTGCTAAATTAGATTCTTACTCCAGGCCCCCAGGCCCCTCCTTCCACTGCTCCTCAGACTGCTGTCTCAGTGGAAAGGAAAAGCCCCAATTCACAAACAAATGAGACCAGCTTTGGAAGAGGGGCACCCCCACGGGCCGAGTCCCACAGCCTTTGTGGCAGGAGCGCTGTGTCTTCTGAGGGTGATCCCTGGTGGGGGCCAAGGAGAGGAAGGAACAGGCTCTTCGAAGACTCCTCGCCAGATGCACCCCCAGCCAGTGTCACGCCAACAATAAAGATTGCTGCTGGCAAAAGTGGAAGGTCATCTCTGCAGGAGCAGCCTGTGCCCCTCCCTCCCGTGGCCCTTTCCACCCTCCACCCTGTCCCAAGGACATTTCCATGGTAACCAGTTGATGGCATAAACAGGGATTTGAATTAAAGGTGGGAGATTCAGCCGGGTCTCCAGTCCCATCAGCCCTGAGAAAGAGGCAGCAAGGACCCGCAGCAGGGGCCAGGAGGGGCCCATCAGTACCAGGACCCAGTGGGGCTCCAGGGTGCCCCGTGAGGAGGGGGCAGCACTGGTGAGCTCAGTCTAGATGTGGGTGTATGTACTCCCACGACCCTAGGGGACCTCCAAATTTCACTAGCCACACCCTGACCTCCCCACCCCCTGTCTCACCCAGGCGACACTGCACATGATGTCCCTCCATTCTTTCTAGGATCAACCACACCAGGCCCTTCAAAACCCAAATACCACTGAGGAAGGGGGCACATGAAAAGTGTGGTCAGTACTCCACTGGAAAAGAAAATTTCAGGGTGCTCCCCCACACTCTACCCCAAAGCCAGACTTTGTTTCTCTTCCTAGGACTTCTCACCACCAGAAAGCTTATTGTACCTTGTACATGGGTCTCACCCCACCCTGCACCTCTGCCAACAAAGTAAGTTCAGAGGGGGTGCTGTAGGTCTTGTACATAGTGTCTGGTTTTTAGTAGGAGCTGGGTAAACATGTTGAATGCATGGATGAGTGAATGAATGGGTGAATGGATAGATGGGTGGATGGTGGACGGATGGATGGTGGATGGGTGGGTGGATGGATGGATGATTGGATGGTGGATGGATGGATGGATGGATGGATGATTGGATGGTGGATGGATGGATGGATGATTGGATGGTGGATGGATGGATGGATGGATGGTGGATGGATGGATGGATGAGTGGTGGCTGGATGGATGGTGATGGATGGATGGATGGTTGGTGGATGGGTGGATGAATGGATGGATGGTGGATGGATGGATGGATGGTGGATGGATGGGTGGATGAATGGATGGATGGTGGATGGATGGATGGATGGTGGGTGGATGGTGGATGGATGGATGGATGGTGGATGGATGGTGGATGGATGGATGGTGGATGGATGGATGGTGGATGGATGGATGAATGGTGGATGGATGGATGGATGGATGGATGGATGGATGGATGGTGGATGGATGGATGGTGGATGGATGGATGGATGGTGGATGGATGGATGGTGGATGGATGGATGGATGGTGGATGGATGGATGGATAGATGGATGGATGGATGGATGGTGGATGGATGGATGGATGGATGGATGGTGGGTGGATGGTGGATGGATGGATGGATGGATGGATGGATGGATGGATGATGGATGGATGGATGGATGGGTGGATGGATGGGTGGATGGTGGATGGATGGTGGATGGATGGATGGTGGATGGATGGATGGATGGTGGATGGATGGATGGTGGATGGATGGATGGATGGTGGATGGATGGTGGATGGATGGATGGTGGATGGATGGATGGATGGTGGATGGATGGATGGTGGATGGATGGATGGATGGTGGATGGATGGATGGTGGATGGATGGATGGATGGTGGATGGATGGATGGATAGATGGATGGATGGATGGATGGTGGATGGATGGATGGATGGATGGATGGTGGGTGGATGGTGGATGGATGGATGGATGGATGGATGGATGGATGGATGGATGATGGATGGATGGATGGATGGGTGGATGGATGGATGGATGGTGGATGGATGGTGGATGGATGGATGGTGGATGGATGGATGGATGGTGGATGGATGGATGGTGGATGGATGGATGGATGGTGGATGGATGGTGGATGGATGATGGATGGATGGATGGATGGTGGATGGATAGATGGATGGATGGATGGATGGTGGGTGGATGGTGGATGGATGGATGGATGGTGGATGGATAGATGGATGGATGGATGGATGGTGGATGGATGGTGGATGGATGGATGGTGGGTGGATGGATGGATGGGTGGATGAATGGATGGATGGTGGATGGATGGATGGATGGTGGATGGATGGATGGATGGTGGATGGATGGTGGATGGATGGATGGTGGATGGATGGATGGATGGTGGATGGATGGTGGATGGATGGATGGATGGTGGATGGATGGATGGTGGATGGATGGATGGATGGATGGATGGTGGGTGGTGGATAGGTGAATGGTGGATGGGCTCATGGATACCTGTCAAAGGGCAGAAGGGAAGCCAGGCCCAGATGGGGCCCTGTTGCACCACCCATCAACCCCACTCTAGCCTGGACCCTGCACACTCAGGCTGAGAGGATCCAGGTGTTTGGGGTTGGTCCTGGGCTTCTGGGCATGTGATACCTGGGAGGGAGAAATGATCAGACAGGAGCAAGGACATTGGGAACTGGGGAGGGTTCAGAGCCACCCCTTTCACCTCATTGATTTTTCTGTCATCTATCAGGAGTGGATCAGTAGTGAATCCGGATTTAGTGGCTCTCAGTTCATGGGGCCTGGAAAGGCCACACTGCCCTCCCTCAGGTCGGGGGTCATGCCTGCCCCCTGGCTTCCCCTGAAACACTCCTCTCAGTCAGTCCTGACCGTGGGACCCTCCCCTGATGCACAGTGGACCCTGCCCCACCAGAGCCCTGGGCTGGCCCTGGCTGCTTTTTCCCTGGGGCTACTAGAAGGACCCTGGCCTGGCCTTGGGATTGAATCCCCCAGCAGGAGCCCTGGTCCAGCACACACTACCAGTGAGGCCTTGAGGGAATGCTGTGTCCAGCCCCCAGGCCATGCTGACCGCTACATGGAGACAAGAATCCTCCTGGGCCAGAGGGCTCCATGGCCCTGCCTCCCTGCTCCGGCTTCTCGCGGATGGCTTCCCTGGGGCCCTCATCTCCAAAGGGGCAATGCCCTCCTCTGTCCCCAACCGCAGATGTTTCCAACCAGACCCCTCATAGAGACACCGTTGCAGGTCCCCTGACGGCCACACAGATGCTGATGGGCAGGACAGAGGGGAGAAGGTGGCAGGGAGGCCCCGATTCCTTCTAAGCATTGCAGTTTAAACCCAAATGTTTTCCTCAGAGGAGAGGAGTGGGCAGTAGCAGAGGAAGGAATACCGGCCCCTCCCCAAGACACGGACTCTCACCCCAGCTCTGGATCTGAGTCATGGACAAGCTGTGCTGCTCCAGGACTGGGGCCTCCTGCTCTAGCTGGTTCCCCGGGCCCCCACGCCCTTGGCGTCCCGTAGCTGAGTCTCTTTGCAGAGCCAACCTGAGTGGGGCTGGCCCTGCTCCCCAACTTTCAAGAGCACCCTTGCAAGCTGGGTGTCCTGTGAGCCGGCTCTTGCCCTCACCACTCTGCAAGATCTTTTTAGACAGAATATTGATCCGCGACTGGCCAGACTCCAATTTCACAGCTGAGTGTCTCTCTCCCCACCGCCCCCCCCCCAGCCCTGCCTGCTTCTCTGCTAAGTAGTTAATTATCTATAAACACATTCCAGAGGAGGCTCCAGCTCCAAGTGAAAGAATGCAGCGTGAGGGATCTTTTGTCCTGAGCAAAGGGATTGGGGGCTTGTGCGGCAGGGCGGTGACACGTGGGCTCAGACCCTGGCCGATGCCTCTCTGAGCCCGTTTCCTCCGCTGCTAAGTGGGGACAGCAACAGTCCCCAACTCACGGGGTCATTGTGAGGATGGAGGGAGGCTGACAGCCGGGCACGTGAGACCTGGCTCAGGGTCTGGCAGCTGCCGAATTGGGCCGCTGCTAAATGACTGCTAAATGGCTCTTCTTCCTCAAGGGAAGGGTCCCTATGCTGACAGCCAAGGGGCTAGACCTGGGGTCGCAGCTCAAGTGCCTGCAGAGTCCAGGCATGGAGCTCACAGGCTGGGCCAATGGTAGCACAGACTCAGAGCCTGCACCTTAACTCTGGGGACCCTGCCACCTGCCCCAGGGGCTGCAGAACAACCCAGCAGCTTCGTGCTCAACTCAGGGGCTGAGGACACCCAGATGGGGCTCTGTCCAGGTGGCCTAACCCAGGACCCAGACAGTGGGCCTCTGGACGCATGCCTGCCCCTTGAGCTGGCAGATGCATCGAGCCCTCTGGCAGAAGCCCCTGAGCAGACTTTAGGAGAAGGAGTAAGTCCAGCTCTGTGTGAAGAATTGCATCCTGATGGCTGTCGGCACAGAAAAGCCCTTTGTCCCAGCCAGCTGGCCGCCTGCTGATTCCTAGCCTGAGCCTTCAGGATGGATCCAGGCTGTGCTCCTGGGAGGAGGGGGCTCCGGAGGAGGGGCAGGCGGGTGGGCCGCAGGTTAGACGGCTCTTTGTGTGGAGGGAGAACGGGCCGAGTCGGAGATTCCATGACCCTTCAGAGAGAATGTTTAATCCTCTCCGCAAAGCCTCTTCTGTCTCCCTCACCTCTGAGTCAGCTTGCCCTCTCCCGGCCCCCAAACCTGGCACAGGGCAGAGAAGAGACTTCTGTGGTTCCAGAAGGAGCTCTGCCTGGGGCCGTGAGATCCCCAAGGCCTGGCCCCTTCCGGGCCGACGGAAGCACCACATCAGGACAAGGAGAGGCCCCGAGCCTGACCCAACAATCCGATGTCCCCAGGCCCCTTGCGGTACTTCCTTGCTGAGAGCACAGCAGTGTGCGAGTTCTGAGGCTAGCCCAACTCTGCTGATGCAGGACTAGCCCAACCCTCCTGATCCACAAGGGACCAAAATTGCTGATTGTGGGTATCCCTCTTCCCCACCAGACCCTGAGACCCTCGAGGTGGGTGGCTGCCAGCCCATCCTAGAGGAGGGGCCGGGCGGGCCAGAGGTGCATCCTGCCTGGACCAGGCTTGGTCACTGCCCACAAAGCCCCACTGGGCAGGCCCAGGGACCTCCAAGGGAGGGAGAAGCACCTCCTAAAGTTGGAAACTGAGACGTGATCCTCAAAAACTGGCCCCATCTGCCAGGGGAAGGGAGAGGAGGCCTAGTTCACACTCCCATTGGCCCGTGGACATGGGAGGAGGGTTCTGCTCCCTGCAGATCTGGGGCAGAGCTAAAGACCCTCCCCAGCTTGTCACTCCCACCCCTGGGCACGTGGCCTGGGACCCCACTTTTGGAGAGGCACGTGTGAGCCTTGGGACCCCAAGTCAGGAGACCTAGGCCCAGGCCTGATCCTGCCGCCTCCTGGCAGAGGGACTTAGGCAATCCCTTTCCCCACCTCGGCCTCCCTCCCATAAAATAGGGTGCTGCTCCTCACTTCCCAGGCTTTGAGAGCGGGATGTCGTAACCAAGCAGAGGCTCCTTGGCCAGGCGATTGGACTTTCAAACCAGCACATTCCTCTGGAGGTGCGGCAAGGGCAGGGGCAGGGCCCCACCCTCCGCGTCCTGTTCTTGTCCAGCAGCTCCGGGTGCCCAGGGTGTCTGAAACAGCTCAGGAACTGGCAGCAAACCGGGACGCGGGCCCCCCACCCCAGTGGAGGCTGCTGATCCCGCCCTCTGTGGGACGCCCTGGATGGACGCGCCTCTTACAGGGGCTCCGAGGCTGGAGCTCTGCGGCGGGGCAGGTGGGATGAAGTGAGACCTGCCAGCTCTGGGTCCCCAGGTGCTTTGGTGAGGAACCCCAGGCTCAGGTCGAGGTGGGCAGGGCTGCTGAGGGCAGCCTGGAGGCGGAAGCCCCGGAGAGCAAGAGGCAAGCTCTGAGGGGCACCTGGCTGGCTCAGGATGGTGAGTTCAAGCCCCATGTTGGGCATAGGGCTTACATTTGAAAAAAAAGTTGTATCAAATCAACACGTTGTACACCTTAGACTGACACAATGTTACACGTGAATTCTAGCTCAGTAAAGCTAGAAACATAATAATAAAATGTAAAAAACACACACGCACAAAAACAAAAACTGCGCTCTGGTGGTTGCTGTGTCCTCAGGCCAGGTCCTGGGGCCTCGCGGGACCCCAAGGCGCAGCCCTCCCTGCCGAGGCCTCAGTGCCTTTCTGGAAGAGATGCCGGAGGTTGTGCCTCCACACGGGGAGCCAGGAGCCAGGACTGCTGAAGACGCCCATGGGAGGAAACGGAGTTATTGATCAGTCCTTACCAATTAGTGTATTGATTGGGACCTAGCTGGCCACATCCCGAACCAGGCACAGGTACCTGTCGCTCTGCCAAGCGGCCAGGAGTCCCGCTGCACCTGCCTTTGCGTTTCGGAGCTCATTGGTAACACTTGGGGAGCGGGAGAGGAAAAGAAAAGGGTGCTCATCTGCAGCATGGAGTACTCTTGATTTCCGGCACGTTCTAACATTTGTCCCCGCATCTGGGGCCACATGACTGTTCTGTTGCCTTTGTGATGACAAAGCTGAGGTCACCTGGCCACCTCCAGCATCACAGCTCCTCGATGCCCAAAGCTTCCCAGACCGGGGCCCCCTCCCCAACGTCCTCCCTGAGCTGCGCCCAGAGCTGACTGCTCAGGAGAGCTCATAGGTCCAGCTCTGCATCCTGTTCACAAAGACGTGTCTGCAAATAGCTCCTCGTGGCTCCAAATCCCAAGAGACAGGAGCTGGTGGCAGCGGCCCCAGGGCCAGCCCCACCTCAGCTACCTGGGCAAGGCTGCCAGCTCATGAATATTCATGAACCCTCCTAATTAGCGTGAATTAAGCCAGCTGAGCTTCTGTGCAGGCTCCAGTCCCTCTGACCCTCAGTCCCTCCCCAGCCTCTCACCTCCTTCGGGCGCCAGGGGTGGTGGCAAACGGGGACCTCCCTCTCTGCTCCGGGGTGGGGTCAGCAGCATTTGGGCTGTCCCCGTGCCAGCACCCCGCTCCAGCCCACGGTCTCTCTCCAAAGCACTTGACAAGTCCCTGGCCTGTTCTCAAGGAGACCCTGGCCCTTGTCCCAGTCCTGGGAGGAGAAAATTACCCTGACGTCCATTTGCAGAGTTTTCTTGGGACTGGCGACAGATCTGGCTATGGGAGCTGTGGAGGGTGGCGTGAGTCCCTTCCTGGGCTCATCTCATCCGGGATGGTGCTTCCGCCACTGAGGGGCTGGGTGTCTCTATCAGGCAACCAGCATGGACTCAGTGCAGACACACACGCGGTGGCACCTTGTTCTCAGAACCTGCTGGTTGGGGGGCGTCATGCCCCGCCCAGGGCCCAGACACCCCCACGTGGCCCGTGCTGGCCCGAGAAGGGGGCTGTTCCTGTGCTTCCACACGGAGCCTGGCCACCCACTCTGCCACGGGATGGGGGCCTGGGATCCAGGCAGACAGGGGGGTGGGAGCTGAGAAGCTGGGCTCGTCACAACCTGGGCGCTCCCCACCATTGTGCGGGTGTCCCAAGAGTGTCCTTGGCTTGGCTTTCACCTGAGAGGCTCCGGGCTGTGCTGGGGGTGGACGCGCGGCCGCAGGGAGGGCCGGGGCGGTGAGCTGAGCAGCCGCAGCTCCTGGAACAGCCGCCCTTTGTAGCAAAGCCCCCGGGAGGAGACCTGCGGGGTATCAGGAGGGTTGGCGCTGTGTGGGGAGGGATGCGCGGCTGGGCACAGGTGCCCCCCCCACTGCTCTGGCCCTCACTGATCCGACGGGCTGCTGGTGCCTCAGGCCCCCTCTGAGCACACGTGGGGCAGGCAGAGCCCCGGGGGCGGCCGAGGGCCTTGGGCGCCTGATGTCTCTTTGAAGGCCCAGGTGGTGCCCGTGGATGGAGGGGCCAGAGCCTCAGTGGGCAGGGGTGGCCTGTGCTGTTGGGCTGCAGGGGAATGGGACTCCTTGAAGCCCCGGTCACAGCGGGTCGCGTTGGGCCTGGGCTCTTCCATCCCAGGAGGGGGTGGTCAGACAGCCGCCGTCAATCAGGGCCCGGGGGCGGCCTCCAGGCCCTTCATCTTGATTCTGGGACCTTACCCGGCAACCCTTCACTTTCCCTGTGTGACAAGTTTGTCCTCTTTCTGGATGGTCACCTTCACAAAGTGACCAGGAGAGCGAGACTCACGGTGACATGAGCCCAGAGGGCTCTGGCCCCACTGGCCAGATGGTCTCTCCTCCAGCTCCCCTCACAGGCCCCGGCTGCGCCCTGCTGCCTGGCTATCTCGGCAGACCTGCTTGGGCTGAGAGGGGCATGCCTGCCTTGGAGGACATGGGCAAGCTGGCCACGGCCACCTCCCCAGAATCAGCCCAGGATCCGGGACCCCCAGAGCACAGACACCCCTTCAGCCTCTTTCCACCCCATACCTGGCCACTCTCCCTGTGTGAGCAGCTCCAGCAGCTCGGGGGGCATCCCCCTGAGTCCTTCCCCCAAAGCCTGTCCCGCAGGCCATGGGGGAGTGCTGCCCACAGAGCTGCCTCCTGCCTCATCCGTTCTGCCAGAGGACCTGCCGGGCTCACTGCAGCCGCTGACTGGGCCTGCGAGGGCCTGCTTGGAGGCACATGGCCGCCGGCTCCTGCTCTCGCGAGGCCCCCACACAGACCCCTCCTGCGGCTACCCCGTTTGGTGGCCCCACCTGGTACTCAATCATGCCTTGCCTAGCAGGTGCACTATTGAAAAGAGCCCATCTTCAGGACCAAGGCCTGAGAGTGACCCCAGGCCCTGCGCCGGCAGACACCAGCCAAGGGGGATGGGCCAGGTAAGTGGGGGACACGACGGGAGGCCCAGCCAGGGAGAGGCCACCCTGAGGCATTGGGATCAGGGAGAGTGTCCCCAGGCATGCCCTCCCCACCTCCAGGCCAATCCTGTTAGCTCCCAGTCAGGGCGCCACCTCAGGCGGCCAGCCACCAGCAGGGGTGTGCACTCCAGATTCTAGAAAAACCCCAGCACCCCAAGGAGTGGACAGATAACCTTTTAAAATGTAGGTCCAGAGGAGGGGCGCTCCAAGGATCTGTTCTCTGCTTTCCCTGGATTTCGGGGTGCTAAATTCCCGGGCTGCGCACCCGAAGGGAAATGGACTGCCCCCAGCATCCCAGGAGCAGACCTCAAGTAGGAAGGAAGGGGCCCGACCCAGCTCCCCAGGAGGGGCTTTGGGGCCAGGCTGCCAGGATGCTCTCCTGCCTCCAGCGCACACCCTCATCCAAACCACACTTGTGCCAACAGAGCGCCTCCCAGAACCTTGGGCGAGGCGCCCGCAGGTGAGGGGAGCTGCGGCTAATGGAGGTCCCCACTCTTCTCCTTCCCAGCTAACTAGCTGCCCCCTCTGCTCACAGGGAGCTCTCTCCCGCCCTATCCAGAGACGCCCAAGGCTGAGCTCAAGCAGCCAGGGCCTGTGGATCCTTATCTCCCAGCTCAGGATCCAGCGGACACTCCACTCACCAGCTGGGCAGGTGTGGTGTTCTGTGCGAGAGATTACCAACCCACGGAGCAGAGATTTTAATGGGATTTCTATGCCCACAGCTGTCCTTGCTGGATGAGGCCTCCCAGGAGGAGGGACAGGTCCCCAGGCAGCGTTGTGCCCCCCGGCCTTGCTGCCCCCACCTCCCTGCTGGCCCAGAGCTAGTGCCCAGGCAAGGGCACAGGGTCAGGCTGCCCCTGGCCTCAGGACACACCCAGAGTCTGGGCAGAGCATACCCCTCACCAGGGCCCAGACACACCTGGCATCCACTCCAGGTCACCCCCAGCCGTAGCCTCACCCTTCCTGGCTTCTCAGGAATAGCTTGACTAGACACAGTCCCCACCCGCCTGCCCTCTGGGGCCACCCGCTGCCCAGCCCAGCTCAGACAGACGGGAAGGAAAGGCCCGCTCCTGAGCCTCATCCCACAGACCACTCATGGGCCAGAGGGGGAGCCCCGGAGATCTAGATGTAAAGATAATGCCCAGAGTGGTCCTGTGGTACCAGGGCCGGACTGTCCCGGGGCGGACGGTGACCCAGCCTCAGGCTCTGTGTCCTCATTGGCCCCTGAAAGGCATGCTTGTCTCGGGTCACCATGAGACTAAAGGTGATGGGGCCCCTCCCCGTGCCGTCCTGTATGGGGTCTCGGCAGCAGTCCTGCATCTGAGCTGGCCCTGGTGCTCTTCCCACCACATGAGCCATGCACACGTGGCACTTAGAGGGACCACTCGGGACAAGTGACTTCTGATCAAATACGTTTGTGGACCCCGGTTAAAGGAAACTGATTACTCAGCCCCTTTTTGCCGCCCGACTTCTCAAAGCCCGCACGGGACTAATACTCCTGTGGCTCCTTGGAGGTGGGGGTGGTCCGGGGGACATCACTGACCGTGTTGATATGAATGCGGAGCCGTCTGGAGGCCTCTCGGGGTGCCTTCTGGGAAAGGCCGGACCCCAGGGTTGTGATGGACAGGGGGGTCTGGCTCTGCTCTGGGGCCCAGGAGATGCATTGTCGGCTCCAGGGGGACCTGGAGGCCAGAGGCCCAAGGTGCGGTCAGGGTCCGTGGTGCCAGCTCAGCTCCCGTCAGCCCCCACATTGTGCCCTCGGCCACCCCGCTCTGCCCTTCCAGCTTCCCTGTGTGCTCTGCAAGGGTTAGGCAACAGGGAGGAGCTAGCAGAAGAGGTGGTGAGGGCCTGGGAGCTGAGCTGGCCCATCTCAGCCCGGCGTCCCCTGCTCCCCTTGCAGAGCACCCCAACCCTCCTGACACCCAGGACCTCGGGCAAGAGCTACCAAGCCAGCCACAGACGGTGAGGCCCCAGCTGCTCGCGTCCTGCCCGGAGGAGGTGCCCTGGGCGACCTTGCCCACTCAGGCCTCCTGAGAAATCCGATGACTTAAAAGATGATGTGTCAGGGCAGAGGGAAAGGAAATTGCGAAGGTCAGAGTCAGGGCTTTCGTGGGGACAAGAGAACACTCCTCGGTCTTGATCAACGACCTTTGAGCAAACCTCACCCAGGGAGCAGTGACAGACAGCAGCCCCTGGAGGGACCCTGATGTCGGGCCCGAGGTGAGACCCCTCACCTTGCAGAATTCCCCCTGGGCCACAGCCCCAGCAGAATGGCCATCTGCTCCCCACGCATCTGCCAGGGGCCACGCTCGGACACACCACCGAGCTGTGCCTGGGAAGGACCCCATCCCACTGCAATCCGGGATGAGCTGGCCAGAGCCACATAGCAGGAAGTCAGCACCGTGAGAGCAGACGCAGAGCAGGGACCTCATGTGCCCAGTGCACAGGCCCACCCAACAGGCCCTGGCACGGTGACCTCGGGGGCCCAGGGAAGCTGAGTACCAAGCAGTCCCTGGTGGGGGGGGGAGGGGCAAGAAGCACTCAGGATTTGGGGCTTGGCCTGGCTGACCACAGGGCGCCCCTGCCTCTCCAGGCCAGAGCTACCCCTGACCTAAGTGACCAGGCCTGGCGGATAGAGGTTACATGTGAGGACACTGGCTGGAGCCCCGCGGCCGGTTCTGCTCGACAGGTTTAAGTGAGCAGTCACCGGGAGCCTCGTGTGGACCCAGGTTCGTTAACGGCGTGTGTGAGGTTGCCTCTGGTGTCCCAGAAGGTCATGTGTCCCCACCCCTCCTCCTCCGCGACCTGCTCTCCTCAGAAACTCCATCTTTCCAGACCTCACCCGAGACCCTCTGGGACCCACCCTCCAGCCCACAGGCTCTGCGTGTTTCCGTGGCAACCTGCACATGCCTCCCAGCGTGAGCTCTTTGAAGGCGGGGACCCACCTGGATCACATGGGGGATGGGGGTCCAGGGAGCTTGGGCTCTGAGCCGCATGCCCATGACCTCATTCATTCCGGAGGACAGCCTGAAAACAGGGAAACTGAGGCACGGAGGAGGGACTTCCCATGCAGCAGCCATACGAGGAGATGGTTCTGCCCAGCAACATCCACACCCCCTCCTAGGAAAATGGACCAGCGACAGGCCCTCTGAGTGGGGGTGTGGGGCGGGCCCTGCTCTTCCCTTGCCTCCGCACCCAGAGCACCCTCGGTGGAGCTGGCTTCTCTGCTCGGGCTGGGCGGCAGCATCAGCCCTCCTAGGGCAGCGACATTTCTGCAGCAGCTGCTTTCCTGCGTGCTGGGCGTCCCTCTCAAAGCAAGGCTCTCTGGCATCCCCGCGTCTACCTTGGAACTATCTGGGGCATTGTGGGGAGGGGCTGACTCCATGCCGGGGATCAGATGGCCGCAAGGCCCAGCCCCGGGGGTGACGGGCACAGCCCTGCTCCAGCCCGTGGGCTTCCCCACGCTGAGCAAGCGGAAAAGGCTTCTGTCGGTTCCTGGATGTTCTTTCCCCGGGGCGAGGCATAACTAGTATTTCAGACACACACGGGCCTACGTTTCCGTTTCTGATTGTAAAATCATTATTTCTGAGGCAAATTTCTCAGCCCTCAGACACTGCTGGAATTTGGCTGAACAAAAACGGGAGCCATCTGTCCTTCCATGACCCCAGGGCCGTTCCAGCCCCCCCCCCATTCTTCCCTCTGTCGCCACGCCCTCGCTCCTGCCCCCATCCACCTTCCAGCTGGTATGGGGCAAAGTGCGTGGGGCATCTTGGTGCTCCGAAGACATCTTGGGCTGTGGGGCACGGGGCTCTGACTTGGATCTCCCGGCTTGGAGAAGGAACTTGAGGCTGCGAGGGAGGGCAGGGGCCTGAAGGCCTGGAGCTCCCGGCCCGCAGTGTGGTGGCGCTGTCCTCGGTGCTGACCCCGTCTGCTCCCCCAGGGAGGGAGACGGGAACGTGGGGCTGACCTGTAACCAGGACAGGGTGCCTGACAGTGAAGGCCAGGTGGCGGGAGCGGGAAAGCACCAGGGGTCAGCCCCATAGGGGAAGCCTCCTAGGGGGGCCAGGCCACCTGTGCTCCCTGTGGCACTCTGAGAGGCCGATAACCACACACAGACAATGTCCGCCTTTCCCCAGCCCGCTCAGCTCCCGACCAGTCCACGGACCTCCAGGCCAGCCTACTCACTCCAGACCAGTTTACTCAGCCCCACAGTCGTACGGGGGCAGCTGGGATATGCACAGGGGTACCCCTGGGGAGGGTGGCAGTAGGGATCTGTCGTGAGGGGTCTGCAGTCCACCTGAAGGGAGGTTGAAACACGAGCACATGGGAACAGATGGACCGGTGGTCGGGTGTGAAGTACCATATTCTTGGGTCACCCTGAGCTAAAGTTCAAGCTCATCTGAATCTTGGGGTCAGCCTCATTTCCCCAGTGGTCTTCGACATTTATCAGAGAAAGAAGGAAAAACTAGACGTATATTTGTGAACCCAGGAGTCGGAGCGTCTGGCCTTACCTGGCCCCCACTTAACATTCAACTCAGAGAAACAGTGAGCAAGCTGTGGGCTCCACTGCCCACCTCCACATCCTCCCAGCCCCCAGCTTTGCTTCCTGCTCGACTCCAGGGGCATCTGCTCAAGCACCAGCTTCCGTCCTATTACAGCCTCTACCCCTGTCTTTTTGTTCTTGCATCTAGGGAGCCGGGAAGGAAGGGACCCTTGTTTCCTCTGTGAGGCCAGGTTGGGATGGGGCTCTTCTTAGATGGAGCAGAGTGTGGAGGGGGCTTCAGGAGGAGCAGGCTGACCTGGAAATCTCCTTCCAAAGGGAGGCCCTTGTCGTCTGCTTCCTCAGTTGCTGATTTGGCCCAAATTGGACATTTTTAAGTAGAAGCCAGTTTCAAGTATAGGAGGGAGATGGGCTATCCCTCTAGGCCCTTAATACTTGGCCTCCTTGCTGGACAAGGCAGATGCAGACGGTTCACTCTGGAGAAGCACCGAGGTCCCACCCCAGGCTGCTGGTGGGAGCTCCTGACTCAGCAGAAGCCAGCCCCCCACCGCACACCCCCCACCGCTGGCTCCAGGCCCCCACGTGGCTCAGAGGGCCCATGCCCCCGCAGCACCCCTGGGAGGGGGAGCTTGGAGCCAGGCAGCAGTCCGGGGCCCGGGTCACCACAGGACCCTGGACTCGCTGCTGGCTGTTTATGGATCCTGACTGCTCACCACTGTCAAGGGCTGTGCCCTTGTGCTGAAGAGCGTGTGTTGGACAGAGGCAGTAGGACTGTTGGGAGGAAAAATGGATAAGCTGGAGCGTGGGGACCCCCTTGGCCTTACCAAGACAGAAGGGCTGCCGTCCTGGGACTGGGGTGCTCACCTAGCTCAGGCCCTGCCCACGGAGAAGGGCTGCCGTCCTGGGACTGGGGTGCTCACCTAGCTCAGGCCCTGCCCACGGGGGAGGGCAGCACGGCCCTGCTGGCCCTGGTGGCATTGGAGGCAGATGGGCTGGGCAGAACCAAGAATCCCCCGTCTGCCTGTGCGTTCTGCAGCTGGACCCCTGCCCACGATCACTGTGTGGACCTGTCACCTGGGCTGGGCCTCTCCCAAAGGGGCAGTCCTGTCCGCCCTTGACCTAACCCCCTCCTTTCACATGAAGGCTCCTGCAGCCAACGGCACCCCCTCCCCGGCCCAAGCCACCCAGGATGGCCAGGTGCCCTCCCCCTGGAGACGTCTACATTGCTGGCCTTGCCGCTGCCTGTAGCCTGTGGGACAGACGGAGGCCTCTCTCAGCCCAATTTTCTTAAAAGGGACGTAAAATATTGACGAGACCATTTCTTGCTGCCTGAAGAATATAACGGAGTCACATCCTCAGCGGCTGCAGTCCCTCCCGCTTGGGGAGGTGACGGCCAGCCAGCCAGTGAGGACTGAGGCCTGCGGGGGGCCCTTCTGGCCACCCTGCCCCCCAGACGCTTGCCTGGCCAGGGGCCCCAGCCTTCACTGCCTTGTTCTTCCATTCTGCTTCCTCGGTGGTGAAATGACTGAAGATTTGTTTGGTGTTTTTAAATTACAAAACCAGCATTTCGTGCCTGTGACCATTTCCACAGAGCAGTGGGGTTGGAAATTCTCTCCAACTGCTCCTGCCGGCCACGTCTCACCATCTGCTCCTGGCGGGCGAGCCTGCCTCCACCCCCGGTCTCCTGCGGCTGGGAGCGCAGAGCTAGGGGTGCCAAGTGCAGGGAGCATGGGGCCCCCGGCCCCTGCTGCTTGCCTGGGCGAGCGGTGTCCCCACTCAGCCTCCTTGCTTCTGCTGGTGCAGCCCTGGGAAAGCCCTGGGCACAGTGTAGCCCTTGCCTGCCCCCAGGCCAGCCCTCATCAGCCTCCTTGCAGCCTAGGGCTGGGGAAGCCCGTCTCCCTAGGACAGCCCAGCTCCCCACACACATGCAGGGGACCATGATCTCGTGAGACGCCCCAGGCAGGGACTGCAGCCGAGAGGCACAGAGGGGACAAGCTGCAGCCTGGGCCTCATACCTGGACACTTCTCCTCCCCTGAGAGGTGGGGAACTTGCCAGAGGTAGCAGTGGTGACCTTGAATCTTCCCTGCGGCTCTGAGCCCGTTCTTGGGACCAGGCTCTGAGGCGCGCGTTCTTGTCTGACTTCGGGGTCAAGGAGATCCAAGTCTGGGGGCCCCTCCCCCAGCACCTGGACTGCCCTTAACTGTCTGGAAGCCCGTCTCCACCCCAGCGCTGGGAACACCAAGTACACCCCAGAACTCACAGATGCCAAGTTGCAGGAGGAACCGTGAGGGGAGGCCCGTCCCCAGAGGTGCTGGACCAGGGGACACAGGGGCCCCAGGCTGGCCTGTGTGTGTCGACCTCCTGCTGCTGCCATCTTTACTGGAAGCCAGGCCCAGGGTTCGTGGTAAGTGTTTGAGCACCTGACGGGTGTTCGGTGCTGTTGGAGACAGTGAGGAGGCTGCCCACCATTCAGCAGCTTGTTGAGCATCCTCTGTCCGCCCCACGGCCCGCCCACGGTGACCGCGAGATTGCCCGGATGGCCTGCACAGCACCATCAACTGACCTGATCCGATGACGCTTCTGGACCAGCAGCAGCATGCGGACACGAGACACACTGTATTCTGGGCGTCCGCGAAGACTCATTGTATCTGGGTCATAACACAAACCCCAGCAAACTGAAAAGCAGAGCAATCATACGAACCATACAAAGTGCCGTCTGAGAACATGAGGGCATCGAAGGAGAAGTCAGGGACAGAATGATATGTTGAAACCCTCCCCCAAATATTCCCACACTCCAAAATAATCCAGGAAAGAGGAAGTCTCGAGGGAAATTTGGAACTATTTTGAACCAAAATGAAAATGAAAAAAAACCTCTCAAACTTTGTGGGAGGCAAGTAGAGCCGTGCTCGGGGGAAGTTACAGTCCGATGCTTCTGTTAGAGAAGAGAGGTTTCCATGAAGGGACCTGAGCTCCCACCTACGAACCTGCAAAAGGCAGGCGGACCTAAAGAAATCAGAAGGAAAAGGGACAAACCAAGGTCAGAGAGGCGGAAGGTAGAACAACCTAACACTGAGGCCTTGAAACCAGCAATAAAAACTATTGGACAGACTGACCGCAGGAGGGAAGGAGGGCCTCGCTCTGAACGGCCCGGCCCGGCCCAGCCGCGGGAGAACTAGGGAAGCCGCAGACACTCAGTGTCTTCGACCAGACAGACCGTGTCCCCGGCAACCCCCACAGGCACGAACCGCTGAAACCCCGGCCAGAAGCAGACGCAGGGCAGTCCTGTACCGTAACAGAAATTGAGTGTGTAGTCACAATGCTTCTGACAAAGAACTCAGGCCCGTGTGGTTTTGCTGGGAAATCCTGACACGCAGACGAGGCAGGAATAGTGTGATTTACACACTCCCTTTCAGAGAGGACATGTTTCCCAACTCACTACCCTGATGCGCGCAGACCAGAACACGAATGAGCGCACAGGATCCCGCAAACACGAAAGAACTGCACGTCACGACGCCTTCAGGCTCATCCCCGGGCACAAGGCTGGGTCGACATTCAGAAAGTATTCGCTGTCATCCAGCATACTAACAGAGTAAAGAAGGAAAGCCGTATGACTGACCAGCGCCGTGGATGCTGACAAAGCGTTTGGCAAACGTCCACTGATGATAAGAGCTTTCAGCGAACTAGGAGCAGCCTGGCTCTCCACCTGCCTTCCCACCGCATGCCGGCATGCTCCTCCCGGTCTGTGCCCACGGGGCTGCACCCTCATAACGCGCCAGGGACTCCTTTCCTGTAAATCCCGAGATTTCACATTTGTGTATCTGTTGCTGCACAAGGGACCCCAAAACCTCGTGGCGGCCACCGTGGGTGATCTCTCACAGTGTCTGTAGATCAGGACTCTGGACAGGACACAGCGGGGACCGTGGTCTCTGCCCCCAAGGTAGGTGCCTGGTTGCCTGGGCAGGATGGGCAGCCATGTGCAAGGTCTCGGTGGAGGTGGTCCCCCAGCTCTGGGTCTGCGCCTGGGTGGTCAGGGTCCCAGAGCCTCCCCTACGCAGGGCAGGCCATGGGCGGGGCGGTCCCCTCAAATTCTCAATGCCAGAGCAACTAAGAGGATCTAGGCTCTGTGGAAGCTGCAGGAAGTTAACACAAACCAACTCCAACGCAAATATCAAACCAACCATGCAATGAAACATTAGCAGCTCTGAATGTCGAAGGAGAGTCCCAGCCCCAGCTATGTGCCTCTGGCTGGTGGAGTGGACGTGGCTGGGGTGTCCCTCTAGCTCCTGGGCTGAGGGCCCCTGCCAGGCACAGACCGGCCTCCCACCCTTCTGTGAAGTCCCAAGGGAAGTAATCTCGGGACGCGTTGCCTCTGGTGGGGAGGAAGGGCCCCATCCAGGGAAATCTGGCCGCCAGGAGCAGTGCTTCCAAGAGCCCTCCCTCCGAGACTGGGGCTGCAGATGACAGTGTCAGGGTCTGCTGAGTCCACACAGAAGACAAAAGCTATCAGGTACAAAGTGCTATCTGATCCAGAGTTGCCAAACTGAGACCTGAATTCACTGTCCTAGGCTGAAGTTGGGTCATGAGAAAAAGACTGAAGGTATTAGTGGACCACAAGCTGCTCAGGACACAGTTTGGCTGCATCACAAGAGATCTCCTGTCTGGAATGCAGGAGGGGATAGGGCCATTGGCCTTTGCCAGGGAGGGAGCCGTGGGGGCCTGGTTGTGGCCGTGGACTCCATGCTGAGGAGTGTCTGGGTGACCGAATTGCCATGATGCAGCCATGGTGGGCGTGAAAACGGCCTGAGGGTGGTGGGCAGTCCAGGGCAATGGAGGCCGAGTGACCAGCGGTCACGGGGCTGCTGGGCTGACCGTGCACGGAGTCAGAGAGGGTCAAGGTGACGAAGAGCTGCCTCGAGCTCCCCCAACTGCAAGGTCAGCCAGCTCTTGAGCCTCCCACGGTGCTGGGCACAATGTGCGTGCGGCTGCTGCCCTCTCCATCCACTGGCTGTTTGCAGACCTGCACGGGTCCCTGGGCTGACTCAGGCTGTCTGCACGTGGAAGTGTTGAGAACGGGCCATGCACCAGCATCAGACCTCCCTCTGCAGATGCAGAAGTAAAAGGCTTGAGCTAAACCGTTTCATTTTTAAATTGAAAAAGAAATTACTTTTTTGCATCTTATAAAACCAGATGATGGCTGCAAGCAGGTGGGGAACCCTGAAGACCCAGCACGTGCCCAAGGACTCAGGTGCCCAGGCCAGGGACAAGCAAAGGGAGCAGGGCCTGGCTGGAGGGAGGGGACTCAGGGGGAGCCCCTCTGAGAAGAATGGAGGGGCCACATGTCACCCACAGGATGCAGGTCCAGATGAGGGAGGGACCCCGGTGCAGGGCAGCATGGGGGACTCGAGGAGGAAGCAGGAGTGGAGGTAGGCCAGGCAGGCCCAGGAGGATTTGGAAGAGGGCAGAAGGCAGGGAAGGTGGGGAGGGGGCAGCACAGAGAGAGGAGTGAATCTGGTGTGCTGGA
The DNA here is from genome assembly GCF_037043125.1 of Eumetopias jubatus. NCBI lineage: Eukaryota > Metazoa > Chordata > Mammalia > Carnivora > Otariidae > Eumetopias > Eumetopias jubatus. The sequence goes on from NW_028274815.1 coordinate 140,414,121, forward strand.
CAGAGAGCCAGCAGACCCCCTCCCACGACCCCCAGAAGCTCCAGATGTGACAAGAAAGTTGGGACTTTTCCCTCCAGGCACTAGGGAGCCATGGAAGGCTTCAAAGCAGGGAGTGCCCTGGCCAAAGGGGCAGAAGCCTTGAAGGAGGAGACGGGACGGGAAGAGAGTTGGAGAGGGCCAGCCAGGTAGAGGGGTTCACGGAAAGCTTCACAGGACTCGGTGAGGAAAGTGCACAGTTGCACATACATGGAAGAAACTTCTAGCCTCCCTGGTGCTAGAAGCACAAATGTGCTTTTCCCGGGGCTCACGCTGGGGTCCCTCCGTAGTAAACCCTCTCTCCTCCCTGTGAAAGCTCCAAACTGCAGAGAGGGGCGCCGACTTGCCTGGTTGAACAGCCAGGGGCAGGGTTCCGCCCCTGCCTGGTCACTTGCCTGGCCAGTCCCTCCAGCCTCCGGCCTCAGTTTCCAAGTCGCAGAGAAGCTGGGTGCTTTGTGCCCTTCCTGCAGCCCATCCTGAGGTCCAGCCCCAGTCTCATTCCTGCACTGGTGCTGGAGGGAGAAAGCCCAGGAGGAGGTGGGCACGTTCAGAGGGGTGGATTTCCCGGTGGGTCACAGGGGAGAGGGGGAATCTGGCTGCAGACAGGGGTGATGGGGAGCCTGGAGTGGGCACGGTGCACAGGGGCCGCCGGAGAATCTGCACAGTGGGGAGAGGGCGGGCTCCGGATGGTATACAGGGCCAGGGCACTGGATGAGGTCACTGAGGAGGGGCCACCAGACCATTCTGAGACTGTGCGGCCCTGTGCACTGGGGGAGCCCCCAAACCCAAGGCCTTCTGCTCCCAATACTCATGCCCACACAGGGCAGGTGGGGGGGCTCGTTTCTATAACACAGGACACATCTAGGGACATTCTGTCCAGGACACAGGGGCTGGATGGCGTGAGCAGGCACAGGGCCAATCCAGGCAGAGCGGGAGGGAAGGTAGAGGGTGCAGCCCCCCTCCCGCAGCCCCCTTGGTCCTCCCTGAGGACCCCCACCAGACTCCAGCTGTACTCCCCATAACTGGGCTTTCACAGGAGAGGGGGTGGGAGCTTGGGGCGCTGCCCTCCTTCCTCCCCCGGGGACCTGACAGAGCGGAGATGAGCCTGAAGGGCAGGCGGGCCTGGCGAGTGTAATAAAGGTCGGCAAACAAGCTCGGCGCTCCTGCCTGCCTCGTCGACCTGGCTCCGGATGGAGCTGCGGCGCGCTAGAAGGTCAAGGAGATTTGTTCTGTGAGCTTCCAGAAACACTGTAACCACAGGTTTGCTCTGGGCAGGTCGGCCTCAGAGGTCGGGAGACAGGCCTTGGTGGGTGACCCCTCTTGTGCCTCAGGCTCTGCGTCCGGGTGAAGACGGACACAGTGGCCCCGAACCGGGCCAGCCTCCTGCCCATCGCTCCCTCCCTGGGTCTCAGGTCCCCGAGGGGCTCCCGGCACTGGGCAGGGAGGGTCCAGGCTCACCACAAGCCCCCCAAAACCACTGACTCAGGGTTGGGCTGGCCCCACAGGCCGGTCGGGCCAGCCTGTGACCACCCCGCCCGCTGCCCGGGCTCCCCAAGGCCCCTCCTCCTGTTGGCTGCTTCATGGATGTTCCCGGGCCCTGCTTCCTGTCACGCACACACGAGCCCACGCACATACGCAAGCACTCGCACACGCATGCACATACATGAGCACACACGTGCAACACGTGCACATGCAGGTGCACAGGGGCAGGAGAAGTGGCAATAACCCCTCGGCCAGGAGGACGGGGCCTGCAGACTCTCTGGACGGGGAGCTCTCCTGGCAGGAGCTCAGAGCAGACCTTATTTGGGGATTGTGTCTGACCTCTAACCTCACCCACCCAGGGTGAAGAATCCCAGGCAGGAAGCTGGAGGGGCCGCGTGAGCCACCTCAGCCTGGGTCTGGCTCCGCGGTAGGCCTTCTGTCCAGTGAGCGCTGCCACCTAGTGGCGTTCTGGACGCAGCGGCTCCGGGCCCCGGAAGGGCAAGAGGTGGCATCCAGGGGGCCGTGTCCAGGGGACTGCATCCTGGGGGCTGTGGTGTGGGCAGGGGGTCGAGGCAGGGGGCCGAGGCAGGGGGCCGTGTCCAGAGGGTTGCGTCCAGAGGGCTGTGTCCAGGGGCCCGCATCCTGGGGGCTGTGGGCAGGGGGCCAAGTCAGGGGGCAGTGTCCAGAGGGTTGCGTCCAGGGGGCCGTGTCCAGGAGGCTCTGTCCAGGGGGCTGCGGGCAGGGGGCTGTGTCCAGGGGGCCACATCCTGGAAGTTGTGAGCAGGGGCCTGAGTCTGGGGGCCGTGTCCAGGGGGCTGTATCCAGGGGGCTCTGTCCAGGGGGCTGCGGGCAGGGGGCCATGTCCAGAGGGCTGTGTCCAGGGGGCTGGGGGCCATGTCCAGAGGGCTGTGTCCAGGGGGCCACATCCTGGAAGTTGTGAGCAGGGGGCTGAGTCTGGGGGCCGTGTCCAGGGGGCTGTATCCAGGGGGCTCTGTCCAGGGGGCTGTGGGCAGGGGGCCACGGGCAGGGGGCAGTGGCCTGGCACACAGGGGAGTCGAGCTTCCCTCGCGCCCACGCCTACCCACTGTGTCCATCTGCACAGTGCCCTGTCCCTCTGCAGACCACAGCCCTGCTGACCGTGTTCCAGGCATCGTACACACCCTCAGGTGCCCCCACGACACCTTCGGACACTCAGAGATGCCTGCAATGTGCCCCCACGTGGTGAGAACCCCAGTGGAGAGTGAGGTCAACAGAAGCAGGGACAGCGCGTTTGTGGGGCAAAAACATCCTCGAAACCTCACCAGCCACTTGGGAATGCTGGTGTCACCCCAAAAGCGTGTTCCATCCCCATGATCTTGTCCAGGGCAGGAGTCAGGGAGAGCACGGGGGCAGAACGGGGCCAGCTGCGTGTGAGCAGCTGACCACTGGCACCCCTCAGTCGGCACCCCAGGAGGGACTGCTCTGCCCCCCAGGAGTCTGCAGCGGCCCTCCACCCCTGCCCCCGCCCTCTGTCCCACAAGCATCCCCCTCTCTGTGTGCACCCCACAGCCCCGGAGGCCAGTCGGGAAGCCCACAGCCCTCATCCCTTCCCCTCGCCTCCCAGGCTGCCCAGATCCGGCCCATCCACCTGCAGCCTTTCCCCCCCTCCCCCACGGGGTGGGGGTAGTCCCCAGGCCAGGCCATGGTGGCCCATGGGCCCAGGAGACAGCAGGATGCAGCTCTGCACCTTGCCTACCTGGACAGTGGCAAGGAGCACGCAGACCTCCTCAGAAACCAGGGCACCCACTGCAGGGACCCCAGAGGGCAGCTCAGCCAGGGGCGGGTTCCACTGCACTCTGGCCACTTTCCCAGGTGGGCTCTGGGGCCACATACTGTCCCCTACTTACCTCTAGCCAGGGCGCTCCAAGCTCTCCCACTGTGGTTTCCTCCCCTGAGCCACGTGGTGATGGTAATGCCACCTCATGGGGGTGTGTGTGTGGCCTAATACACAGGGTGTGTGGCCATGTGGGAAGGAAGCGGTGGGGAGCATGGGGTCACACTCTGCCCCGCGCTTCCCCATGCTGCTCATCCTGTAGTTCGGCAGCCGTGTCCAGCTGGGCCTGGGGAAGTTGCTGGGCACAGGCTGCTGGACGGCGCCTCACAGAACCCTGGTGTAGCTGGGCACGTGTCGTGAAGACTACATTTTCTCATCTTCCATACAGATCATGACTGGGTTTTAGCCGATGGAAGGAGAAAGAAGCCTCGCGTGTGCGCGCACGCGCGCGTATGTGTGTGTGTATGTGTGTGTGTGACTTCAGAGACTGGTCTCTAAAGGGACAGGGTGCCCTTCCCACACCCCCCACCCCATTTTGCTAGCTGGAATGAAGATGTAATGGCTGGACTCTAGCAGCCACTTTCGTCCATGAGATGACCCTGAGGAGAAAGTCATGTAGAACAGAGAAACAAATCAGGAGGGTCCTGGGTCCCTAACCCCATAGGTCCATCTGCCACACTAGTCCAGATAGCTTCCCTCTGGACGTGTAGGCCATCAGAGACAAATATGAGTCTATTCTGTTGAACCCATGGTTATGGTTATTTAGGGCTTCTCTGTTAATCACAGCCAAGACTAAACCTAATCCTAGGTGACAATTCTAGAGAACCGGAGACAAATTTCTCGGCACGGAGAAATAAGGCAACCACTCCAGGACCACGGAATGCAAGCAGATGATGACCTTCTCTTGTGGCCATGGAGGGGGATAGAGGCGGGTTACTGCCTCCCTGTACAGCCTCGTCCACATAGTGCAGAGGGGCAGTGCCAGGCCCCCCTTGAGCACCCCTGGGCCGGGGTCACTCACCAGCACCCCCAGAGCTGCAGAGAAATCTGGGCAGGGTGGATTGTGCTGGTCCAGGCGCCCCAGGGCCATGCAGTGCAGGCTTCGGGCTTCCTGGGACGGCTCCGGGGCCCATGGCCTCTTGGCACCAGCACAGCCGGGCAAGGGACACGGCAGGAGCTGGGTCAGTGCTGAGGGGCACAGAGATGACCTCAGCAGCCAACCCCAGGCCTGCAGATAGGAGCCCGGCTGTACCTCGAGCCTGGGGCAGTTCTCCCCAAAACCCAGGCAGCCCAGCCCAGAACTTTCTGGAAGTGTTGCAGCACGAAAGCCTCTAGTTGGTGGCCAGGCCTGCCAGAGGGCCAAGGGGACCGCGAGCCTTGAGCCCCACCGAGGTCAGCAAGTCTGGGCACCCACCCAGGACAGGGTGCTGCGTCTCAGGCCCCTGCTTACTGCTCTTGCTGCTCAGCTGACCCCCAGGGATGGTCCAGCAGGGTAGAAAATTCCAGAAGGCAGGGGGCAGCATGGCTGGAAACATTCACAGCATCTCTGACCTGACAGCAGCTGGGCCCTCACCCAGGCCACTACAGGGCGGGAGATAGGACGGCCGTGTCCACCCCAACCTCCAGCACCTCAGCCGGCTGGGCCTGTGCAGCGGCTGGGGTGGGGGGATGAGGCGTGGTGGACGGACAGCGCCAAGGACAGCAGGGCCCCAAGCCGAGCGCCAGCAGCACGGTCTGCGTCTGCACAGGACCCACGTGCACGGAGCTGACGCCCAGGAACTGGGCCCGAGCACCGGACCAGAGGGCTCGCCAGCCTGGCCAGTGGCTCTCTTCCCCGGATGCCGGGTACTCCTGAGGGCAGAGGGAAGCCCCCCGGCAGGAGCCCCAGCAGACTCAGGCCAGAGCCCGGGGTGAGCGAGCATGAGTTTCTACTGTTGGAGCCACCGGTGTGTGGTCCTTCATTCTGGCAGCAAAGGACACTGACAGGGCCCCAGGCCTTGACCCTGGACAGTACACGTCCCTGCCCCGGGCGCGCACTCCCCGAGACAGGGCCCCAGGCCCCAGGGACGGCGTGCAAGACGAAAGAGGCCACACATCGTGCAGGTTGAATCGCTGTGTTTTACTAAGTGCACAGGTCCACTGGGCTTCCAAACAGGTCCCCGTGGCAGTAGAAATTTCCGGAACTTTTCACATGCGTCCCTGCTGCCAGATTCCACCCCTGAAGTCGCTGGGCAAACCCGGGCTGGGCCCTGTTCTTGGGGACAAGTGTGAACCGGACAGTGAGTTGAACAAGTTATCATCTCGGCTGGTCCGTACAAAACTAGAGTTCATTCCCTGGGCGTCTATCCCTAGAAAACGGACAATGCGCGAGTCGAGGGTCAAGTGTGCGGTGGTAACACATTCACGAAAACAGAAAGGCCCGGCGGCTATGGTGCAGGACGCATACACGTGGTTGGAAGTGTACGTCAGTACGGAAGGCATCATGAAGAATTCTTTGGAGCATGAACAAAGTGCAGACGACCAAGGCAACAGCGCAGACGGGGTCCGCGGGGCGGCGAACGGCAAGGGTGGGCGCAGGACGGGGTGAGAAGGGTCCCGGCGGACGCACCGCCTGGAGCCGCGCCTAGAGCCCCGGCGGGCGCAAGGCCAGTTCCAGGTCCGCTGCCTGCTCTGCATCCGTCCATGGCGCTGGTCCCGCGGACCAGGAGGAGGCAGGGTCCGGTGCAGGGCCGGGAGACGCCGGGGGCCTGGGGCGACCTCGGTGAATTTCCGTCAACGTGCATTAAGGCAAGACATTATGAAACCCGGCCAGAGTTGGGCGTGTGGTGTGGGGGGCCCGGGGTTGAGGCCACCCCCCTCAGGGCCCCCTCCCCCTGCACCCGACCTGGGTGATCCCCAGGGTCTCCCTGGCGTCCTCTGCCAGCCAGGGACACGCACACATCTGTCCAAAAGCCCACCCAGCTCCTCCAACACCCCGGATACCTCTGAGCAGTTGACGGAGGGTCTCACCTGCCAGGGAGCGTGTCTTCCTCGCTCTCTCTACCCTGTTTGCTAAAGCCGCTCTCCCTCCAACATCTCCTCCTGGGGTCTGCTGTCAGCCCCGACCCCCCACAAGATGGCATATCCAGAGAACCGTGGCCCCCACTCGCGCACGCTCCAGGGGCTACCCAGTGTCCTGGCCTGGGCAGCTGGCTTTCCCGGGTCTCTTGGATAGAAGAGAGGAGCAAGCCCCCAGTCCCAACCACACCGCCTCCTTCAAGAAGCTCTCCCTGGTTGTCCCTCCTACTTAGTGCTTGGCAGGGGCCCAGCGGAGCCTGGGACGGCACACAGCCTCCCCTGGGTGCTAGAAGTAGGCAGCCCATTACTTCTGGGCCCCACCCGGCCCTCCTGCCCCTCACCCAGGATCGGTCCATCCAAGCAGGTGGCCTGAAGATCCACTCCGGGGTCACGGAAGGCAGCTGAGGACCACTCAGGACGGCATCGGTCAGGGAAGGGCACGTCTGATTCTGAGCCAGTGAGCACTGGGGGGCACCAGGGGCACGGAGCCCCACTGGCTGCTCGGGACTCAGCCACCCTGCTGGGTTGCCCCCAAACCCTCCATGGGCTGTCAGACCGTCCCTCTGCACACCATGTTTATTTCAAGGGCTCGTGACATCAGAGGGTGGGACGCTGTGTTGTCACTCTGGTCTTGCAGCGTGACATCAGGGACGAGCACCCTCCGCTCTGTACATTATTTACAATTCAGGGAATATGAAATAGATACAAACATCAGCATTTCTACAGAGGCCTCCCAGGGGCCGTCCACACCTCTGGGCTTCAAGAAGCATCTAGAAACGTCTCAGGGCCGATTCCATCCACAAACAGCATAGGCGGGGGGCACCTGCTGTACGGAGTACCCCCCAAATGTGGGGGCCGGCGGAAGAGAGGATGCCGCCCCCTTCTCTCCTGTGTTAATGTGTTGAATCCGTGACCACCAGGGGACTCCAGCCTAGTACGAGGGGAAAAGGTCGGTTAAACTAAACCACCATGTTAAAGACACCGACCCTGCCTGGCTGACACGTGCGCTCTGGGCTGGGGAACTAGGGCTGGCCACGAGGCGCGTCCCGACGCCTCCTGCTAGGCTTCTACAGAGCAGCCCCTGCAGCGTGGGGTCCCAGAGCCTCCAAACAGGGGCTTGAGGCCAGTGCTCACAGAGGAGGGGAACACCTGGCCTCCCATAGGGAGGGGCAGGGTGGGCAGGCCAGGGGGAGCTTCTGCCACGTGGCCAGGGCCCCTCCGTCCTCCAGGGAACCTAGTGCGGCCACGGCTCATGAGTTTACGTGGACAAGGGGGAGATGTGGGGCCACAACATGCCAGGGAGGGAGGGGGCAACACCCACATGGCCAAGAAGGGCAGAGGGAGCTGGCCAGGGCCCCAGGGTCACAACTAGACACCCGGACCTCCCCGGTCCAAGCCATGTCATGGCATCCAGCTGACCAGAGGCTCTGGACAGCTGCTGGGCCAGCAGAACCCCAGCCAAGGGCCACCTGTCACTCAAAGTTGCTCATTCCTTGGGACTTAAAGTGGGCAGACCCAGACAGAGATCAGACGAAGGGCCACCGACATCAGGAACGCAGTGTGTGTGCACACATGACGGCAAGTGTGTGTGCGCGCACACGTGTGTGCACATGTGTGAGCTGAATGTGAGCACAGGAGTGTGGGCTTGTGGGGGGGCAGACCCCAGCCCAACCCTGGTCTTAGGAAATCTTTGCTGCACCTGCCAAGGGGTGACAACTGCCCTGACCCACACTCGCATCACACACACGCCCCACACACGTTCCGTGGAAGCGTCCTCCTGCTGTTCTTCTCCGAAAGCGGGGCCCCAGGGCAGGGACGCACACTGCTCAGGCCTGGGTCTGCGCATCCCAAGAAGGTGTCTCTACAACTCCATCCCCCCAAACTGTGGCCCTAGACCAGCCTCCCTTCCAAGGGGTCAGAGACTCCACGCAGGAGACCTCACACCCTCTCATGGATGCAGGACCTGCCGGCGGGCTAGCCTGTCCCCCCAGCTGCAGCCTGGGAGACCCCTCCTGCCCATCCGAGGCCAGCTCCTCAGCCTCCAGGGGCGCACGGCACAGGGAGTGTGTGGGACAGCAGTCTTTCTGTGGGGACAAAGGGCCCCTCTTCCCAGGGCCTGAAGCCCCCGACAGGGGAGGGGTCCCTGTTGCTGGCACCACGGCTCTAACTCTTCCAGGGCCTCGAGCAAGGCTGGCCAGAGCTGGGGACGGATGTGGCCATGCTACCCCGTGACTCATGCCCTGCCCGGGGGCCTGCAGCCAGAGTCCCCCATGGTGGGAGGGTGAAGGGGGCTGAGCCCAGAGGGAGGCAGGGATAGGAGGACCACAACACACAAGCCACACCAGGGACCCACGTTATCTGCACAGGCAGGGACTTTTCTCATCACTGTGAGGCCCAAGGCCAGAGAAACACTGCCCTTAGGAACGAGGTTCATCAGTGTGAGGAAAAGCCAGTGTGCCCTCCCTTCCAGGCCACGGGGCCACTTACTTCCACACCTGCCCTTCCTGGAGGCTAGGAAGGGGGACATCCTCGTGCTGGGGCCCTGACATGAGCAGCGGTTCCCAACTCTGAGCCTGCGGCCTCCCACTCTGGGCAAGCACAGGCCGGCCCAGCCTCTGGCTGCCCATCATGCAAGGAGGTGCCCACGGCAGGACCCGGGGTGTCCTGGCAAGGGGAGGGGGCAGGCATCACTCCCCAAGGCCCTCTAAGCACCAGGACCCCAAGCCCGGAGCCCAGGACCCTCAGATACAGCCCTCCACGCCCTTCCCAGAGGACAGGACCGACTCTCCCACTGACCACTTCTGGTCCAAGTCACAACAGGGCTGTCCCAGGAGCTAGTTTTCTGGGGAAGTCATTCCGTAGCGGGCCTCACTGCACCCAGCTCTAGTGCACCAGAGGTCACTGCCTCAGAGAGAGCATCAGGCACCCAGACTTACGGTTCCCAATGCCAGATGCCCCCACACACTGACTGCTGAGGGCCCAGAAGACAGATCCCAAAGCTGCTGTCCCTGGGGTTGAGGTGCCTATACCACAGGAGAGATGGGGGCCCTGCTCCCTGAGGCCCAGGGTGGAGATGGGCATCCTTGACTCCTAAGAAGTCACAGCCAAGGGACTGGTCAGTGGAGAGCAGGGCGGCAGACGGTCAGCCCTAGTGGGGACACAGAGGTTTCCTTCCTACAGGATAGAGCTGTGTCAGCTCCGCAGAGGGAGGGAAACTCACCAACCCTTGAGGGGCTTTGAAGGCTTTTCCCAGGAGTTAGAGCATCATCATCTAGCCCTGGGTCCTGCCGAGGCACCAATGAGGGACCAGTAGGCAGGGCCCCCAGTGAAAGACAACATGCGAACCTGGTCACCACAACCCACCTGGCTCTGGGACCCGGAAACGGGATCCCAGCCCAGGGGATGCCCCCAGCCACCCAGCACGCTCCCTGCACACGGGTCTCCATTTCAGTGCTGGCCGTGGCCTGGTGGCTGGTGCCAAGCCTGAGCAGAACAGCTCGAACACGGGGGTGCCCATCCCCAGATCTCCTGTGGCTGGGGGAGCCTCCAAGGACCCTCCTCCAGAAGACTGTGAAGCAGCCCCTCCCCCCAGGAGCCAATGCTGGTAGGTCCTGAGGCCCCACCGTCTTCTCTCCAGGCCAGCATCCTGGACTTGGGACTGGCTCGGAACCCGGGGTTGGGGGAAGATGGCGCTGACCAGCAGCTCTCTGGAAGGTCGCCCGTCATGCCTGCCTGCCCTGCGTGGACTAGCAGGGGCAGGGACGGAGGGACACGCCCTGGGCAAGCCACGCCCCAGGGGCCAGCGCACCTCCTGCCGCCGTAGCCACAGGCCCAGACTCCCTCCCCACCAGGCCTCAAGGCCACCCATCCTGTGCTCCTAGGTGCCACCCTCACCGGGCCCTGCTCCTTGACCCCACGCCTCCCCCCTACCGGCAGGGGTCTGTCCTCAGCCGTCACCCCCGCTCACACCCGGGCCAACGGTCTCAGTGGGCACAGCCGGCCTGGCTGCCCCTTGTTAAAAGAGATCTCTTGTCAGCCTGCAGCGCGTGAGACCAAGGAGCCCCCCGCCCGCCCGTCGCCTCGCACAAGCCCCCCCACCTGTGTCGCTCTAAGGACAGGGTCCCGGAGAGTCCCATCTGCAAACCTGGAAGGCCAAGAGTCAGGGAGAGGCCGGCGGGCAGCCTCATTTCCGGGGCCCGGCCCAGCCCACGTCGCCAAAAGGGCCCTCCCCAGTGGCAGAGCGCGGCGGGGGCCCGCACGGGGTGCAGAGGTCAGAGTCCGTGTCTGACTCGCCCTCCGCGATGTAGGGTCTGACTGTGGCGCAGGGTGCCACGGCCGCGTAGCAGCTGTTGAGCGCGTCCAGGTTCTCCTTGGACTGGGAGATGCTGAAGCCGCTGAAGGAACGCTCCAGCTCCTCATGGTCCACAGACGGGATGGAGATGGACGTGTCACTGTCCCGCAGGGCGCCCTCGTGCCTCGGGAACTCCGTGCTGGCCCTATTGCCCCCGCTGTAGGCCGACAGCGACCGCTCGTGGGCGGGCGGGGGCGGGATCCTCACCAGCGAGCCGTGGTCCCCCACGGGGGAGGTGCCGTGGCCCTGGCGTGCGTGGCATTGCTGTTGCCATGAGGTGGAGGGTGGGCACTGGGCTGGGGGCCCGGCCGGAGGCGCCGAGAAGTTCTTCTGGCCCCCGGAACTGGCAGAGCGGATGAGCTTGATGATGCAGCCGTTCCTGTCTCCGTGCTCCCGGCTGTCCTCGGGGCTGTGGTATGGCGGCGCTGGTTCTGGCTCCTTGGCCCCAAAGTAGGCCTCCGTCTCCGTCGGGGGGATGCCCATGCGCTGCATATAGATGCTCACCAGGAAATCCAGCTTCTTCTCCATGGACAAGACCTGCAAGGGGAGCTGCTGGACCAGGCCTGGCGCTCTCCAGAGGCGGGGACCCCGGGCTGCTCGTCGGGGGGGGGCCGGGCTGCTCCCGGTAGGTGGGGGGACCCTGGGCTGTTCCCCAGAGGAGCAAGGACTCCAGGTTGCTCCCCACAGAGGTATGGAAGCAGTGGGAAGCAAACGCAGCAGGAGCTCAGCCTCTGACCCCACCCATCAGAGTGTGTGGCCCCTTCGGGTAAACCCCACGGCTCCTTTCCTTGCCTCCCAGAAGCAGACCCCGAGTGCAGGGACTTGTGCATGGCCCCTGAGGACCGGCTCCCAGGAGAGGGCCGTGGCCCACCCTGGAGCTCCAGGACCCGCCTGCAGGGTCCGTCTCGGCCCCTCCTACCTGCTTCTCCACCTTCCCCAGCCGGCCCATCATGCTGGGGTCCTCGGGCAGCTCTGCCTCAGCCGGGCCCTTGGTGCGGTCCTTGTCGGTGATCGCTGGGCCCCGCCCCACGATCTGGTCCACTCTGCCGGGAAGAGACCCCACCCCCCAGAATGAGCTCGGGTGGGCGCGGCGGGGCCCGTGGCCCTCTCCTCCTGGGCCAGGCCACGGCCCCCCAGATCCAGGCTCCAGGCTGAGCCCAGAGCCGACTGGGGGGGCAGCAGGGTGCCAGGACAGGTGGACGTGGGGCACCTGGTCTCGCCCTGCTCTCTGAACCTGAGGGGCTCCCGTTCCGTTCCAGCAGGCTGGCACATTAGCAAGGAGTAAAGTGGAGGGATGGGGACCACGCGCCCCTCAGCTCCCCTCCCCCATGCCCTGCCCCCACCTCTGAGCTTTACTCCTACACAATGTGCCACGTGGTCCTCAGCCCAACGGGGGTCTGGGGAGGGCAGAGTGCCACGTGTGTGGCAGGAACAGAAGCAGATGACCAGAGCCACACCTCCATGCACACCAGACGGGGGAGGGGCACGGACCAACACAGGAAACCGCCAACGCACCACGGAGGGGGCAGACAGAGCCACTGCCAACCAGGGGGAGTCTGTGTGTGCTTGCTGCACGTGTGCACGTGAGCTGTGTGTGCCTGCTGTGCGTGGGCACGTGTGAGCTGTGTGTGCCTGCTGCGCGTGTGCACGTGAGCTGTGTGCCTGCTGCACGTGAGCACGTGAGCTGTGTGTGCCTGCTGCGCGTGTGCACGTGTGAGCCGTGTGTGCCTGCTGCGCGTGGGCACGTGTGAGCCGTGTGTGCCTGCTGTGCGTGTGCACGTGAGCCGTGTGTGCCTGCTGCATGTGAGCACGTGAGCTGTGTGTGCCTGCTGCGCGTGTGCACGTGTGAGCCGTGTGTGCCTGCTGCGCGTGTGCACGTGTGAGCCGTGTGTGCCTGCTGCGCGTGTGCACGTGTGAGCCGTGTGTGCCTGCTGCGCGTGTGCACGTGAGCTGTGTGCCTGCTGCACGTGAGCACGTGAGCTGTGTGTGCCTGCTGCGCGTGTGCACGTGTGAGCTGTGTGTGCCTGCTGCGCGTGTGCACGTGTGAGCCGTGTGTGCCTGCTGCGCGTGGGCACGTGTGAGCTGTGTGTGCCTGCTGCGCGTGTGCACGTGAGCTGTGTGCCTGCTGCATGTGAGCACGTGAGCTGTGTGTGCCTGCTGCACGTGTGCGTGTGAGCTGTGTGCCTGCTGTGCGTGTGCGCGTGAGCTGTGTGTGCCTGCTGTGCGTGTGAGCTATGTGTTTGCTGTGCGTGTGCGTGTAAGCACGTGTGCACACGTGTGCTGTGTGAACGCAGGTGCGGGGTGCGGAACGCTGCTGAGCTCGTCTCAAAGAGGCCGTGGATAAGAGGCAAAGGAGGTTTCTATGTGGGAGGGGGACCGCAGCTCAGTCCTGCACAGCAGGAAGGGCCACCGCGGCGGTGTGGCCTCCTAACGCGCCGCTCCAGAGACCCGCACATTTCGTGGGAGCTCAGAAACAAAGACCCTGGCTGTCCACAAGCCGCTGGGTCAGCCACTCTCCCCCCCCCCAGCTGAGGCCAGGTAGCCCCCGCCTGTCTCTGGCCAGGAGCCTCAAGCACAAGGCCCTCCTCAAGTTTCAGAGTGCAGGAGGGCACGGCTCCCACATCCTGGCAGGCGCCCTGTGAGCTGGCCGGGGCCAGGTCTCGGCGTCCTTCCTCACCCACAGGCCGCCCTGTTTGCCTCTGGTGGGGAGTGGGGCTCCGGGGTGGCTTTTTCTTTCTGTTGCATGAAGCAGAAGAGGGGTTGGGACTTGCGTCAGCCATGGTGCAGCCTCATGCTCTATGGAGCTGCATGCTTGCCTCATGCACCAAGGACAAGGAGCGATAGGGGACAGCGGGGGACCCTTGGGCTCCAAGCAGACGCCAGTGGAGAATGGAGAGGGGGAAGGGTTCTCTGGTGTTTCCAAGTGTCCACACAGTCCAGGCACAGGTGCTCAGCGCCTTCACCCCTGCCACATGACGGGCCACCTGCCTGGCTGGTCCCCCTGGGAGCCTGGAGCTGCCGCGGGCGGGGACTTGGGAAAGGGCCCTCCAAGGGGCCTGGGCCATCCCTCCCCTAGGCCTCAGGCGGAGGAGTCAGGTTTAACCCCCCATGTGCCCACACTGTCCTTCCGGCCCCTTCTGTGTGACTGTGTGTCCTCTGGCTACGGTGGTCCAGATGCCTGGGGGCCCTGAGGGCTGCAGGACCGTCCCGGCTCATGACTCTGAGGACCCAACTGCCGCCCCTGCAGCAGCGCCCAGAAGGGTGGGCTTGAATCTCAAGGCTGGAGAACACGAACCAGCAAACACTGAGGCTGCCCTGGGTCAGGCCTTCTCCCCCAGGGACTCCTTTCTCATGGAAGAGCCACCGGGTTGAGATGTCCAGTGTGTTGACCCTCAGCCTCATGTGCAGAAATCCCGGCACACGGGGAGGATGGGTCAAACACACCAGTCCCTCCACCAGCCAGCTTGGACCCAGTTGCCAGCATCCCTGCTGGCTTCTGGGATGCTCTTGGGCCCCTCTGCCCTCGCCCTCCTCCCTGCCCCAGGGGCTCTGCTCTCCCCCAGCTGACCAGACCTGGCCAAGGGGCACAGGTCACAAAAGTCATCTGAATCTCCCCAGGAAGGCAGAAAGGCCCTGAAGCTTGAATTCATCACTACAGAAGCTACTTCTGCTAACTCACCACCTAACTGTCGGTCAACCGGGACTGGCTTCGGTGGTGCTAATTCTGATGGCCGGAAATAAAGCTCCAAAATTCTCGGGCATTCCCTGGGAGCCTCGCCCGTTGCCGGGCGCCTGGCAGGGACATTCCTATTTATTCTTCACGACAGTTCAAAGGCAAGAGAAGCAACAGGACCTGCTCAGATCCATGGAGCCGCCCAGGTCAGCCCCACTGAGGTGAGGGCGTCAGGGGAGAGCCCTGGAGGGGCTGGGGCGGGAAGGACCCTGCCAGCCATGGAGCCCTGCGGCTCTGAACACATCTGATCCTCAAGGTGGCACCCCTCTGCTTCTGCCCAAGAAGCACCCCCCGGGCAGACGTCACTCGGGATGTCTACGGAAAGGAGCCCCCCATGGCAAGCTTCCCCAGACCCTGCCAAGAGGAGCAGCTCAAGGCCACCCTGACACCGCCCACCCGGGGCCCACGGGGCGCAGCCTTCCCCCCATTGCTGCTCTGTGGGGAGATGCAGGGCAGGTGTTGCCGTCATGTGGCCTGGGGCGAAGGGGGCTGGCCATTCCACAGAGACAAGGCGGGAGAGGGTTGGCATCCTGACCTAGGTGAATACTGGGGTGACTCTCTCGGAGGGGCCGTGGGTCCTTTGGTGGGGTACTTCTTGTGCCGGGGAGTTGAAGGGGGTGGGGGGCCCACAATCATATCTATCCTGGCGAGTGAACAAGAAAAGAGACACCAGCAAATGCATCGTGAAGAGCACGGAAGGGGAGTTGGCTGAGGGATGCTGCACATGGAGTGCAGTGGCCGCCATGCCCGCCTGGCTGGGGCGGCGCCCGATCTGTCCCGTGTGCAGGCGAGCGCGGGACCGGGGAGCTGCCGCCTCACGGCTGGGCCCAGGCCTGCCCGGGCGAGCAGGTGTGTGCACGGGAGCCGCCACAAAGGACAACCATGCGGCTCTGCTGGCGAGGGGCAGAGCACCCCGGCTCCTTGGGGTGGCCCATTTGGGTTGCTTTTCCAGACAGAAAGGGAGGGAGAAGGAAAGTTTAGGACAGAAGAGCCTGGTGAACAAAATCAGCCTCCGTGAGAGAGATGTGGGAGCAGGCCCAGCAGCCAAGACACTGCACCTGCTCTCTCACACGCACATCTGTGAGTGAGCACACACACACACGTGCACACACACGGGCTTGCACCCTTGCACACAATTGCTTGTGTGTGCACATATTCGTTCACATACTCACACAGATCTGTTCAGACGCACAGCGTAGGTCTAGCCGATGCTCTGGGGAGGACAGTGAGCAATTGGCTTCCTAGCCTTAGCCTGTGTGGAGGAAGGGGTCACCGCCCCCGGCTCCCCACCCCACAGGAGCAGCTTTGGGCCCAGAGGGACCCTTCCTGGGTGTTCCACTGCAGGACTGGGGAAGCACCCCAAGGCAGGCGCACACTGACTTCCCCAGAATGAGGACTACAGTACTCAGGCACTGGGCTGACCCCTATAGGATTGTCCCCTGACCGTCCAGACCTTCTCCCAGCCAGGGCCCAGGCTTCTGGGGCAGACAGCCTGCAGCAGCCCAGTTTGAGGGACCCTGGGCAGGGGAGGGAGCGTTGGCGGGCAGAACCATGGGACCCACTTCAGGAGAGACCCATAACAACAGCCCCGTGGCCTCCTCACAGGCCCCACAAGCACACATGCATGCACATACTGTTTTGGATGTGGCAGAGTGTACGCACCTCTGAGCACGTGTGTATTTGCGGTACGTGTGTGTTACGGAGGTAGAGAATGCTTGTATGTGGCATGAAGCTGAGTGTAGCTGTGTGTGTACGTGTGTCCGTGTGTGTCCACGCATGTGCATGTGTGTGTCCACGCATGTGCATCCGTGTGCGTTCCATGCGTCTGTGTGTCCGTGCATGTACTGTGCGCGTGTGTGCCCATGCATGTGCCAGCATGTGCATGCACACGGGAGTGGACACGTCCTGTGTGCACACGTGTACACGCCTGTACATGGTGTGCAGCTAAGTCCTGGAGTGAACAAGCCTGTCCTCACACACACACGGCTGCACACAAGCAAAGCAGTGTGCGCCCAGCCATCATCGGGCCTCAGACGTGTGTCCCAGCCCCACTTCCTGCTGGGGGAGTGGGGAGCCCCCCGTGAGGCAGGGACGTGGACAAGCCTCTGTGTCCCCATGTAGTGTCACTGCTTCCTGATGGGGGTCACGAACCTGCAACCTCATCTCCTGAGAACTATCCCAACCCCAACACACACGCACACAAGTGTGCCGGCTCACACATACATGCACACATGGCACAGCACACACAAAGGCACATGCACACACCACACACATGCATAACGTGTATGCACATGCGTGTAACCAGATACCCAAACACGTGTGTGCACTCGCACAATACACGTGTGCACACGTGTGCATCCACAGGACACATGTGTGCACGTGCATGCCTGTGAATGCGCACACACACACACACTTGCCCACTGTAGCAGGGGCAGGGGGCAAGAAGGGAGAGACAACAAAAATATTCCAACAAACAGGCCACATGAGGACACAGCAGGACGCCCACGTAGGGCCGGTGTGGGGCCAGAGAGGAACAGCCCGGAGGCGGCAGCAGGTAGGGCCGACCACCGTGTCCCCACAGCCCTGTCCACCGTCCCCCTTCTCGGGGGGGCAGCGTGTGGCTCCCCATGCTGAACCCCACCCCTGTGCTGCCCCTGAGGGACACCACCACACTGGGGCCACACTGGCTTTGGCCCAGAAGGACCCCGCCTCCATGCCCCGGGGCTGGGCAGGCTGCGGGGGAGGCTCTTGCCTGGACTGCAGGTTTTTTATGCGGGACAGCATGTCCAAGTGACCAGCCGAGTACTGCTCAATCACATCCATCACGTCGTATGGCCGCAGGCTCTCTTTGAACTTGCGCTTGGACACCAGGAACCGCATCACACTGGGGGAGCACAACTGTGAGCCCTGGGCTAGCCCCTGCCCTGGGCACCCCCAGCATCTCCCAGAACATCCACCAGAGGACACGTTACAGTGATCTGGCCAAGCCACCCACCTGCCACATACACAGGCCACTCCTGGGCCTGGGGTGCAGACAGACCCTCGGCCACCCGGGACCCCTGTGGGGGCAGCTCCTGGCCACCCCCTCAGAGCCTCGGTGCTCCACACCCGGGATGGGCAGGGGATATAGCCATGACAGGAGGGGCCACGGGAGCCATCACCAGCCCCCAAAGGACCCATACCCCAGGGACAGCAGACAGCACCCCTCCTGGACTTTGTGGGAGGCCCCTTGCCCTGGACACTGAGTGCCTCACCACACAGCCCGGATGCTGACTTTGAGGCCCGGGGTCAGATCTTCGGTCACAAACTCGCAGTTGCAACTTTTGTTGTCTTCTGCGATGTCCTCACCAGGGAGACTTGCTTCTAGGTGGAAGGAGACACGGCTCGTGAGGGGCTGAGCCATGTCCGGGGACCGAGTGGGCCACAGCACACGCTTGTTGGGGACAGCGTCAGGGAAGCCTTCCAGTGCTCTGGAAACCTGCCCTCTGTCCCGCTGAGGCCGCAGGGAGAGGCCCCCGTGATGGCTGAAAAGTGGACGAAGGGCAGACCCAGTGTGCTACGGCCATAGGAAAAACAGAACATCAGCCTGCCATAAACAGGCGTGAAGCCTGATTGGTGGCCCAGTGTGAAAGCATCTGGAAACAGGCGCACACGGTGTGTGATTCCACGTGTGTGAAATATCCAGCACAGACTGGTAGTGGCCGGGGGCTGGGAGGGATTGCTAACAGGCACGGGTCTCCTTTGGGGCATGGAATGCTCTGGAACGAGAGAGGTGGTCTCTGCTCAACACTGAATGTGCTCAGTGCACTGAGTTGTTCGCTAGAAAGTGGCTGGTTTTATGTTACATGACTTCACCTCAAAAAGAAGAAAGGGGAAAGGGGGAGCTGCTGCTCAAGGGGGCTACAGGGCTCCCGGTGGTGCCCGAGGGGCAGCTGGACCGCGGGAGGGCAGTGGCCTGACCCACCTTCTGAGTTCTGTCGGGACGCGGCACCCTTAATCCGGAAGGCCTGCCGTGCCCGGCTGCGGTCCCCGAAGCTCCAGCTCTTGGGCACCTTGCTCGGACTGTCCTCCAGACTCTGGTCGGCACTGGGTGACCGCCGGACGGTCTGGGCCTGCGGGGACCCCTTCCCCTTGGCAGCCACGCCTCGGGGGCTGGAGAAGACACGGTCTTTCAAACTGACCTTCTGACTGCTCCCACGAGGACCGACAGGAGGGCGGACACACACAGAAAGACAGCAAGAGAAATCACTCTGGAAAGAACGCTCACGACCCACCGTCCACTCACAGCTGACGCCTACACATGGGGGTGGGGGCAGGGAGACAAGGAGCACGGGTGGGTGGGCGCTCCGAGGGCCACTCAGGGGCTCGGCCCGGCTGGGGAGGTGGTCAGTGGACACTTCAATCACTTTCGGTGCTACGGAAAGGGGTCAGAGTCCCCCAACACGGTCGTGTCAGGTCTCCCTCTCCAAGGTGACGTGAGGGCCCCAAACGCCCTGCAGGTCCCCCTGCCCACCCCACCACACCCCACACCTGCCCCTGCGGCAGCCCCCTCCCCCTGCCACCTGCTCCAGGGGCTGGAGGGGTGAGGTCTGCAGCTGACCACTGGCCTCTGCCAAGCCCCAGAAGCCCCCTGGAGGAAGGGTTTGGGTCGGGAGCAGGAGCGTGGGCGTCACGGAGGGGGTGAGGGCCTCCTGTGGGCTCCACAGCGTTGTCCGGCCCCCTGCACCCAGGGCCAGCACAGCCTCCACACCCACACACAGGATGTGACTGGGTGTGGGACTGAAGGCCCACGCTGCCAGAGGGATGGAGTGGACACGCCTCCCCTGCCGACCGCCTCGCTGGAATAGGCCTTGCTGGCCCGAGACCACCGGGAGGGGGCAGCTCTGCTGGCCACAGCCCTGCAGGGGTCCTTGGGCCCCCGCCCCCGGCCCCACGTCTCTTGGAAACTATGAAGATGGGTCTGGTACCCTCTGGGCAGCAACCAGGAGGCACAAGTGGGTTGTGATGGTCCAGGCGCAGGTCTGGCCCAGGGACCCGGCAGCCACTCGCTTCCTCCCCCTGGACAGTGTCCACTGTCTAAGAGCAAGGCTCTTGCGACCTGCACACCTGCTTACACCCAGCCACAGGCAGGAGCCACAGAACTTCCTGGAACAGCCTCTGAGCCAGGACTTGTGCTGCCCCGGGGCATGCAGCAAGCCTGCCTGGAGGCCCAGCGGGGTCTCTGCTGTCACTGGGAGGCCGCCCTCACCTGCTGACCCCTCAAACGTCGCCAGACCCCAGTGTGGCTCCCCTGGGTCCCCGCCTCCACTGACCCCAACCAGGACCCACAGCCGAGACAGACCCCTCAGACGGCGCAGACATGACTGGCCACGGAGAAGTGGCCAGTGGCCTGGTCTATCCTCTGCCCGGACACTATAGTCCCAGCCAGTGCCCCGTCCCTTCCCCCAGGCAGCAGAGACCGTCCCTCTGCTAGATCGAAGGTCTCGTGGGACAGGGAAAAAGGGAAGAAAGGAGCCCCCAAGAGCCAGGAGTCGGCCTCAAGTGCAGATCCCACTCGGGAGTGGGGCAGGCATCTGCTTGCTCAGGACACTGGCCCCAAGCCCGTAACAGCACAAGGCCAAGAATGGGCAGATGGGAGCTGAGGGAGGCCCAAATCCAGGTGTGCCGCGGGGCCCTCAGCACAGATGACCTTCTCCTTCCCAATGGAGACCAACACCTGCTCCAGGGAGACCACAGAAGCCATGGCCCCCCCAAGCCCCCAGGCGCTGGACCCCACGCAGCTGCCTCGAGGACGGAGCCACAGGAAGGCCTTGCTGTCCCAGCCCCTGGAAGGCCCAGACTGGGGAGGGGCGCTGTGCCGGAGGAGGCCACCGTGTGGATGCCTGAACTAGCACAGCTCAGCCTGCAGACGCCTGGCCCCCAGCCACCCAGACTGGCCCCACGGCCAGGTGCCCAAGCAGCTCCTGCTCCCGCAGGTGTCCAGGAAAGGCTGCCCTAACCTCACAGGCCAAGGACAGAAGCAAACAAACACGAAGGATGGGGCTCTAGCCACCTGCAGCAGGGGAAAGAGCCCTCGACGAGACCACCATGTGTGTGAAAGGGGCACTTTCCTGCCATCTGCACTTTGGCGTTCACACAGGACGGGGGAGCAAGTTCGAGAGGGTCTGGGGAGAAAGCCAAGCCCCGGCCTTTCCTCCCCCGCCTGCCACCCTGCAGCGAAACTCTAAACACCCCGGGGCCGGCTGTACAGGTACGGGGCAAGTGGGAGGCCCCGCCTGCCATCGGCCACACCTGGGTCTGCACAGCCGGGACCCGGCTCAGCGGCGAGGGACCCAGCATCCACAGGGAGAACGGCCCTGCCCACACTGGACCACGGATGCCCAGGGAAAGTGCAAAGGATGGAGTGACATTCGTGGGACTTGCACACAGCAAGGCTGAGCTTGGCCCGGGCTCCTGGACTGGCCGTGGACACCTCGGGCCCTTCTGGTCCCCAAGCAGCCTGACCACAGCCCCTGAACCAAGGAACCAGCCTGTGGCCCCACAAGCTCTGTACAAGCAGGACAGCTTTTGCCGGGGCCCCAAGTCTCCGCTCCTGTGGCTGCAAGTCTCCCCCAAGCGCCGACCCCCGGGAACACACAGGCAACGTGGAGAGGTTGGGGGAGGCAGGCCTCCAAGCCCCGCTCCAGGAGAGGACGCAGAGCATGCACAGATGCAGACGGACAAGCATGCTGCCGCCCGGGGGCCCTGGTCCTGCCGCACAGCCCCTCCCCGCGCCCGCCGCTCAACACCATTGCTTCCGGGGGCCGGCGCCAACCACATGCACAGGACAGGCGGACACAGCTGCCCACACGCGGCAGGGCTGCACACTGCACTGGTCAGGGAGGGAGGCAGGCAGGAGGGAGATGGGGGCGGGGGGGGCCCAGAGCAAGCAAGAGGGCAGACGCTTCCACACACCCGACAGCAGACGTGGACAGAGAGAGTGGAGGTGCGGACAAGGAGCCCACGGTGCAGAGGGCTGGGGGTGGGGGTGGCTTTTCTACCGTCCCGTTTCCAGTCCGCCCTAAACCAGGCCTGTAGTGGGAAGGGGGAGCCGAGGGCCTCTGGCTTTGTGGCGTGTCCGGTGTGTCAGGACCGTGGGGAGCCCAGCACACACAGGACGGAGCTGCCTCCCGCGGGTGAGGCGGCCGGGCCAGAGTGGCCGTCCTCGGGTGCGTAGTAGAGGTGCTAGACTGGCGAGCCCCAGAGAAAGGTCTCACCAGAGAGCGACGAGGACCCCAGAAGCCACCAGCGCCCATTCTGGGCTTCCGAGCCCCTGGCCGGCCCCCCTCCTGCTTGGAGCAGGGCATTGTTTGGCTTGGGGAGAAAAGCATGTTGGTGCTGCCGCCACGGTCAGCCGGAGGCCGTTTGGAATCACGGGGGGCCTGGCGCTCTGCGGCAAGGGGCCGCGGAGGTCGAGCTGCCAATCAGAATTGGGGCCTGGGGGGCCGGGGGAGGGGGGCACCAGCCTCGCCCTCGCTCATCTAGAACCTCTAGTAAGCAGAGTGTTTGGCGCAGGGGGGAGGTGGGGAGCCGTGCAGCAATGGTCGGCGCGTGCGACACGCCCGCGGTACCTAGAGTGTCCAGGGCAGCATCCACACAGGGACTCTCTGCACGGTCTGCCTTTACTGGAAATGAGGAGAGCACAGTTAGTCCTGGCGGACAGGACGCACGGGCCCACCCGCAGGGCGGCTCTGGGCTCAGGGTCCACCAGCAGCACTTGGATCTGAGCAACGACACTGAGGGGGCTGCACATAAAGTCTCCCGCCGGCCTGGAAAAGAAAACAGTGCCCTATTTTTGGAGAAAAAAAAAAAAATCCCGTTTTTTTTTTCCTCCAAAAATACCTTTTCCTTCCAGAGTCAGAGTTTTGGGCCATGTCTTTTTAAAGATGTATTATTTTTTGCTATATTCATGCCAACAAAAAAATAATACATGGGCAAGACTTTGCAAGAGGCTGGTTGTAGATGGGCAGGATTCCGGAAAGCACACATTTTAGGGAGGAAAAACGTGCAGTCTGGTGTCACAAACCAGTCACCAAGGCTCCGCCAGGCCCCACCAGCTGCCCATCGGAAGTGGCCTCAGTTTACCCTGGAGGGAAGCTCAGGAAAGCGGCCTTGGGGTGCGTGGATCTAAGCGGACTGAGGACATCGGTTCCCTTGGGGCTCGGTGCCAAAGCCCTGGGCCGGCCAGGCCGCACCTGCCGGCAGCTCCTCGGGAAGAGCCCCACCAGGGGCCCACACTCCCCGAGAACCTGCCCTGGAGGCCCGCGATCTGTCTCTGCACCAGCGCGAGCACTTTTCTAAGCAAAACTAAACACACAAGAGCCTTTCGTTTTCGTGGAGCCTCCCTCCCGCCCTCCACCTCCACAGCTGTTGCCAAGATAGCTGCCCTCACACCGTGGGTCCGAGGAACCAGACGCGCCAACACCCTCCCCCCCCCCCCCCGGCCGCGGAAACCAGCTCTGGGCCTCCGTGCCCAGCGTCCGCACAGGTAAATGCTGGTGGCACCTGCCGGCACCCCAGCAGGACCTCACCAGCCACTAGAAAGGACACGCTCTGGTAGTTTCACAGGGTGAGCAGGTAGGCTCCTCTAAGAGAGCTCTGTGTGGCCCCGGGGGCTGTGAGGGCCACGCTCCCCCCGACAAGCCACCATCCCCTCCAAGGAGGACTTCCTTCCTGCAGGGTCCTTCCGGTGAGGGACCTGGGGTCCAGCTGTATCAGCAAGCACT
Source organism: Eumetopias jubatus (assembly GCF_037043125.1). Taxonomy (NCBI): domain Eukaryota; kingdom Metazoa; phylum Chordata; class Mammalia; order Carnivora; family Otariidae; genus Eumetopias; species Eumetopias jubatus. The sequence continues at coordinate 140,437,358 of NW_028274815.1, forward strand.
CTCACGTGGGGGTGAGCGTCCCTGTCACTCAGTAACCCCAGCATCCAACCCCCCACCACCCAGCAGCTCTGGCTGCTCACAGAAGCCCCTCAAATTTGGGGCAAATGCTCTCCCCCAAGGCACATCCTCACGTCAGCCACAGTCCCACCACAGCTGAAGACGGGGACCCTCGTGCTCTCCCCCCCAGGGCTCCGCAGGCCTGCACACGGCCCCCCACCCCCACCACGTGGAGGCTCTGTCCAGGGAAAGAGGACGATGGGGGGATGGTCTCTGCTTCCAACACCTTAGAAGGGCTCCAGCTTTGACCAACCCCCCAACCAGTTTTGCTGTCTCTCCCAGCGCAGACACGGGCCTAGAAGCACAACCCAGGGCCCCCCAAGGCCCAATCACCCGGGGAAATATTCCCGCCCCCCGAGTCTCAGAGCCTGAGGCATGGCTAACTGTGCTTAGTGAAAACTGACACCGTCCCACGTGGCCAGTGGCCCCTGGACGGGACAGCGTACCGAGAGAGCCTGACCAGAGCTGGAGGGAGCTGGGCTGCCGGTGCCCACGGCCTCCCTGAGCACGGCCCCACGGGCTCGAGGGGGCAAGGACCCCCACCTCAGGGGGTTTTCCTGCCCACAGAAGCCGACAGCAGAGCCCTGAGAGGGGCAGGCAGGCCAGCCCAGGGGGCCTGGGGACCACGTGGGTGGAAGGGTGCCCACAGACACTCCCCAAGACCAGACTGAACAGACAGGCACTCGGACACAGCACATTGCTGCCTTCGACGGAGGGACCCACACGGACACAGGGGCAAAGCAGCTGGAGGACAGGGGTCTCCTCCAGGCACAGGGGGAGGGGCAGTGAGAAACGGGGTGGGGCAGAGGGCAGGCCGGAGACACACCCAGAGCAGCACAGCCCGAGACCCCGAGGCCTGCCCCCCCACACCCTGACCCTGACCCAGACGGCCTTGGCCTGACGCCAGCAGAGCCACAGTGGGTCCTGCCCAGCCAAAGGACCCCCACACAGCCGGGGCGCGTGCCCATCATGAGCCCAGACCGGGAGGCGGGTCTCTCGGCAGCTGAGTGAGGGTCCCTGTGCCCACCCCATCCACCTGCCCAGACCGGTCAGCGCAAGCAGGACCCTGGGGTACAGGTGGCAGGCAGCGGCCTGGCCACTACCGCCCGCCCACCACGGGGCGGGGGGCAGGGGGGCCGGGGGGAGCACACCCCCATGAGCACTTCCCAGAGCAGGGTCCCCTTGCCCAGCAGCCCTGGGACAGACCCACCCCCTCATGGGCCCCAGTGGCAGAACAAGTCCCTGCATCCCTACTATGCACCGGCTGCCGGAGAGAGGGTCTGCGGCTGCCCCGGGGAATGGGAAAGAAATGCCACCCTCCCGCACCCGGCTGACAAGTGTGCATCCCAGGGCCTCAGCCCAGGGTCCGCCAGGAGGAGGGCCAGGCCAGTCTGGTCGTCGGGGAAGCCACTGGGTCACGGGCAGGCAGGGACACACGGACACACGGGGAGGAGACAGAGGAGTGGTGTGCGGAAAGCAGGGAGAGGGGAGCCACGGAACGTACCGGAGAGCCCGGGGGAGGGCTCCCGTGTGTCCTCACCTTGAGTCCTGCTTTCAGGGTCAGCCACCTCCTCCCCAAAGACAGACGGACGTGAAAGGGGCCCAAGAAGGGCAGTGACAAGATTAAAGGCACTTGGGGGGGCAGGCAAGAGTGTCCAAATTGGGGGGAGGGCAGGAGAGAGAGAGAGAGAGAGAGGCTGAAACAAGGGCCGTGGGGGGGCAACGAGAAGCCGCATCAGGCCGGGGGGCCTCGGTGGACGGGGCAGAGCCGCCGGCCCGCCTCCCCGGGCTCAGGGTGCGGGCACACAGAAGCGCCCGGGGGCCTGAGGAAGTGGGGGCAGCCCCCTGGCCCCCCACACTCCAGGCGGAGCCTGGCACATGTTTCCCACTCCTCCCTGATGATGAGCACAGAGCTCTCTAAGCCAGGAAAGCAGCTTGGCCCCCTGGCAGGTTTTTGAACCACTGCGAAGGGTTCGTCCCCATTGCTCCTCTGGCCGGTTCGGGGCAAAAGCGGGGCCACTCTTTTTGATTCCAGACATAGGCTGTCAGTCCTCTTTGGGGCACTCGGGGGACGGAGGAGGGTAGGGCTCAGCCTAACTCCAGCTCCACAAACTGAGTGGACAGCTGAGTCGCCTACGGTCCAGAAGGGCATTCACGGAGGGCAGGCAGACTCTGGCCCAGGGTCGGGGGACTGGGTGCTAAGGGGACCCCGGGCTCGGAGGACTCAGCACAGTGACACACACACAGGCTGGGGTCCATCAGACTTGACAGTCATGAAATAGCCGGGATTTTCCCTTGAATACCGGGAAGCAGCAGATGGCTGTCCGCCCTTCTCTGCCTGCCGACACGGCCCCTGTCTCTAATTAGCCTGACAGCTAATGCACATGCAAAGGCTGGGCCAGCAGACACAGAACTGGGGTGGTCCATCTCCACCAAAGAGGTGGGACACAGGGCTTGAGAGTCTGGCCCTGACCCGGAGTGGGGGTGTTCACAGATCTGCTGCCTTAGGGCCCCAGGCCAGGCGGGCGGGGGGGAGCTGCCCCTCGGCTGCCCCACCCTGGAGCAGTGGGACAAAGGTGCTGAGCACAGGCAAAGTGATTTAAGGGCCCACAGCGCGGCCGGCAGGGTCCAGACACACAGTTCCACACGTGGGCACGCACAGACATGGAGGGACCAGCACGGCTCATGGCAACGTGCCTGGGCAGCAGGGGGCAAGCAGGCACTGACCTTGGAGAGGGCTCCGGCTGAGGCTCCTTCCTTTAAACAGAAGCGACAAAGCAGTTAGCAGCAGGCCTGCCGGGCGGACCCCATGCCCCAAAGGGTCCAGTGGACCTCCCATGGCACCCACCACGGTCCACGGCCCCACCCGGAGCCCACCTGAGGCCCACGCACCCCAAGAGCCCCTGGAGGGCCCGAGGAGGCAGGCCTGCAGGAGAGCGGGAATTCTGGAAGTGGTTACGGCCCCAGGCTTTAATGAGAATCACCAGCATTAACTAAGTTTCACGGAGGAAATGAGTGCAGACGGAAACGCTAGCAGAGTTCAGCTTCCACAATCCGCGTTCAGGACGGACAGCTGCTCTGGTTCTTCCCACTGGGGGCTGCACGGGATCACTCTCTTCCGCGTGGTTCTCCCGCTGAGAGCGAATGGCCACAGCCCCGGGCCCGCGCTCAGCGCCCCCTGCCCGTGGCTTGATGACACCTACTGGCAACGTTCATCACGAACAGGAACAGGGTGGAGGCTGCGACTGCCCTCGGTGGGTCCCCGGGACGACTGCAGGGTACCCCAAGCGGGCTCTTCGGGGCACGCCTGAAACCTTTGCAGAGCACCTGGTGTATTGATGCCACTGGCAGAACCCCGTGTAACCGAGGCAGCAGGAGGGCGTGCCCAGACGTCCTGCTTGGGGCTGGGGTCCCTGAGGACGGGCCCTAACCTCCTGGGCTCCCCTTTCCATGCGGTCCAGGGACACGGTGTACAAAGGCCTCCGTGGGAACCCCAGGCCTGTGCTGCCCCATCCCACAGCCGCCCTGAGCTCAGCCGCCGACGGCTGCTTGCCACACATCCCTGTGTCTCCTGGGACCACAGATCCGGTGGCTCCAAACAACCGGAATTTCCCTCTCAGTCCAGAGGCCAGAAGTCAGAAATCCAGGTGTCGATCGGCAGCAACCCCCTCCCGGCCCCCAGGGCTGGAGGGTTGTGTCCCCCTGCCTCTCCCAGCCCCTGGGGTCTCAGGCACCCCTGAGCTTGTGGCCAAGTCCCTCTGGTCTCTGCTTCCTTGTCACACGGCCTCTCCTTTTTCAGGACGGTGTCACTGGGTATAGGGCCGCCCTAATCCAGGATGACCACAATTCAAGATCCTTAACTACATCTGCAAACCTTCCCTTTCCCCAGATTAGGTCCCATTCACGGTTCCAGTGCATGGACATATCTTTTGGGGGCCACCATTCAATTCACTACATTCCATGCCCCCTTACACCCAACACCCCAAAGTCTCAACCCATGACAGCATCAGCCCTGTGTCCAAACCTCAACAAAAGCTCAGCGGCTCAGAGTCCAGAATCCCAGCATCCCGGTCATCTGAACCGGGTGTGAGCGAGACTCTGGGGGTGATCCTTCCTGGGGTAAAAGTCCTCCCCAGCTGGGGACCTGTTGCCTCTAGAAAACCAGTGATCTGCCCCCAAAACACAACAGGACAGACACACCATCTGAACAGGGAGAAGGTGGTAGGAATAAAGGTCCCCAGTACCCAAAGTCAGGCCCAGGGGAAACCCCACTTGGTAACAAACGCCCCAGTCACCCCCAGGGGCCCTGGGACCCAGGCCCCGGCCTCAGCATGCTTGGGGCCACATGGCCCCATCTCTGCCTCCCTTCGTGTGGCCCTCTTTGCTGTCTCTTAGAGGGACACTTATCACTGGATTCAGGGCCCATGCTAATCCAGAATGATCTTGTGTGGAGATCCTTTACTTAGTAACATCTGCACAGACTTTCCAAATAAGGTTTCGTTCGCAGGTTCCAGGGCATGGACAAATCTCAGGGGGAGAGGCGAGAGCCACCACTCACCCCCCACGGCGGCTCCACCCCACGGACAGCTCTTCAGAGGCGGCAAACCGCTGGGGGCTGCCCTGGACATGGGGACCCAGGCGGCTGTCCCTCTGTCCACCCTCCTGCCGGGCGAGCGCTCCTCCCCCGCACACCTGGCTCTGTGCCCCCCCACGCTCCAGAGTCACAGATTTTGGGATTACAGGAGAACCAGCAAGCGCCATAGTGGGTACGTCCACCCAATGCTCTGGGGAGATGGGGGGCTGGCACTCCACCCCCGTATCCACCCCCCAAACCAGCCACCCTCTGGGGATGCGAGCCTCCACCGAGTCAGCAGAAGTGGAAAACCACCAAGACCACCAGACCCCAGGGCATCCTGCAGCTGCCTGCCCCTCCCCGAGGACCCCCCAGGAGGACCGAGCACAGCCCAGGAGCCCCTCTGCTGACCTGAAGGTGAGCCCAGATTTACTCTTGAGGTTCCGCAGCAGCTCCAGCTGGTTCAGGGGTGGGATCAGTCTGTGGCGAGAAGAGACACAGTGAGCTTCTGCCCGCCGGAGCCTGGGGGACCTGCACCCCGGCTCTCACCAGCGTCCACTTCACACATGGGTGCCTGCAGTGGTAATGCTGGGGGCATGGGTGTGGCCTGTCCCAGGCAGAGGGAGGGGAGAGCTCCCTGGCAACCGTGGCCCTGGGGGCCATCTGCACCATCTGGGCTGCGCCTTTCATAGGAGCCGTGGCCCTGGCAGTGGGCATGACCAGCATGCAGGCAGAGGGGTAGGAATGCCCCCAGGCTGTCCATGGAGGGCGTGGAGTGGGTCCAGAAGGTACCGAAAGACAGGTGGGTGGGGCCTTCTACCCTCCCCTCTCCCTCTCCAATCCCTGAACACCCCAAACACCCCCAAGGGGCAGTACAGTTGCAAATAGCACCCCTCTCTGCAAAGCCATGCCCTCTGCCAAAGTCAGGGCAGGGGCCAGGGTCCTAGAAAAGGGCTTTGCTGGGCAGAGAGAAGCCCACTCTGGGTATGTAGATGAGCTGCCTGGGCAGCTGGAGGAAAAGCCCCTGGATCTTTGGCAAGCTGGCCCAGCTCTGCTCCATGCCCCCTCCTCCCAGACCGGGTCACACCCACCCAGGACAAGCTCACGTCCAGCCCCCTGCCTGCAGGCCAGGCATCCTCCCACGGTGGCCCCTGGGCAGCTCCAGCCAGAACTCCCATGGAAACCGAGAGGGTAATTAAGTCCTCACCTTGACACCAAGGCAGGGGACCTATAAACCCTGGGAGGTTCCTGGGAGACCCCCAGCAGCCCCCACCTCCAGCCACAGGACCAGGGCCTCACAGGGGGACTCCAGTCCGTCCCAACGTCTGGGGCAAGCTCCAGCCCTCACCCAGCCTCTGCCTGACTCAGGATCTCACTACTTTCTGCCCTCAGACACTTCTCACCTCATGTTGAGCAAACCCCCCTTTTCCTACTTGACCCCAGGCCCTGGTCGCTCCTCCCCGACACAGCCCCCACCCGGACGACACCCCCATCACGCTCTGACACCCTCACCCTGTCATCCCGACCCCACTGTGATCCCCCACCCCACTCGGTGACGCTCTCACCCTGCTGTGACACCTTCACCTCGCTGTGACACTCTCATCTATTCTGTAACCACAACTTCCTCTCTGTGACCCCCCACTCAAACCCTCAGCTTTGGGATCCCACGCACTCCTTTAAAACCACACTCAAAGACCCCCACCCAGCCTAAGCCCCCAACCCTGTCCTCTAGCCTTCTTGACCCTGGGGACCCCTGACACGCCCAGGCCCGCGGGCCCCGGTCAAGCATCAGTGTCTGAGCCTCTACTTGGTGCGTGAGGGGGCAGCACTACTTCCCTGCACGGGCCCAGCCTCCCCTGCTAGCCGGTCTCCGCCTCCTGCTCTCCCTCTGCCGGCAGACCAGGCTGGAGCCCACCCTGCCTTCGCGGGTCACTCAGCGGCTCCCCGGAAGCCCAGGGTTGAAGGATCGCTGCCCCACGGGAAGCCACGGCACTGACAGACAGCCTCCTAGTCTCTGGCTTTGCTCCACCGCCCCCCCCCACCATGGGTCCTGCGGTCTGGTCCAGCTCAGCTCCCTCTGGAGCAGAACCAGGCTCTGGAGGGGCGTCCCGTGAGCTCTCTCTCCTCTCCCTCCTGCTCGCTCTTCCCTCCCCCTGCCCCTCCTCCTCCTCCAGGGCCCACCCAGTCCTAGGGGCCAAGACTACGCAGGAGGTGTGGGCAGTCAGGTTGGCTCACACCACGGGCACAGCAGAGGCCCCAGGGCTAGACACGGGGACAATACTGGCCTCCCCACTCCCCCTCAACCACCCACCCATGGGCCTGCAGCAGAGACCCCGGACAGCCCCCCCACACACACACAGGTCCAAGATTAGGGACACGCAGATAGGATGTCATGCCTTGGACACACAGCAGCAGGGCACGGAACATGGACGGGCAGGGCCACGGCAGGGGCGTGCACGCACCACATGTGAGGGCCACACACACCGTCCCCATCCCTTCGGGGGCGGTTGTGGAGGACGAGAGTGCAGCGTGCCGACGGGAGTAAGGGACATGTCGGGGGGCATCCCACAGGACAGAGCAGTGGCTGGTCAGGAGTCAGCCGGTCCGTCCAGTCACCCAGGCCGAGGTGGGGAGGGTCTGGGACTGGCTGAAGAAGATGGACCAAGGGAGGGTAGGAGGAGCCTCAAGCAGGGTACCCCCGACCGCCCAGGCAGCCTGGAGCCCCAGGAGCCCAGGGCCAGCACACAGGGGAGGACGCTGCCCCCCACCCGCCTACTCCTCTGAGCAAGGCCTCTGGGGTATGCCGCCAGTAAAAGGCAGGTGCTGGGGTGGAGATGCCCGTGGGGCTCAGCACCCTCCTCCTTTCTGAGAACAGAGGGTTAGCGGTCTAACACTTCCCACGCAGGACGCCACAGGCCAAGAGCTTCTGCCCAGGGACCCCCGGCTCTGTGTACAAGGGAGAGGGTGGACCCTCGCTCTGCAGGCCTGTGTGTGGATGCACTCACCCAGCACGGTCCGCACCCATCCCTCGGGGAAGGGCCTACAGAGGAGCTGCTCTGTGCATGGAGTAGGATTTCCTGTTGCAGCTCAGCACCCCCACTCTGGGCAAGTGACCCCCTTTCCTCCCTGCAGCAGGAGAGAGAGCTCCACGCCCCCCTCCCCCGCCCTATGCAGACACCGTGATCCCAGACAGCACACAAGGACCACAGGCCCTCGGTCCACCCAGGTCCAGAGAGAGAAAACCCAAGCAGCACCAGAGGCGAGCTGCCTGCTGGGAACAGGTGCCCTCCCCCGGCTGGGACGGAGGAAGCCCCATCTCCACCAGCTCTGTGCCCTGCGGGCAGGGGCAGAGGTGCAGGGGAGGGACACGGCGACTGAGACAAGGCAAGAAGCAGGACAAGGAACGAAGACAAGGTAGGACAGACGGATCCAGCCCGAGGAAGCAGCTGACGGGGGCGGGGGCGGTCAGAGAGGGAGCCGGGCTCCAGGCAGGGGCCATGGGGAGAGCAGGGCAGTGCCTGTGCCGGCGTGGAGAACGCAGGCGGGGCACGGGTGCAGGGGTGCTGGCCGGCAGTCCTGCTCTGCAGACTAGGGGGGCCGGGGGGGCTCCGGGGCGGCCCTGTCCCAGCCCCAGACGGAGAACAATCACACCACACACGCGGTCGGTCCCATGCATCTCCTACCTGGAGGCCCCGTAGGTTTGAGTTTGCGAGCTTTCAAGTGTTTTCACACACACACAAAGGGAAAAGAACGGAAATTTTAAAAGAACGGGATAAGAAAAAGAAAATGAACCAAATGGTCAAGGAAAGTGGGGGAAACAGTAGAACAAAGAAAATTAGCGCGAGGGTCGGCCCTGCTCAGGCGCGGGGCACAGGCTGGGAAGGCGGGGGCCTTCAGCACCCCGGGAAGGTGTGCGCCCCTCAGCGGGGGGCTCCAGAAAGTGCCCGGTGGGATGGTGCTGGGGGGGGCCGCATCCCCTGCCTGGCCACCGCTGACTTGGGGATCCTCAGGGGGACGCTGGCCCAGCCTGGAGCCTCGCCCCGCGCGGCCGCCCAGCCTAGGGTGGAACCCTCTAGGGCAGGTGAGGGACTCCCTTGGGCTGGGAAGCCCCAGGGCTCAGCTTCCCCCCCAGGCGAGGGCAGGCCAGCAGGGCGGCGTTCACCCTGAGGGTCCCCAGCCCCTCTCACCTCACACCTTGTTCTAGACCAGAGCCTGGCACAGACATACCCTGGGGGTGGCCACACGTTCGCTCTGGGCTGCCACCCGCCCTCGAGCAAAGGTGGGAAGCCGCCTGCTGGCGATCCCGTGGCCTCCGGGGCCACTGGCTCTGCCTCCACCAGTGGCCCCCATCGAGGGCTTCCTGGCCCTGTCCTCCCGCCGCAGGGCACCTGCGGGTTGTCTGCGCGCTCTGTGCTGGGAGGCGGGGGCTACAGCCCCGGACAGGGGCCTCCTGGCCCTGGAGCCTCGATGTGGCCCTTCCCCCATACTAGTCCTCGCTGAAGGACAGGGTCAAGGTTACCCTTCCACTTCCAAGACTCTGGGGCCAGCCCTGCGGGGGCTCAGCTCCACACTGCAGGCTACCGCAGGAAGCAGCCGGCATTTACCTCCAGGAGCTCTGGGAAGGGCCTGTCTTCGCAATGCTCACAACACAATGCGACCGACAGCAAGGAAGCTAAGCAAAGGGGTGGATGGAGGTGAGAAATAAGAGCCACGAGCTATAAAACAAAGAACAAAATTAATACTGCGAAATAAATCACACACAAAACTCCTTGAAAAGTACATACATTGTTTAAAAAAAAAAAAAGAAAAATCAATGAAAACCATGAACAACAAAAAATGGGGTTTCAGAACAAACAGAAAATGAAACCCAGGCGATGCAGCGCACGCGGGCCCGGCCGCTGCAGGTACCTGTACATGGGCACGGTCACGGTGCGCTCATAATACTGCCACGTGGAGTGCAGGTCCGTGCGGGACAGATTGGTGGCATAGAACCTCCAGGCCGACTGCAGAGGCGAAGCAGTGAGGGTCAGACGCCTCCTTGAGCACCCCGCCCCTGCACATGCCCCCCAGGCCCAGCCCCCACCAGCCTCAGTTTACCCTCTGTAGGCCGGACACACGCCACTGCAGCCAGCCTGCATGGAGCCTTTCGTGACCTGCCTTACCTGCCACTGGTGGTTGTGATCTGTCCTGGCAGTCACTCCCGCTCCCCCAACCCTCAGGAGGACGCCACACTGGATATATACACGGGCGACCCCAGGAACCGAGGCCGGGGGGCAGAGCCAGGGACACGCGCCTCGCTCCCCCCCGCCCCCCCACCCCCCCCACCCCCGCCCCGGGCAGTGGCGGGTGCTCAGTGAGGGAGGGAGCCTGTGCTGGGCTCCCAGACTGCCCTCAGCCTGGCCTGAGCTTCCGCTCTGGCTGGTTCTTCTCTTCGTGGTGAAACACACGCGCGCGCGCGCCATTTCAAAGTGTGCGACTCGGGGCACAGGTGCGCTTCCGCCCTGCTGCGCAGCTGCCCTCACAGCTGGTCTCCGGGAGCCCCGCCCCCGCCAGCCCTCCCCCACCAGCCGGGGCGTCCACAGCGCCCACCTGCGTCCGGCCCTCTGCGCTGGACGTGCCCCCTCCACACGACCACACAACACCCGGCCTGTGGTGACCGGTATCAAGATTTTTGCAAGACCCGTTGGCTCTTTTTCATGATCGAAGAATGTTCAACTGTACGGAACACCGTATTTTGTTCATGCACAGGACGCGCGGCTACTTTCCGCCTTCCCCCACTGGAAATAGCGCCGCTGCAAACATCGTGGAAAAAGTTTTGGTTGAACATCGGTTTTCAGTTCTTTGGGGTCTGTACGTGGAGGGGGGGTGTTGCCAGGTCCTCAGGTAATGCAGACCCCCGAGGGACCACCCCACCGTTCTCTGTGCCACTTGCACCCCGCGACCAGGCACCGGGGTTCCAATTTCTCCGCATCCCCTCCAGTTCTTTCCTACATTTCTCATTTCAGTCGCCCCAGGGGGTGTGAGGACAGCTCGTTATGGTTCTGATTTGCATTTCCCTGATGACAAATGATGGGGAGCATTTCTCCCGTGCTTATTAGCTATCCGTAGGTTTCCTTTGGAGAAATGTCTGCTCAAATTCATTTCTAAATTGGTTTGTCTTTTTTGCTCCTGAGTTGTGGGAGGTCCTTATGTGTTCTGGATACTAGACTCTTATCAGAAATATGATGTGCAAATATTTTCTCCCATTCTGTGGGTTAGCTTTTCACTTTCTTCACAGTGTCCCTTGAAGCACAAAGGTTTTGAATTTTATTTTTTAAAGATTTTTTATTTTTTATTAGAGAGAGAATACAAGCAGGGGGAGCGGCAGGCAGAGGGAGAGGGAGAAATGTGGGGCTGGATCCCAGGACCCTGGGATCATGACCTTGAGCTGAAGGCAGACGCTTAACCGTCTGAGCCACCCAGGTGCCCAAAAAACTTATTTTTGATAAAGTCCCATGTATTTATTTTTTCTCTTTTGCTTGTGCTTTAGGTTTCCTGTCTGAGAAACCAACGCCGTGGAAATGTACACCTGTTTTCTTCTAAGAACTTTACAGTCTGGCTCTTATATTTAGGTTTTTGACCCATTTTGAGTTAATTCTGTGTAAGAGTGTAACGTTATTTTTTTAAAATTGGATATTTGGTCATCCCAACACCATTTGTGGAAGAGACTATTCTTTCCCGTTGGAAGTTTGCAACACCGTGGTTTGAGACTTGTTTTGTGGCCCCAAATACAGTCCCTCCTGGGGAATGTTCCCTGTGCTCTGGGCAAGGCGCGCTGGGCTGTCCTGGGGATGTCTGCAGGAGTGGCTGGCTCCTGGACCGGGTCCTCCGCTTCCTGGGCTCTTCCATCCAGGATGCAAGTGGGGCGTCCAACGTCTCCAGCTCTTATCGTACCAATGTCTGTTTCACCCCATAATTCTGTCAGGTTTTGCTGCATATACTTTGGGGTTCTGTGTTAGTGTGCACGTGGTTGTCACTGTTACTTGTGGTCCACTCTTCTGTCAATGTGTCCTGACCTTCTTTGTCTCCCGCCACAGGGTCGGACTCAGTCTAGACCGTGGCCCTCCGGAGGCCACGGTTCCTGGGCAACATCTCCCTCCTTTCTTGTACTTTCAGCCTGTCACTGTCCTGGGGCCTGGGGTGAGTCTCCCACAGACAGCATACGGCCGGGGAGATTTTCAATGTTCTTCCCCCTCTGTTTTTCAATTGGGAGAGTTCAAAACACGTCCATGTAGCATGGTTACTGACAGGCCTCCTGCTGTGTGTGCTTCTGAGCCCTCCCCCCACTGCCTCCCTGGGGGGGGGGTCAGGTTTTCTCTTGCCCTTTCCTGATGTTTTAAAAGCTGTTTTCCGAATGTCACCTGTAGATGACGACTGGCATCTCACGCCCACAGGAGTCTAGTCTGAATGTGCACCCGCCTCTCTGCAACAGCTCACAAGCTCTGCTCCCCACCCCCGCCCGCCCCCCACCCCGCGCTGTGACCGCTAGCAATCACGGCCGATTCGCCGGGAGCCAGAAGTGGGGCTCTGTGGATGCTGCCTCGTGCATTCGTCTTTTAAATCACATAAAGAAACAAGAGATGAGTTTTTCAAAAACATGCTGCTACTCCTTTGATATTTGTCCACCGGTGACCTTTTACCAACGTCTGCGTGCCCGGGGGGCCGCTCCAGCCCTGAGACAGTTTCCAGGTAAAGCCCTGAGCTGACCCTCTGGGGGCTGTCAGAGGTCAAAGCAAACCACCACACTTCCAGAACCAGGCACACTTCTGCCTCCCTGGACACCAGCAGCCCCACCAGGAGTGCCCCAGGGCGGGGGGCAGGGCTGGGGGGGCGGGGGGGGGGGAGCGTTTAGACCCACATGCTCCCGGCTGGGCGGCTGCTTTCAGGTGCATGCCCCTGGCTGATGTAAGATTTTGATTCAGGTCCTGAGAACTGAAAAGTAGGGTGCCCCCGGGGACGACCCCATCTTTAAAAAGGAAAGACGTGGGTGGGCGGGGCCGTATCCATCGGCTCCCCAGCTCTGGAGAGGGGCCCTCGGGCAGCCTGCTGCTTGGGCGCCCCGGTTCAGGAAGTACAGCTGGACCCCGAGGGGCCTCCGAGCCCCGGGCAGTGGGATGGGCTGCGTGGCTCCCTGAGTGGGGTCTGTGCGCAGCGTGGCTGAGCCAGCACACCGGCCCACACGGGACGACAACCACCGCCCGCGCTGTCACAACTGCAGGCCTCAGGCGTCTGCGCTTGTTCCCAACACACTGCCCTGACGTCCCTGCCCACCGTGCTCCCGCAAAGGGCTGTGGCCCGTCCACACAGGGGAGACACCAGGGCTCTGCTCCCAAATTGGGCAGGAGCCTGCCAGGAACTCCCCTGGTCCCGGGGGGCCCGCCTGGACTCACCTGGATCAGGCCCGCCGCGGGGTTCCGTCTCTTCTCAAAGTGCTTCTGCCGATGTTGCTCTTGAACTTTCAGAGCAAAGCCAGACCCCAAAATGCCCTGCGAGTCATCGGAGTCAGACCATGTGCCAAGGGCCACAGCCCCCCACCCCCACCCTGACTTGTACACCCTGGGGGCCTCATGGGCTCTGCCTCCCCACCCCCACAGTCCCGAACCACGTGGGGATCTAGCTGGGGAGAACACTTGGATTTAGGGTAAAGGAAACCTCTGGCTTGCAGGAGCATGGCGGTGCCCACCCAGAACATGCCCAGACCCAGAGAGCATCCTCCTTCCTGACCGTTCGCACTGAAGCAGGCGCAGGCCCAGGCTCTTGGTGAGCAGCCATGTGGGAGAGCAGTGTCCCCCCACCAGCCACCCCTCTGCCCTGCCCAGCTATGGGTGACGGTTAACAGAGCCCTCGCCCCTCTGTGAGGGTCCCCTAGAGACCTGACAAGGGATCCATGTCACCGCAAAACACTGCTCTTGGCCACAAGGACCCTACTGGCCAGTCCCATAGGGCTGGGAGGCCCGAGAGTGACCGACAGATGCCACAGCTTGAGGACGGTCAGAGTGCTCCCATGGCACGTCATGGAAGCCCCCAGCCCCCAGCCAGGCAGCCCTGAAAGGGCGCCTCTTTGCACCAGACCTGCCACCTCGAGCTCCTGGGGTGCTGGGGACCCTGCTGGGAGCAGTGCTCCAGTCCCATGGACCCCAAGTGGACAGGTGCCTGGGGCTGCACGCGGCCCCCACCAAAGGCAGGAAGGGGCAGCAGGACTTACCGCGGGAAGAGCAAAGAAGGAGACGCCAATGAGGGTGAACGTTGCGGCCAGGAGCCTCCCGTTCCAGGTCTGGGGATACTTGTCCCCGTAACCAATGGTCGTCAGGGTGATCTGTGGGACAGCAAGGCCAGTCACTGAGCCAGGCCTGGCAGCGACCACCACGGAGGCCATGACCCCGACCCGGATGCTCGTCCTAGCCCCCAGGAGTCTTCCACAAAGAGCTGCCCTCAGGACAGGCTGGACAGGCACAGAGGCCACCCTTCCCACGCCACCCACACGAGGCCCAGGGTCCGCACCCCCATCTTTCATCCCTGCAACAACCATCCCCAAACTCTCCGGATCCCTCCTCTTGCCCCACATTCCAGGGCAGGGTGTGGGGTCACCAGGAGCCTCTCTTCCCACTCCACACCCGTCAGAGCCAGAAGAGCCACGGTGCAAGGAGGCTGAGCGGCTTTCCACGGAGAGAGCAGGCGGCCGCTCTGGGCTCAAGGCCGGGGAGCAGCCAGGAAGCCCAGAAAGAACCAGCAGCTGGGCAGGGATGGGGCTGAGCAGGAACCCCGGGCCGGGGGACAGACGACAGAGACAGGATGGGGGCCTTCGGAGGGCGACTTAGAAGCTGAGGCCAGAAGTGCGGGAAGGGCCCCCCCGCCCCGGGTGCGGCTGGAGTGTCAGCTGCCCCAGCGCAATCCGGGGGGCAGGACGGGCCTCCCTGGCGCACAGCGGGGAGGCCGGTGCTCACGCACAGGGGCCTCGGGCACACAGGAGGGCCCGCTGCCCACGGGGCGAGCCCCAGGTGGCTCCCACCAGACCTGCCGAGGGGGGCAGGAATCTGTCAGCACCCCTGGGGGCCGCCCCTCGCACTCCAGTGCACGGAGCCCACCTAACCCCCACCATGGAGTCTGGGAAACAACACTGGATAAATCACAGCAAGGACTTCTGGGCCTGTGTGCACATAGTGAGAAACGGGGCACTGTCCCCATTCGGGCCTGCGCAGAAAGCTCTGGAAAAGCACCAGTAATGAGGAAGGGCCGCCGGGAGTGGGCGTGGGCCAGAAGGGGATCCACTCCTCACCACAAAACCCCCCTGCTCAGAACTTCACCAAGTGTGATTACGAAGGTTTTCAGTATAAACTAAGTGTATTTTAAAGACAAAAGACACTTCAAATCACCACTCCCTGCAAAAACTCTGCTGGGTCACAGCTGAGGTTATGGAAAGGAGCCCCAAGGGCAGGGGCAGGACCTGGAGGACGGGGCTCAGGGCCGGGAGGCGGGAAGAAACCCAGAGTTCACAGGACAGCAGTCTGGGCGAGAGACCCCAGCCGAAGGGAGGCACTACCAGACCCCAGCCCCGGAGAGCCCCTCCTCCACTGCAGGGCAGGGGTGAGGGACAGACCGGAGGGGGACGGACCGGCCAGGGCGACGGGCAGATGGGGGACATCCCGGTAGGGGTGGGACCCGCCAGGGGGCAGACCGCATGAGAAGGGCAACAGTGCGGGCGGACCCAAGCTCTGCAGAAAGCCCTCCAGGGAGTGGATCTTCTCAAAGACACCGAGACCCTCCCACACAGAGAAGAAATCTTATCCATAAAACAAAGGAATTTTGAAAATGAAATGAAAATCAAACTGGCTGAGACGTAAGGTTGGGGAGGTCTCCTAGGAGCTAGACAAACACACGAGGAAATTGAGAGGAACCAGAGCACACGTCCCAAGGTCCTGAGGTCCGTGCTGGTGTCGTCAGGCCCGGAGGGAGGGGGACGGACTGGCTCGGGGGTCCAGGTGGCAAAAGCACGTGCACAGGAGGACCCCTCCCTGAGGGCCCCGTTCCAGAAGCGCATGGCAGTGGGTCCCTGAAGTGCCCGCAGGGAACGGCCACGCACCCTCAGTGGCCCCCAGCAGCCAGGGTGCAGGGAAGTGGGACTTCCACAGACACACAGGTCTCAGAGCCATCGGCCTGCTCCTCCAAAGTGAGAGCAGACTGGGGCGGGCTTGGGAGGCACGCAGGTGCGGGGACCCCCCCAACACCGGCCAGGGCCCCCCATGGCTGTGCAGGGGGCTCAGGCAGGATGTCTTCCTAGAATGACAAGGACAGCAGAGGGGCCGAACCTCACTCTATCACAGCACCAAGTGGGTAATTAAGGTCTAACGCTTCAATCGGGAAACAGCAGCATAAGCATGTTACTTGGGAATACGGAAGTAAACCCCCAAGAAAAGCCTCCCCACAGGCAGGAAGGGGCTGCACGTTCACTGATACCACTGTTTATTCATCATGTTTACGTCTGTGCAAGCACTACTTCGGTCAAACACTCAAAGAAGAGTTTCGATCCAATTCCCAAAGATAGGAGGACTGGTCCCTGCAGGAGGCCGGGGGCGGGGCAGGCCGCGTCACCAGCCACGGGCCCAGGGCCTGCCTCGGCTGCTTCCCGCACGGCTGGATCAGGGGACAGATTCCAGGCCTCCCGGCAATCAATACAATAATTACAAATAAACTGCATTCTCACTTAAATGCAGGGAAAAGCTACACACTCCTTCTCCCCGTTAGATGTGAAGTATCTGCCGAAGGCCACACAGCCAGCATCTGTGGGAGGGGGTCTAGAGTCCCAGGAGACAGTGGACCCATACGACCCTGCATGCACCCGCGGGCCAAGTGCTCAGCTCCCTCAGGAAGAGCCCCACAAAGGAGGGGCCCCCAGCGCCCTGCCTGGGGGCACCTGAGGACACGGGCCAGGAGAAGCTGGGCCAAGCTCCGTCCAGCTAATAGGGGTGAAGCCCGCAGGGCTCAGCCTGGTCCCCACAAGGCACACTCCAAAGACACGGGGCTGTCCCCACTCAGGGTGGCCCAGGAAGAGGCAGGTGACAGGAGAGGGGCCGTCCAGGAGCCTGGGAGTTGGGCGGCCGTGAGCAGGCGCTGTGGGTCCAAAGGCTCCGGACCTCCCTGGGTGGGGCAGCCTGGAAGGTGGAGCCCAGGAGAGCCAGGGGCTCCGGTGCCCGTTTTTCAAACTGTCCTTCCTGCCTCCTCCTCCCCTCCAGCAGAGGGGTCTCACACACAGGCGGCCGACAAGGAAGGAAGGTGATGGCCAGCCAGGGCCAGGCACAGGCTCCCTGCGGGCTGGGCCTCTGTCCACCTGTGCGCCAGCCGTGCTCTCCCACCGCCGCCCAGCCTGGGCGTCCTGCTTACAACCGGCCAGGAGGTGGCCCCAGAGAGACACCTCCAGCCGGAGAGAGCCCTCCTGCCTGCGGTCCATGCCCAGGGGCAGAGGGCACATCCTGGGGCGTGGTGCAGACAGTGGGCAGGAGGAGGGCCGGACGGTGACCCCATCGGCCAGGACTCACCAGGCCCCACCAGAGGGCATCAGCATAGGTGTCGAAGTGGTCATTCTCCCCCTTCTCAGCCAAGTACACCAGGAAGGAGGCCAGAATGAGGCACAGGAAACCGATGTACCAGGCAGTCACCAGCTCCTAAAAGAAAGGCTCACGTCACAGCCGCCCGGCCCCAGCAGGCAGCGTCCTGCTCGACCCATCCCTGGCAGCACGGAGGGCCCACCACCCTGGGCAGGCGTGCCGTAGGCTCGGCGTCTGAAGGGCTGGGTCCCCACAGGGCCCCCCAGCCGCCCAGGCCAGCACCTGCTGGGCTGCGTGGCCCTGGGCACGGGGTGGGGAGGGGGCGGGCGCCTGGTTTTCTAGTCCCAGCACTGGGTGGTCCCTGGACCTGGGCACCCCCCACGCAGAAGCCCAGCACACCCTGTCCCCCAGGCTTGGAGCACTCCCCCAGCAATCAACAAGCATCCAGGCTGCAGACGGGACAACCTCCCTGAGCGTGGAGGAGGCTCCTGGAGGGGGTTGGGGGCCAGCATCTCAGCACTTTGGGGACCGACACCCGCCCTGTCCACCAACCAAGCCCCCAGCTCAGGGCTCAGACACGGAGGATCGCCAGGCTCCTGTTGGGGCGCAGGGCTGCAGGCCCCTCACACGGCCACCTGGAGCCCAGCCTCCAGGGGCAGGTGTCTGGAGGTACCAACCCCACGCACCCACCGACCGCAGAGCAGCTGCTCTGGACAGAGCCGAGCGGGACGCGCAGCTTACCGGAAGACGCCAGGAAAGCAGAGGCGGGCTGGTTCCTGTGTGCCCTGACCTGGACCCCATCCAGCAGGGCCTGGGACCCACGCGGCATTGCTCACCTTGCTGTGGGCATAGACCACGGAGCCCAGCAGCTTCCAGGTGCCACCACGCCGGTCCATGCGGATCATGCGCAGGATCTGTAGGAACCGCAGGCTCCGGAGCGCCGACGTGGCGAAGACGTTGCCCTGGGAGCCAGCGGCCAGCACGGCGATGGAGGCAATGAGCACCATGATGTCTGTGGGAGACGGCGGGGCTCAAGGCAGGGCTGGCCCCCTGCACCTCCATTTCTGGCTGCAGGCGAAGGGGCCCCCAGGATGATGGACAGACGGACGGGAGGCACATGCAAAGGGCCAGCAAGGGAACAGCACTACTGTCCACCCTGCCAGCGCTGCCCTGGGCAGCAGCTGTCCCGCCCCCTCTCCCCTCCTGCCGCCACTCAGGCCGTGTTCACCACAGGCGCGGACGCCAAGAGGGCAGGTGGAAGAAACTTCCGGAAGCAGCCAGTCCGCAGTCTCCGCCTGCCTCCGGGCCAGCATGCACACTCGGCTCTCTCACGAGCTGGCAGCCGGCCTGCACCCACTCCGGCCTCACCTATCACACAGAAGGGCTTCCGGGCAAACTTGAGCCGCCCCCGCCAGCCACGGTACCGACAGCAGCAGCCTGCCGCCCAGATCCGCACAAAGTACTCCACACCGAACACCACAATGGTCACGATTTCCTGCAGGAGAGGCCGCACTGAGCCACGTCCCGGCTGGGACAGGGCATGGACCGAGCCGCTGCAGGTGGAGGCAGGGGGCCCTCGGGGGGGGGGGGTAGTGTTAGTGGGGGGGGTCCATCCAGTGTAAGCAGGTGTTAGTCGGGGGGGGGTCCATCCAGTGTGAGCAGGTGTTAGTCGGGGGGGGGGTCCATCCAGTGTGAGCAGGTGTTAGTGGGGGGGGTCTGTCCAGTGTGAGCGGGTGTTAGTGGGGGGGTCCATCCAGTGTGAGCGGGTGTTAGTGTGTGGGGGGGTCCGTCCATGGTGAGCAGGTGTTAGTGTGGGGGGGTCTGTCCACGGTGAGCGGGTGTTAGTGGGGGGGGTCTGTCCACGGTGAGCGGGTGTTAGTGGGGGGGGTCCGTCCAGTGTGAACAGGTGTTAGTGTGGGGGGGGTCTGTCCACGGTGAGCAGGTGTTAGTGGGGGGAGTCCATCCAGTGTGAGCAGGTGTTAGTGGGGGGGGTCCATCCAGTGTGAGCAGGTGTTAGTGGGGGGGGTCCATCCAGTGTGAGCGGGTGTTAGTGGGGGGGGTCCGTCCAGTGTGAACAGGTGTTAGTGTGGGGGGGTCTGTCCACAGTGAGCAGGTGTTAGTGGGGGGAGTCCATCCAGTGTGAGCAGGTGTTAGTGTGGGGGGTCCGTCCAGTGTGAGCAGGTGTTAGTGTGGGGGGTCCGTCCAGTGTGAACAGGTGTTAGTGTGGGGGGGTCTGTCCACGGTGAGCAGGTGTTAGTGGGGGGAGTCCATCCAGTGTGAGCAGGTGTTAGTGTGGGGGGTCCGTCCAGTGTGAGCAGGTGTTAGTGTGGGGGGAGTCCATCCAGTGTGAGCAGGTGTTAGTGGGGGGAGTCCATCCAGTGTGAGCAGGTGTTAGTGTGGGGGGTCCGTCCAGTGTGAGCAGGTGTTAGTGTGGGGGGAGTCCATCCAGTGTGAGCAGGTGTTAGTGGGGGGGTCCATCCAGTGTGAACAGGTGTTAGTGTGGGGGGGGTCTGTCCACGGTGAGCAGGTGTTAGTGGGGGGAGTCCATCCAGTGTGAGCAGGTGTTAGTGGGGGGGTCCATCCAGTGTGAGCAGGTGTTAGTGGGGGGAGTCCATCCAGTGTGAGCAGGTGTTAGTGTGGGGGGTCCGTCCAGTGTGAGCAGGTGTTAGTGTGGGGGGAGTCCATCCAGTGTGAGCAGGTGTTAGTGGGGGGGTCCATCCAGTGTGAACAGGTGTTAGTGTGGGGGGGGTCTGTCCACGGTGAGCAGGTGTTAGTGGGGGGAGTCCATCCAGTGTGAGCAGGTGTTAGTGGGGGGGGTCCGTCCAGTGTGAGCAGGTGTTAGTGGGGGGGGGGTCCGTCCACTGTGAGCCGGGGACAGGGCACAGAGGTCAAAGCTGAGGAAGGGTTCCCGGTAACTGCAAGGGGGTGTGGCCTCCCTGAGGCCTGTACACCCCGAGCCAGAGCACAGGGCAGGCAGGGGAGGGCGGGCTGCTCTGAGGCTCACTCTAGACAAGATCAGCCTCCTCCTACAGCCCCTCCGTCACCAACAGCAACAAAGACATTACACTGTGGTTGCCATGGCGCCCGCCCCTGCCTGTCACTTGCTGACAGCTTCTCAGCCCCCGCCCCACGCCCACATCCTCAGGGAATACCCCACACCTCCCCACACCTCCTGGGGAGGGGGCCACCTGGGCCTTCAGGCTCTAGTGAGCAGGTGGGAATGGGGTGGGGCTGGGGTGGGCTGTCAGACGCTGCAGGGACACAGGGAGGGGCAGCAGGGCGGACTGGGTGTTAGGGGAGAAGAAGGTGGAGGCACTGTGACCGTCGGGCCAGCGGACACTTCAAGCTCGTTCGCTAACGTCAGCAGGGGAGGCTGGACAGGCCTGGCTCCACCAGGCTGGAGCCCGGAGAGCAGGCGCCACCGGTGGGAGGGGACGGGGGCCTCTGCAGGGGAGGCCAGGCTCATGCAGGAGTAGGTCTGGGGGTCAGAGGCTCCACAGCAAGGGGCTGGGGGACAGACCGCCGGCCACTGTCTTCGTGGCTGCGCATCCCGCCAGGGGCTCACCAAGATGTAGAGCGCTCCCTCCGAGCTCTTCTCGTACTCCTTGATGGTGGAGAAGACCGACAGCACGAGGCAGGAGAAGACCAGCAGGAACCTGGGGCCGAGGCAGAGGGCGGTCAGCGGCGGCACAAAGGGACACAAGGGGGCCGAGCCCCGCACCCACGCCTGCAGCGCTCCCCAAGCCTGCACGCCATCACGCCCACCACACCCCGCCTCAACAGCCTCGGGAAGGTCCCCAGAACTCAAAGAGGGGACGCCGGCTGCCCCGAGGACGTCCCTCGTTAAGTCTGTGTCTTCTTCCCTTTGCATACAGTCGTCCCTTTGTGGGCTCAGGAACAGAACACGCCTGTCTTCCAATTAGCATGGTACTGCACGAACACCCACCCAGGGCCCTGGCCGCCAGATCTGGGTCCTGCCAGGGTGGGTGCACAGAAGGCCCGTCAGTCCCCGAAAAGGGAAGCTGGAAGGCACCGTGCAGCCAACACAGACGCCAAGGCCCAGTCCGACACAGCAGCCAGGGCGTCTGGCCGAGGGGGGCAGTGTGAGGCTGGGGTCTCGCGGAGCAGAGTGCCTGAGGCCGAGGGCCGGGTCCAGGGCTCCTGAGGGGCACAAAGCACGTGGTGTGGGGAGCTAGACAGGGGCCCACACACCACTCTCCTCCTGGGTGTTACCACCACCCAGGAGTCGAGACCACCAGGCTCCCAGGTGGCAGGCGGCAGCAGCTGCATGGTCCGGCCAAAGCCCGGCTGCTCAGGTGCTAACGTGGGCCTGGCCCCACCCGGTCCGCTGGGGTCCTGCTGGGGCACTAGCCAGGCTGCACCAGCAGCTCTGAGCCTCAGCCGGGTCCTGGCGCACCTCGGGCAGCCCTGCCCCGTGCGCCCCGAAGACCCTCCCTGCGAGCACGGCTGGGAAGGGGGTCCCGGCGCACACTCAGCTCCGGCAGAGAGGCGCTGACAGATAACGAAGGAGAAGCCAGAGCCCGCCGCACAGACGGACGCGAGCAAGGAAGCAGTCACATTTCAAAACCACAATTAATTTCCTTTCATCAATTTATTCAATTAAGTGAGCCCTGGAAAGAAACGCCCAGATATCCCATGTGCTTTATGTATATATTTGTAATTCTCTGCCTGGTGGTATTTTCTCCCAACTCAGTCGGTGGGGAAGTTGCACCCATGCAGGGTGGATCTGCCCGGCACAGAGGACACAGAGCTTCCAGGTTCTGGGTCAGGACCCTGGAGTCCTGGGTAATGGCAGGGGCTGAACGTACCACCCACAGCAGGAAGGGCACCCAACCCAGCCTGGCTCAGTGCAGAGATGCAGGGACCCCAGGGCAGACGTACAATCTGGCAGGCTTCCCTGAGGAGGTGTCCATGAAGGTGAAGAGGAGTGGGTGGGGCCGAGAGGGGAGAAGGGAAGAGCACATGGGGTGGCCGAGAGACAGGAAAGACGCGTGTTCCGGGACTCGGCAGAGGGCAAGTCTGACCAGAAGAGAGAATGGGGCAGGGGAAGGCTGATGCCACTGTCACCCGTGCGGGGGAGGTCAGACTCCACGCTCAGACTCACGCTGTAAGAAAACGTTCCCCTGAAGTGAAAAAGAGAAAGCCCAAGTCCCAAGGCCCTGTCAGCCCTGCTTCCCATGGGCAGCTCTGACTGGCATCTTGGAACATTCCGGAATGGCCTGGCTGTGCTCTGTGGATGGGCTGCCCGGCCCAGCAGGCCATGGCTGGGAGGTCCAGAGCCACGGAACAACTCCGGAGAAGAAAAGCCCAAAGCCGGACACTGGGAACACTCCCGCTTGGCCAGGTGAGCGGAGCCGACCCCAAGCTGCCCTGCTTCTGAGGTTTTAGAACAGACGGCCACAGACAGCAGGCAGGCTGGGGGTGCACGCTACGGAAGAGGCGGGGGGAGGAGGCAGGCAGAGCGTGAGGCCACAGCGAAGATGAGCAGATCCCCAGGGAGAGAGGGTTCCGGCCCACTGAGCCGCGCCTCCAGGCCCAGAACTAGGTCCCCCCAGATCCAGAGAGGAAGGCCTCCAAACGGCGATGACGTCTCCCACCCCCAGCTGCACGGAGCTGAACAACGGAGAATGTTTATTTCCAGGCACCTTCCTGTCTACAGGTGCCTTGGGGACCGGGGCCCCCCGCCAGCCCCCCGGTGACATCCACACTCATGCCCATCTTAGACATGGGGAAACTGAGGCTCGGGAAGCCAGTAGGGGGCCCGAGCACAGTGTCCTCGGTGATGCAGACACCTGAGTGGGTCCAGCTTTGGGGACCCTGGGGGAGGGACTAGCTTGGACACAGGTGCCACCCTCTTGCAGGGCAACAGGGGAGAATCACTGAAGCCCGTGGGGGTCACCTGGCTGCAGGTGTGGGGCCCTGGGCAGACCTGCAGCTTCCTGCCACCGATGCTCAGGGATCTGAAAGTGGCCATGTTTTCTGCCTTCTCTCCCGCAGACCTTTCCCTCAGTCTCTGCTCCTGACGACTATGGCAGGAAGGGACGTTTCTTCCCACTCCTGGCCCCTGGGGGAGCTGTGGGGAGAGGTGTGCGCAGGGACCACCACCAGCACCCCCGTGGGTCCCCTCGAAGCACGCCATGTGCTCAGAGTGCTGACCCCTCCAGGCCACGGAGGACCCATGCGCTGGTGAGGAGAAACTCAGATAGAAATCTTTGCTCTGCGGGCCCAGGATGCTGGTCAGCTTCCACCCGACAGGGACAGGTGAGCAGCTCTATCTGCCCCAAGGCTGGGAGCCCCCTCCCTTAGCTGCAAGGCTCCCCCGAGCCTGCTCTCTGCAGGGCCTTCTCAGCCTGGGGACTGTGCGGGATGTGGGGAAAGAACAGAGGCATCCCCAGGGCCAGGATGGGGTGGTTCACCTGCAGCCCAAGAAGGCTTATCACCGTGAATACCCCCAGCAGCGGTTGCCAAGGAGACAAGTGTCTCCAGCAGCCAGCCGCCAGCCTCAGGTTCTGGGGGCCAGGATGGGAGGCACAGGTGGGGGGGGGAGGTGAGAAGGACCTCAGACGGTGCTCACCTCAACAGTGAGGAAAGGGGCCACCTGGAGAGGGAGCGCCGCCTGGCACAAGGCCCTCGTCTGACGCACACCCAGCCTGGGTGCCTGCCAGCGCTGCCCGGGGCCCACGGCAAGCAGACTGTGTTCACCCAGCAGCAGGAGAGACCTCAGCCAGACGTCAGGAGGGACCTGAGCCACAGCCTGAGCTCCGAGCAGAGAGGCCGGGCAGGAGTCTGAGTGCTGGGATTCTGAGGCATGGGGCGCCAGCACAGGGCGGGGCCCAGAGCAGACAGGAGCTGACGGGAGGGACGAGGGACAGAGGGCGGTGGAGACGCGCAGGTCAGCCGGCCGTGGGGAGCACCGAGCAGGTGTGTGCACATGTGTGTTCTGCCTGCCCCTGCACTTGAGCGGGGGGCGGCCCCCACCTCCAGGGAGACACTCCTCTGCTTCCGTCTGCCCCTCCCACACCCTCGCCCCATCTGACAGCACAGAATATTTACTTTCTGGAAAAATAGGGCAGAGCCTCTGCCACCTCATTCCTGAGGTCACAGGGAGGGTGCCTCAGCAGAGGCAGGACAAAAGCCCCTGCGGCCGGGCCCACACCTTGGACACCTTTGCTGCCCCCAAAGACTAAGGCAGGGGATGGCCGGGGCTATTAATCTCATTTCCATATGTAATGAAATAAACATTTAAGAGTTCACAGCAGGGATGGGAGAAGGCCGTCAGCACACCACTGCCCCCAGCCCTGACCGGCTGCTCTCTGGAAGATGGGGAAGGATCTCTGACATCAAGCGCCGCCCCCCACCCCGGCTAGCATTCACAGCAAGGCTACTATGTGCCAGGCACATGACTAAAGACAGAACATGCTCTCTCCCATCTGTAAGATGGGAGAGTAGAGGCCCAGGAGCAGCTCACTGCACAGAGCCTGAGCACCCTCTCCCCTGCAGAAACCACAGTACGTCTGTGCCTCCCTGGGGGCTGTGTGGCCCAGAAGCCCAGCGGGGCTCAGGCTGAGTGAGCATCAGCCAGCGTGAGGCCACAGCAGGCCCTCCAGTCCAGACTCGCCGCCCGGCCCCCGGGAGCCTCCTGCCCGCCTCACCCATTAGGACCTGGAATCTAATTTCGCCCCTAATAAACTGCTCTGCCTCCCGGACCCACTGCCACTTCCAATCCCCAGGAGTGACGGAGAGCTGGACTGCTGACGGCCGCTCCAGGCCTAAACCAGACGTGAAGGATCTCACTGTGAGATCCCGCCAGGGTTGGACAGAGGAGGAGGCCACCCTCCCGAGATCCTCTTCTGGAGCCAAGGCTCACCCGCGGGGGCACTCCCCCCAGACCCCCTAGGCTAGCCCGGCCTCCCACCTGAGCCTGTGAATCCGAGGATGGAAGCTTCTCGGGAGCACCCACCTCAGCCGAAGGCCGTGGGGAGGTGCCAAGTGAACACTTGGGACCGTGCCTCACATACAGCAAGTGCTCAATACATGCCTCGTGCCTGGCAAGCCACAACCCAGAAAGCCCCAGCCCCTCAGAAGATCCAGCCTCTGGCTCGGCACCAAGGCCCCCACCTTGGCCTGCCTGTACCCCACCCCCACCCCACTCCAGCCCCTCCCACAACTGGCCCCCAGGGCCACTCCTCAGCCAGGCCTTTCACACTAATGCCCCTCCCTCTCCTAACACCCACGGCAGGAAGGTGCTCTCAGGGACTCCTTGATGCCCCCCACTGGCCAGTGACCCCAGGATGGCCAGTGTCCCTCTGAGACTTTGGCCATGGGCTCTCTCAGGACAGGGAGCTATGCAGGTCAGGAGTTCTGCATGTCTCCCTAGCCATTCACCCATCAGAAGCCCAAGTTCTCAAGGCCCCCAGGCCCCCACCAAGACCATAGGAAGTGCACTTTGCTCCCCTCTTGTCTATTTCTCAGCTTCCCCAAGCCAGCTTCCTGCCCCAGGGCCTTTGCACACACTGTTCTTACTGCCTGAAGCTCTTTTCTGCTTGCACATCCCTCATAGGGCTGCCTCTTCCTTGTCCCCAGGTTTCTGACAGGCTGCCCAGCCCTGCTATGCTGGTACCCTCCAAGCAGGCGTCCATTCAGCTCCTCCCCTGCTCAGCTGGCCCCCAACTACACAGAACCCACACACAGGGGTGGGGCAGGCATCCTGACACATGACGACCAAGACAGCCCCCCTGAGGTCGATCCGGCTGGAGAGCGGCCCACAGCCCCACTCAGACAAGGCTCAATGGTGCATGCCACGCTGTCTCCAGACACCACTGAAAAGGACAGGAGCAAGGGGTCAAGAAGGGGCCCGTGGACAGGAGGCCCGTGTCTCAGAGGGACCCAGAGGGCTTCTAAAGGCAGAGCATGGGGGTCCTGAGACCAGGAGGGGCGTGGCCCTCTCTGGGGAACCTGGCCACACGTGAACCCACACTGGGGCTGACGCAGCTCACGAAACACAAGGCCATGCCCCACAAAGAACGGCAGAGGACTGGGGAAGGACAGTGCGTCTGCACAATCACAGGGGAGCCTGGTGCAGGAGCAGGGTGAGGAGGGGCCCCCTGAGGCGGCACAGTGTGCTGTGAGCTCCGGGGTCCGGACACAATTAGCAGAACCTGCCATCTGCAGAGGAGACATTAGCTCTTGGGGGCAAAGTGCTCAACAGGGCGGTCAGGAGGACCACACCCCACAGAACAGCATCCCACGTTCCCTTCACGTGCCCAGGAACCCATTCAGGTGCTCAGGCCACCCCAACGTGATGCCCCTGATCAAGGGCCCCTCGCACCCTGGCCTCCCCACCCTGCTGCCCTCTGAGGTTGATGGGACAGCCAGGCCCGATGCCCCCAGTGTCAGTCTCCCCCAGACTCTTCCTGAAGACCCTCCAGCTGGCTCCTGGGCTGGACCCGTCCGCATGCTCCCAGGGCCCACAGCTCCGGCACATGGTCCCCTAAAAATATCCCAGTGAGCGTTTTCCTGGACTCCACTCACACGCCCCCGGCCAGCGACAGAGAGCTCACCCCCAGGTGGACCTCTTTTTAACACAGCTCCTCCTGGGCCAGTCCTCCCCCTGGATGGCCACCAGGCATGGGCTTGGTGTCCACTCTCCAGGCCAGAGCCCACAGCACTGTCTCCTCCCAAGCTACAAGCCACCAAGGGCATAAGGTGAGGGGAGTCAGGACGGGACCCTTGTCACCTCCCCTCTGAGGAGCTCTTCTCAGAGACAAAGCCCAACAACTCGCCAAACACACACATCTAATTCCATGGGGAAATTCCACAATACGTCTCTAACATGGAAAAGGATGATAGAAGTCTGCATCCTATCTTGTTTAAAAAATGCCTAGATGGGCACAGATGCTTGAAAATAAATCAGGGAGACAAATGTTCTTCCTGTGTTTGTCAGCATCTCCCCAACTTCCTACAATGGGTGTGTATTATTTTTGTCATCAGAGAAAATAAAACACCATCCCCAAGTGTTTCTTTCAGAAGCTGCTGATGCCCCTCGCTCAGATCGGGCAGCGCTGTCTGGGCTCACATAGGGCTGCCCGCGATGAAGCACCTGATTTCGGGACATGCCATATTAATTCGGCTTTCAGCTAATTAAACCACGCACATCAGAGAGGACCCTCTTGGATACGCCGGCAAGAATGCCAACTGGGAGGAAAGAACCCCGGAAGCACCAGCGGCTAAATCTGGAGACGGAAGCGAGCAGTCCAGGGCAGGGGCTGCGGTACCTATGCTGGCCACCCAGCCCCTTCCCAGCGCCAGCCAGCTCCGGGGGCCTCGTCCAGTGTCCCTGAGGAGCCAGGCCCGCGGACTCACATTCAGAACCATGGCCAGCACCCTCTCCTGCCTCACCTGCCTGGGGCCTCCCAGGCCCACCTGGGTCCTAAGCTCCAAAATGCTCCCACTTCCCTGCTCTGCCCCATGAAAAACAGCTGGGTCAGGCTCTGCCCTCCTGTGGGAGGCTCAATGAGGCTCTGTCTCTGTGGCTCAACACACTTCTAAACTCCCATGGACCCAGCCAGGCCTACTAGCCAGAGACAGCTCCTCCCACTTCCATACCTACTTCTGCTGAACCGGCTTCTCTCTGGGCTTCCCAAAGCTTTTCCCCACCTCCCCCCCACCCCACCAGCCTGGGGTCCCAGGAGAAACTGGCCTTTTCCTCCTATGAACCCTTCAAATATATTTTTCAAGCCTGAATAAAAAAGCAAACTCAGGCGTTCTAAACTGTCAAGTTCCGTGGAATGAAAAAGCAAACCAGATGAGACCTAGGGGAGGGAGCCGGCTGGGCGGGGGATGGCGGCACTCCGCACATGGCCAGGAGCAATCTAGGAGGATGCTCTGCGGCCAGGTTCACTGCGAGCTGCCAACCTGCCGCCATCACAGATGATGGAGGGATATCTGGGGACGCTGTTCCTAATGACTCCCATTAGGACTTTCTGTACAGTTACAAAATTATTCCAAGTAATCCAAAAGAATTAGAAACCTAATTTTATTCAAGTCGGGTAACGGGTAGAGCCTAGTAACTCTCAGCTCTGGAGCACATCCTGCAGACGAGGTCAGACTCTGGGCTGGCCTGTAACACACCCATCCCCAGTTCCCCCGAGAGAAGCAGCGGTGGCCCCAACCCTCACGGCTTCTGCACAGAGCCGCCGGAGGGCAGGGCCTGCCCTCCCCAGGATCTCCTCTCCTCAGCCAACCTCAGATGCTAAGCAGTGGGACCAAGGTTGTGGGCAGCTGGTGGCTGGGGAGGAGCCAGACCCCTCCACGGGCAGGTCACCCCCCCAAAAGCAGAAGTCTCCATGCCATATATGGGGGCTGCTGGAGAAGTACCTGCTAGGCCTGAATCCCAGCTGCCCCACGTGTCTTCAAGTGGCCTTGGGTCCATGATGGACCCTGACCTCAGCATCTGGGGGCTGACTGACAGCAGGTGTGTGGAGCACCTGCGAACAATCCTGTTCCTATCGTCCGAGACTCAAAGAAAGGCTAGAAGACCCCCTTTCCAAGACCTGACCACCCCCATGACCGAGACCCTCACTAACCAGGGCCCAGGAAGGAGGAGGAAACATTAGCTTCAGCCCCACACAGAGACCTGCATCCCTGCCCTACGGGGACCAACTTCCCCGCCCTCCACCAGGAATGGGTGAGGCTGGGTGCACAGCAGGGCTGACAAGTGGTTCCCTAATCAGCACTCAGACCTGCAGAGGGTGCCTGTCGGTGACCATGCCGGGCCCTCCGTCCCTACAATGAGTCCCCAGCCTCATCCCCATGGGCTCCCAACAAGGACCCATCCTGGCACGCTCAGCCAGACTCCTGCAGAGAAAGCCATGCAAACATACTTAGAGCAAATCATTTTAGAAGCACCTTATTCTTCTGGAAATGTTGACCTTCCAGGTGCCCCTGGGAGGCCCTGGATCTGGCAGAGCCTTTGGAATGCAGGTCCCAGCTCAGCCAGAGTGCTCCCAATCCAGGGGCACTGTCGTCCCAAGCTCTTCAGCCCTGTCCTTCTGGATGAATTAAAGGCATGATCTAGACTGGCTTCAAACAACAGAAACTCTAGCCCTCCCTCTGCCCAACTCCAGACCAGTCCACTTGCTGAACAACCCCAGGACCACCTCCCCTCCGACTCTGGCCATGAGCTTTGCTAAGTAGACTTCACACCCAGCGTGGAGCCCAACGTGCAACTTGAACTCATGACCGAGATCGAGACCTGAGCTGAGACCAAGAGCCAGACGTTGACCAACTGAGCCACCCAGGCACCCCTCGCCACAGCTTTTTAAATTCACATAAGGAAGAGACAGGCTTTAGGCAAAGTCACGTCCGCCACTGACCCTCTCCTACACGCACCCACCTCCGCAGGAACTAATCAGGGACAGCAAGCTCATTTCGGGGTCCACTGCTGTACCACCGCAGCGGGGGTCAGTGGGATGCATGACCCCTGCAGAGTGTGGGGCCCAGGGGCAAGGCACAAAACTGAGTCATTTCCAGAACAAGTGCTTTGTTCAAAACCCTCCCCCAACACGGAAGACGCTGTTCTCTGGGGACGACCTCAGGTCTGCACGACCCTTTTCTTTCCACCTCGGGGTCAACTGAGCGGCTCCGGCTTTGCTGGGCAGGTGGACCGGTGCCACGCAGCCCCAGCAGGAAGACACGCTTCCTCCGCCCACGGTGGCCGGGGCATCGCCACAAACCCGGAGCCGTGGTAAGAGGCGCTGGAGCTGCCAGCACATCGCTGTCAGAAAGCACAGCTGAGCTCCAGCCCTTTTGCAGGAGAAAGCAGCCTGGAGGCGGCTCCCACGCTCTGCGGACAGGGCAGCCGGGGGTGGGCTCCGCCTTGAGGCCTGCGTGGATTGAGGTCCCCACACGACTCAGCCAAGGACAGTGGGGGCTGGTCAGGACACCCAGGCAGAGGCCAGCGGTCCTCGGGGACCCCATCAGTACAACCTGCCTGCAGAGCTGCTTGTCAAGCCAAAAACGCTCCTGCCTCGGTGTTTGGAGGCTCAGGATGCTGGCAATGTGCGCCTTTCAGCCGTGAACAGAAGGCGTGTCCCGATACCCAGGCAGCTGCAGAGCAAGCAAATTCCTTCAGGAAAATGGCCAGTCCCCCGGGACAAACACACAAGCAAACGTCTGAAGCCTCAGATGGGGCCCCACATCTAAGTGTGCGGCCTCATTACCAGCAGCCACAAACCTCTTGATCCAGGCCCAGCCACTGGCCACTGGGACTGTGGGCTTGCCACGGCTGGGCTGAGGGGCGGGAGCTGTCCAGACGGGCCAACCTCCATCCGCCTGGCTGTCCAGTGTCTATGCTAGGTAAGGCTTTTCGTTCTGCTAAACCAAGCCATGGAGACCTAAGAGCAACGGCCACGAGCTTTGGGAGCGTCACACACCGAGCATCCAGTCAATGACTCGCAGAAAGTAAACACAGCATTATTAGCCCACGTTACAAACAAGGAAACTTGGGGTCCAAGGTCTGGGGGCGTCGGTGGAGGCAGGAGCCCAGTCAGGCTAACCCAGAGCCAGGGGTCCCCCCCACTATCTGTCCTTCACCCAAACACGCCCTCCAAACCATCTCCAGATAACATCAAGCCACAAATAGTGAGCCACTTAAGTGACACGCCTAACAAGCAGTGGAAATTGAGACAGGGTGACCCCTGTGGGGTTAACATGGGGATGTCTGTTCTTAACACATGTACCCAGCAATGTCCATCCAGGAACGATCCTACATTTGTACCCAAGAATATTTAACAGGAGGCACATTCGGGGTATCCGGGCACAGTCTCCAATAACCAGAAGTCAGGAACCAACGTCCCTCCTAAGCTTCGCCTCTCCAAGGCGTCCAGCCCAGGGCCCACCCACGGTCCTGAGCCTTTGAACAGGACAGGGCCTGAACCCCAGGCCTGGCCCCTGGCCCCACCTGCCTGTCCAACCTCCTGTGGATTCTCAGAGGCCACAGGACACGTGCTGCATGCCCTCCCACCGTCCTGTACAGAGGTTCTACCCTGAGGGGCCTGCCCTCCCCAAACCCAAGACCCTGCTGCTGGTTTCTTCCATGAAATGCCCCCAAGGAGCTCAGTCCTCTGGACCCTGTTCCTTCCACGGGACAGCTAGAGAGCCCACTCCTCAAGGCTAGTCCCATGGCTCTCCCCGGCAGGGACCCAGGGTATCTGCTGAGTGATGGCCACGCACAGAGGCACGGGGCCTGCGTCCTGGACAGGCAGGAACAGAGAGATTAACCAAGGCCTGTGGGTTAACATATAAACTAAACAAGCTGTGAAATACCCTCAAGACGCACTCCATCCACGACTGGACGTAAGCCGCTCCCTCGAAGACATGCTGGGCCTTAAGTCTTGTCAGACACGGGGCTGGGCCTCCCACCACATCATGGTGGCATCTGGGGTCCAAGGGTCCCCGACGCACAGCCGTGCCCACATCGCTGGCCAACTCCTTCCGAGTCTTTGGAATTGGAATATTTGACTTGTACAGACGTCTGATAAAACCGAGATTCCTTCCGCTCCGACCTGGGAAGCTGTTGAGTACTGAGCTTCCCGCCGACCCTACCGGCCTGCAGAGACAGGTGCGTGGGGGACTCCACAGAGCGACAGTGGACACAGTGGACACAGTGGACGCTAGACGGGACTGTATCGTCAGGGTCTGATCTCGCTTTAAACTACTTGGTGAGGGTAAGAAATCCTGCAAGGAGGCCTGAGGTCTCCAGGCCAACGAGGATGTCTGGTCAGCCCCGGTTTCCCTGGAAACCACAACTCTCCTGGCGTTCCCACCTTTGGGGAAATTTCCATAAGGTTCTCCGACTCTCGGGGATACTCTCTCCCCAAGGATGGAGAGAGGTCTGCGACTTGAAAGCAGTTGAAAACACAGCCACGCAGACTCCAGCCTCCTTCTGGAAACAGAACGCTCTGTCAGCAGAAGGACCCCAGCTGCCTCCCTGGGCCACACTCGACCCTCAAATGCGGTCAGACCAAGGAAAAGAGTGGCCAACACTCAGGGCCAAGGCCGAGGGCAGAGGCTCCACCTGCCCCCCGGGAGGCCCACCGGCAGCAGACAAGCAAGAGGGGACAGCAGGTGGCCTGTGCAAGCCAAGAGTGTGACCCCACTTGGGTTAGCCAAGGTCCCCCCGCAAGGGACCGCAGCAGGCCCCGAGGCCCTGGACCCCAGCCTGCTGCGGCGTAGCAGGAGACCACGCCAGGCGCAGCAGCCCCTAGCACAGACCCCAAAGCAGGTGCCGTCTGAGGACAGAGAGGGCTTGGTGGCCCAGCCCAAGAGAAAACAACGCACAAAAAGTGAGCCACACGTTGAGCCCAGCCTCCACAAGCTCAGCCATCCTCAGCATTTGCCACCCGGCCCATTTTAAAACCCAGTTTCATCCTGACAACTCAAAGTGGCTTTCAGATGTTGGAAAGGTCAAGCAATCTGCACCCCAAAACTCTCATCTCCAAGGCGGAGATTCCTTTCAGCTTGAGTGGGACAGCTCTGGAGCTGATTCAACCTTGCCTGGCTTCAGTTTCCCCACCAATGAAAACAGGCCTCTCTCAGGCTCCTGGAGATACATCTGAGACCAGCACACAACAGGCACATTCCCACCTTCAGCCACAGAGAAACCACGCGGAGGGATCCTCTTGAAGGAGTAACTGCCCGGCTCCCCTCAAGCGTGGGGGTCACACCCGATCCAGGCTCCCAAAGGATCCTCCGTGGACCTGCCCAGAGCAGGCCTGCAAGCCCCACCTGCCCGGACCACACCCCTGCCAGGGCGGCCTAGGCTCACATCCCCTCCGAGAAAGTCATGAAAACTCTAGATCTTATACACAGAAGACCCTCCTACACACAGACACCCCCACTCTCCGGGTGCACAGACCCTCAAGCCTGAGACTCTGGCCCGAGGTGTGGGGGGCAGGCAGTGGAGAGGAGGGTCTGCAGGGCTGCCTAGAGCTGACTTGGACCCCTCCCCACCCCACACGGCCCAGCTCCTCAATGCAGGGCCCCACCCAGTGCTGACAACATGGGTGTGTGCCCTCCCACCCAGGGCCCCAGCGACCGCCCCCTGGATCCATGTGCAGCCTGGGCTCCCCACCCAAATTGGGGTGAACCATTACCTAGGACAGGGTCTACCCACCCAGGCAAAGCAAGGGACCCTCCAGGGGCCTCAACGCTGGGAGGGGCGGGTCCAAGCTGTTTCTGCCCAGGCAGCCCCACACTTTGGCAAGCGTGGGATCCCTCCTGACTCAGGGGAGGCTCCTGTCTCCAGATGCTCACACCAGGAAGGAGTGACAGCCATGGTAGGAGTTCGGAGAAAGCCCCTTCCAGAGGGTGGACGGGGAACCACAAGGCAGCCGCCTCCCTCCCTGCCTGAGAGCCACTGCCCCCCAGGATCCACTGGGGCACCCAGAGGGGCTGGCACACATCCATCTCCCAGAAGCCAGACTTTGGTGGCAAAAGCAGCAGAACGGTGGCCTAGGAGGGCTCAGTGCTGCCCTAGCCCTGAGGACCCCCTTCCAGCCAAGACAGATGGAGAAGGCCTGGTCCCTGCCCTCCACAGGCTTCCTCAGGCCCAGGGAGGCCCAGCGCCAGACAGGGAAGAGGGCCTTGAACTTGGTTTAGTTAATGAATCCAGCAAACTAGACGATGCACAGACACGAGCCAGTCCACACTGGGCAAGGGGATCCTAGGGTTGCCACATTCTCAGGCGGAGGACAAGCAGCAGGGCAGTGAAGGTGTCCTGATTTGGGGTGGGGCATCGGGACAGTGGAGAATTCCATGCCCTGGGGGATGGGCGATGAGCAACACTGGCAGCAGATGTGTAACTGTTCGGTGGGAGTCCAGTGGGCCGGCCCTGCGAGAGCGGCTACCCCACACGGCCCAACTCCCCAAGGCCTGGGGGCAAGGAGCAGCTGTGCCCACTCTCCTGAACGAAGACTGGGGCCTGCAGATTCTGAGACTAGACTTCACTGCCTAACCCAACAGCTGCCCTCCTGCCTCCCCCGCTCCCCAGGAAGGGTCCCCCTGCCAGTGAGCTGGGGCAAGGGAGCTCAAGGCAGCCCGTGCCCTCAGTGTGGAAGCCGGGAAGGGGCTGAGCAGGCGGGAGGGCCCCCACCTGCTACAAGCCTGCCTGTCCTGGCTCACAGACATACGGACACACGGACACACGCACACACACACATGGGAGCAGCAACCTGACCCAGCCTTCCCTCCCGAGCTGTGTCCCTTTCCGGATGCTGCAGCTCCAAGGAGGCGAGAGGCACAGAGGGGCTGGCCACTTCAGGCCCAGGCAGGAGAAGCCACTCGGGGCTGGAGACGGGGCCACATGACGGGGACCCTAGGATGTCCTGCCAGCCAGGGACATGTGGGGCCAAAGCACAGCAGACCTTCTGGCAGCCATACCCAGGCCAGAGAGGGGCACCTGGCTGCTGTGGGGTGTGGGGTGGGCTCTGACCACATACCAGAGGTCGGGGCGGGACCTGGATGACCAGAGCTGGTCCCAGCAGGAGGGGAGAGAGGTGGTGACAGGAGGGCAATTGGTGAGGAGACACAGGGCTCTTCCAAGGATGAACATCACGCCTGAGCCCACCTACGTGGGAAGGGGGTGAGTCGCCCCACTGGGGCTGGGGCAGGGGGGATGCTCATGGTGCTAGGGAAGCCCCTGCCTCCCACGGTGGCTCAGTTTTGGGGCTGGAGACAGTGTCCAAGTCACCTGCCAGGGCTGTGGTCTCCCCCCAGGACACCCTCCCCTCCAGCAGCTGGGCATTTCCCCCCTGGGGTCTTCTCCCCCATCCCATGGAGGGTCTGTCCAGAGCACACACTCACAGGTCCACGGGCACACACCCCCTCATCCCAGGGGGGCACAGGGTTGGAGATGGTTTCCCAGAATCCGTTCCTCACTCCCATCCCAAAATGCCTCTTTCATACAAAATGGCCGAGTCCGGGCCCAATCTAGCTGGGATGGGAGGGAGAGTGCCTGCCATGTACAGGCCGCACGAGCAGCAACTCCTGCCCCAACACGGCCCCCACCAACATTCAGGTGCACACAATGCCGGCCTGAGGCCACTGCAGCTGCCCAGGGGGCCAGGAGCTCCCTGCACAGGGCCAGGGCTGGCCAGCTCAGGACCCTCTGGGCATCCATCCACCAGGGAGGGGTTCCAGAGCCCAGGATGTGCACAGTGCCTGAGGCATATCCCTGCTGCTCCAGCTCGCACAGCACAGAGGGGTCAGGGCTGGGCTGGGCTGGGTGGAGGGGAGACTGGGGGATGCAGGCTGGGGCGGGGAGGAGCGCAGGCAGGTGGGCAAGACAGGCAACAAGCCCGAGCCCTGGGCTGGGGGAGGGAAGTAATACCTAGTAGAACAGCCCCCACCCCCATTTCAGCAACCCAGAAGCTCGCCCTAGGTGGAGAGCGAGCGGCTTGAGGGTTGAGGCCGGGTAAGCCAGCCCCGCCCCCACCCCTTGCCCCCTTCCTGGGGGGAGCCCAGCCCAGAAGGGGGCCTCGAGGGGTCCAGATGCAGTAGCAGGACTGGCAGCGCCACCCTCCCTCCCGGCTGGCCCTTTGTTCAGCGCAGCGTCCATGGGGAGGGGCCTCAGGCCGAGGAGGGGAGGCTGGGGCGCCGCACATCCCCCCATCCTGCGGGGGAGGGGCTGATGCAACCCGACCAGGCCGCTGCTGGTAGGGGAATGGCGCCCCCACCACGGCCTGGACGCCCGGACCCCAGAACTCCTTCCGATCCGCACGCGCATCTCAGCCCTTTGCTTTAGCCAGGAACACCGTCCGCCAGGCTCAGACCCGGGCGCCAGCCTAACCGACGCGGGCTCTCGGGCGCACAGGGACCCTCGCCGCCCGCAGCCGCGCGCCGGGGGCCGCCAGCGCCGACTGCCCCGGCCGTGCCCCGCAGCCCCTGCGCCCCCCGCGCGGCCGCCGGCGGTGGGCACTCACACGTAGGCGTGGTAGATGAACGCCCAGCCGCGCGGCCGCTCTAGCACATTGTACAGGAAATTCTGCAGCTTGCGGTAGAAGGCGTTGCGCTTGGGGGGCTTCCCGGAGCCCGCGCCTCCCGCGCGCGGTTTGCTCAGGATGCTGCCGCGCTTGGGGGCCTCGGAGCCGGCGATGAGCAGGGCGCCGTCCCGGGTGGAGTCGGGCGCTCCGGGGTCCAACCCCACGAAGCCCACCTTGAGCTTCTTCTCCCCGCTCGGGCCGGGGTACACGCCGCCGTTGCGCGACTTCTGCACCATGGTGCCGGGCGGCGCCCCGGCGGGCGCGGGCTCAGCGGGCGAGGCGCGCAGGGGGCGGCGCGGGCCCGAGCCCAGGCCCCCGGCCCGGGAGCCGCATGGCCAAGGCGGCAGCGGCGGCGGCTCCGCGCTCCTGCGGCCCGGGCCGCGCGCGGGGACGCTGCGGCCACCTGGCTCCGCCCGCCGCCTCGCCCCGCCCCCGTTAACCCCTGCGACGACGCCGCGCGGGCCGCGGGAGGGGAGGGGAGGGGAGGGGACCCGGGAGACAGCAGATGAGGACCCGACTGGCTATTCCGGGCGTCTGGCCACCTGGGCCGGGCGGGCCCCGCTCCCCGCGGCCCCATGTGCCCTAACCAGGGAATCCGGCCGCTTGGTCATCCCCTGGTCAGGTAAGAGCACTGCCCGAGCGGTCCCCAGCTCTCCCTTGGATCCCAAAGCCCTGCCAGCGCCTGGCCCCAGCTGGATTCCTACCAGCTGGACCCCTGGACTGGACGCCTAGAAGCAGAACGGAGGGATGGGCACCGGCCCTTTGCTAGACCCTCCGCTAAGGCTCAGCCCACTAGGACCTTAATGCGTTGGCCTCTAAGTGGGCCAGGTATGAGCACCTCCTAGACCCTGGTCCCCTGACTGTAGAGGGAGGCATCTGGGGAGACTTCCTAAGAGGTGGCCTGAACTGGACCTGGGAGGAGTCCTGCAAGGGAGGAGCAGGAGAAAGGGAGGGTTTGCAGAGGCCTCTGCAGCAGGGAAAGGGGCAGAGGTGGCCAGAGGTGAGACCGGAAAGACTCACCCCAAGGGGCCTGGACTTTCTTTTGCAGAACCCCGAAAGGACCTGGGAGTGTGGGCCCCAGGGCAAGACAGAGGCCTGAGGCCAGGGGGGACACTGGTGCCATAGTCCAGGACCGAGGAGGGAGGGAGGAGGCAGGTTCTGGACAGAGATGGCAGGCTGTCCTCTTGACGGGGAGTAGGCAGAGGTTGCCTCCCCTAGCCAGGGAGCCATGGTTGGGGGGGGTGTCCTTCTGGAACCTTCTTCTGGGAAGCCAAAGGACCCATTCCCCAGCCACCGAGAGGCCCCTGTGCACTCCACACTGACCATCCACCATGCCCCTACTTGCCGAAGCCTCCCTCTGCACACCTTGGATGGTGCGGGCTGCAGGTGCCTCTCCTGACCACATCCAGCCTCTTCCCGCCCTTGCCCAGCACTGTGGGGTCCACGAAGGTAGGCCCTGTTTAGTAGCTGGCACTGTCCTCACCAGTAACTTGGTTCATAAAACAGCACTCTCCGTGGCACCAGATCAGCTGTGTGGTTTGCCCTTTCAGTTCCCAAGCTGGAGGCCATATGGCCTTTTCTTCCACATCCAACAGAAAACAGAATGGTCTAATTTGAAAGTCATCTAGAATGTTGGGGATGGAGTGCCAGGTATGGCCCATGTACACCTGTGCACACAGCTACGGCGCAGGGGCCACGCTTGTGACTCCCACTGCCCTGCCTCAGTGCCTGGTCCTTAGCTACCCAGCATTCAGCCAATGTGCCCCCAAAGGGCTGCAGTTTTCTCGAGTGTGTGCACCACCGCTGAGCCAAGCTGAGGAAGGGGCAGCCCACCTGGTCAGTTCAAGGGGAGGGGCATGACCACCTACATCACAAAAAGAGAGAGGCTACCCATGCTGGCTCTCTCCACTCATTGGCCTCTGAGCAGCCCTCGTGATCCCTCGTCCTGTTAAGAGGGAGCCCCAGACTATGGGGTGCCACCAAAGCTGGGCATGGCCCCTCCTGGGGGAGCCCCTTCTCAGGGCTTGATGTGAGAGTGGAGTGGGCCTGTGGGTAGGGTTGGTTTACAGAGGGAGAAGGAGCAATTCCCAGGTATCATTTTTGCACACATATGAGCCCTGAGATGGGAGCAACGTCCAGGCTCTCTGGCATTCCGAGACATTAAGGAGAGACTGGTTGCCTTCAGTCTCCTGGGGGAGACCCCTCCAGTGGGAACACCGCCGGCCAGGTAGGAGGGGAGCCTGCTAGGGATGCAGGTACAGCTTTGCATCCCCAAGCCCTCTGTTCTCTTGTCTCAAACAGCAGACCCCAGAAAGGTCTGACACATCTCCCAGAGGTTCTGGCAGATGACTCCCATACCAAGGCTTGAAAATCTTGGTTTCCTCTGTTTAGAATGTATGTCCTTTCAGTGCACTGGCTCACTGAACGTGTATGATTTCAGTTTTGTGCCGCGCACACCATTGCCCTATTGTCAGCAACCTGGTCAACAGTGCCCTCCACCCCTGCAACCCAGGGAAGCAGTTCATTGAAAATGCTCAGTTGGGGTGAATTCCATGCAAGAGACAGGAATTTCATTTATTTAAAAATAGATGGGAAAGCTTTCAGGCTCAAGCCATCTTTGCCAAGACTGAACTGACGGGATCCAGAAAAGAGGAGTGGAAAAATCCAGATGCACACAGCACCCCTCTCCAGTCTGGGGAGACCCTTTCCCCTGGACACAGGGCTGAGCAGCCAGGCTGGGTGCTGTCCTTTCAGCACCGCCAGCACTGGCCACTCTCCCCAGAGCCCCCAGGCCCAGCACGCTGCTCCTGGCCTCTCCTCTTGGTTCCTCCTTCCAACCCCGCGTCAGTGGCTGCACTAAGCAGCCGAGATCGGACTACTGAGCTGAGAAACTAGCCTGGCCACTGTTGCTGTCTCACACAAGGCCAACTCAGAGCTCTCACAGAGCCCCCAGAGTGCTCCTGCATCTTTCCTTCCCATCAGGGCACTCACCACACAGGGCTAGGACCCACTGCCCCGCCTGGCTCCCCTGCCCACTGTCGTGTCCCCTGGAGCCTGGCACACGATCCACAGTGTGTGGTCAGAAGATACCACAGCTGCTGGTGGTGGATTGCAAATTGCAGCACATTTGGATTTTTCCCTCTTGCCACAGAGGTACAGGGCCGAGAGTGGGCTGGGCCTTTCCTGGGATGCAGCCCTGGGGGGTCATGACCCTAGTCTCACAGACAACATAGAATGGTGGGTCCCACAGGGAAGATACCAGGATGCATGGCAAGTGCGCCCAGAAGAAACGGGTTTCCGCTGGCTGCTTGCCCTGGCTGAGGGACGCCAGCAGTGACACTGCCTTGGCCATTCCCAGGCAGGGGTGGGGGTAGCTCTGACACCTGCTTACGGAGCCTGCCTCGTGCAGCCCTGGCCAGACATTGTGTGGACATCCTGCTGTCACATAGAAGTTATTGACGTCCAGGTGTTCAGCCACACTCGAGTTCCCTGGGCCAGTGACCATGGGGACACTGGGGGGCGACACTGAAAACCAAACCTTCCTGTTTCACCAGCACCCACCTCCTCCCTGCAGAAAATGAGCAAGCTCTTTCCCCAATCATGATGGCCTCAGGAAAACAGATGACCCTGGCGGAGGCCAGAGGGGACATTCCGCCAGCCTGAGAAATAAGACTTCATTTGGGGAAATGAGAAGAGACAAACTCTCAATCCCCTAACCTGGGTCAGGGCTGTTGTTGTCTTAATTCTGTAATTTGGACAACAGGAAGTGCCTACCCAGACAGAAAGTCCTAACCCTCCCCTCCAGGGAATTTTCCGTTATTAGGAGGAGGAAGGGCTGAATTTATCCAGTTCATGGGGGAGCAAGGCTGTAAGGAAAAGATCTAATATGAAAGCATTGATTTTTTTTTAAACATCTTATACTAAAGTCAATAAAAATTTAATTTATAGTTTTTTTTCAAGGATTAGAGCTCTGAACAAGCTTCCCCAGCCCCCGGCAAACCAACCAATCACATAAAGGAGCTGATGGGTATTTATCAGCTACAGATAATACCTTGGCACTAGGAGTCCATGGCTGCCCATGAGGTGGAGATGGGCTGCAGAGAACCCGTGGTCCTGGATGCATCCAGGAGGGTGGAAGCCAACGTGTAGATTCTGGGCCTTGGAGGGAACCCCCTGCTCGGCCTCTGCCACTGCCGCCCACATCCCCTGCACCCCACTGTCCAGCCTCTAGGAACACGCAAGGGCGGTGTTTGGGAGGTTGTGCATTTAGAAGGCACCCCCGACTCCCCTCTCCACACCTCTGGGCAAAAGAAAAACCTATGACAACCGCCCCTGTTCTGTGGCAGATAAAATGCAAGGGACAGACAGGTCCACGCTCATGCACTGTAATGGCAGGTGTGACCCAGGCCCCTCTGAGGGTCTGTACCCGTCAACGCCCCTGTCGCACTTTGACAATATCCCGATGCTTTCTTCACCTCTGTAATCCAGCCCTGCAGCTCTCAGACCACCCCACCTGTGCACCCCCACTGCTCCGCCCCAACGCCCCCCACCCCTCACCTCCCATCCCCCCACCCCAGGCACATGACAGCCTCAGGGACCCTCAAGCCAGCGAAGGATTCTCTGTGTGTACTGTTTCCTGTGCCAGGAATTCTGTTCCCTCCACTAGCACACGGTCTCTGTGCGTCTTCTCAGAGACGCCAGGCTTACGGGTCTTCCCTGAAGTGGATGCCTGCCCCCCTTCTCAGTCCTGGTTCCACAGTGAGTTCTGAAACTGTTGTGTGTTTGCTTGCCTCCTGTTCATCCCTCCACTGGACAGGCGGTGCAGACACTCAGCTCCGTGCACACACTCAGAGCCCCATGCACACACTCTCAGCCCCGTGCACACATTCTCAGCCCCGTGCACACACTCACAGCCCTATGCACACACTCACACCCTCGTGCACACACCCTCAGCCCTGTGCACACACTTACAGCCCCATGCACACACTCACACCCTCATGCACACACTCACACCCTTGCACACTCACAGCCCCAGCCCAGCCCACAGAGCTGCTCTTCAACATTCCTTGAATGACAGTCACTTTGTTCTAGGACTAGGTATCGCTTGGAGCCTCCACCAGGATGTGCCCTCGATGACCGGTCTGGGGCTTGTGGGGCTCAGGGGTTGCAGGGGCAGTCCATGGGAGGGCATGGGCAGCTGGAACTCAGTGCCACGGAGACTGCCAGCAGAGCGGTCAGCTGCCTGCCCACACACAGGCTGTCAGCATCTGGGTCCTGGCTGCCCGCCCACTGCTGGCCCAGGCTCATTTAAGTGCCTTGCTTGCTTGGCCAGATGTCCAGTAGGGTTTGGACAGAGCTGTCCAACCTGGGGCAGGGCCCATGGGCTGTCAGAGTCCCCCAGCCACCCCCTCACCCAGGACAAGGTCACCACATGCTAAGCTAAGGGGATGGGACAGAAAGCCTGGACTCTCTGGCCAGCAGACCAGGGACACATCAGCCCAGACAGAGCTGGAGTCCTCAGCCAACACAGAGGGCTCTCCGGCTGGCCCCTGATGAACCACCCTGCCAGGCTCCATCCCACAGCCTCACTGAAGGCAGGGTGTTGCTGCTGCAGAGCACAGCCCTGAGATGACCTGCGAGCTCGTCTGAGCTCTGAGACCTTGAGCAGAGCTCCGGGCTCCTCACTGGCCAAGTGGAGAGAAAAAGCTCCCACCTTCGGGCTGCCGGGGCACTGAACAGAGTAGAGCTGCAAAACGTCCCAAGCAGCATCCAGCTCGGAGTGGTGTCCAGGGGAGGTCAGGAAGGTGCCCCAGCAATCCCAGCCTGCCACTTAACCCTCTTCCTTCACGTTCTACAGACCCCCACACACAGGTTGCAGTTGAAGAGAAGAATCTGTCCATCCCCCCAGCTCAGACATGCTGAGCCTCTCCCTTCCTGGCGTCCCACCCACAGAAAGGGGATCCATGTAGGCCAGGCGCTCTCACCTAGGGGCAGCTCTGTCAGGTAATGTCTAGAGCTATCTTTGGTTGTCGTGACTAGGGCAGGTGCTTCTGGCACTTAGTGGGTGGAGGCCTGCTGTAGTGCACAGGAAAGCCCGCCCACCCCCACGGCAGAGAATTCTCTACCCCCGCATGTCAGTGGTGCTGAGGACACCATGATCTAGGTTGACAAGGTCTTCTCTTAAAATGCAAATTGTTCTGTAAGTTAGCCATCCACACCTTAGTGTGAACTAGTGCAAATACATGGGTTTTTCTCCCTAAAGCTCCTAACAATACCCAAGCCAAGGGATGAGAATTTTCATGGGAAAGGAGGCAGGAATCTGGAACATTGGGAAGGAGGGCAAACCCCCACCCCAAAGGGCTTTGGGCCAGCAAGTATCTGTGTGAAGGTCACACAGCGTCACCAAGACGCAGCAAGTCAGGCTCATCACCAGCTCATCATCAGAGTTCAACACAGTAGCCCTGCACCTTCCAGGTCGTCATGTTCTAGCTTGCCGACAAAACACTACTTTTATCCCATGACAGAACAATGGAGTCTTTGCTATATTTCACAGTTTATAGCCTTAATTCACACATGTGGCTTTAGGCAGGTTGCTGAACCTCTCTGTACCACGACTTCTTAGCCTGTAAATGGGGGGAAAATAATAATACATACATCACAGGGTTCTTACAACAGTGCAATGAGTTAAAGTTTGTGAAGCAGTTAGACAATGCCTAGCATGAACAAGCATTATATAAGCATTAAAGTAAAAATAAATGAATCCATTCCAGGGCTGGCTCTGAGTGCGTCGCATTTCCAACATGCACTGCTTTCCTCAACCAAGATGAAGAGCCTGGGTGTTGGGAGACGCTCAGAGTAAACACAGGGAGAAGAGAGCGTCAAAGGCAGCCGACGTCCCAGGAGCAGCCCTCCAAGAGAGCCTCAGCCCTGCAGGTGTGCAGAGCTGCCGTCCAGGCCCCGCCCACTCTGGGGGGCATCAGCTTTGCTCACAGACCAGGAGGTGAAAGGGGAAATGTTACCACTGCCCACCATGGGATTCAGGGGCACAGCTCCTCTTCTCCACCTCTCCCATGGCTCTGTGCGTCCTCCAGCCCCCGCTTTGGTTCAGCGATGCCCTCCACTTTCCAGGTGGCTGAGCCCTGGAACCCAGGGGCCCCAGCCTGCTTGACCGGCGAGGCTTCAAAGGGCGGCTGGCAGTCACCAGACCCCAGGCATCCCACCGGGCCCATCAGGCACGCGGGGCTGGCACAAGCCCAGCCCACAGCCCCCCATGCCCCTTCCATGGAGCCTGCGGGTGCAAAGCTCCCTTCCTACCCAGAGCTGGCAGCACCCACTTCACCAAGTGTCTTCAGAGAGACAGCCCAGGGAGTGATTTGGCCCTTGCTCCACTGACCTCTCCAGGTCCATCCACTCTGCCCAAGGTGGACACAGGAGAAGCAGAACCTGGACGCTCTCTCACCTGCCCCACCCCTGCCTGGGGCCCCCACTCAGCCCACCGTCCAGGCCCAGACCGTGGTGTGATGAGGCTGATTGGGCCTCCATGTTGGCAGTCACAGCGGCCGGGCCCCAGGCCCCAAGACCGTGTCTGAGCTGTTCTTGACTCAAGGCTGCCCCTGCTTGCACGTCCTCCCCAGATGACCCCACAGTGAGACACTGGGGCAGCAAGTAAAGCCAGGAAGGAGACAGCTGCATCTCTTACTGACACCATTCTCCATCCCCCACTGACTCACCCCGGCAGAGATCATACCCCTGACGGTCCAACTGCCCCAGCCAGCTTCTGCCTGCGAGGCCACAGGACAGAGAAAGTGCCCAGCACAGCCTGGATCCAGCCGATCTCAGATGCTTCTCAGGGCTCAGCTCTGGTGCTGACAGCCAGCCGGCAGGGCAGGGAGGGCTGCGACGTGCGATCAAGTGTGCATGCATGCACACACTCATGCACATATATGCATGTGCGTGTGCCCTCTCTTGAGCATGCACAAACACGTATCCAAGTGGACACGCACACACGTGCATACATACGTGCACATGCACACACGCCTACAACCACTTGTACACATATGCATGCATTCATTCACTGCACCAGCTCCCAAGAGTGCCAGGATTCCCCACCAAGTTCTCCCCACGCCCCACAGAGATGTGCAGAGTTCCACAACCAGATCACGCTCACACAGGTGCACAGAGTCTACACTGGGTACACACCTGAGATGCACAGATGTGATCTGGCATACCCATGTCCCACTCGGAGATGCACCCACTGCTGCTCACTCCCTTGTGAGAAACCCCAAAACCCCATTGCTGGGGCCTAAAACTACTGTTCAGACACAGAACTGTCCCTGCCAGGACCACCCTGGACCCTGAGGTGGGGGGGGACGAGAAGATGTTTTCTGCTTCGAGGGGAGGGCACCAGGAGCCCTGAGCAGACAAGGGCAGGAGACAGATCCGATTTGGCC
The DNA here is from genome assembly GCF_037043125.1 of Eumetopias jubatus. NCBI lineage: Eukaryota > Metazoa > Chordata > Mammalia > Carnivora > Otariidae > Eumetopias > Eumetopias jubatus. The sequence goes on from NW_028274815.1 coordinate 140,482,080, forward strand.
AGCTCAGCAGGACCCCACAGGCTCGAGGACTCATGAATTTTTCAGAGGCACCCAAAGTGAACAGTGAAGCTGCCAACTGGGTCCTGGTGGCTCCTGCTTTAAATTATTCACAGCCCAGGGGCACCTGGGGGGCTCAGTCCTTGAGCGTCTGCCTTTGGCTCAGGTCATGATCCCAGGGTCCCGGGATCGAGTCCCGCATTGGGCTCCCTGCTTGGCGGGAAGCCTGCTTCTTCCTGCTCAGCCTCTGCCCCTCCCCTGCTTGTGTTCCCTCTCTCTCTGACAAAGAAATAAATAAAATCTTTTAAAAAAAATTATTCAGAGCCCAGCAGAGTGGTAGCCCCTGGCCCCAAGGCCCTGGCTTCAGGTGCTGCCTCACAGAGCCTGGGCCCGAGCCAGCAGGGTGGCTGGCAGGCGGGGTACCTCCCTGGGCCTCCACATCCTCCTCCGCAGCCCAGGCACACAAACCCTCCGTGAGTGCTGACCCGTGTCCCAGCTGGGGCCCCCAGCCCTGAGGTTGTCGAGCCCCCCCACACCCACGGCCCCATCCAGCTGCCCTCGGGGCTCCCCAAGCTGACACTCTGCCCCCTACCCAGCTCAGCTGCCCCCCCGCCTGCCGTGGGAAAGGGCCCACCCACCACTGGACCAAAGGAGGGCCCCCAGCTCCCTCTGTGCCCCAAGCTTGCCCTCCGCCTCACCCCTGCAGCCATACCCAAGCTCCAGGGAGCAAGCGGGGCTGACAGCCAGAGATGGCAGGGGAGGCAGCGGGCTGCACCTGTGAGTGGGGGTTTGCTGTGGCTCGGTGAGCCACACACAGTGAGCAGCACTGCTGCTGATGTCAGCAGCTCTCAAAGTTCAGCCCAGGCACCAAAGAACCTTCTAGAAGGCCTTAGAGATCAAAATGGTGTGCTCGGCAATACCAAGGCCTTTTCTCTGTCATGACGGCTCTCTCTTATACACGGGGCTCTCCAGGGGCCCCGAGATGTGGGATGACGCTGTGTGCATCTACGAGAACCGATGGCCCCGGGCGTCGCACAGGAGGTTGTGCTGGTGCCCTCCCCGGCCCTCCCCTTGTGAGAGGCGGCACCCCCCCACCCGGCGTCCAAGCCCGAGGTGTGGCCAGGCCCACTGGCCCCCAGCAGCCCTGCCCTCTGAGTGTGGGCAGATGCAGGGAAACCTGGGGCCTACCCCCCCAGCTGGAAAGTGCTGGACAGGGGAGCCCCCCAGGGCTGGACGGCAGGAGGGAAATGCCTGGGGAGGTGTGCTGCCCCCCGGTGGGTGCCCAGAGATTCTGCACCCCACCAGGCTGAGGCCCCAGGTTCCCTGGCCGCCCATGGGCCCCACTGTGAGCCTGGCGCCAGGGGCGCAGCGAGACCCAGAACCCTGCCAAACTTCAGATCCAGGTGCGTAGAACTTCCCAGCCCTGCCTTCATCACCTCACCCCAGAACGGGCCCCAAAGTGCTGAGACCCTCCCCGGAAACCCTGTGCCGGACCCCGGCCAGGACCCTCCTCTGCCTCAGACTCTGGTGGGAATGAGGGAGTGCTCCTACCTCCGTCTCCACACCCTCCCAGGAGTCTGTGAACCTGGAAGCATTCGTGACCCCATCCCAGAAACGCACCCACCTGGGGGGCCAGCACAGGGGCCCCAAGCGCAGACCTCTGGTGGGCAGGATGCCCTGGTATCTCCCCACCTGTGGTATCTGAGTGACCAGGGTTCCCAGAGCGAGCCGGAGTGGCCAACAGCAGCTGGGTGGGAGCGTGAGGGGCCCATGATGGACCACACAGTCCTTCCACCCCAATGGGGCTGCTGTTCACTCCTACCCTGTCCCAGGCTGACAGTTTTCTTTGATTTGACCCCAATCCTAACTGGGCCAAGCCTATAAGGACAGCTTCCTGGGGCAGGCATTGCAGGTCACCAGGTCTCCCCCCAGCAACAGTAGTCCATGTGGGGGGCCAGGAGAGCATCAGGAAACACCTGGTTTCCTAAGGTAGAGTTGCAGACAAAATACACAGTCAGGTTCGAATCCCAATAAAGAATAAATACTTTTTCTGTGTGAATACTGTATGTGACATATTTATATTAAGAAATTATTCACAAGGCGCCTGGGGGGCTCAGATGGTTAAGTGTCTGCCTTCGGCGCAGGTCATGATCCCAGGGTCCTGGGATCGAGTCCCGCATGTTGGGCTCCCTGCTCAGCGGGGAGTCTGCTTCTCCCTCTCCCTCTGCATCTCCCCTGCTTGTGCTCTGTCTCTGTCTCTCTCAAATGAATAAATAAAATCTTTAAAAATAAATAAATAAAAATAAATTTTAAAAAATTATTCACTGTTTATCTGAAACAAATTTGCCTGGGCTCCCCGTGTCTGTATTTTCCTACTCGGGCCCCCCTCCGTGGAGGCCTCTGTGCGTCAAAGAGCAATTTGGCTCTTCCTTCTTGTCCCACTGTGCATGCAACTTCCTGAGACCCAGGCCCACTTTGGGACAGGTGGGGAGACACCTCTGAACCATGTGCGCCCATCTCTCCAGCCGGCAGCCTCCCCCTGTGTAGTGGCCTGGATATGCCCCCGCGGATTTCAGGCCCCAGCCCCCAAAACTGTGATGTGGCCTGTGTGGCAGGAAGGGCTTGCAGAAGCAACTCCTTTGTGGGTCTCAAGATGGGACTACGCTGGGTTATCACGTGGGCTGGTCACATGCATCCTTATAAAGGGAAGCCGATGGAGACTGGACACACAGAGGAGAAGCCTTGTGACCGTGGGGCGGGGTCTGGAGTGGGGCAGCCGCAAGCCGAGGAACTTTGGCAGCCACCAGAAGCTGCCAGAGGCAAGGAATGGACCCTCCTTAGAGCCTCTGGGGGGAGCACAGCCCTACCAATGCCTGAATTTTGTCCCAATCATGGTGACTTCGGCGGGGGAGAGGAGGGTTCTGTCGTTTTAAGCCAGTTTGAGGTCTTGCATTGCAGCAACCCTAGACACTTACGTGGTTGGCCTGCTGCTCACCCTGGAGGGGAGCCCCCAGCCCAGTCCCCTACTGTGAGCACGGTTGGGGAATCTGCCCACCGCCTTGCCCCACACCGGGATAGGCTCCTTCTGCAGCACAACCCCTGACACAGCAGGGCGCTGCTATTCTGGAGCAGGATGGCTGTGGGCGGAGAGCAGTCTTGCCATCCCCAACTCCTGTCCTTGCTGACCAAAGTCAGGGCTCTCTCTAGGGTTTTGGGGACTGGAGCTCCTGGGTGTGCCCAGGGCCCAGCTGAAGAGCAGGATGCATGGGGTGCTCCTCTCCAGCCACATGTGACTGGCTAGTAGGGGACCGAGACCACAGAAGCCAGGAACCCAGTGAAGACCCGTGTGTGACAATCACGGGGGCGGAGCCCTCAGCTCTCCTCTGGTGCTCAGAGAGACCTACAAAACACTCAGCCCCCTTCTGTGGATTCTTTGTGCTGGACGCCCCCAGGAGGGCATTTCCAAAGCCCCCCACCCCCACTGCAAACCAGACCAGCTGGAGTTCGGATCAGGCCTCCAGTGCGGGGCCACAGGGTGTGGTGGCCCCCGCCCCACCATCCACCCTGGGCAGCGCGGGAGGACACCGGCCAGGCCACCGGCAGCGGTGATGGAGTACGTGGAACACGGAGGAGAAGGGGCCGGGGGAGAGCGCGGGGCGGACGGCCCCCACCCCACCCCACCCCACCCCACCCCACCCAGAAGCAGGCGCACACGGATCTGGGGTCGCTCAGTTTATTGGTAAAACGGGCACTGAGCGCGGCGAAGGCTGGGCGCGGAAGCGGGGGCGGCGGGGGCGCTTTTCCTCTTAAAGAACTTCCACTGGACCTTGATGGCGAGCATCCAGTCGCTGACCGAGAGCCTCTTACAAGCGGAGGTGCAGACATGCGCCTGGCGGGGGGGCGGGGCGCCGGGGCGGGGCCGGGGGCGGGGCCGGGGGCGGGGCGCGGCGCCGCCGGGGAGGGTCGCGCCGCGGGCGCCCGCGCTTCACTTGCCCGCCTTCTGCGCCTTCTGCGCCGACTTGGTGACCTTGCCGGCGCCACCGCTCTTCTTCTCCACGTTCTTGATGACGCCCACAGCCACCGTCTGCCGCATGTCGCGAACCGCGAAGCGGCCTGCGGGGAGCGGGAGTGAGGGGCGAGCAGGGCCCCGCCCCTGCCCCAGCCCCCCCACCCGCCCGCCCCGGCCGGGATGCCGAGCGCAGGCGCACTCCATCTCACAGCATCCTCCCTCCCGGGCCCGTTTCTGGGGGCGGGTGGTGGGGTCCGCAGCCCGAGGACTGTGAGATGCTAGAGCGAGAATGTCTCTAAGGCTCTGGTCTCCTCCTCTGGCGGCAGGAACGACCGCCCCCCCCCAGGCGTTGTGGGGGTCCAATGACACGCCTGGCCAGGGGTAGACCCTTTCAGTTGATACTGCGAGGGCCCGCAACCTGCACAAGGCAGCTCTCTTATATAGGCCTGTGGGTCATCCTAGGGATATCTGTGTCCCGCTGACGTCCAGCAGTCAGTCCTAGTTCTGCTCCCAGACTAGCTGTGGCCCTGGAGCCTTCCTCCCCAAGCTGACCAGCAGGGCACCTATGCTCCATGACATGGAGAGATGGAGGCTGGAGGTCACAGCAAACTGAAGGACACCTCCCCACCCACCCCACCCCACCGTGGTCCTCTGCCGAAGCTGGGACCAGCCCCATCCAGGCTGCACCTCCCTCCACCACCTGCCCAGCTCACCAAGAGGTGGGTACTGAGAGAAGCTCTCCACACACATGGGCTTCCCAGGGACCATCTCCACAATGGCTGCATCACCAGACTTCAGGGCTTTGGGGTTGTCCTCCAGCTTCTTGCCTGAGCGCCGGTCAATCTTCTCCTTCAGCTCAGCAAACTTGCAGGCGATGTGCGCCGTGTGGCAGTCAATGACAGGTGAGTACCCGGCGCTGATCTGCCCTGGGTGGTTCAAGATGATGACCTGGGCGAAGATGTGCACAAGGCTGTCAGACATGCCCAGGTGGGCAAGGAGGGCATCAGAGCCGAGGGAGGCTTGAATCCCCTGGTCCTGGGTGCTGGCCATGAAGGAAGGTCAGGCTACAGGGGACCCACACCCTTGACGTGGACACCAGGGTCCTCATGAAGCATTTGGCAAACCACAAGAGATAAACAACTGACAGGTGCGCTGTGGGAAGGGCCAGTGGACAGGACTTATGCTGTCTGCACTGGCCAGAGCTGAGGCAGGATGAGAAACTGGACCTCAAGTACTACAGTTACATCTCATGGGAGCCAATTTTTAAAACTGTCGTCACGTGAAGAGGTGATCAAAGAGGGTGCAGTGAAAATGAAGGGAATAAAATATTACACAGACGTCTCCAGCAAGAAATAAAAACATTTTCAGGACCCAGACGGGACCTCACTGAGGCTCGGAGCAACAAGGCCTGGGCCCACCCCAGCATCTGCTCTTCCTGCGAGTGCCCCCAGCCCTGACCCAAGCCCTCCAGGCCTTGATGGCCTCCTTTGTAAAGCAAGGGTCTGGTTCTCCCAAGAGCAAGCCTCAGAGGGGATCAAGTACTCTGCTAATGCCAAGGACCGCCCTGTTCCTGCCCTTGGGGGACCAGCCGCCCACCTGGGAGGTGAACTGGGCAGCCTCCTGGGGTGGGTCGGACTTGCTGTCCCCACACACGTTGCCTCGACGGATGTCCTTGACCGACACGTTCTTCACATTGAAGCCAACATTGTCGCCGGGCAGGGCCTCACTCAGAGCCTCGTGGTGCATCTCCACTGACTTCACCTCCGTGGTGATGTTCACAGGTGCGAAGGTCACCACCATGCCTGGCCGAAGGATGCCCGTCTCCACTCGGCCCACGGGCACGGTGCCAATGCCTGGGTAGAGAGGAAGGGGGCTGTGAGGAGCAGGTGGGATGGAATGAGGGGCACGGGGAGACCCCAGACAAGGCAGACACTGAGGTTCCGACAGAAGCAGAGGCTCCCCTGACCCTGTCAGGCAAAGAAGGGACTGAACGAGAGAGATTTCCCAGGAATGCCTGGGCAGGAGCGAAGTCAGGGGAACATGGCAAAGAGAAGCCCATCTGGACCTGGAGGCCTGTCCCCGCCCCAGGTGGCCGCCGTCCCCCAGCGGGGGGAGCACTGTAGGGACCCCTCCCTTGTCTGAGGCCCCTCCTGGTGCGGCAGCAGCCTCAGGGTGGTTGAGGACCAGCCCACCTGGATCACCTGGCCCAGCTTCGATGTTGCTGGTGTCAGGGGCTACCCCCAAAGGGGCACAGGTGCCCCAGACTTCTCACGGACCTGCTCATGAGAGGTGGTGTCTGCTCGGTGGGTGTCTCGCCTCCCCTAGCGTGTAGGGGGGCTCCACCCCCATGCCCCCGGCTGTGGCATGACAGAGCCGGCGGCTGGTGGCTGTTCTCTGCACTGGGTGAGTGTGACACCCCTGCCCTGCACGTAGCCCCCGGAGTGGGAGTGTGCCCCTCGTGGGCCTTGTGCTTGGTTATGGTTTCCTGTCATCTTATGAAGAGCATTTCTCATGCCTGGAGTAGAGCGTGTCTCCCATAAGACTGAAACTGTCATGGAGGGAAGGAGACATGGGATTTACCCTTGTACCACCAGCTCCTGGCACAGGGCTGAGTGCTTATCTGAAGGGAGAAGACCCTGGACAGATGGATGAATCGGTAGGAGTGGGTAGGTGGGTGGAGAGATGGATGGATGGATGGTTGGTTGGGCAGATGAATGGACAGTTGGATGGGTAGGGGTGGACGGATGTGTGGATGGACAGACAGACAGGTGGGTGAATGGGTGGGCGGATGGATGGTGGATGAACAGATGGATGTGTGAGGTAGACAGTTGTGTGAATGGACAGATGGATGGCTGTTTGGATGGATGGATAGGGAGATGAATGGATGGGTGAATGGACAGATGAATGTGTGGGGGTAAACAGTTGTCTGAATGGATGGATGGATGGGTGGATGGAGCATGGATGGGGGATGGACAGATGGATGGATGGTCCCCCAGAAAGTGTACAGCACTGGGGGAGGGACAGATAATTTGGCCTCAAGAGCCCCTTGTCAAGGGCCCTGGTCTGAGGAGTGGGGTGTGAGGGGCAGAACTCGCCAGGGTGGGCTGGGCCAGGTGCCCACAGCAAGTGTGGGACACTGAACCCTCACTCACCACCAATCTTGTACACGTCCTGCAGTGGCAGGCGCAGGGGCTTATCTGTGGGGCGTGTTGGGGGCAGGATTGTGTCCAGAGCCTCCAGCAGGGACACTCCACTGGCGTTCCCCTCCTTACGCTCCACTTTCCAGCCCTTGAACCACGGCATCTGGACAGGAAGAAGAGGGCATCCATTGGAGGTCGAGACCACTTACACCCACCTGCCCTACACTCCAGCCCCACGGCCTCCCCAGGACTCTCCAGGATCCCTGGTGGAGGTATCTGACTGTTTACCCTAAGCCAGTTCATGTCCATCAAGGGGCCGCACAGCTGACCCCTCACCCTCCCCACCACCCAGCTCACACTCCCAACATCACAGAAGCCTTGGGAAAGGAGATCTGGGAAAACAAGCAGAGCCCAGCACAGCTCAGCCCCCCCTTTCCTGCCTCCTCAGATCCCTGGGCAGGGCTGGCACCAGACAGGGAGGGCCCAGAGTCTGGCCAGTGGCCAGGCTAGAGGCAAAGAGTCTAGCCTCGGCCCCCAACAGCCAGCTATCTCCAGGCACGGCTGGCCCTTCCCTGCCTAGGGCTTCTCCTGACAGCAGACCCAGCGCCCTCCTGGCACGGGGCCCCCCTGGCCTGCTGGCCACAGGCCGGGAGAAGGGGAGGGGGCCGGCAGCACAGCCCAGTCCACTCCCAGAGACTGTGTCCTCTAGACAGCCCAGATCAGCTGAGAGCGCCCTGAGCAGCAGGTCAGGAACGGGACTTCAGGGGGACGGCGCTCTGTCGGCCTCCCCAGGAGGGTGGACAGTGCAGTCAGCTCACCCATTGCTACATGACATCCCGTGTGGGACCTACAACATGCAAACATGCAGCCCAGCAAGATGGGGGGCAGGGTCCCCAGCCTCGTCCCCTGACCACAGGGTTGCAGGGCAGTCCCCCCTCAGTGTGGTGGCGGCAGCACCGGCCACAGCAGATGACCACCCTCCTGGGCCGGGGTGGCCCCTGGCTTCACTGCGTCTAGGCGCTTGGTCTCAGGTTCTGAAAACTCCACCTCAGGCTCGGGCTTATCTCGTCCTGCTGAGTCCCTGAGACACAGGCTGCCTGAGCCACAGCGTCCCCACCGACCCATGGAGAGCCAGCCCCCGGCCCTTCCCAGAGCCGAACCTGCTCCGAGCCCCCAGGGAGGCTCCTGGGGGGATGAAAAGTAACCCTCCAGAGACAGAGCCCTTGGGCCTAGGACCTGGAGGTCGCTCCTCCTGCATTGTCCACCTGAGGGAGTGTCCCTGGCCAGAGAAGGGGCCTCTGCGGGCCTCATGGGGAGGCTGAGCTGGGGGGCACAATTCACACCGTTGGGCTCCTCACCAGGCTGATGCCCACAGGGCCAGGTGTCCCTGCTCCTACAGCTGAAGGGGACGTAGGCCCTCTGACCCTGTGCTCTGCCCTGGCCTAGCCTGACCCGTGCACACCCCAGTGCCCTGGGTTCTCAGGGAGGGGTCCCAGCAGCTCCCCCCCACTGTCCTGGGCACTCACGTTGGGCGAAGGCTCCAGCATGTTGTCCCCGTGCCAGCCTGAGATGGGCACAAAGGGCACAGTGGCTGGGTTGTAGCCGATCTTCTTGATGTAGGCGCTGACCTCCTTGACGATCTCGTCGTAACGCTTCTCGCTGTAGGCGGGCTCTGTGGAGTCCATCTTGTTGACCCCCACGATGAGCTGCTTCACGCCCAGCGTGTAGGCCAGCAGCGCGTGCTCACGGGTCTGCCCGTTCTTGGAGATGCCCGCCTCAAACTCGCCCACTCCGGCTGCCACGATCAGCACTGCGCAGTCCGCCTGTCCGGCAGGTCAGTCACAGCGAGCCCCAGGCACCACCCCTCCCCCAGGCAGCCGCCCGGGCATGGGCTCATCCATCTGCGTCAACGGCCGGGTGATGTCTGACTGTCTGGGTCTGTCTGTCTGTCTGCAACGGTGGCCCTTATGGGCACCCCTGCCTGGCTGAGATGTTGGGGCACCCAATCAGTTCTCTGGGGGACTCCGTACCAGGTGGGGCGAGGGGCAACAAACGTGAGGGGCATCGTGCCCTGGCCAGGAAGTGGAGGGAACCCAACTGCCCCTCAAGGACCCTGGGGACCCCCCTGCGGCCGCCCGCAGCTCTGCCCACCTGGGAGGTGCCAGTGATCATGTTCTTGATGAAGTCGCGGTGGCCGGGGGCGTCAATGATGGTGATGTAGTACTTGGTGGTCTCAAACTTCCAGAGGGAGATGTCGATGGTGATGCCGCGCTCCCGCTCGGCCTTCAGTTTGTCCAGCACCCAGGCGTACTTGAAGGAGCCCTTCCCCATCTGGAGGGACCCGGGACTCAGCCAGCTGGCCGGCAGGTCCCCCAGGGCCATGGGAGCAGGTCACAGCAGAGAGGCCCCCGTGGGACCCTAGGACCCTGAGCCCATCTCTGGGATGAGGGAGCCAGATGCGAGCACCTCTGAGGGACACCCAGACCTCACCCTGCCCTGCCCAGGCCCCGCCACCCTGTGTCCCCAGGACCCGCCTCCTGCCACCTAGATGGTTGCCATTTGAACGTCCGCCAGTAGGTGGCGCAAGGGCCTGGGAGTCAGGCGCCCAGAGAAGCCACCAACCGATTGAAACCCCTCCCCTGACTGAGGGCGCCCCTTTATCTGAAGCTGGCCACCCCAACACCCACACACCCTGCGTCAGCCAGAGGCCTACAACACCACTGTCAAGGTGTCCAACCAGAAAAATAACCCTCTGATTTTTTTTTTTAAGGAAAATAAAGGAAATTAGATGAGGTTGCACGGAAGGGCCTGGCTTTCCATCCCTTTCTACAGACAGCCAAGGCTTCCAAATAGCTCCGAGGCTCCTCCCCCCGTCTGTGCTCCACCTGCAAATACCTGTGCCCCACCCAGCGAGACCCGGTGCCCTGGGCCAGAGCTGCCCTTAGAGCGGCGGCCGAGGTTGCTGCCCAGGCGGGCAGATCCCCCTGCAGGGCTGTGCATGGACAGCGCTCTGCCCTCCAGGGAGGCTGCCCAGCAGGGAGGGCCACCCAGACAGGCCCCAGATGGGACCCAGCTAGACCTGAGCCAGACATCCTGCAAACACCCACAGCCTCCCCCCAGCGCCAACCCCGCAGGGAAGGAGGGAGTGACGCAGCTTTTGGGCTCAGGCGCGGAGGGAGACAGCCCAGTGCAACCCGCAACACCCCCCCACACACACACACACACTCTGAGCAGGGTCAACGCAGGCCAGCAACTGACTCTTCCTGGGCCCTGGCCCCGACCCCTCTGTCATCCAGGACGGAACCCTCACAGTCACCCAGACAGGGGCTTCTCCTGGAGCCCAGGGTGGGGGTAGAGGTTGCAAAGAGCAGAGTCCCCCACCCCACTCCGTGGCCACTTCCCACCCATGGGTCTCAGCCACTTAAGAGAAAGGAGGTCAGTCAACAGGGCCCTTCTCATCCTCACCAGGCAACCAGGACCTCCCCTCCCCAAAGAGCACCACCGTGGACAAGCAGCCCTCCCCAGCCCAGCATGAGAAAATGGAGCTGATGGGCTGGCTGCCCATCAATCAGCTATTAATAGCCACCCTGAGTCCTGGCCCAGCCCTGGGACAAGTAAGGGCAGCACCACCTCCAGCCCCAGACCTCAGCCCTGGGGACACAGGAACCCCACCCTGGGTGCAGGGTTCTCAAGTCCAACGTGGCAGAGAGTTCCAGAACCTGATGTGGACCCCTGTGGGGCAGAAATGCAGCCTCCAGGTCCCCTCCCCCACCCCAGGGGGCAGATCCAGCTGGCCATCCCTTGCCCACACCAAGCACATCCTCAGAGAGAGGCTGCCCCCATCCCACCCCACCCCACCCCCGTGCCACTCCAGCTGAGCTCTCTCAGATACCTGTCCCCCATGCAGGTTCCTTTAGGGCTCATGCCTTCTTGCCCTGGAGGAGATCAGCTGAGCCATGTGCCCCAGTCAGGGAAGCGCCAGCCCAGCCACCACGTGGGAACCTGTCCTCCAGTGGATGGGGGAGGGGGGCAGGCTCACCTCAGCGGCCTCTTTCTCAAACTTCTCAATGGTCCTCTTGTCGATGCCTCCGCACTTGTAGATGAGGTGGCCTGTTGTGGTGGACTTGCCAGAGTCCACGTGGCCAATGACCACTATGTTGATGTGGGTCTTCTCCTTGCCCATTCTGCCCAGGGTGTGGGGAGGGGCTGGAACGGCCTGGAGCGCTGTGGCTCAGGGTGGGGGGCTGCTGAGCAGTGATTCTGTGAGTTGGGGTGGAGGCACAGGTGATGGAGAGCCTCAGGCGGAAGCCAGCAGACACCGCCCTGCACAGGTTGCAAACATATCCCTGCCCCCAGATCTGGTCCTTACACCGGGGCTAAGTTCCCACATTTGGTGGGGCAGGAAGACCCCTCCCCCCAGCCTGTGCCTGGCCCATTTGGGTCAGGTGCTAAGCCCCAACGGTCCAATCTGCTCTAAATATCTGGGTGTCATACCCACAGAGCACCCCCATTGAGGAGGTTAACCCCCCCCCCGAAGAGACGGAGAAACACCAGGCTGGGCAAACCCCATGACCAGTCAGGAGCCCGGTGATGAGTCACCCTGCCCTGCTCTTCAGTGCTCTGTCCCCTGATGCTTGCTCCCCACCAGGAGTCTTGGGCCCTACACTGCACCCCACCCCCACCGGCAGCGCTGCCATGATGGAGAAATGGTCAGTGCTCCCCACTCCCCTCCTCAAGCAGGGAGGGCGCCATCTTCCCCTCATCCCTGCCAGGCAGGCTGGCACCAAGGGAGACAGGCTGGGCCAGGGCTCCCACAGGGCGGTGGTGCCCAGATCAGGGGCCTAGAATAGCTTGGGCTCTCCCGGACCTGGGCAGGGGGCAGACTGGGGGACAGGGAGGTGGGGGCCCTGCTCTTCAGAGCAGGGAAGAATCTGGCCCCAGCAGCCAAGCTCAGCAAGTGCCAGACAGAGATGCTTGCAGCCTGGTGGGGGCAGGGGGACACCCCTCCCCCTTTCCCTCTGGTCAGCACCCAGGGTCACAGCCCCTGCCCCATCCTGGAGGTCAGTGGAGAAACCTAGGCAGCCCAGGAGGGAACAGAGGGCCGGGCAAGGGAAAACAGGCACCAACGGCGCACCCTAGGGTGCAGACACCAGGTGGACACCTCCTGGGCCCGCCCGGGTGGGGCCGGGTGGCGAATGCCCCCCAGGTCTCCCTGCCTCCCTCTCCGCAGGGCACCCTCAGCAGCCCCCAGCACTGACGACCCTGCCCCAATCCCGCAGGGCCCCAGCCAGTCCCAAGGTCATGGCTGCAACACGATCGCCGCGCCCAGAAGACCGGTCCCCAGACGCCACCACCGCATAAACAAGAACCACCGCGGTGCCCTTATCCACCCAGCCCACCCCTGGTCGCCCGCGGGGACCGACTCCTGGTGCCCGGTCCGGGCGCGTGGGGTGGCTGGCCGAACGAAGCCCGGAGCGAGCAGCGCAGCCTCGCCAGGCGCCAGCCTGGCCCCTCTCTGCCCCAGGTCCGTTCCCCCGGAGAGAGGACCCTCTGCGGAAGGCTGGGGACGGAGGCGGAGCCCCGGAGGCCGAGCGTCCTTACCCAGAGCCGAGGTCTCAGCCAGAGGGACTGGCGGCGCCGGCGCCCGCGGTTTTATCTCTCCAGGAGGGGGTCCACCTATTGACGGAGCGGGCGCAATGCACTGCGCCCCTGCAGTACGGCAATGCGGTACCGGCGGGCGGGGGGGGGGGGAGGGGGCGGGGCGGGCGGGGCCGGGGCGGGGACGCGAGGGATGCAGGGATACGGGGACCCGCGGACGCGCGCGGGCGCGACAGGGACGCGAGAGGAAGATGCGGCGAGGGAGCGAGCTGCAAAGGCGCGGACTCCAGACGCACCCGCACCCGGAGGGAGTGCAAGCGGAGAGACCACCGCCAGCCCGAGGCGCGGGGAGCGCGGGGCACGGGGAGGGAGACGGAAGGGAGGGAGGGGCAGAGATGGAGAGAGGCAACGGGAGAGAAACAGCAAGAGATGGAGGACGGATGAAGCAGAGGCCAAGTCGCCAGGCTCAGGCACTCCTGGAGAGAAGAGGTGGAAAGGCACTCCAAACATAAAAGGAGGTCTTTGGGGATGGGGCCAGCCCCAGGGACAGGAAACGGCAGGTCAGGCCTCAACCAGGAGGGGCAGGGGCTGAGGCTAGGGTCTGGGCCATGGCCCTGGCCCGCCTCTCCCAAGGGCCAGACCCGGCCCTGCATGTGGTTGGTTCCTAATGAACAAATGAACCTGTTCTGTCTCCCCAGTATGGCCAGGACCTGCAGGTCCTTCCTCCTTTGGGACCCTGGAGTCGGCTTGCTTTCAGGCCCCCTGTCCCCGTGTGTCTGCCACATGGGCTCACCCTGGCATGCCCCCAACCAGGCCCCATGATATGGCCTGAAAACCGTGTCTCCAGGGTCCCCTCAGCTTGGCCAAGTGGCCTGAAGCTCTTTAGCAGATCCACCTCAACCACCCGCCCTCTGAGGTTCGTGGAAAGAATGGGCCTCTCTCCATGCAGGGAACATTCCAAGTCTGTCCCCAGAGCCCACTGATACCTTCCCAGGCTGCCCTGGTGGGCATGAGTGGGAAGGGGTTCCCACGAAGCAGAGTTCCCCTCGCTCCCGGCCCCAGTGTGATCCGAGTGCCGAGCCACCAGCGGGCCGGTCCTCCAGAAAGTGGGGGCAGGGGGATCTCGGAGGGTCCTGGGCAGACCGGGGTTTTAAGGAGAGGAATGGGCAGTCCTGTGTTGTGTGGAAACCAAGTGTGCAGGCCCCTTGACCCACTAGCATCTCTCCCCATGGCCACATCTCCCATCAGTCAACCACTCCTGTCTGCTTCATCTTTGTCATCACAAGGTCTGGGAGAAGGTCAAGCAAGGTGAGTGGGTGAGAGCAGAGGCCCAGTGTCCAGCACCTTCCACTGGGGCAATGCCTGAGAGAGCCCTCAGAGATGTGACCCCCAGCAGGTCAGCTGGTAAAGGGGCCCAGGGCAGTGGTCATGGGCCAAGCCAGTCTCTCCAGCCCAGGCTCTCCCACTGGGGCTGTCATGGGCGGGGGGGGGGGGGGGGGGGCAGGGGGTGGTCTGCCCCTACAGACAGAGGCACTCCTAACCGTTTTGGGCAGGGAGGGGCTCACAGATGACTCCGGGCACTTCCAAGTGCTGCTGATCCTATCAAACAGGAGCCAGGATTAAAAATAAACTCCTGGCAAGCAATGGAGACCCACCCCACCCCCACCCAGCTGCCCTCTATATTTGATGCATCCCTCCTGCCTGAAGGTTAGCAGGGATTTGGGAGACACTGGGATCGGATGAAGCTGGGATGGGCCAAACCACTGCAGGAGGCCCAGGTCCCTGGGGACGTCCACCCCAACTTCCCCAGAGAGGCCACCAGCACCCAGGACCCTGGGCTGCCTGCAGACCAGCCCCCCAGCAGGTCTGAGCTGCACCCAGCCGCTCCTGGCTCACCCACTGCTGTCAGCCCCATGGGAACTAAGTCACCCTGGGGCTAAGCTGTGCCAGGAGGCCATGCTGCCCAGGGCGGTGGCCACTGCTGGTGGAATGCAGCATCCTCCCTGAAGGTCCAGCATGCCGGCCCCCGGCGGGGGTCTCAGGTGGTTTCTCCAAAGTGCCTCTGTGTCCCCAGGATGTGCCCCATCCACCGGCAGCTGGGCTGCCTTGCAGGGCCCTGGGGGCCTGGCCCCTCGGCCGCCACCACCCGGAGATACTCGAGTTCACTTGGACATGAGAGTAAATAAGGTATAATGCTGAATAATAACATGCCAACAGTGCTAAAGAAGCCCTAACCACTGCATAGCCCTGAAAACTAACAAGTACCACCTACTGCATAGTACTTAGTAACTACTGGTCATTGACTAGTGCTGAATACTAAATACTACAGAACCCCAGTCACCAAGCACTGGGAGTTCACCAAGCGCTGGGTGGGCTACCAGGCCGCCGAGCACCCATTGACCAAGAGTCCACCGGACACAGACAGGCAAACCACCGTGCCCAAGGTCACAGCCAAGGAGGGCAGAACTTACAGTCAGTTCAGAAGGCCTGAGCCAGGACCGTGTCACTTCTGGACAGAAGCCAGCTGGGTCCCACCTCTGTGCCCCCCCTCCCCCTCCCCCTTGCCCTCCTCCCAAATCTGAGCCACCTGTCACAATGGCCCCCATAGCAACCGGGGGTATGGGTGTGTGTGTTGGGGGGGTGGGCTGAGCAAAGAAGAGGCCCATCAGCCTGGTGCAGCCTCACAGCCCACCTTCTGAGGAGTAGGGCAGGAGGAAGGGGTACAGGCCTGCCCCCTTAGTCCCTCCCGACGCCCCCAGGTGCCCCCAGCCATGAGCTGTCTGGGGAGACACAGGCAACCCCCTCTTTGGCTGGCTGAGGTTTCATGAGGCTGGGGAAAGAAGATCCAGCTAAAATTAACCGTTATCAAGCTGTCAGCCTGGAAATAAACCCTGCTCCTATTGGCTGCTGGTGATGTCACTGCCTGGTTAATAATAACCTGCAAATGCATAACTGACCACCTGTGCTGTGCCTTCCTGTGGGGGCCAAGGCCAGTGGTCACCCTGGTAGCTGCGGCCCAGGCAGTGGCTTGGGGGCAGGGTGGGGGGCAGGGCTGAGAGCACCCTCCAGCCTTAGAGGGGTCTCAGAATGACCTCAACTCCTGGCCTGGGGTGCCAGGCTTCCCTCTGACCCCAGGACTTCCGTGCTCACCCTCCCGTGTGGGGTCAGTCAGTCTCATCTCATCTCCCAGCTACCTGGGCAGCACGACCCAGGACGGCCTTGGGGACAAATTCCTCCCCCGCCCTTCCCGCTCCCAGCCGGGAACTGAGCGGCCCGTGAGGAGGACGCAACTCAAGTCTTCTCCATGGTGAGGAGGCACTCTTGGCTGTTGAGCTTCCCTCAGGAAAGTAAGATCACGGCCCCAAACCAGAGAGGTCCCCCCCGCACCCCCTCCCCCCACACACACTCCCGCACACCCCCCCCCCCCGCACCGCCCTCCCGCCCCCGCCTCCGCCTCCGGGGGCGGGGGGGCGGGGCTGAGCCCAGGCGGCGTGGCCTGGAGGCGGGGCCAGGGCTGGAGAGGGGGGCGGCGGGCGCGCCGCTTGCACCCCAGCTAGACCCCAAGGTTAGGCAAGGGCCCCACCAAACGGCCAGGACAGTGCTTGGTCCCTGGGTCAATACCACGGGGCGCTGGTGACTTCCTAGACAATCCAGGCCCCCACCAGGCCACCCTAGGAAACCCAGCGAGTCTGGGAGGGTATGAGGCCGACCTCAGTGTGCCGGGGAAGCCCAGGAAGACGGATGGAGCCCCTCAGAGAAGGGAAAGATCAGCCCGTCCTGCCCTCTCCACCGCCAGCACTTGGGCCACAAGAACTGTCTCTGGCCCCACGGGTACCCGCCCAGCGCAGCAGGACCTGTTGCCATGGTGACGGAGCGCAGCTGGCTGGAGCGGGTTACTGTCACCTGTGCTTGGGAGGACAGCGTCCTGCCAACTCCAGAGCTCGACCCCTGCCCAGCGCCCACCTACTTCAGGGGAAGGGGTCTGGTGGGCTTTGCCTTCTGAGCTCCGGGAGAGTCCTGGGCTCCAGCCTAGCAGCAGGAGGAGGGAGTGGCCAGGCCCTCCCATGAGGTCCACCGCAGGCTGTGGGGCCCCTGGAGAGCCCAGGAGAGGGGCCAGCCTCTCTGTGGTGGGACAGAGAGACAGAGGGAGAAGCTGGGGAGGGTCTGCAGGCCCACTGCCCACTCCTCAGGTGGTGGAGGGAGAGGCCACAGTGCTCAGTTCAAGGAGGAGCGTCTCCAGGTGGGACTGCCCTGGGGAGCCTGAAGCTCCTTAACAACTCTGGACCCGATGTTTTCATCTCGTAGATAGAGCATCCCCGCACTGGGCGATTGGGAATAACCTGCCCACAGAGCAGGAGGCCTCCTGGGTGTCCTAGGGGTGACTGCACAGGAGCCTGTGGGTGGCATCATTCTCCCTATCAGTGGCAGAAGCCCAGAGCCTCCCCTTCCCCAGGAAACACACACCGGCCAGACCGAGGAGGCTGGCCCTTGTCTGGGGAGGAGGCCAGGGGGACTGTCCTTGGGAATACTTAGAGACAAGTGCATGAATGACCAATGTACCTGACCACCCAGATCCAGAAATAAACACCCCCTCATGCCCTCCAAGGTGACCACCGTCCTGACTTCCTAGACCACAGATCACATCGTCTGCTTGCAAACTTCATAGGCATGGTCTGTGCAGTTTGGATCCTTGTGTCCAGCTTCTCTCGCAGGCCCCCAGGTTTGAGACTGTCCTCTGTGCTGTGTTCGTCTTCACTGCTCGGTAGCGTTCCATTTCTAAGTTCGAACTGCCACAAAGCCGTCTGTCCGCCCCGGTGGATGCACTTGTGCAAGTATACCCCAGGGGTGGAGCTCTGAGCCACTGGCTGTGTGTGTTCCTCCAGTCATTTGCTTACTGCCTCTAGGCTCAATCCCTGCCCTGTGCTGATGGATAACGTTGAGCATTTCTACTTTATGGGGAGCAGATGCATTTTGTAGGGCAGGCAATGAAGGATGAACTTATAGCTGAGAGAAAATTGATACCTGGCTTTTTTTTCTTTGACTATAAGGAAATTTTCCTGTTTCTTTGCACATCCAGTAATTTTTGGCTGAAGTCTGAAGACTCTGGATCCTGTTCTCTTCCTCTGAGGACTGTTGGTTCTTGTTTTAGCAGCCATTCGATCACTGGACCTGTGAGGCTTGTTTTCATGCTTTCGTGCTGGTCTGCAGAACGCCCCGCAGGTCTTCCAAGCCCCTCAGATTGATAAGATTCAACTTTCAGTCTTGGTCCCCAGCTCTTCGTGGGGCTCCGCTTTAACGTTTCTTAGATGGTCCTAGACTAGACATTACTGTAGGTTGTAGTCTTTTCTCTCTCTCTTTTTTTAAGTTTTTATTTATTTAAGTAATCTCTGCACCCAATGTGGGGCTTGAACTCAAGACCCTGGAATCAAGAATCACATGCTCCATGACTGAGCCAGCCAGGCACCCCTGTAGTCTTTTCTCTTAAAAACATAAATCCAGGGACTCCTGGGTGGCTCAGTCATTAAGCATCTGCCTTCGGCTCAGGTTGTGATCCCAGGGTCCTGGGATCGAGCCCTGCATCGGGCTCCCTGCTCCGCAGGGAGTCTCCTTCTCCCTCTCCCACTCCCCCTGCTTGTGTTCCTGCTCTTGCTGTGTCTCTCTCTGTCAAAAAAAATTAAAAAAACATAAATCCAAAGGTCTCTCCATCCTAGTTGGGTCCAAACACCAGTGCTGCCCAGCATGGTTGTCTTTGGGTATTTTGGTTCCAATCTCAGCCCATGATAGACATAACCTAATTGTCCCCCCAGGATCCATGCCCTGGAAAAATTTCTTCCCCGTGAGTGCAGAAGGAAGCTGTGGCTTGCATCTAGCCGATAGAATATGACAAAGGTGGTGAGCCTTGACTCCCTTGATTGGCCTCCGTTATTTAAGACTCTGTCTTGGCAGATAGACCAGAGCAAGGGACTCTCCTACCAGCCTTGAAGAAGTGAGCTGCCAGGACGGGGGAAAGCCAGTAAGGGGCCACACGTCAGAAGACTGTGGGCAGCCCCTGAGAGCCGAGAATGGCCTCCAGCTGTCCATCAAAAGGAAGTGGGGACCTGAGTCCTACCGCCATGTGACCTTAGAAGGGGACCCCAAGCCTCAGAAGGACCCCGATAGCCTGACTGCTCCCTTTCGAAACCCTGAGCAGAGGCCCCAGTTAAGCCGTGCCTGGACTCCTGACCCGAGAGCCGGGTATGTGTAATAAACACATATTTTATAAAGTCCTTGAATCTGTGGTAATTTGTTATGCAGCAATAGATACTAGTGTGGAGGCCACAGAATCCGCCGTCTGGGAAGTCTCCAGCAGCCTCCCCCAGCCTAAGCCACAGCCTCGAGCCACAGCCCATGCACTTCCATGCGCCAAGCAGCTCCCCACATGTCAGCGGCCCGCGCACCTGCCTCTGAGCCCACTTCCCTCCGCCCTCTGCCTGGAGCAGTGACCCACCCGTGGGCCTGCCATCTGGGTCCACAGCTGCTCACGGAGGCGGGGCTACCTGCCACTGCTCTGTGGTCGGAAGCGGAAGCAGAAGTAACACATGTCCATTTTTTATGCTGAAACAATTTCAGACTTGGAGAAAAGCTGCCGGAGTAGGTGTCCGAACCGTTGCCTTCGTCTACACCCGCCGATCGTCGATGTCTACGCACCCGCATGGTGATTCCCTCTCTCTCTCTCTCTCTCTCTGGGTCTACACATACTCTTTTTTCTGAACCACCTGGGTTGCTTAAGTCACTGCCTTTGTTCCTCAGCCCCCGAGTATGTATTTCCTTTTTTTTTTTTTTAAGATTTTATTTATTTATTTGACAGAGAGAGACACAGCGAGAGAGGGATCACAAGCAGGGGGAGCAGGAGAGGGAGAAGCAGGCTTCCCGCGGAGCAGGGAGCCCGATGCGGGGCTCGATCCCAGGACCTGGGATCATGACCCGAGCTGAAGGCAGACGCTTAACGACTGAGCCACCCAGGCGCCCCCCCGAGTGTGTATTTCCTACACACTTCAGTTCCCAGTCCCGGTCCCGATGGTGCCCCCTGTGCCGGTGGCGTGGCCCGGAGCTCTGTTTTCCCCCTCCAGGACCACACGCTGCTTTCACATGCACGTCCCGTCCCCTTTCATTGGAAATAGCCCCTCTGCCATGTGTGTCTTTTGTGACACTGATATGTTTTAAGAACTCAGGCCAGGTGTTTTGAAGATGGCCCTCTCTTGGCTTTTCTGATGTTTCTGCACCAGAAATTCAAGTTTTGTTTTCTGCGCAGAATACCAGCAGAGCAACATGGATTCCTCCCAGTGCATCCGAAGGGAAGCTGCCTGACATCAGTTTGCTTGTTTGTGCTGATGTCATCCTGCGTCACCCAGGGAAGGGGGTGGCCACTAGCTTTTTCTATAGTAAACTTATATTTTCCCTTTGTAATTATTAGCTAATTAATGGGGATGTACCTTGGGTTCTATAAATATCCTGTTCCTCTTCAAAATCCCTCTCTCAGCCTAGCACTCACTGATGACTCTTACCTGAATCAATTTCTACTATGATGTTTCTGCTTTTTAAATTATTTTTTTAGGGGCATCTGGGTGGCTCAGTCGGTTACACGTCTGCCTTCAGCTCAGGTCATGATCCCAGGGTCCTGAGAAGGAGCCCTGTGTCGGGTTCTCTGCTCCGCGGGGAGTCTTCTTCTCCCTCTCCCCAACCTCCCCACTCATGCTGTCAAATAGATAAATAAAATCTTTAAAAAATTTTTTTTTGGTCTTTCTAAACTGTTATCCAGAAAACTGACTCCTTGGGAAGTATACAGTGACATGAGTGTTAGCACATATCCAGATTCCTATAGCTACATCGACCAAGACCCAGAGTGATCCATCCCCCAAAACCCTCTCTCTTGCCCTCCGGCTATACTCGACCTCTCACAGCGCTGATCTGTCCTCCGCCAGGTGAGCACTGTCGTGAGACCAGCATGGAGACAGAACCGTATGCTACCTGCCTTCTGGGCGGGTCTTCCTGCCCTCAGCATAACATCTGAGATTCATCTGGGTGGTTGTGTGTCAACCATTCATCCCTTTTTGTCAGTGAATAGTATTCCAGGTGTGGATGGACCTCAGTTTACTTCTCCACTCCTCCCCTGAATGACATCTGGGTTGTTTGCAGTTTGTGCAGCTAGGAATAAAGCTGCCATCGGCCTTTGTACACAAGTTTTTGTATGAACATGTTTGGGTTTCTCTGGGACAAATGGCAGGAGTGGGGCTGCTGGGTCATGCGGCAGGTGAATGTTTAACCTTCCCAGAAACTGCCAAGCCCACCTCCAGACCAGGGTCCCGTCCTGCATGCCCACAGCAGGGTGTATGAGCCCCAGGTGCTCCGTACCCTCAGTAGCCCTTGGAACTGCTGGTTGGATGGTCCTTTCAGCCGTTCTTGTGGGTGTGTCATGCCATCTTGTTGAGGGTTTAGCTTGCATTTCTCTGATGGCTGATGACATCGAAGAGCTTCCCATCTGCTGATGGGCGTGTCCTCTTTCGTGAAGTTCTGTTCAGGTCTTTATCCCTTAAAAAAAAACAGCCTTATCAAGATATCATCTACATACCACAAAGTGCATCCATTTAAAATGTATAATTCGGTGGCTTTTGGTATATTTGGAGTTGTGCGACCATCACCATAAACCACTTTTAGGACATTTTCATCACCCCACAAGAAACCTTGTACCATGTGGTGACCACTCCCATCCCTCCCCTATACCTTAAGCCAACCCCACTCTGGGTCTTTGGATTTGTCCGTGTTAGACATTCCATACAGATGGAGTCACACGATGTGTGGTCATTCACGGCCAGCTCCCTTGCACGTGTTCAAGGCCCTCCCATGCTGCCGTGTATCAGCACCTCATTCCCTGTTTTTTTTTTTTTTAAGATTTTATTTATTTAGTTGAGAGAGAGAATGAGATAGAGAGAGAGAGCATGAGAGGTGGGAGAGTCCGAGGGAGAAGCAGACTCCCCGCCGAGCAGGGAGCCCGATGCGGGACTTGATCCCGGGACTCCAGGACCATGACCTGAGCCGAAGGCAGTCGCCCAACCCAACTGAGCCACCCAGGCGCCCTCATTCCCTGTTTTAATTGCCAGATGATACCTCGTTGGTTAGTTATACCACACTGTGTTCATCTTTCACCAGATGATGGACATTTGGATGCTGCTGTGAACACTCATGTCCGTGTTTGCTTTGTGGACATACGTTTTCATTCATCTGGGATAGGTGTCTAAGAGTAAAACTGCCGGGCGAGCATTCCCAACCTTTCAAGGAACAGCCAGACTGTCTTCAACAGCAGCTGCACCATCTTGCTTCCTGAAGCAACACCAGAGGGTTCCAGTGTCTCCTCACCCTCACCAGCACTGGTTACTGTCAGTCTTTTTTTTTTTTTTTTTTTAAGATTTACTTATTTATTTGAGGCGAGGGGCAGAGGGAGAGAATCTCAAGGAGTCTCCCCACTGAGTACGGAGCCCAATGCGGGGCTCAATCCCATGACCCTGAGGTCAGAACCTGAGCCAAAACAAAGAGTCGGTCGCTTAACCGACTGAGCCACCCAGGCGCCCCTGTCTGTCTCTTTGATTACAGTTATTCTATGAGCATAAAATGGCATCTCATTGTGGGTTTGATTTGCATTTCCCTAAAACCAATGATGTTGGGCACCCTTTCATGCATTTATTGGCCGTATATGTATCTTCTTCAGAGAAATGTCTATTCAGATTCTTAGCCCAATTTTTAATTGGGTTGTATATTCTCAGTGTTGAGTTTTGAGAGTTCTTCATGTATTCTGGATAAAAACTCTTTGTTAGATATTCAGTTTGCAAATATTTTCTCCCTGTCTGTGCTTGTCTTTTTTTCTCTTAATGGTGTCATTCCACAGAACAGAAATTTTCAATTTTGATGAAGTCCAGTGCATCCATATTTTTCTCATATGGATCATGCTTTTCATGCTTTTGTCATCAGCTAAACCCAGATCACAAAAATTTCCTCCCATATTTTCCTCTAAAGTTGTATAGTTCTACATTTCACTCTTTTGAAGATTTTATTTATTTTATTTATTTGTTTGAGAGAGAAAGTCAGGGGAGGGACAGAGGGAGAGGGAGAAGCAGGGTCCCCACTGAGCCAAGACCCTGAGATCACAACCTGAGCCAAAGGCACATGCTTAACCAGTTGAGCCACCCAGGTGTCCCTACATTTCACATTTAGATGCATTACCCATTTTGAGTTAATTTTTGTGTAAGATATGAGATTTAGGTCAAGTTTTATTATTCTTCCATAAGGATGTCCAATTCTCCCAGCACCACTTATTGAAAAGATGATATTTTCTCTGTTGAATTGCTTTTGCATCTTCTCAAAACACAGCTGGACATGTGCGTGGGAGGGCTGTTTCTGCACAAGGTTCTGTCACATTGATTTATGTGTCCATCTCTTTACCAAGACCACTCTGACCTTATTGTTGTAGTTTTATAACAATTGCTAAACACAGACAGTGTGTGGGAAGAACGGTCTCTCCAACAATGGCGGAAGGACCGGATGGTGACTAGGAAACCCATGAGGGAGAGTGAATCTAGACCCCTACTTCATGCCAAATATGAAAATTAATTCAAAATGGATCAAAGGTCCAATGAAACTATAAAACTGTTAGAAGAAAACGTGGGTGTATGTCTCCAAGACCTTGGATTTGGCAGTGGTTTCTTAGATGTGGCACCAAATACATGGGCAGCAAAAGAAAAAATAAGCAAACTGGACTTCATCAAAATTTTAACTTTTGTGCAAAAAAGGACACAAGAAAGTGAAAACACAACATACAGAATGGGAGAAAATTTTTACAAATCACATTGGAAAAGGGCCTAGTATCCAGCAAATATAAGGAACTCTCACAACTCAATAACAAACAGGCACACAACTCAATTTAAAAATGGGCAAAGGATCCGAATAAACATTTATCCAAAGTAGATCTGCAAACAGTCGATAGGCGCATGAAACGATGTTCAGTGTAATTACTCGCTACGTACCTAATAACGGATCATCAAAATGTAGGAAGCAAAACCGACAGAACTGAAGGGAGAAGCAAACATTTCTACAGCAACAGTTGGAGACATCGGCCATGATGAGTGGGACAAGCAGACGAAGGTAAGTAAAGAAACAGAGGACTTCACACCACAAACCAAGCAGGTCGGAGACGCACACGGAACACGCCACCCAGCGGCACCTGCAGGACACCTGGGACGGTCTCCAGCAGAGACCAGATGTCAGGCCACAGATTAAGTCGCAGTGGACTTTAAAAGATATTTCCACGAAGGATCTTCTTGAGCCACAATAGGATGAAGTTAGAAACCAGTAGCAGAGGTAACACTGGGAAATTTTCAAGTTTGTAGAAATTAGACAACACACTCTTAAAGGGGAAGCCACAGGAATCTCAGAAGACACTTGGATATGAGAGAAAAGGAAAACAGAACCTATCGGAACTTACGAGATGCAGCAAAAGTAGTGCCGAGGAGGATATTTATGGCGATAAACAGAGGTGAAAGCACGAGAAAAGTCTCCTGTCGGGCGCCTGAGTGGCTCAGTTGGTTGAGCGACTGCCTTGGGCTCAGGTCATGATCCTGGAGTGCCGGGATCGAGTCCCGCATCGGGCTCCCCGCTCAGCGGGGAGTCTGCTTCTCCCTCTGACCCTCCCCCTTCTCATGCTCTCTATCATTCTCTCTCTCTCAATAAATGAATAAATAAATAAAAAAGAAAAGTCTCCTGTCAACACGGTAACATTCAGACTTAAGGAACTAGAAAGACAAGCACAAGCTGAACCCTAAGCCCGAGGAAGGAAAGGTGATAAAGACGGAGGGAGTGCGAGGGCGCCCTGCCCAGTGAGTGCGCCAGCCACGGCAAGACTACTACCACGTGGCTCCACACGTGGCTCCACCCGCAGGAGGTACTGAGGCCAAAGTCAGGGGGATGAGGGGAAACGGGGGTCAGGGGGTGTGTTAGTGTTAACGGGGACAGGGTCTCAGTTCCACAGGATGAGCGCGCATGGAGGCAGGTGGCGGTGAGGGCCCCACAACGTTGGGAGCGCATTTAATGCCATGGAACCACACGATGAAAAATGGTTGAGGTGGTAAATTTTGTTATGTGTATTTTCCCACAGTATAAATTTTTATGAAAAAGAGAAAGTACTGAGCCATGGTACAGTGTGGATGAGCCTTGACAGCACCAGGCTGAGGGAAAGAGGCCAGACACAGGAGACCACACACTGTCTGATTCCACGGAGACTGAAGGCAGGTTAGTGGTCGCGGGGCGGGGGGCGGGGGCCGCGAAGGGAGAGGAGCGGGGGATGGTGGTGCAACGCTGTGAATGTGCTAAATTATTGGCATGGGAATTTTACCCTCAATGAAAGGACTTGGGTACTGCAATTTCGCTATATTCTTATTTTCCAAAAATGTTTCAGTTATTATAGCTCATTTGTCTTCACACACTAATTTTGGGATCCGCTCATCTAGATCTTCAGAAATCTTGCTGGAGTCGTTATCTGCACGCATTAGGTCTAGACATCGATTTGCAGGGAATGGACGTCTTTACTGTGTTGAGTCTCTGTTTACTTAATCTTCTTTGGTCTCTTTCATTAGCAGTTTATTTTTGACATACATAAACATTTTGCTAGGCTTATACCTAAGTGTTTCATGGACAGAGGGTATCTATTATAAACGGTATTTTTTGAAATGTCTGTTTCCAGCTGTAAATTGCTAGCATATAGACAGACGACTGACTGACCGTGCATCTTTCTCACTGCGTTTATTCTTCAATCAGCTTTTTTGTGGGCTCCTTGATGACAGACCATCGTGCTGTCTGTGGACAGGGATGGATTTATTTCTTATTGTCAATCCTTTTGTTTCTGTTTCTTGCCCTATTGTCCTAAGACGTCCAGCAGGTGTTGAATAATTTCAACAAGAGTAGACATCCCCGCCTTGTCCCCGGTCCCAGAGGAAAGACGTGGTCTTTCTCCATCGTGCACAATGCTGGAAGTGCTTGCTGTCACTTCTCCATCAGTGCTCTGTCTTAGATTGAAGACCTTCTTTTCTATTTCTCAACTTGCTGAGTCGTTACCATGAATGGATATTGGGTTCTGCCAGAGCTCCTTCCCCGTCATCTGATGCGAGTACTCACAATCGCTTGTGGGCGCATTTTTACAACAGCGGCTTTAAAGCCTTTGTCAGATCAGCCAGCATCTGGGCTTCTCAGCGCTGTGTTTGCTACGTTGTTTCCACTGTGTTGCGTTTTCCTGGTGCTTTTATGCCAAGTAGTTTTGGATTTTATCCTGAAGTTCAGTATTTTTAATGAATGAACTCTTTTCGGTTTGTTGTGTGCCTTGGGTTGAATTTCAGAGCACTAAAATGGTTGTTTCTGATAGTTCTTTCCAGCTTTATAGTTGCATTTTGAGGAGAACGTTTGTTGACCTCCTCACCCCTTCATGCTGGAAATCCATAATATCTTTTATTACTCAGTTCACGCTTTCATCAAATATATTTATTAAATGTCTACTGCATGACGGATTCTTTCTTAGCCACTGCGAACACAAGACATACAATCTACTCCCATAGATTGTGCTTAACAAACTAGCAAACAAATTAGGTATTTCCAGCAGTGAAAAGCACTATTAATAACGATCATGTCTAACTTTCGCTGAGCACCTGCTACGTGCTCGGTACTGTCTAAGCATTTACGCGAAGCATCTTAACCTCAAAATAGCGCATGAATCAGGCTCTTTCCATTTCACAGTTAAGACGACAGGAACGGCGGCTGAGTTGCTGCTCCCAGGACATCTTCTGGCCACACGAAGTGCCCCCATGTACTAAGCATTCACCAAATATTAGTCAGGAGCTTTATTTTCTTCTGCAAACATTGACATCACCCACAGAGGCTCATGCTCGTGCTCATGCTAAGGAATCTGGCAGTAGCTGCCCTGGGGAAAGAGACTTCTGACCCGAAGGTGGGGGGCAAGGCTGGGCTGCTGTGGTCCCAGTGGGGAGCCTCCTTCTCCAGGAGTAAGCTGAGCCCTGGGAGCCCCAGCCCTGGCCTTGCTTCACCCCAAATACCTGCAGCCAGAGTAACAATCCAGGCCCCCCAACAGCAACAGTGCCCGGTCACCAGTGACCACTGTAAGCCCTGCCCCTCCCAGCACGGCTGTTAAGAAGGCGCCGTGATCGCTCTCATTCTCCCCAGAAGGGAGTGGAGGCTCCAGGATGTCACATGGCTGCTACATTATTGGGAGTAAAGCCCCAATCCCAGCGACTCCAGGGTCACCCTGCGGGAGCCTGTGACCATCAGCCATTGTGTCCAGCCACTCAGCCTCCAGCAGAGGCGTCCCACCCAGATGCAGCATGCACGGGTCTGGCCCACCAGATGATCTTTCTGCCACCATTTTCCCAGTGGCTGGAGGCTCAGGGGCTGCTTCCCGACACAGAACCCAGCCCTGCCCACCCTGAGCCCCTGACAACCCTCCACACACAGGGGCCACCGTCCCCTCAGAGACAGTGGAAGGGAAGGGCTGTTCTTACTGCCCAGTCTAAAGGGCAGTGGCTGGCTGGTGAGGTCCCGCAGCCAGCAGCAGGCCGAGGCCAATCCCACCCAGGCGGAGGCCGATCCCCCCCCAGGCGGCGGCCTATTCCCCCCCCCCCAGGGCTCACAGCAGGCGGAGGCCAATCCCCCCCCAGGCCTCACAGCAGGTGGAGGCCGATCCCCCCCCCCATGGAGGCCGATCCACCCCCAGGCCTCACAGCAGGGAGAGGCCAATCTCCCCCCCAGGGCTCACAGCCCAGGTCCCCCCTGCGTTGGAGCCATACCTGGGGGCCTCCAGCAAGAGGACAACCCTGACTCTGCCCTCGGTGCTTCGGAGGACACCAGACAGGTGCACAGCCCACGTGGGGCCATTCCATGAAGTCCACGCACAGGCTGGGGATGGACCCCCCTTCCTGGGTCCCTGACACTCAGGGGAGGGACTGGCATGCCCGACCCTCTTAGTTTAGTCAATGCAGCTTTTATGTTTACACTGTGCAGAAAAAAACACCTCCTTTCCGATTTTCTGTTCTTGAAGATGCTGGTGAGGGGGAGGATGTGGTGGATTGTGTCAGGCTGGCCCAGCCAGCTGCAGAGACAGGAGATGCACTCCTCCAGGGAAGGCCTCGCTGCCCGGCTGGGGGTGGTCAGCACCTCACTATCAGCTCCTTCAGGGTTGGACTTGGCCACAGAGCCCCCTTGCCTTGGGACTCCCTCCCCCGGGGGAAGTTCTGGCTTGGTGTGGGGGGAGGGGGGAGGAGGCCCTGCCAACTGAGCCTGACGTGGGTCACACCTAATGGTGCCTTCTCAATCCAAGGCTCCCCACTGGCCCCGCTGCCCCTGCCCTCTCAGCTCCCCCCGGAACACGCACCCTGCATCTCAGTCTCCTTCCCAGTGTCTGCTCCCGAGACCCTGGCCTGTGACACTTCTACAAGAGGGAGGCCCCAGAAGGGAGGTGGCCACGGCCAGGTTGAGGCCAAGTGCCCTGCCTGCCCAGGCTGCCGGACATGGCCTACCACAGGGTGACCCTCAGCATGGCTGGCCTGGCCCTCAGCCCTGGGGATGGGCTCGGGAGCTCTGCCCAGTGTCCACAGCCAGCACGTGTCTGCACCCACCTGGGGGGTGTCCTGTGGCCTGAACAGGTGCAGAAGGGCTGGAGCGCCACTGTGAGTGGAACTGAATCCCATTAAATTGAATTGCAGAGCACTGAGTGGATCGTTACCACGCGGTTGTGGGAGAGGCTCTCAATCGTGCAACAGGGAGAAAATCTCAGGAAGTCACAGCTCCCAACTAGAGAGAGGCCCGGCCTAAGAGTTCCTCCAGATCTCTGCTCTGAGCATCCAAATCTTCTGCCCATCTGATGGGGGCGGCTCTGCCCGGGATGGGGTTCTGGAGGAAGAGGGCCAGGCCCCTCTCCACTTCTCTCAGAACCCTCTGCCCCCAGGGGCCCAGGCCTACACCCGGGCCGAGGAGCCCCCAAGAGGCCTGGGGCCTGAGTCTGCTGCTACGGCAGAGTTCTCCCGCGGGCCTAGCACTATTTGTGAGCCCAGGGCAAGGAGGAGCTTTGAGGCCCCCGGGGCAGGCCTGCCCAAGCTGCAAGGCCACGTGGAGGGAGTACCATGCAGGGTGTGCCCACTCTGGGGAGCCACTGGGACATCTCGCCCACTGCTCCCCCCCAGGAGACCGGACAGAGCTTCAACCCCCCACACCTAGAGCCCAGCGTGCCAGGGCTCCAGGGGCCAGGGCTCTGGGTGCTGCCATAGCAGCTTCTCAACCTCTGGGGACTGAGCCTGGGGCAGGCGGAGCGTCCACTCACCCACTCTACACACACAGGCCTTGCACTGCCTGGCACACAGTGGGCTTCCGATAAGCTCCAGATGAACAGATGGATGGGTCTCAGCCAGGAGGCCCGACAGCAAGGCCAGACCAGCCTCCAGCCCCCAGCCTCTTCCCGCAGAATCCCTGGGAGCCCTAAACTGGCCCCAATCTTCTGGGCAGCCCCCAAGTCCCAGCTCTCTCTGCTCAGACCCCATGGGATGGGTCTGCCCCAGGGGTCCTGGCTGACCTCCTGCTCCCCCTGCTACTCTCCCCACCCCCAGGGAGTTCTCAGGCCCCCAGGGATGACATCAGCCCTCCCTGCCCCCCCAAGCTGTGCCCCTTGTGAGTAACCATCATGCCCGGGTTCAGAAGAGGCACCTCATTGCCTCCAAGACTGTGGCCTGGCCCCAAGCCCTAAACCCACTTCCTGGCCCTGTGAGCTGTCCAAGGTCCTGGGCAGGCCCCTCCAGCTGGGCTCTCAAGCTTCGGGCCCTGAAACCACAGTCCTGTTGGAGGCATGAGTGAGACACATTACGAGGCACCCACACACTCAGCCACGGACCACGGGGACAAGGGAGTCTAAGGAAGGGGCAGAGCCCTATGGCTGAGGGTCCTTCAGAGAGGGACAAGCCTGGGTCTTATCAGAACGTCCCTCCCTCCTGGTACCGACTGTACTGAGCAATCTGCCTTCCCAGTGACCGTCAGTGGCCCCAGCAGGCCTGGCTACCTTCCCAGTCCCAGGTCCTACCACTGCCCCTCCCCATCCCAGGCTCTACCAGCTTCCCTGCTGGTCCCTCCCCCATCTCCACCTTCCTCAGACCCCTGCTGTCCTGCCTCACCAAGTGGGGTCCCCTTGCCCTCTGGACTGGCCCTTCCACTGCAAGGAGCTCTGGCCTGTCTGGCTGAGCCATTTGCTCATAGTACATACTCAACAGATCCACGTACTGAGCACCAGAACAGTGCAAGGTCTGACTTAGGGCCAGCCCTGTGTTCTTGGGGGCCCAAGAGCCACCTCCCCACATCTCACTCAGACACTCGTCCCCAGCATCCCTGCCTGGCTCTTGTGTCCTTACTGGGCAGTGAAGGCAGGTGCTGTTGGCCTCAGTTTCCCCCACAGCACCCAGCACACAGCCAGCTTTGGGAACCAAAATGCCAAATCCAATCATGCTTTAAGCCCACCAGGAGCTGCCCCTAGCTCAGGATGGGGCCCAGAGGCTGCCAGCACACAGTCATGTTTCTTAGGGGAGGGTGAGTCAGGCAGAGACACAGGCACCCGGCAAGTTAGGTGGGTGCGTGCTGGCCTGCTGAGGCAGGGGCACTCTGCCACAGACTCCAGGCTAGCATGTGGTCAGGGCCTGGCTCCAGAGCTGAGACCAGAGGAGAGAGGCTGCTTCCACACAGCAGGCAGCTCCACGCGGCCTGAGCAGAGCTGAAGGCAGCACCCCAGCATGGGCCCCAGAGAGCCAGTAACCCAACAGTGTGGCTTTGGTGCATTTGACCCACTACCAGACTCTGGGTTTGGTGAGTGCGAGGGTGAGGTGAGGGGTGGCAAATGTCCCTTAAGAATTAAATTTGATTTGCACTAAAGTCATGCCTAACTTATGATCCAGAACTAGCCCCCTGAAGGGGGACAGGAAGCCAGCCTGGAGACGCTGAGGGTCAATGAGAGGGGAAGGTCACCAGCCGTGAAGCAGGCTTTGTGGATGCAGCAGAATGTGAGTGAGCTGCCAGGTACATGCGCCCCTCCTGCGCAGCCATGTTGTCCCCCTCATGTGTGCGATCCTGCTGACCCTGCGTGAGAGCCCCTGGAACAGAGGACTGGCCCTGGGGGAGGGATGAAGGAGGTGGAGGAGTGAGCATGACCTCGCCTGCAGCTCCCCTGAGGGTGCCCTAGGCCACCCTGCTGCCCAAGCCAGGTCATGGTCAGAAAGTCTGACAGCCCTGACCCCGACCCAGCCAGACAAAGGGTCCTGTCCAGGGGCTGCCAGGCCCTCCCCTCCTGAGCCTTGACTTCCTGTCTGCTACGTGAGAAGTTGGGCTGAGGTCCAGGAATCCTGGAGGGGTGCTTGAGGGGGTTTGAAGATGGGGAAGGCCTGGCAGAAAAGGTTATGAGATCTTCCACATGGCTTCTCCCTGAAAGCCCCCCAGACTTCTCAAGACCCTCCCGATCATCAGGGAAGAGACCACCCAGCCAGGGCCTAGAGAACAAAGAGGGAGGCTGGGGCTTGGGGCCTGTGAGAAGGGGTGAGGGCTGATTTCCACAACAGGGAAGGAAGTTGTCCTCCTGATTGGCAAACCAAGGTGTGGCAAGGCCCCAGACTCTTCAGGGGAACATTCTGGGGTTGCCCCAAACAGGGGGCATCTGTTTCCAGCTTCTGGAGACACCCCAAATAACAGCTCTTGACCTCCCCCCGCTCCAATAAGCCTCCTCTCTGCCCCCGCTGCTCTTCCACTCCCACCCTCTCCTGTAACCTGGGCCAGCAGGCAGCTGGCTGCGGGGAGGCCGAAGCTGGAGGCTAGGGTGTGGGTTCCAGAGCCACCAGAACCGTGGGGGACACCTCTTTGAAGTCCAGAAGGGCTGCGGTGCTCCATGCTCCATGCACACAGCAGCTTCTGGTTACAACCCCGTGCCCACAGCTGCCAGGAGGGGATGCTGCAGGGGGCCCGCAGAGCAGAGGCCCCAATCTGTCCTGGATGAGAGTGGGACAGGCTCCATCCCCAGTAGAAGAGGCCAGAGGAGAGAAACACTGCAGAGGCTGGACCTGCCGGGCCGCCGTCCAGCCCCGTCCAGGGCTCTCACCGCCTCCAAATGGCTGGAGAGGTGGATACAGGGCAGACCACCTAGGGTCCCGGAAAGGTGAACAAGCCTTGCTCCGGGACGGGAGAGAGGCTTCCTTTAGGGCAGGGGAGGTGGCCAACAGGCCCTGCTCCAGGACGTAGGAGGGCCAGGCCGCCCCAGATTGGACGACACCGTGGGGCTGGCCTTCCACCAGGGCCGGCCTCCGAGAACCAGTCGGGGGCGGGGCCTCGCGGAGGCGGGAGGCGGGGGGCCGGTCTTGCACGAGCTGGGCGGGGCCGGGCTGGGGCCGTGGGGACGGGGCCGGGCCGGGCCGGGGGTGGAATCCAAGCGGGCGCGTCCGCGCGTGCGCACCCCGCGCGCGCTTCGGTCGCGGAGCGGCCTTCGGCGGCCTCTTCTGCAAATGGGCTCCGTGGCCTAGCGTCCCCGTCCCCGCCACGTGTGATCGCGCGCCGAGGCCCACGAGGGGTCGTCGCCGAGGTGAGGACCGGGGCGGCGCGGGAGTCGAGTCGAGGGTCCCCAGGGGGCGGCGAGACGCGGCCGCGTGCGCCGCGGCTGGGGGGACCGACCGACTGGCGGACGGAAGGCCGGACGGCCGGGGGCGCGGGGTGGGGGCGGGCGGGACCGGCGGGTTCCCGGAGCCCCAGGTCCGCGGCCCGGCGCACAAAGCGCCTTTGTTGCGCCCGCGCGGCCGGTTCGGGCCGGTTGGCGCCGCCCGCGACCTGCGAGACCGCCCCAGGCGGCCGGGACTCCGCCCCCGCTCGGGTAAATCTACCCGGCGGCCCTGACCCCGGCGTCTGGATGGGGGCGGGTCAGCCCGAGTGGGGAACGCCCTTCGCGAGCGGCGGCGGGTGACCGGAGGGGCACCCCAACCCCTGCGTGCACAGGTTTCCACCAGCCCGCGAGCGACAGCATGGCAGCCATCCCCTCCAGCGGCTCGCTCGTGGCCACCCACGACTATTACCGGCGTGAGTAAGCCCCTCGCCCTCTGCCCTACAGGTCTTCTCTGGGAGGGGGGAGGGCTGCCAAGGACCCGTGGCTCTGCCTGTGTGCTGCCAGCCCAGCCAGCATTTGGCCCGGTGGACAGGGCAGGGCGCGCGGTGCCCTGCGGAGCTGACCAGGCCTCTCTTCTCCAGGCCGCCTGGGCTCCACTTCCAGTAACAGCTCCTGCGGAAGTGCGGAGTATGCTGGGGAAGCCATCCCTCACCACCCGGGTGAGTGCAGGTCCACTCCCCTTGGGTGCGGGGCACCATCGGGGCATCCCCCCAGGAGCGGGCAGCAGCACCACGACCCCACTTTGTTCCTCTCAGGTCTCCCCAAGGCCGACCCGGGTCACTGGTGGGCAAGCTTCTTCTTCGGGAAGTCCGCTCTCCCGTTCATGGCTACAGTGTTGGAGTCTCCAGAACGGTGAGGACACATTCCTGGGGGCCAGCATGGGACATGGGGGCAGGTGGAAGCCACCTCTGACCACAAGCTCTCCCCCAGCTCGGAATCTCCCCAGGCCTCCCCCGGCACGATCACCTGCGACTTGGCTCTGGAAGCCATGAGGAAGCAGCCTGGTGGCCAGCCTGGCAAAGCCAACACAGGGCCGCCATCCTGAGTGGCCACCGCCAGGCTTCAGGAAGCGCTAGGCTCATCAGAGCCCCTCCCCTCCCGTCCTCTCCCTTCCCCATAGACTAGGCAGGCTGCCGCAAGCAGAAACAATGGGGTTCTTTTATATCAAAACAGCAAAATACCCAAAAGGAAGTTGAGAGGATCCCACTCTCTACTCTCCAAGCCACGTGAAAGCCTTCCTCACACCCTGGAACCGTGTGCCTTGCACCAAGTGGAAAATAAACTCCAAGCAGCCAGTGGCCCCGGTGGTGTATGTGAGCTGCGTGCCCCCGGGCCTGTGGTCAAAGTCACCAAATCCTTCTCAACCTATTTCTTGGCGGGGGCGGGGAGTTGACCTTGCCCCCTGGGCCTTCCTGGGGCCCCTCGCTGGGGAGCCACCTCTCAGGTCTGGCCCAGGTTCACACGGGTGACAACTTTAGTGAGTATGGGGCCTTGGCACCTGAGAAGGGGTGGGGTGCCTTGCTGTTTTGGGGAGCCTGGGAGAGCAGGCAGTTCCGGAGTTGGACAAGAAGTCTCCCGGGCAGCCACTGAGGTTCGAGTCCTCAGACTTGGCCCCTGGCCGCTGGGGTAAGCTGGGCCTCTGCCTGTGGGTTCAGGAGTCACCCCCCGCCCCCGGCCACCCGTTTTGACCACACCAGGTAGGGCAAGGAGGGAACAGGCGAAGGCTGTCCCAGCTGGTGTGGAGCAGCTCTCTGGGCCACGCTCCCTCCAGGTGCCTTCCTAGAATGGTGTTTCCTCTTGTAGCCCGTTGTAGGATACATTCTGGGCACGGGGACCCAAAATTAATTACTAATACTTGAGAGGTAAGGGGTATGGGGGCATTCCAGTGGGGCCTTCTCACCCCAGGTAACCCGGCTTTGGACACACCCAACCAGGGACCTGGGGAGGGTGTGGCTTTGCCACCCTTTACCGGCCTCCTGGGGCAGGCGTGACTGGGGGCTGGTTGTGCCCACGCACTCTTACTGGTCAGCAGGGGTTGGGTCAGGTCCACTGGTCAGGAGGGCAGCTTAGTGAGAGGTGGATGGGGGCTCAGTGTGAGGTTAGGGGAGCCCGGTCTCGGCTCCTGCCCTTCCCCCTGTGGTGTGCTGTAAATAGCTGCACAGGTCCAATCCAAGGCCTCGCCAGCCTGTGGCCCCCAAGGGTTGCGGCCACCATCCTGTGCGCCTCGGTTGTGTCCAGGCAGAAGGCCCTTCCCACCTCCAGATGGACCCAGAGTGGGGGGAGGTGCCCCAGAGGACAGCCTGTGCACTACCCACTGTCCAGATGAGTCCCTCAGGGCTCCTGTGGGCAGCTGCGGGCGGCCGTGGCAGGAAGACGGGATGGTACCTAGCCCCCGGCTGGAGAGGGCAGTGCCCCACCCCCGTCTTCAGAGTCCTGGGAAGTCCACGTTCCCCCCAAGTCAGGAGACAGGCACAGGCCAGGTGGCATAGGGTGAGCCCAGCCAAAGCCCGGGTCCCTCCCGTGTACCACCTGGGGAAGCTGAGCCCTGGTCCTGATTGAGCTGGTGGGCTTTGGGTCAGGACCAGCAGCAGGGATCTCCCTTTAGAAGGGAGGGTAGCCAGGCTCCTGGAGGGTTCCAGAGTTGGAGTTGGCTGTGGCGGGCCCTGACACTTTGCAGGAGCTGGTGTCTTAGAAGGAGCAGGCAGAAGGTTGGGCAGCCCCCGCCCCCAGACTGCAGAGGGCATGCCTCCCCTGCCCCAGGACAGGGCTGGCCCACGGCTGGACAGGCGCTGTCCGGCCCAGTTCTGGGAGCCGTCCGCACCTTCAGTCTGCCCGTCCTGTTGGGAGGTCCAGGACGGCACCCAGACCCATCTTCACAGGACCTGGCCTGGTGGCCTCCATGGCCGCTACAGAGAGGGTGTCGCACTCGGGGGGTTCTCGTACCTGCTGATACTGGAGAGCTTCTGCACGCCTTTGAAGCAGAGCCTGTGTGCGGCGGGTGGGCACTCCAGGGGGTAGGGCATGCGGTAGCCTGAGTTCACCCTCAGGAAGGCCTCGTGGTTAGACATGCCTGTGGTGGGGCGGCCAGAGGAGCTGCAGGGGCTGAAGGCTGGCACCCACCTAGCCTCCCCTCGCCCTTGGGAAGCCACACTGCCATCTACCACTCTCCCAGGAAGCCCTGGGCCGAGCTCCTGCCTGGCTCACCCCTACACACACTCCTGACGCCCCTGGAGGGCTGCCCCTGGGAGGCTGGCTGGTGCAAGTGCCAAGTCCAGGTGACGGCACCCTCCTGCCCAGCCCGCCACTGGGGACGCTGTCAGGGGCCCAGTACCTGGATAGAGCATCTGACCCCTGCTGAAAATCTCATGGAGAAGAATCCCGAAGGACCAGATGTCAGGTTTGATGGGAGTAAAGCCCTCGGAAGAGGGCCTCGGAGGCGGTCCACTTGTAGGGGATGTTGTGGTCGTGGGAAAGGTAGATGTCCTCCTGCAAGCGGACACTTGGGGGCTGGGCCTCAGCGGCTGCCCTCACCCCTCCCACCCCAGCCACGCGGACAGGGGGATGGGGTTCTCATGGGCCAGTGCAGCCGGGCACTGACGACCGCCACTAGAGGGAGGTGCTGCTTTCCCTCCGATTGGCCGGGGGGGGGGGGGGGGGGGGGGGGCGCAGGTGGGCTGAGCTGGCAGGTCAGGGCCAGGGTAAGCGAGGCCTGTTGCCCGGCGGTGTCAAAACCACACAAGTGGGCCAGCGTGAGCATGTGCACGGTGTGACTGCCGCAGAGCAGCCTGTGCAGGCGTGTTCACACCACAGGCTCACAGCTGCCCAGCTCCCCCTGGACACGCTCCGAAGGGCTGGAAGAGTCATGCTTAGCCTGCCTTCCCGCCTGGCCTGCCCCGCAGCTGGTCACCGAGTGGATGAGGAAAATGCCTCTCTAGAAGCATCCAGCTTATGGTGAGGAAGGAACTGCAGCATCAGGACAGCCGCCCGGGGGCGAAGGGCCCTGGACTCGGCCTTCAGTGCCCCACAGCGCCCGAGCGGAGGGCGCCAGCCCCAGAGGGTGAGAACAGCCGGAAGAAGCAGTCAAGCCATTGTGACCGGGGTCCGCTCCAGGAGCAGACCAATGATGTCGTGGCTTTCAGGAACTTGGAAACAGCTCTGTACGTGGGGGCACGTGATAATTGTAAGGAGTCCCCGTTAAGTATCAAAAGTGTGATTGTGGCTGTTTTTATTTGGGGTCTTTGTAGAGATCCTGAAGTGGGCGTGTGGGGACTCAGGTCTAACTGCGTGGAAGGAGGCTGGGGGGCTGGTAGGGGCCGATGGGTGCAGGGGGCTCAGGACACCATTCCGTCCACTCTGTCTCCTGTGGGGGGGGGATGTTTGCCCTGAGCTCACAAAGCACTCCCGGCCTCTGCCCTCACTGCACACCCAAGGCAAGCCGCCATGAATGAGCGAGCACAGGTGCACTCTCCTCCCCCCTCCAGCCCCCACGCAGCCTCCCTTTCCTCCTGCAGCCATTGCAAGTGCTGACGCCCCCCCTCCAGCGTCCGAGCCCTCTGGGAAGCCTCCATTCCCAACCAGGGTGTGGCTCCACAGTCCTGCATCTTGCCTTCCAGCTTCCTGTCCCTGCTCAACCAGCCTCCCCAAGGCTGAGGGCAAGGCTGAGGGTGCGCAAGCCCCCTGGGAACCCCCGCTCCAGGCGCAGAGGATGCCCTGCACCCCCCTCATGCCCCAGGCCCTACCTTGATGAGCCTGGCTAGTCCCCCACTTCGCAGATGTTGTTGGCCCCCACAAGGATGTTCCTCGCAGCCAGGTCCCAGTGGATGTAATTCTGTGACTGCAAGTAGCACATGCCCTCAGCCACCTGTGAGCAAAGTCTACCAGCTCCGAGACGGGCAGGGATGTCTCAGAGTCTGCAGGGCTGGAGAGCGTCAGTCAGAGGGGCTCGAGAGCGGCAGTCAGAGGGGCTCTGCGTCCCGCCGGGCTCGGGGACCGGGCCGGGATGGGGCAGCTGCCTCACGTTGGCCCAGGGGGACCATCACAGCCCTTCTGGGAGGCGGTTATGGGTTTGAGCCAAAGCACAGCTCGCTTGCACCCTTTGCCCCCAATATCCTTTCTGGGAATCTGCACTAAAGCGAGAGGAACGTCTACACAGTCGAAAACCTCAGAGAGATTCAACACCAGGTAAATGGCTGAATGGGCACAGCTCGTGGACGTGGTCTGCTCTGGCGTGCCATCCCGAAGAACCTCTGATGAGGGGACCTGGCCGCAGTGATCAGACTTGTGAAAAAGGCTATGTTCGGTGATCAACGTCGCCACATGAAAATCTGCCAGGGCACATGCGCCCTGGATGTCACATTCCTGCAGCACCCACTCGGCGCCACTTGAGCCCCGTGACTTGGGGCTGTGTCCGTGCGCCGTGGCACCTCGGCTAGCTAGCAGCGATTGTGTTTGGTTTGGGTGTTAAATGAAATAATAGGCGCTGTGACAGGTGATGGGGTCTGTGAGTCCGTGAGACCCATCGTGTGTGTTGAGGGGGTGTGCACGCGGGTGGAAGTGTTCATGCACATCCAGATACCGCAAGAAGAGCCAGCACCTTCCAGAGAGAAGAGTCGAGCCAGACCTGCATGTTCCGGAAGCTGGGGGGTGGGCGGGCCTCGCCTGGCATTGGAATAAAATGGCCTCAGTTAACTGCATGTAGGAATTACAGCCTTTCTCGCCTTGTTTGTACTTCTCTGTGTTTTCTCCAGTTCCTACAATGAGCAGATGGTGCATTTACCACAAGATATTTTAAATCCTTTCTCAAGCAGGGCCCGGCCGACAAAGACGTCAAAGCTCCCTGGTGGCCTGTGCCTGGTAGGGGGGCGACGTGGGTTTTCTTTTTCTTTGTGCAAGTTTCCCACGCCCTCAGCAAGCACGGGTCAGTTGGATCCCCGGGCAAGGAACCCCGAGTGCGGCCCGTGGCCGGCTCACCCCATAGCAGGTCCCGCAGGCTCCCCCTGGGCACAAGTTCTGTGACGATGTACACCAGGTGCGGCTTCTTCATGGCCTGGATCTCCCGACTGGAACGTGTGCTGGTGCAGGAGGTCATCTGCGGGGGCAGGCGGCCTCGGTGGGTGCAGCCCCAGCCCTGGCTGCCCCCACCCACCTGCACGCAGCAGCTGCTTAGGCTGTGTGGGCGCCCCCCCCCATGGGATGCCACGGTACCAGGGCCACGGGCCACGGGAAGGGGACACTGTGCCCACCACCTGCTCTTGCCGCACACCAAGCACCACGATTGCCAACGCCTGCTCACACCCAAGCGAAGCAGAACATTCCCCAAGTGTGTTCCCGTGAGCCCCCGATTCCTGGAGTGGGGGGTCCAAACCCCTAGTGGGTTTAAAGGAAATTTTAGATGAATCTTTAAAAATTTCTAGTGATCTATGTATTTTAATGGCTTTCCATTTACATTGAAAATTTAAAATTCCCTTTTTAAATAAATGCATTTAGCTGAAAACAGACATTGAAAGGAAAATGCCCTCTGGATGCTGTTGCAGACGCCGCACGCGGTGCATACTGGGCCAGCATGTAGCAAATGGGACTCCCACCCCGCAAGCGAGGCCAGGAGTCCCTGTTGGGTCCCTGGCCTGGGGCCCACTCACCTTGAGCAATCACCTTAATAGCCACTCAGACGCGGTCTTTCCAGAGGCCTTCGAAGACCTCCCCAAAGTACCCGGACCCCAGCTTCCTGCAGAGCGTGAACTCCCGCGGTCTCTCCCAGTCTTCACAGTGGGGCAGGGGCTTGGGCTCCTGTTGGGAGGGACAGGCAGGGGCACAGGGCAGGGGTGCTGTCCCCTCTGACCCCAGGGCGGGGAGCCCCTACTCTATCCTCAAATGTAGAGCAATGTTTTTCTTGGTGAGGTCCCAGGGTCCAGCACACGGCCGGGCTTTCCCAGGAGCTGCCCCCCACCACGGCTGTCCTCTGCAGTATCCTGCAAACACCCTCACTGCCTGCTGCAGGATTTTGGCTACGTGAGGTTCAGTGACGTTGGGATGCTGTGATGTTGGCTGAGTGCCACTCGGACAAAACTTTGGGCCCAAGGGACGCAGGATATGGCAGGAGCATAGCTGACCTCTCCCTGGCCCAGGGGCGAGAGCGACCTGGCAAAGGAAGGCACATCCCACCCCACCTGCCTGCTCCCATGCCCAGGTCTGTAGGACCATGGCGTCCGGGACAGCGAGAGTCCCTGGGGCCAGGTGTCCCCGAGCCCCCTCCAGCCAGCAAGCGTGTCAGCACCCACACCCACCCTGTGGAGGAGAGGGGGGCCACAGGTGGGCGGAGGATGAGCAGGGGCAGCAGGGTGCAGGCGGCCTTACCTTCCAGCAGGGCACGGTCAGCCGCAGGTCGTGGGGCAGGCTCTGGGCTTTGTGGTGCTCCAGGAGCTCAGCCAGGCCGGGGAAGGATGCAGCCTCGCTGAGGTGCAGCCGGCCATCGCGCCGCCAGATCCTGTGATGCCTCACGGCCTGCCCGTCCCACACTTCAGGAGTGGGGGGAGAGCCCAGTGGACGTGGGCATGCAGTCCCAGCCCCTCCCCTCAGAGGGGCCCTCGCGGGCCAGGCATCCCGCCCCGTGGCCCGTCTCCCGGCGAAGAAAACCCAGACCCGGCGGGACCCCAGGGACAAGCCACCCACTGGAGGGGAGGCTGGGCCGGGTTGTGGCAGATGGACGGAGGGGGACGGGCCAGGAGAACAGGCCAGGGGCAAGGAGCCCTGAGGCCAAGTGCAGGTGGGGCCACAGACGGGGGAGAAGGTGTGGGAGGCCGTACCTGCGAGGACGCAGTGCCCGGCTTCTCACTGACCCTGACCAGGAAGGCCCCTGGCTCGACGCCCTCGGCCTGCAGCCGATGCAGAGCTTCCGAGCGCGAGGTGCGCCCAAAGAA
This sequence comes from Eumetopias jubatus, assembly GCF_037043125.1. NCBI lineage: Eukaryota > Metazoa > Chordata > Mammalia > Carnivora > Otariidae > Eumetopias > Eumetopias jubatus. The sequence continues at coordinate 140,522,496 of NW_028274815.1, forward strand.
CCACCTGACAGGCGGGGGCGGTCCTGAGCCTGTGCCGACCTTCAACCCATGCCCTCTGACCCCACGTCCTCCCACCTGCCCACCCTGAATCCCAGCCCCCCTCGCCTGACCCACAGCTGCTCTCCGAAACTGTCCCTGGCCGGAGACCACTTCGCTGCCCATCAGAGACCCCAAATGTCCCAAATAGCCAGTCTGGACACCAGGAAAAGCCTTAGTGACCCAGAAGGGGTACAGGCACCTGCCACCACCCTGCCCAGAGCGTCCCCTGTCTGTAGAGTCAGAGCCGCTCCTGTCCCAGAGACACACCACCTGTCCCAGGAGTGGGGCCACGTTGTTCTGCGACCCGGGCCACAGATGCTCTGCTCTGGGACCATGGGACCTGCGGTTCGGCAGGCTCTGCACGTGCACGCTCACACACAGACCCACACGCACACATGCTCACGCACACCAGACCAGGGCACCGACAAGCCCGGACTGCAGGGTGGGGCTGCCAAATCCCCAGGTGACTTCTGCTGCCGCTGCCCTGCCCTTAGTCCCTATACCTTCAGGCATCACTGGAACAGAAGCCCCCCCCACACAGAGCCCCATGAGGGTGGCCCCACCCTGACCAATTTAGCACATCTTGAATCTCATTTGCTCACCACTCCAAGCACCCTGCCTCCTTCCTGCTTTTCCAAGTGCACTAGGTTCTCAGGACCTTAAGGCCTTTGCACCCGCTGTGCCCAGCTCTGCACTTCCCTGTCCTCGGACTGTGCTGTCTCATATGAATGTACTGCGTGTCTCCCTGCACGCGTTCACTGTGCTACTCCTCCAGCGTTCAGGATCGCCGGACCATAGGCGGGCAGTGGAGTCTCTCCCTGCGGGACCCTCCCGGCCCAGAGCTCAGAGGAGTGAGCTCAGGTGGCTGTGCACACGCCCACGCCAGGCGGCCCCTTGTGGTCCAGGCTTCCTGGGCAGCCCCTTGGGACCAACCACCACCTCCAGGTTCTTCCTTACCAGTGACGGGGCAGCCTGCAGCCCACGCCCAGACAGGCATGTCGCAATGACCTTCCTGCTCCCTCTAACTAGGTCATGCATCTGGTTTCGGCTGTTTGGAAGGTGAGTGAAGCTTTGCTCCCCAAAAGGCCCAGTCCCTGCCTTGGACTCCTACGCAGACCCCGTCCCTGTTGGCTGGCCACCCAGAAGCCCATTGTGGACCCTTCTGTCCTCTCTGGGTCCTGGCACCACAAAGTGACCATGGGGGAGTCCACGGGAGGATCCACGTACCCACAGATGTCCCACCGCGAAAGCCTAGTCAGGTCTCCCGGGACCAGGATGGTGGGGTTCCGCCCCAACTAGGGGGCACCGAGAGGCGGAGTGACATGCCCCTACCCTCACTGGCCTCCAGGAGGCTGGCCCAGCACCCCGCCCCTTCCCAGAGCCCAGCCACAGAACTGTCCCGAGGACTGCCCTGCCCTGAGCTCTTGAGGGGCCTCAGGGAGCAGGGAATGGGGGCACCTTGGGGTGACCCATGAGGGCCATCGGGACACTCACGGCTCAGACTCTACCGTCTCCTTCTCGGCCAGGTGGCTGTGGGGCACATAGCCCTCGACCAGGGCCCTGCCACATCCAGCAACGTGGCCCACCACCCCTCCTCCTCCTTCCCGGCCACGTGGAACAGATCCCCTGCCCAGCAGCTCAGCTCCTCAACCGTCCAGGCCTCGAAGTCCCGGATGCCCACGTACTGGGGGCCCGGGTGAGCCTGGCCCCGGGATACCATGGCAAGTGCAGCGGCAGGCCTGGCCTCCTGGCCTCACCACCTGTCACTAGGCTGCAGCACCACCCGTGGCTGGGAGCAGTGGGTGGGTGGGGCCAACCCTGACAGGCCATCTCCACCCCCCCCCCCCAGGAGCCGGCCCGCTTCCCCGGGATGAGGCGGCCCGGCCAGCCACACATGCGCCCACCAGGGTGGCCTCTCCCTGAGCTGCCCAAACACCCGGGGCTCCACCCTGACGGCTCAGCAGCTCCACCTGCCCTCTTACCCACTGAGGCCAGGTCCGCCGGGGTACCGCTCTTGCCCGCCTGCTCCGGGACGTGTGCCCACCACGTGGACAAGGGGAAGACCGAGTAGCTGGTTAGACATGGGGCCTTCCTGGGCCCAGTTTAGCGGGGGGGGCTCAGGTGTGAGTGGGACCCGGGTGGGAGGGGGAGGGGAGGAACGGAGGCCTGTGGGTAGGTCACCCCTGCCCACCCCGCCGGGGCCTCGGGGACGGAGCCGGGCCAGGGGCACAGTGAGCTCTCACAGAGTTGCTGCTGGAGGCCCAGGCGGCCGCTGCCCTCCCCTCCCTACCCTGGAGGCTCTCAGCCACGCTCCCCACCACCAACCGCTGAGGGGAGCCGCGGTGGCTGCAGCCGTCATAGACGCTGGCCTCCAAGGGACAGGAAGAGGTGGGCAGGTGCTAGGAAGAGGGAGCCCACATGGAGGCCGTGGGGTGGAGGCAGAGAAAGAAGAGCCCTGAGGGGAGGGGAGGACCAGGGCGTGACGAGGGCTCGGGGTGAGTGCCATCCGCCCTCAGCCACCACGTCTGAGAGGGTGTGGGGACTCTGCCCCGTGACGGGAGCTCCAGGAGGACGACGACGGTGGGGGTGCGGGGGATCGTGTACGACTCACCCCATTTTGAGATCAAGAGGCACGTGTGTTACTCAGTAAGTTCACAATCATTCTGGCAGCCCCGTTCAGTGCTGACCAGGGTGGGGAAGGGGCCAGGGAGCTGAGCCGAGGGCAGGGCTAGGTCGGGGGGCCCGGGGCTCCAAGGCACCCCTGCTGCGTGTCCAGCCCTCATTGTGGGGCAGCATGCTCCTGGCGCCCCCGCCCTCGGGCCCAGCCATGAGCTCACGCCCAGGGGCCTTGGTGTGTCTCTCGTGCAGACATCCGGGGTTCTGCCCGGCAACACCAGGAAGCAGAACAGCACTGAGACGGAAAATCCCCCGCCCTCCTGGAGGCTCCGGAGCAGCAAACCTGTTCGGCTTGTGGCTGATGAGACACGCTAGGAATGCACCGGTGACCCCCACGCGCACCCGTCTCTGGTCCCAAGCCCAGCACACTCCCCTCAGCGCCGGCTGCCCAGCCCCGCACCACACTCACCTGCTGCTGTGTCAGAAAGTGTCCAGGTCCGTCTCTCACCAGGAGGCCCCTCAGCCCTCCCAGGGCAGGACAGAGGCATCCAGGCTGCAGGCCAAGCCCTCCCGCTCCCACCAGCCCCCAACCCTGGCACCCAAGGCTCCCAGGGGCTCCTGCCCTCTCCCAGCTCAGCCCTGCCCCACACCCAGGCTGATCTGGGTGGCTCACGCCTACCTCCTCCCTCTGTGCTGCCCTCGCCTGCAGTGACCTCAGCACCCTCTCCTCCAGGAAGCCCCCCACCACTCCAGCCCTGCACAGCCTCTATGCCGAGTGTGGGCTCCCGGGTACCCCCTGCACCAGCCCGTGGGCAGGGCCTGTGGTCCATGGGGAGGAGCTAATGGGCCTCAGCAGGGGCGGAGCTGACCCTAGACTGTGCATAGTGGACTGTTGCCACCAGGGGACAAGGAACAGAGGGCAGCTTTGCATGCCTCTGCCCTTCCATCCCACAAGCCTTCTGGAGGGTGGGGGATGAGGACCCTGAACACAGACCACACCCGCCTGGTCCCTTGGCCCTCTGGTCCATCTCGTGGCGACTGGAGAACCAGCTTGTCCCACCCGGCTCCTCATTCAGTGATGCCAACAGCGGCTTGAAATCAGCCCTGGAGGGAGCAGGCTGCTTCCTTCTCCCCAGGGAGCTGGTTGTGATCCAGTTGCCCGAACACCGTGGCATCCAGCCCCACCCCTGCCTGACCCTGCACAGCTGGGCCAGCACCCAGGACCCTGAACCACTGAGACAGACTCTGCCTCCCTGACAATGGCCCCCGCCCCAGAGGAGGACCCCGAGAGTCTCCCACCCCCAGGAACGGCCACGCAGCCTGACCTGCCCATGGCCCCACCCAGCCCTTCCGTCCCTCACTTCAGTCGCTGCCCCAGGGACACGGAGTGGGCTGTTCACCCCTGCAGCCTGCAGAGGTCATGCTTCCTGTAGGAACAGGGTCCCCTGGGGCGGGGGTCCGGGCCACAGGGGCCAGCTCTGCTTCAGTGAGCCAGCTGATGGGCCACTCCATCAGCTCCAGCTCCGGATCTGGGTCTGGGGGCCAAGGCCCATGTGCGACGCATGTCTGTGCATGTGTCTGAACCAGTCACCGCGTATTTATTCAGCATACGGGTCTGTACACAGGCAGCCGGTGTGCCCAGCCCATGCTGCATCGGCCCCGTGCCCGGGGTCTGCCTTCCCAGCATTGGCCACGGGGGACTTTGCAGAAAACTAGGGAGCCCTGTCTCTGCCTCTGGGACCTGGGAGGAGTCGGGGCTGCCCAGGGCCGCAGGTGCGGGCAGGGGGCCGTGGACCAGGCTCAGGGCTTCTCTGTCCAGCAAATCCCTGAGGCCAAAACCCATACAGGTCCCACCCTGACTGCTATGCCGAGATCTTCCCTGGCCAGGGACATCAGCACCTCCTGAGTGGGCGTCTGTGTGTGTCTGTCTTCCGCACACACGTGTGTGCTGGTCAGCACGTGTGTCAGGGTGCGAGGCCCACAACCAGAGGCTGTTCCAGGCCACCGGCGCCCCTCCATGGGTCGACAGCCAGCATCATCCTGGGGGGACACGCCAGGCAAGGAAGAGTAGCCCCAGCCCCTGTGTCGAACGCCCCAGGTCACGTGTGGGCAGGGGTGAGGCGCCTATGGGCCGCACTCAGCTTCTTCTGCAGCGTCGCGAAGGCCGGCCGCTCCTCGGGGCTGCCCTTCCAGCACTCCAACATGAGCGTGTAGACCTCCGCCGGGCAGGAGGCTGGGCATGGCAGCCGGTACCCTCGCGTGACCTGCTGCAGGGTCTCGTGGTTGCTCAGTCCTGCAGAGGGGCAATGAGAGGGGCTGGGCAGGGCTGCCTCGCTTCTGCGTGGGGGTCACGGTAGACACCTCCCCCCAGCTCCTGGCCAGACCCTGCCCAGCAGGAGTCCTGGAGGCGTGGCACCCCTTCTAGGGTCGGGGACCCCCAGGCAGGGTGTGCCTCCTCCCTCAGACCACACAGGCCTGGTGGAGGCCTTGCCTCCTCCCTCAGGCTCCCTTGCAGCCCACCTTCATAGGGACACTGGCCATAGGTGAAGACCTCATAGAGCAGAACTCCGAAGGACCAGACGTCCGACTTCTGAGAGTAGATGCGGTAGTTGGCTGCCTCGGGCGCCGTCCACTTGACAGGGATCTTGGAGCCACTGCTTGGGGAGTAGATGTCATCCTGGGTGAGGGGAGACCAGTGGTGAGTGGACAAAGTGGCATCCTCCCCTCCCAGCCACGGCGGGGTCAGGGGTCCCAGCCCCGAACTGACCTTGAGCAGCCGGGCCAGGCCAAAGTCAGCCACCTTGCATGCCAGGTCATCGCCCACGAGCACATTCCTGGCCGCGAGGTCGCGGTGCACGATGCGCCGGTCCTCCAGGTAGCTCATGCCCTCAGCCACCTGGCAGGCAAAGCTCAGCAGGAGAGGCAGGCCCAGGGCCCGCCCCTCGGGGCCTGTGGGGCAAGGCGGACACTCAGGGGGGCGGGGTCTACACCGTCACTTCCCTCCATGCCTCAGTGTCCCTGCCCCAAAGACAGGGTGGCCCAGGCTGCAGGGGGCACCGTGCTGTGCAGTGACCACTCAGGGAGGCTGCTCCTGGGCAACCCGGCCTAAGCCCCCAGGAGAGACCAGAGCCAGGGGAGGTGCACAGGGCTGGGTGCACAGGGGCTGGCGACACGGATGCGCCCAACCCCACTGCACTCGGCTCAGCCTGGAACCGTGAGGCTCTGACTGCCCCCCGCCACAAGGCACAGGACTGGTCCAGGCCCGGGGCCCGAACCCACTGTTGGCCAGAGCCCACAGCAACCCTCTGGGCCTCAGACGGTCAAGCCTGGTGCAACATCAAAGGCCCGTGCCGAGAAGTGGGCCAGGAGGTCACGGCTGTGCATGGAAGCCTGGGTCACCCGGACAGCTACCAGCTGGTGGGGGGGGCAGCCACTCACTCCCCAGGAAGGCCTGCAGGTTGCCCTTGCGCATGAGCTCTGTGACGATGTACACGGGCTGGCCCTCGGAGCACACAGCGTGCAGCCGGATGAGACGCTCATGCTTCAGGCTCTTGAGTGTCTGGATCTCCTTGCTGAGGTCTGCGAGCTTCATGTAGGCTGCAGGAGAGGGCACGGCTCCAGGACCTGCCCACACCACCCTGGCGCTGCCCCAGGGCTCCAGGGGTCAGAGGGCAGGGCGGGCAGGGGCCAGCAGGCCTCACCCACCTGACTTAATGATCTTGACTGCCACTGGTGTGGAGCCAAGCCACAGGCCTTCCCACACCTCCCCGAAGTAGCCTTCACCCAGTTTCCTCCGCAGGGCAAACTCGGAGCGAGGCCGCTCCCACTCGTCCTGCTGGGGGAGCTTCTGAGGGGGCGGGGGGCACTCCGTACCTCTGCTTGCTGCTTTCTGGAAGGGGGGGGCAGTGTCTCCGGGAGCACCAGGCCTGCAGCCCCTCGGCAGGGCCGAGGCCAGGGGAGCTGGGTGCAGACCTCCAGAAGCCTGGCCCCACTCGCTTCTGGGCCTAAGAGGCACCTTTGCTGGAGGTGGACACCCACCCACAAATAGTCATCACGGCTCCAGCCAGGCTGTCATTAGCAACCGGAGGAACTGGATTGCTGCCTCTGGCAGGACCGCTTGTGCCCACGGCCCAGGCGAGCGTCCCCTCCTCCAGCTTCTGCCTGCAGCAGGTGCGACCCCTCCCCAGACGCCTCCCCAAGCTTGCGCCCAGCCCTCATGGCCCCTCTGCAGAGCTGGGTCTGGGACTGGGGGGACCTTACAGGTCTCACCGCACCCCCAGCCCCAGAAGTCCCCAGAGAAAGAGATGCCCCGCCCGTGAGAGCAAACCCAACCCCAGGCAGGGCCATGGCCAGAGTGTGGAGGTGTAGCCGGGGCCCCCAGGGCCCCCAGGCCTTTCCGGACCCCCCAGCCATGCTGGGAGCCCGGCCTGGGCTGCTGCCTTGCTCACAGCCCTGGACATGTGCTGGGCAGCTGGGCGGGAGGCACGGCCGGGGACTGGCCCACCTGGGGCACACAGGGCTGCAGCAGTGGGTTCCGGATCAGCTTCCAGTTGGCCTTGTAGTAGGCAAGGAGCTCCTCCAGGCTGGGGAAGAGCCGGCCCTTCTGCAGGTAGAGACCGTCGGCTGCCGTGGAGATGCGGTAGTGGCGAACTCTGGCCTGCACCCGGACTGGGGGTGGGCACGGGTGAGAGCCGTGTCTTGCTGCAGCCTGCCCCAGACCCTCCCAGCACCCGGGCCAGGGAAGCAGAGAAGCTCTACAACCTTCCCTGGGTCTCAGGGGAAAGGAGGGGGTGTGGGCAGCTACAAGCCAGAGGGGCAGTGAGAGGGCCCAGGGCGGGCACTCGGTGGACCCCTGGCACGTGGGTGAGTCCGAGAGTGAGTGGACCAAGGAAGGGAGGGTGAGTGAGGGGCGAGCCGTGGCGGGTGATGGGCAGGCGAGGGAACGAGCGGTGGGGGGCGGGTAGTGAGCCTGCAGGTGGACGGACCAGCAGGCGAGCAGACGAGTGAGGTGACCAGGCCTGACGTGGGGCCAGCAAAGCCTGGGGAGCCCCCACCCCAAGGCCAGTGCGGGGACAGAGGCGCGAGCGGCCGTCCGGTACCGGATAGCGAGTAGTCCCCGTGGCTGCTCTCACTGGGCCGAATGAGGAAGGCGCCCGGTGCATTGGCTGGGGACAGGAGCAGCTGCTGGGCCCCGGCGCGGCTGATGCCGCTGAAGTACCAGCTGCCAAGGGCGGGCGCGGCGGTCACCACCAGGCCCAGGCCCGAGGGACCCCTGCTCCCATGCTGCTCAGAGGCCCTGACGCCCATGCCGTTCAGGCAACAGGCCCGAGCCAGACTCCCACCGTCTCTCAGGGACAAGGGGCCCCCAGAGCCCAGGGCAGGGGTCCCGGCCCCGGGTCTGCACCTGCCCCGAGCCCTCAGTGCCCCCGCCTCTGGATCATCAGGGAGGGGACAGGAGGACGATTTGGGCCGACATGAGCGCACACTGCCACTAGCAGTGACCTGAGTCAGGTGAGACTGTCCACACACCCCAGCCAGAGAGTCCCCATTAGCCCTGCTCACAGAACCACCCAGCCCCGGCCAGGGGTTAACCTGCCAAACTCAAGACTGCTGAGCCCCTACTTGGGGGGGGCGGTCTACAAGGAGCCAGGGGGCCCTGATGAGCAGCCCCCAGGCTGCAGCTGTGCGTGGAGGACCACCAGCTCCACCTGGCCAGGCATGGCCCACTTGCCCCGAGAAGTGGACAGGTGAGGCCAACAGAAGCTTGGCCAGGAAGGCCCTGGAGGATGTAGCTGAGCCAGGCTAGGTAGGGGGTCTGGGAAGGCTGGAGCAGGCTCAAAGCATCACATGTCTGCCTCTGGGGGCCCTGCCTAGTGCAGGCCAGCCTGAGCCCCTGGCCCTCTACACATACAGAGATGCTCCCTCTCTGAGCATTCAGACAGCAGGGGCTCCCAGGTGCCCACTCCTCAGTCTGAGTAGAATGCCCAGATTCCAGGAGCCCACACACCTGAGCATGGAGCAGGGCAGGACCCCCACCTGACACCCCATCTGGGCTGCAGTCCACCTGAGTCACACCACATGCACCTCCCTGGCTCCACATTTTTGGAAGGAAAGCGGAAAAGCCCCTGGTCCCACCCCATCGCCTGTGTCTGCTTCCCAAGGCCCAGGGAGGGGAACCCCACACCTGAGTCAGCTTCCTACCCTGGAGCCTCCTGCTTCCTGGAGATTCTGGGGACCCAGGGGCAGGAGGCCTGCTGCCTAAGGGAGAGCCTCAGTCACTCGGGGGATAGCCCTGTGAGCATGGCCCTCGTCCACTCTAATGAGGGGAAACATGGGGTCCTGGGGGCCGGGGGTTTTGCTCTGACCCCTACCTGGGGGTGCAGGACCAGCAGTTATCCTAGAGGACCCAAAGTATGACTCAAAGTGAGTTGACACAAGGAGGGAGTGCCCTGAAAAGGGGGCACTGGGTGGATGGGCGGTGCCTGGGCAGGTGGGTGCTGCTGGAGCCTGGGGTGAGGCCAGGGCCTGGCAGGAGGGAGACAGAGACAGGCCTGCGCCTGGCACAGAGGCCCACGCACCCCACGGAGAGCTACAGGAAGGGAGCTAGCACCAACGTGGCCAGAGCCAACCCTGGGGCTGGGCTGAGGGGCGGCCAAGAGGAAAGGGCTGGAGACAGGAAGCCTGGGGCGACGGCAGACAGAGACAGACGCCCCAGCAGCACCAGGAGGTAGGATCAGCACGCAGGGCAGAGAAGGGTCAAGGACACGGGGACATGGGTCCCCAAGACCAGACGTGGCTGGGCAGCAGGCTTCGGGAAAGCTGAGGAACTCAGTTCTCGACACACTGATTCAGGAGCAGGAGGTACAACCCCACGGGGCTGCCAGGCTCCATCTGCCGAGGGCCTCCTGCCGCCGGGCGCTGCCTTCTGACGCCCACCAGCTGGGAGAGCCCCCTCCCAGGACAGCAGGGCTGTGGGTGAGCGGAGAAGCTCAAGTGTCCTCCTCCCAGCCCTCCGCCGGAGCCGAGGGCCGAGGGCCGAGGATGTTCTGGGGAGCCTCGCCCTGGGGTGGGGCAGTGGCTGAGATAAGATGAGAGGAGCCTCACTGTCAAGGTTGAGGGTCCTCCCCCTGCCCAGCCAGTTTGGCCCTGGGGACAGACGGCCAGGTGTCTGGGACTAATGACACTGTGCGTGCGGCCAGGCCTTTCATCCTGGGCCCAGGCAAACAGTCATTACAGCCTCCTCCCAGCACCACCGCCTCTGACCCTCCCAGCCCTGCCGCTGCCGCCTCAAAGAGTGGCTCATGGGATCTGTCTTCCACTCGCAGAGTGACTGTGGGCCCCCTCCCTATCGGAATGGCTGCCTGGTCCTTCCCACGGCTCCCAGCGGGCTGGGCCTGGGGCGGGGGCTGGAGTTCCCCCAGAAGGGGCCTTCCTGGGACTCGGGCTTTCCCAAGCCACGTGCAAATCCGCCAGGAGGCTGTGGGAGTGCCGAGGGGCTCCCAGGAAACGGGATGGCCTAGTGGAGTTGAGACCCACTGGTGGTCTGCAGAGGACACGTCGGGGGCTCGGGCCCAACCCAGCTGGGCACAAGACAAGAAGCCATTGTCGGGGGGAGGTCTGGGCAGCTGAGCTGTTCACCAACCACGTTATGGTCTTTTCTCACCCAGACTTCACCTCATGCGTGCTGGGGCAGGGGGCGGGGGTTGACATCGCTGTACCACATCTGTCTAGACACCAGGAATTGCAAAGGCCATCACATCCAGACTGATCCAATGCATCCAGGGGAAAGACGGGGGTGGCGGGGGGGGGGGGGGCACAACCAGAATTTGGATCCAATGCTTGAGGCCCCTGCATGATGTCCACCACCATAGACAGAGCCCAGGTGGAGCCAGCACATAGCTATGCTAGGAGGCCACCCTGTCCCACAGACCCTAAGCCTGGGCTGAGAGGTCAGCTCCTCTCCAGGCCCTGTGGGAGAGCCTCCGCTCTCTGCTCCCTCCGTGACTGCAGACTGACGAGCCAACAGCCAGGTGTCCATGCCAGCCCGTCCCTGCCGGTGGACTGTCCCGGCCCTAGGGGCCTTGGGCATGCTGGGGAGAATGGGTGAGCTTCCCCCACCTGCGCCCCCTCTCAAAACAAGCTTCTTTGGGAGCAATTCCAGGGCCATTTGTGTCCCATACCTGGCCAGTGCAGCAGGGAGAGTTCTGGGTGAAGGTGGACCGGTGAGGGAGCAGGTGAATGCACTTCTCGGACTCAGCATATCAGCCCCTCTACCCTCTGGTCACCCCCTCATCCCTCACAGCATCTGGATGGCCTCTCTGCTCACTTATGTCCTCCTCGGGAGCCCCAGGAGGACAGGGGCCATGTCTGTCTCAGTTGGAACTGCACCCAGGACCCTCGCCCCTGCCCTCCAAGCAGTGACCATTCAGCCAACGTGGAATGAGAGACCCCCAGAGTGCGCTCAATGCCAGAGTTGAATCCCTGTGTGAGAGGGATTCAGGAGGGCCTGGCTTGCTGGGCCATGTCCCAAAGTGGCTGCCATGTTGGGTACCTGGCCAGGGGCATGCATACATGCTGTCCAGCTTCCTCACCCCTGGCCCTGACCACTCCTGCTGGAGTCATTGTTCTTAGCCGCACGGGGACACAGTCACTGGCGTCTGTCCCCCACCCCTGTGTGCTTGTTCACAGGCCGGGAAGGGTCCTGGCCATAGAAGGGAGGGAAGGGTCCTGGCCATAGAAGGGAGGGAAGGGTCAGGCCGGGAAGGGTCCTGGCCATAGAAGGGAGGGAAGGGTCCTGGCCATAGAAGGGAGGGAAGGGCCAGGCCGGGAAGGGTCCTGGCCATAGAAGGGAGGGAGGAATGGAGGGAAGGAAGGAAAGCAAGATGGCTCCTGGACATGCCATCCTGGGACTCAATCCTGCCCTTTTTCCTGACTGCCTGGGGCAAGGTGGTACTCACGGGTGGTCTGAGAGCGTCTCCGGGGTGGCCTTGGCCAGGTGGGTGATGGGTACCAGCCCAGTACTGGGTGGGCCGGAGAGCCTGCGGGCAAAGATGTAGTCACCCTCCTCCTTGAGGGCGTAGAGCCTGTCCCCGCGGCTGACGCTCAGCTCGGCTGAGCACCGCGCCCTGAAGTCGTAGAGTGCCTGGAAGAGCTGCATGGGCACAGGGGGGCTGCAGGGCTCTGTGGCGGGGGGCTCTGGCTCAGCGCTGGCCGCAGGGTCGGGGAACCCCGGGACGCCGTCGTCCGGCGCGGCCACCGGCCAGATCTTGTCCCAGAAGAAGGACAGGAAGGTCAGCCGCTTCCTGAGGAAGGGCTCCATGCTCCCGGTCGTCAGGGCGCCGGACCCAGGGTCCCGCAGGGGAGGGGCCGCGGCGGAGGTGCCGCAGCGGCAGGACTGAGGACTCCGACCAACAGAAACTGGACGGGCCGGTGGGACGGCGAGGGTCTGAGCCTTACTGCTGGCGTCCCTGGTGGCGCAGAGTGTGGGGCTCAGGTCGCTCCAGAGAAGCCTCCAGCAAGGCGCGCACAACTGCCCCCGCCCCCTCCCGCCTCCCGGGCTGGGGTTCAGACCAGGGTGGGGCTCAAGGTGGCCCTCCAGTCCCACCCCCCCACCCCCCACCCCCGCCACACGACGGTGGCTCCTGTGTGGGACCTCTAGAGCGTCGCCCCAACGGCTCAGAGCCGCTCTTTGGGGGCTGGGCCAGGTGCGGCCCCAGGACGCGCCTCCGGGGCGGGGCCTCGGGCTTCGGGGGCGGGGCCTCGGGGCGGGGCTGTGGGGCCGCAAGTGGGACGCGGTGGGGCAAGCGATCAGCGCAGGTGAACCGCGCGCCCGCCCTTGACCTGAGCTTTGCCCTCAGAGAAATGGGGTTCCATTAATGGAACAGAAGAGAGCTGGATTTGTGTAGGAAACCTGTTCTCGGGGTGCCTGGGGGGCTCAGTCGGTGAAGCGTCTGCCTTCCGCTCAGGTCTTGATCCTGGAGTCTTTGGAAGGAGCCCCGCGGCAGGCTCCCTGCGAGCCTGCTTCTCCCTCTCCCTCTGCCTGCCGCTCCCTCCCCTTGCTTGTGCTCTCTCTCTCTGTCAAATAAATAAAATCTTAAAAGAGAACTGCCTGTTCTTTAAATGTTGGCCAAATCCCTCAACATAAAAATCCTATGCAGGACAGGGCCTTACATGCCCACCACGAGGCTCTGCAGCAAAGGCTCGGAGCTGGACTGGGGGCAGCCTGGGACTCTGGACAAGTGAGGTAAGCTCCCTCCACTCTGGGTGTTACACGGTAACGTGGGACATTGGGGTGCTCGGTGAGCCCTGGAAGGGCTCTATAGGTGCTGCCCTGGTGACAGGCCAATGCTTCTGGGCCACTGCAGGCCAGGAGATCTCCCACAGCCACCACGGGGGTGGGGGAGGCTCTGACACCGGACCCCCACCTCAGGGATGGGAATGGGGGTGCCGTGGCACAGAAGGGTGGCAGGTGAGCCTGAGAGGGCCTGCGCCACCCCTCTTCCTCAGCTCCCTGGACCGGGCCAGGACCCCTGCGCACTGAGGCATGCTCTGCCCACTGCCAGGTCAGCCTCTGTTTCTGGGCAGGATGGAGAGAGCAAACTCTGGGGGCCCTGAGGCAGGGTCTGTGGTGGGTGGGGTCCCAGCCCCAGGCAGCCTGCATGCTCCTCCCCTTGCTGGCCTCCCCCCAGCTCAGCCCCTTTAGCACCCGGTGGTCATGATTGAGCCCATACCCTTTTTGTGAGACCCTCCTTCCAAACTCCACACTGATCAACGCCTGGATGTGCGTGTTCTGGGTTTGCACACGGCCAACAAACAGGTGCGATGATTGTTTGACCAAGGAGAAGCCCGGCACCCCCTACCTGCCCCCAGAGCTGCAGCAGACCACTTCTCTCTGAAACACACCCTGGGGGCTTCCTGGGGCACAGCTCGTTCAATGTGCAAACTGTAATGTGGTGCCATGAGCTGCCCCTCCCTGGAGTCTGAGCAGCTCTCCGGAGCTCACAAAGCCTGGAGGGGGCAGGGGGCCTGAGGGGTAGCCTCTGTGGAGCTGACTCTCATCCTGGGGGAAGGCGGTAATTGAGAAGAATGTAGGCTACCCACAAATACAAACTTAGGGAAGGGCCTGGAAGGGCCCTGAAGCTTCTGCTCCACCAGCCTCGCGGGGAATCTGCCCACCCCACCCCATCACGCACTCCTCCCGTGCTCGTGCAAGTCTGGGTTTTGCACACCAATTTCCTTAAATCCTTTATACTTATGCTGCTTCTCCCCTGGGAAACCATGCTTCGAGCCTCTGGTCCTCTCGACCACAAGGAGGCCCTCTCAGGTTGTGGGAGGGTCCTGCTTGTGCTGACTGTGCTTGGGGTCAAGTGCTCTGAGCACTGGACACAGATTCCTCCTGGACACTCCCAGTCCCTCCGAGCTACAGCATTCCAGCCGCTAGGACTCAGCACATTCCACCTGGTGGTCAGGGCAGGCGGGGAGGGACCCTCCTCAGTCCTCTGGCCTCCATGTCTGGTGCCCAGGCCTCCTGTCGGCCCAAGCAAAGGCCAGAGAGCGAATCAGGGGACAGAGTGCAGTGGGCTCCAACCCCCACGGCATCCTACAGATGCGGAAACAAGGTTCTGTTCACCCCTCCTCGAGGTCAGAACGGGGACATTTTCCAGCAGGAACATGTGGTGGTGGGAGCCATCTCCAGGTGACTGGGACAGAGGGGCTGAAGAAGGCCCCGTCCCCCAGAGGGAGAGAGGCTCCTCCTCGACTGCTCTGGGCAGTGGGCTCTGCGGGGAGCACCCCACGCACGGCCACCTCTCTGCTGGAGCCCTCCTCCATCCCCTCACCCCCAAGCCCCCAGACCACCTGTCTTCACCCACCTCGCCCCTCCAAGCAGCCTGTTGCCCTTGCTCAGCAAGAGCCACTTTTGTCCAACTTGTCGCTGGCAGTTCTCAGACTTGCCTCGCTCCTGCTGGCCCAGCTGCCTGTCCCCAAGCTCCAGGTTCCGGGACACACCGTTCCCTTCCTCCCCTCACCCTCCTGGCCCAGGACGGCCCTGCCCTGACTCCGCCACTCTCCTGTTAGCCTCACCTCCTCCATTGGCCCCAACCACGGGGTTGGTGGGGGTGGGGAGGTGCGTGCGTAAGGGGGAGGACCCCCCAACTTGGGATGGGGTCAGAGGACAGGGTTCTAATCCTGCTGTCAGACTCACCAGCTGTATGACCTCGGGTAAGGTGCTAGACCTCTCTGCCTCCATTTCCCTGTCTCTAAGAGCATGGAGCCTGCAGGGGCCAAGTGAGGGTCCAGACCAGCTCTGCTGGGAGGAGGAGGGGGCTTCCTGGGCATTTAGCCGAGGCTGACAGCCCAGAGCAGCACACCATGGGTTCATTTTCTGGAGGACACACTATGGGGGTCTGTGGTGGAGGTGCACCCTCCCCCTTGTGATCCTGCCACCACCAGGGTACCCTTCTCATGGCTCCTAAGGCTCAGGGGCAGCGCAGCCTGGTACTGTCCATCATTCCAGGGGCTGCCGCTCAGCGATGGAAGGAAATACACCCAGCAAAGGAGACCCCAAAGGCTGCGTGCTATGTGGCTCCTTTCTACAGCGGGTTCAGGGATGGAGAGGACAGTAGTGGTTGCTGGGGGAAAGGAGGGGCTGGGGTGGCTGCACAGGGCAATGTGGGGTCCCTGTGGGGTAGACCAGTCCCACGTCTCGTGGTGTCACTCTCACTATCCTGGGTGACCTTGCATGACCAGATGTTCTGAAAGATGATGATTCCACTGGGGGAACAGGGCAAGAATCATGGGATCTTTGTGGTATTTTTTACAACTGTGTGTGAATCTACAATTCTCTCAAAATTAAGAATTTAATTTTTAAAAGTTAAATAGAAAAAAGGGGATGGGGCCAAGGAGATGGCAGAGGTCCAAGACATGCCTGGCCCAGAAGTTCGGGGTGGGGAGGGGTCTCTCTGTCCCTCTCTGTGGGTGGGCTGTAGGGTGGGGGTGTCTTCTTCCTCTCCCCCTTTCCAGTGTCAGCTTCCCCCTCAACCCTCCACAACTCCCTTTCCAAATAACAACAGCTAGCATTTGCTGGGAGCCCAAAACAGGAAGAGGAGGGCGGAAATGGCATCCACCGCCCCCTCCCCAGGTCTGACCTGGGGCCTCCATGCCCACCCAGGCCTGGGCCTGAGGATGAGCTGATGGGCCCCTAGCCAGGGAAGCCTCTTCCCAAGAATGGGGTCACCCAGAGGGGAGGGGTGCACTTGTGGGGCAGGGGAGGCTCTGGACATAGAACAGACTGGCAGGGGGCTGAGGGACAGATGCCCTACCCTGGAGGGGGGCTGAGGGACAGATGCCTACCCTGGAGGGGGGCTGAGGGACAGATGCCCTACCCTGGAGGGGGGCTGAGGGACAGATGCCTACCCTGGAGGGGGGCTGAGGGACAGATGCCCTACCCTGGAGGGGGGTTGAGGGACAGATGCCCTACCCTGGAGGGGGCCCACCACTGCCCTCCCCCTGGGGCAGGGACACCCATAGGCAGGGCATCCGGCCTCCCTCCCCCTCCTCCATCCTCCCCAAGGATGACCGCTGCCCGGGGGAGGCCCCAGGCTTGCTGAGACATCCCAGAGGTGCTGAGCCTAGCTGGTGGCTACGATGGGGTTCAAGGGAGGGGCTGACGGGCTCCGGGGAACCGTGGAGACCCATTGGTCCGGACGCAGGTCAAGAGTAGCAGCGCAGGCAGGCGTAGTGACGGCAGAAGCAGCTGCTCCAATCCATGCTCTGTTCCCTGGGGTGGTGACAAGTGTCACCCACCTGCCAGTCCACCCATGAGGTCACTGCTGCTCCCCGCAGGTCTTCCCACAGGTTCCTGGGAGGGGGGCACAGGCTGGGACTGCGAGCAGAGCCCTCTTTCCTGTACGCACCCCTCCAAGCCTCGACAGGAGCCCGGGACAGGGGGCCCTGGCACAGGCGCCACAGGCTTCGGTTTACTCCTCTCTGCGCAATCCTCCTTTGGGCGTGGCTTTCGGAATAGCCCCTCGTGGTGGTTCCCAAATAGGGGAGGAACCAGGTTCCCCAGGGAGGGAGCGAAGCCTCGGGACCACTCTGTCCTCCCGAGACCCGGGTGGAGGGCGGGGCCGGGGGCCGGACGAGTGGCTCGAGTCCAAGTCCGAGTCCGGGTCTTGGGATCAGACAGCGCCCCGCCCCGCCCCGCGCGGTCTTCCCGGAGCTCTTCAAGGGAAGGGGCCCGACCGGGCGGGGTCTCCCCGCACCCCGGGGTCCTGGGCTACCTCCCCACCCTGCCCCCAGCCCCGGGCCGGGCGGGGCGTCACAGAGGCCCGCGGTCCCCATGGCAACCCGCTGGACGCGGCGGCGCGCGCTGGGCGCACAGTCAGCCGGTTGGCTCTCTCCGCTCCGGGAGGCAGGGCAAGTGGGCGCTCCTGGAGGCTGGGCGCGGGCCGGGGAGGTGGGCTGGTGGCTGGGGAGGGGAGGGGGTGGACCTGGGGGCTTCTGGAAGGCCCAGGAGGGTGTAGGTCTGGGATCCTGGCCACCTGGCCAGAGCACAGGGCGGCCCTTTCGCCAAATTCACGACAAGCCCCTCTGCGATTTTCCAACCGAGAGACTGCTGGCGACTGGGAAACATCTCTGAACCCATAGTCAGACCCAGGGGCCACAGCAGGACTTAGGCTGGGATTCCTGGGGTCATGCTTCACCTCATCCCAGATACCCTCTCTGTTGTACCCAGGGCCTGCTCTGGCTTGTCTGCCCGGGGGAAGGTGAAGGGCTGGCCTTTGGAGAGGCAGGCAGACTTGGGTCCCAACCTTACTGGCACTTCGCAGTGTGGCCTTGGGCAGGTCACTCAGCCTGTCAGCTTTCTTGGTAATTCATCCAACCCTTGGGTTGCTGGGACCACCTGAGCTCTCCTAAGTGAAGCCACCGGCCGGGACAAGGAGCTGTCTCACTGTCCTGGGGGGGTGGGGGCTGGGACCTGGGACAGCAGTAGGATTGCTGGCCCCTTCTTCAAGGAGCACCAGCTTGCAGGGCCAATCCTTGTGGCCCGTGGCCTGCCCCAGCCGGCCCCATCCTCCCCAAGGTGGGCCACTGCCGCCTAGACCTGGGAGCCGAGGCAGGGTAGCACAGAAGGAGAGTCAGGCCCTGGAGTTGGTGGCTGGCCTCCAGCCCTGAACTGAAAGCAAGCTATGAAGCACTTTAGCCTCAGGCCCCCCTTCTGTGAGATGAGATGACAGGACCTCACCACTCTGAGGGGCTTCAAGGCATAGAGTGGGGGCTCAGTAACTAACTAGAAGGCGAGGCCCGGGGCTACCCTGCCTCCTTCACTGGCTCCAGCCACCACCTGGCCTTGTCTTGGGCTGAGCCCTGACCCTTTGCTCTGACCTGCAGTGACAGTGAGGCATGGAAGGTCCGCAGGGATGTGGTGTCCCCCGGGGGGAGTCTGGTGCCGCACACACAGGATTGCACTGAATCCTCTCAACAGCCCCGAGGCAGCACCTTCGCCCCATTCAGACGAGGACCTGAGGCTTTGGCCAGGCCACACAGCTGGTCAGTGGCTGGGGTTCCTGCCCGGGCCCATCTAGCCCTAGGGCCCATTGTCTCAGCCCTTCCCTGTGTCCCTGTGTCATCACAATGGATAATCAATAGAGTGGTTGCCCCTCAGTGTCCAGTTTTATCCAGATCGGCAGGCTTTTCCCAGAGAGATGTGCTCTCCCCACGAGCTCCTCCCCCTGGGGGAGGACAGAGGGCCCAGTATGGAGGGCAGGGGGCCTGAAGCCACCCCTCCCCGCCACACACGCACGCACACTGACCTGAGTGAGCCCCCAGGTGGGTGGCAGAGGCCAATTGACCGTGTCAGCTCACACCCCACCCTCTGCCCCCTGCTTCCAGACATGAACTTCCAGGTGACAGGCCTGGGCCTGGACAAGATGAAGCTGGACAGTCCCCAGTCCTTCCTAGACCAGGAGGAGGCCGAGGAGGCTGAGGATCAGCAGCTGCTGGAGCCAGAGGCTTGGAGGGCCTACATGGAGCGCCGCACGGCGCTGCGCGAGTTCCTGACCTCGGACCTGAGCCCCCACCTGCTCAAGCGCCACCATGCCCGCATGGAACTGCTCAAGAAGTGTTCCTACTACATCGAGATCCTCCCCAAGCACCTGGCCCTGGGGGACCAGAACCCCCTGGTGCTGCCCAACACCATGTTCCAGCTCATCGACCCCTGGAAGTTCCAGCGCATGAAGAAGGTGGGCACCGCCCAGACCAAGATCCAACTCCTGCTGCTCGGGGACCTGCTGGAGCAGCTAGACCGTGGCCGCGCCGAGCTGGACGCTCTGCTGGAGTCGCCTGACCCGCGGCCCTTTCTGGCGGGCTGGGGGCTGGTGGCACAGAGGCTGGCAGACCTGTCGGCGGTCATGGACAGCTTCCTGGCCATGATGGTACCTGGGCGCCTGCACCTCAAGCACCGTCTGGTGTCTGACATTGGCACCACCAAGATCCCGCACATCAGGCTTATGCTGAGCACCAAGATGCCCGTCATGTTTGACCGAAAGGGGTCGGTGGCCCACCAGGACTGGGCCAGCCTGCGCTGGTTTGTCACCATCCAGCCGGCGGCCCCGGAGCAGTTCGAGCTGCGCTTCAAGCTGCTGGACCCACGGACACAGCAGGAGTGCATGCAGTGCGGCATCATCCCCGTGGCCGCCTGCACCTTTGACGTCCACAACCTGCTGCCCAACCGCTCCTATAGGTTCACCATCAAGAGAGCAGAGAGCTACACGCTGGTGTACGAGCCTTGGTGGGACAGCCTCACCCTGCAGACCAGGCTGGGGCCCCCAGAAGGGCCCACCCCCAGTCGGCTAGGCAAGCCGGGCCTGCCCCTGACCACACTGTCTGCGAGATGATTTTCTAATATTTATCCACTAATAAAGACTATAAACACACACACACTATTAAAGAAACAAACCTACTTACGTTTTAGACGCAGCCGCAGCTGTGCGAGTCTGACTCTGCGCAGCCTACCCCCCAGCCCCAGGCCCCCCAGGTTCCTGCCCCCTTTCCAGGGGGCACCCCAGGCTGGACCTTCCAGGATCACTGTCCCCGGAGAAAGACGAGCAGCCCTGGCAGCTGGCGGCCCCGAGCAAGCACAAGAGCTTCTCCGAGGGGCCCTGCCAAAGCAGCAGTCCCTCCTGCATCTCCCCCTCCCCTTACGGTCTCTGGCACCGTAAGCAGCCCTGTGACCTGGCAAAGCACTTCCTGGCTGTCTCTTCCTGTGTCCTGGGGCAGGGTTCCCCAAGGGGAACAATAACCTCGTTGCGGGCAGTCATGCCCCCTCCTATAGCTCCCAGCATCACTGGAGTTAGGGCAGAGGGTGCCCAGGCCATCAGGACGTTGTGTGTTTTAAACGACAAGGTCTTCTCCCCAAACGAAGCTGAAGCCTCATCTGTACTCCTGTCCCAAGGTGGCTGAGGGCCCCAGGCAAGGGAGCCTGGCAGAGGGTCTCCCCGAGACACAGGCCAGTGCCCAGCCCCGTGGGGGGGCCGGCCCCTCCCTGCTGCCTCAATAGGCTGTCCTTGCCCCCCTTGCCCCGCACGGTCGTGTGACCACCAGTGTGGCCAGCAGCCCCCTCCCTTCCCACGCCCACGTCCACGTCCTGACGCAGGTGATGCGAAGGTCGGCATCTGCCTGCTGCTGCAGCTTGGCTGTGTCCAGGTCCAGGAGGGACAGCACCGTGTGCCATGGCCAAGGGGAGCTGCCAGTATGCTGAGTTGTCCTCCGCTCCCTTGCCCATCATATGGGGCACTAGGCCCTCTGAGAGCAGAAGGCCTACAGGGCAAGATGACCGGGAACAGGGACCGTCTCCCCCACTGGCAGAGAAGTGGTTTGGAGAGAGAGAGCAGGTCCCCAGCTGTCGGAAAGGCCCCAGGACCTGCCCACCCCCCACCCAAACCCCGCTATAGACAGAGGGGGAGACGGTCCTCTTAGGCCTTTCCAGTAGCTGACCCACTGTGTGCCACTGCATGCCACTCGGGGGTCAAGCCAGACTGTCACACACTCTGTGGCATCATGTGGCTATGGGGTGGACACTCCTGAGTGTTCCTCAGGGTCCAGTCACCCCAAGGCATCCTGGGGAGGGGGGAAGGAGGGGGAGGGGTCCAGAGCAAAGCCATGGTACTCCTCGGAAATGACCAGCGGTGGAGCTAGGGCACAGGGTAGGGGGAGGAGTCAGGGAGAGAAGCAAGAACTGGCCAGGGACCAGGGATTGGGTTTTGTGCCAGGTCATACCATCCCTCCCACCAAGAAGGGGGCAGGCTGGAGTCGTGGTTCGCCAAGGCAGGCGGCTATGGGCCAGGCGGCTGGGGGTCATCCCAGATCCCCGCGTCTCCAGCCCTCATGCGATGGCAGCTGCGCAGAGGCCAGCCCCGCGGCAGGTTCCCGCTGTGAGGGCCCCGCACCACCAGGCCTGGCGCGCCCGCGTATTTGAACCTCGCTCGCGCGCAGGGCCAAGCGCCTTTCCTCTGCGCGGAGCTCCGTTTGGTTCGCGGCCTTGCACGAGAACGCGCCTGACTGGAAACCTTGACCCTCTTTGCGGCGAGGCCCGCCCTCCGCCTGCGGCCCCGCCTCGCGCCGCCTCTGCGCGCAGGTGCCCGACCGCCCTGGTTCCCCACCGCCCCGCGCACGCTCCGGACTTCAACGCCCGCTCCTCCGTGAAGCCCTCCCTGACTCCAGGCTGAAGAGGTCCCGACTTCCTGCCTCAGGGCGTCTGTTGGTCCTCGTTTCGACTGCTTTTGACCAGGTAGTAAAACTTCTCCATGCCTGCGTGGTTGGCCTAGAATAAAAGTGCTCTTCCAGGTGGGGCCCGTCTGGCTCCCTCTGCAGCCTCGCAAGGAACACACAGGCCTTGGAGCAGGCCTTTGACCCTTTGACTCTCTGTGACCTCCACACCCGTCTGATACCCATGCGGGCACCTAGGGAAGCCAGGGTCCGGCCACACCTTCCTCCGTACAGCGGTGCTGTTGGAGGCACTGGGCACTGAGCAAGAAACCAACCAGATACGGAATGGCCAAAGTCGGCTTGGAGAAGGTATGCAGGTTCCAAGGTCCTCAAGCATTCAGACCCTGGACCACGCAGGACACTGGCAGGGCTGGCAGCCTCAGGGACTTTGGACTTGGCCTGGGGTCTGCGTTCAGTAGGCTGGGCATGCCTGCATCACCTGGATCCAGCTCATCCCTGTGGCCCATCTTCACCAAGTCAGCCCCCCACCCAGCTTCCACTGTTCTGGCACAGACCCTGCTCAGCCCACTGGCTGTGTTGTCCACTGTGACATGGGGACATGGGGATACCAGCCCCTCCCAGAGTGCTTGCTTGGGGACATGGGGATACCAGCCCCTCCCAGAGTGCTTGCTTGTCCAGCATCCGGCTAGAAGGGGCTCTTGATTCTTGACAGACTCAGGAGCCACCCTGCAACCCAGAACAAGAGGAGGCGCCTCCCCTTCTTGCCCCCCCAGTAAAATCTCAAACACCCAGAAGTGAGAAAAACATTCAGAGTGGTCTTTATAATAAAATTATTATTGAATCATATAACACAGAGTCCAAGAAAATATATAAAAATTGGAATGTAGAAATTGATTTGTAGAAAACATCAGAACATCACTCCCCCCCGCCCCCCCCCCACTGGCAGACGGTTCTGCAGCAAGGCCACAGTGGGGGGCAAGCCCCTCTTAGTATAAGCAACTTGTTTGCCACATCCCCCAGGCCACAGGGACAGTGGAAGTGCAGAGACTCTGAGTCAGAGCTGCCTTGGGGAGAGGCGTGCGGGGGGGGGGGGGGTGAGGGCTGATATCAAGGCAAGAGGTTCCAGAGCAGTTAGGACATAAATGCACTGAGACCCTGAGGGACAGGTGCAGATCCTCAACTTTACAAAGACAGACACACAGGATAGGTTGTCCCTAAAGCCCTGGCCTGGGAGCAGGCTTCAGGTTGCAAAGGGGAGGTAGAGCTCAGGGTGAAGGCACAAGGCTGCCCATCCAGGGGCACCTCAACCCCAGTCCCCACCCACACACCCATGGTCCAGGCAAGGCTGTGTGGGCATTTGGTTCTGGTCTGCCCTTCCTCGTGCAAGGGCAGGTGACCCCTGAAGGACACAGAGCTGTGGGTCCCAGTTAGACAGGGTAGTGGGGGTAGAGAAAAGGCCCTCTGTTCCAGGGAGGCCTCTTTGTCTAAGTTTGGGCTAAGGAACTTGTTCCAGTAAAAAGGACACTGGCGTTTGGTTATTTAAAAAATAGATATAGTGGGGCCTGGCTGGCTCAGTTGGTAGAACAAGCAACTCTTAATCTCAGGGCCACGAGTTCAAGCCCCACACTGGCCATGGAGCCTACTTGAAAAAAAAAAAGAAAGAAGAAAAGATGGCTGAGCTCCACACCCAGCACCCAGTGTGATCAGGCATGGCATCCAAAGACCAAAGAGTAGCCCCACTGGGATTCCCTTTCCCACCCCAAAACTTCCCAGCAACACCAGAAGGTCCAGAGGACCTCCCCCCCTCCATCACACACCCCTAAGATGGTCCCTGTCACCAAATGTCCCCACAGAAGCAGCACAGCGGGGAGAGTTGGGATTCCTCCCCCCAAGGGTAGGTGCACGCTGGCAGGGCGGCGTCTGGCCTGCTCCCGCCCCGGGGGAGAGGCCAAGGCTCCAGGAGGGGATTATTGCTCACAACCGCGGCAGAGACCCAGCCACGCAGGCGGGGTGGCCAGCAGTGCCCACCGAAGGCACGCAGGATTCTGCTGAGTGGGGCCTGGCAAGGCAGCCCACAGAAGAGGGCTCAGGACTTCACCTCGCAGTCCTGGCAGCCTGATGGCAGTGGGCGGGCAGAGTGGGCTCTTCAAGGAGACACCGCTGGCCTCCTCCGAACTCGCACCTGGCAGGCGGGCACGAGGGTCTGCTGGTCCTCACAGAAGTCCAGGAATCTCCGCCAGAGAGGGCAACAACGCAGGAGGCGGTGGTCTCCTGCGGAGGTTGAGGGAGGGGAGAGGAGTCCATGGTAGACCTCAACCCTGCCAAAGCCCTCCCCACCCCCAGCCGGGCAGCCACACCCACAGCCGAGCAGCCACACCCCTAGGAGGAACCCCGCCCCAGCCCGCCCCAGCCCTCCCCACCCCGAGCAGAGCAGCCACACCCCCAGAAGCCCTGCCCCAGCCCTCCCCTCCCCCAGCCAACTGGTCCTACCGATGAAGCAGAGTCCCTCTTTGGCCCGGGTGATGGCCACGTTGACTTGATTGGGGTCCACGACAAAGCCCAGGAACTTCTTAAGCCAGCTCTTAGTCGGCCGCTGGTCCAGGTCACTCTCCTGGCACGTCCGGACGGTGCTCACCAGCACGTAGCGCCACTCACTTCCTGCGCAGTTGGGTAGGCATGATGAGGCCCCAGCCATGCCACCTGCCCCCACCCTGTGACTGATGGCCCACGAGCCCCCTGCCCCAGAGCCGCGCTCACCCTGACTCTTGGTGATGGAGCACACGGTCACTCCAGTGACACGCTCTCGCCCAAGGCTCTTGCTGATCTCCGCAGCCTGAGCATTGTAGGGAGTGAGAATGGCGACATCTTTGGGATCCACTGTCCTGCCCAGGGTCAGCTGCTTGGCAATGCGGACCTGAGGGACCAAGGGGGTGCTGTTGAAGCTGGCCCTGGTACCTCTCCGGTCCTGGACCTGTCCCCCCAGTTCCTCCACCTCCTCCTCCAGGAAGCCCTCCCTGACCAAGAGGCACCGGGAAAGTCTCACTGACACTCACCACCTCTGCCACCTCCTCCGGGTTGGCCTTGGAGTTTTCATTCCCTTCATCTGTGGACACCAGTAGGCTCTGCTCATGGCCCTGCACGTGGCCAAAGATGACGGGGCAGCTCTCCTTGCCAATGTGGCCTAGGATGCTGGGCGGCCGCTTCAGGGCCCACCAGGTCTTCAGCTTCTTCTTGTAGAACTCCATGGAGGGGAAGGTACAGATGCCCTCGTGCTGCAAGGCAGGGCATGTGCCAGGGCAGGTCACCTATCTGCTGGGGGTCTTGGGGGCCAGGGTGGACACAGGAGGTCGGGGTGTGGGCAGCAACACCTCTGGCATCCCTGGCCTCAGACCACACCTTGGGCTGGAAGAGGCTGGGACAGGCTTACCATGCGGTACTGGGTGTCCAGCAGGTAGGCATCCATGTGATACCTCTCGAAGAGAGACCGATCCAGCCCCAGATTTTGCAGCTGCTCATTTTTGACCACAGGCCGCAGCTGCTTGTGATCCCCCAGAAGAACCACCTGGAGGGACAGGCAGGCACAGTGCTGACACCTGCAGACGGGGCACCCAGCTCCACGGCCATGGCCACTCCACCACAACCACAATGCTGCCCACCCAGGCAAAAGGCCACACC
This sequence comes from Eumetopias jubatus, assembly GCF_037043125.1. Classification (NCBI taxonomy): domain Eukaryota; kingdom Metazoa; phylum Chordata; class Mammalia; order Carnivora; family Otariidae; genus Eumetopias; species Eumetopias jubatus. The sequence goes on from NW_028274815.1 coordinate 140,547,552, forward strand.
CACTGACACCTGCCTGGGGCTCCCAGCTCACTCACCTTCTCCACCTTCGAGAAGGTCACCAGAGGGATAAGGGTCTCGGGCTCTGTGGCCATGCCTGCCTCATCAATGAGGATCTGCCGGACAACCAGCCTCTTGAGGCTAGCTAAGGCCGCACACGAGCACGTGCACAGGATGACCCTGTGCTGCTCCAGCTCGAACTTCCGCGCCTTCCCCAGGATCTGCTTGTACCTGCCCGGGGACACCATACGGTCATACAGGGACCCCCTCCCCACCACATATACCTCCATGGCAAGAAACAACTCCATGACCCCAACTGCTTACTGGCTGACGTCATCCTTGGAAAAGATCTCCCCTTTCTGCAAACGGGCATCGAACTCCCTGATGTCCCGTGCATAGGGGTTGGAGGGCTGCCGGATCCTGTGGTGCAGGGTGATGCTCCTGGGGTGGGGAGACATCCGTAAAGCCCTGTGTTACCCCTTGCCCAAGACAGGACTGTGGGGCCTTTTGCCTCCGCCCATAGACAGAGAGCCAACAGACTGCACCTGAGGGCCTGGTTGGGCCTCCCCTCCCGGGGGGTCTTCTTGGGCGGGCCGCTGCTGCCCACACCCGGCATCGGGAATTCGGTGGCCTCGGCCTGCTCGCTGTACACCCGCAGCGGTTTCAACTCTGCTTTCCTACTCAGCAGCAGTCCTGGTGGCAACGGGCATGAGAGACTGTCCCCGGGGCCAGCAACCCCAGGCAAAGCCCCCACACAGCCAGCCCAGCGCACCTGCTAGGACATCCACCGACTTGTTAGAGGGGCCGCAGTACAAGATGCAGGGACCCCCCAGTGGCTTCTCCTCACCGGGGGCGCCCCAGGCCTTCACCCGCTCCTCGTTTGACTTGTGAAACCAGAACACAATGTGGAGACCCACCACTGTCTTCCCCGTGCCTGCAGGCAGACAGCGCCATGAACAGAGACCGCGGCTGCCTGCGCGGGCAGCCCCGGGCACCCTACCCCCGCAGCACAGGCCCCACCTGGTGGGCCCTGGATCACTGTGAACTGCTTCTGCAGGGCTGCCCTGACAGCCCGGTTCTGGCTGGAGTTCAGCGTGTGGCAGCCTCCAGGGAGGTCGAACGTCTGTTTCTCCAGAAGCTTGCTGTACATCCCTAAGGAAGGGTCAGGCCTGCCTGAGCAGGGGCGCAGGGCAGGGCCCAGGCAGGATGAAGGGACATGGCGGGGGGGGGGGCTAGAGGGTCCCTCGACCTACCTCTGTGGAGGGTCTGCTGGGGAGGAAGGCGGCAGGGCGGAGGGATGTGCCGGCCCAGCGCAATGCTGACGACCAGCGGGGACGCACGCTTCAACCTACGCACGGCTTCTTCCTTGCGACTGGGGGCAGGCGGCAGTGAAGATGGACCCTGGGACATCCACGACTTCCCCCCAGGAGGACACCCAGGGAGTTCTCGCCCCACCCCGCCCACCAGCTTCTCCCCGGCTTCTCCCTGTGGAGGCCACTCACATGTCAGGAAGCTGCTTGGGCAGAACCTCAATGGTGAATTGGGTGCCAGGTCTCAGCACCTCTTCTGGAACCTTCTCCATGGCCATGTGCTGGATGAAGAAGTGCATCCGCCTGGGGGTCTCCTGCTGGTCGGCCCAGCCCTCCTTCCGGTCCCAGGGCTCCATCAGCCCGTGGGCCACCCACGTGTATGTGTCAGGGTCGATGCTCAGGAGGGATGAGCAGGGCAGGGCGGCCAGGGGAGGCTGGCCAGGACCAGCGGGGGGGTGCAGCTCCCCTGCAGCGGGCATGGCTGGCAGCCCCTCGAGCCGGATGCAGAGGTAGCAGTGGCCGAAGTTGAGGTCAATGAAATGCTCACTGAGGAAGGAAGGTTCCAGGCAGAAGGAGCCCCACAGGTGGCCCTGAGCCACCTGCTCCGCATCCCAGGATATGCTCACGTGCTGCAGCGTAATGGAGTCACCCTCAGAGACTGCGCTGGTGGCTGACTCCAGGGAGCAGAACGACCCCCACACGCGGGAGTACTCGCCCAGGTGGAGATAGCGGTCCCGCGCCGCGCGGGGCATCTGGTCCAGGAAGCAGGCGCCTGGCCGCTCCACGTGCTCCAGGCAGAGGGTGAGGCCAGGCACCATGGTGCACAGCTGCAGACTCGGTACGAGGAACCCGCGCTGCAGGACGGCACTGAGCTGCACCTGCAGCGTGTCCCCACTGCCCAGCTCCCGGGCCACCTCCACAAACTGGCCACAGCAGCTCCACCACACGCAGCCCAGCTCCGGCGGCTGGGGCTCCGTCGTGCCCTGCTCCTGCACTAGGGCGGCTGCCTCAGGCCACCGCCCCTCCTGCACCAGCTCCAGCAGCTGCTGCCACAGGGCGGCCTCAACCCGCCGGCAGTGTGGGTCCAGCAGGGTGCCAGGCACCGGGGAGGGCCGCCTGTCTGCCTGCACAGAGTAGATTCGGCGCCGCCACCCCAGCCGCAGGCCCGGCCGCTTCACCAGGTCGCTGGGGTGCTCCGCCAACTGCAGGGAGCGGTAGTGGACAGGGCAGGGGTCAGGCAGGGTCTCGGGGTCGGCTGGGAAGAGCAGCCTGAAGCCACGGGTGCCTGCCTCCACGCCCACCACAAAGCCCAGCTTGCTCTGCGGCTGGACCTTGAGCTGTGCGGCTAGATGCAGGCTTTGGGCCTGGCGCTGATAGCTCTGGGCGCGCCCGTGCTGGTAGCTGAATTCCTGGCAGAGCCCATCGATGTCCCTGGCGGAGTAGGTGGAGCCCCTGTGGCCCAGCGCCAGCAGGATCTGCCGCTGCAGCACCACGTCCAGGTACCGGCGAATGGGCGAGGTGGCCCACGTGTACCAGTCGACCTGCAGTGCATAGTGGCTGGCCACCTGCCGTCCCCCTTGGCGGGAGCGGCCAAACACTGAGCGGCCCAGCGCCTTGCGGAAGTCAAGGCCCACAGGAGCCAGAGAGGGGTGCATGTCATCCGTGGTGATGAGGTCTGCCAGACAGTCGTGGTCCCCAGCACAGGCTGCGCGCTGCAGGTGCCTCCACAGGGAGCCCAGGAGGTGGATCTGTGTACCGGGGGGGCCGTGGCCCTGCAGGTGGTGGCGGAGGTGCAGCGACAGGGGCACCAGCTCTCTGTGCTTCTCACACAAGGCCCCGAGCTGGTGCTCGCTAGGTGCGGGCTGCCACCGCAGCGGCGTGACGGTCTGCGTGTGCTCGCTGCTCACCAGGAGCTCGGCCACCAGGCTGTTGAACTGGATCATGTACTCTTTGACCATGACGTGGGCCGCGCGGAAGCCAAGCACACAGTCCTCACTGGGCTGCTCGTAGTGGGAGTCGGTCCGCAGGCGGGCTCGGCGCAGCACCCGGGAGAAGTGGCATGCGGCCACAACACAGGCGTCCACAGAGTCCAGGCGGGCTGGCAGCTCGTGGCCAGCGCCCGGGTGCCTCTTGATCACATGCTCGGCTTCCTCGTAGGACAGCTGACGGTCAGAGCAGACCACAGAGGGCGCGAAGTGCAGGCTTTGGAGCTGGTCACTGCCCTTCTCGACGGTGAGGAAGAGGGAGATGGCCAAGCGGTCTTGGCCAGGCAGGAGGCTGAGTGCGTCCTGGCAGAGGCCGGCTGGCAGCATAGGCACAGGCTCCCGGTTAGGGGCGTAGAACGTGATGCCCTGTCTGCGGGCCTCTAAGTCCAGAGGCCCGTCCCTGGGGACAACACTGGCCACGTCGGCGATGTGCACGGCCACCTCGTACCTGGAGCCCAGATCTCGGACGCTGAGGGCATCATCCAGGTAGCAGGCGCCCTGGGGGTCCACGGTGAAGGTCAGGAAGCCGCGGCAGTCCTCCCGGCGGTCAGGGGCCCGGCCGAGCTCCGCCCGGTACTTCTGCAGCGCCTTGCTGATGGAGGCTGGCTCCAGCGAGGGCTTTCTCAGGCCGTGCTCCAGGTCCAGGATGCGGAGGCCCTGCTCCCAGGTGGTGGCCTCGGGCAGCACCTCCAGGATGATGCCCAGGGGATAGTAGAAGCGCTGCCGCCACAGGACAATGCGCACCCAGAAGAGCCGACTGCTGCGGGCCTCGGCAGGGAGCCGCTCGTACCCCACGCGCTGCACGCGGCCCTGCTGGACACGGTGCACGGGCACCTGCAGCGGGTCCTTCAGCTCGGCCACGAAGATCTTGGTCACAGAGCCGTCGATGGGGGTCATGAGGCGAGGGTCCCACTCGTCCATGCGGCACACGAACACCAGCTCGCGGCGTTTCCTCTTGAGCACGCCCACCACGCGGCCCTGCAGCCTCCCGGAGGAGCCCTGGTCTCCTCCCAGGACCCTCACCAGCACCTCGTCCCCGCTGAAGGCCATCCCACAGTGCAAGCGGCCCCTGATCTGGATGGGGCCGGAATCTGTGTTGTCCAGCGGGATGGCCATCGCCCGCTCAAAGGTCTCCTGCATGAAGGCGCAGTGGCGGTACAACTCAGGCTCCGTGCACAGCAGCTTCCGCAGCGTGGCCCGCGGCAGGTTCCTGTACTGCTGGGCCTGGTGTGGGGACTCGGGCCTGGTGACAGTGTCCAGCAGCCCATCTTCCCGGACGGTCACCATCACGTTCCGGGCTTCATCCAGGAGCTCCTGCAGGATGGAGTCGTCGGCGTTAAGCTCTGTGTCAGAAGGCCAGAAGTCCGACTCGGAGTCTTCGGGCTCCTCGGCTTCCCCATCTTCCGTGGCCATCGGCCCCGCCACCGCCTTCCCGGGGGCCTTGTCCCCCACCGACAAGTTCCCTGCTGATGGTGTGTCCTCTGCCTCCGTGGGGACCCTGGCGGGCTCCCCCACCACTGTGCAGCGCCCGGCCACGGACCCCAATGCCGTGTCCCCAGCCTCTGTCCTCTGTGCGGCTGCGTCCTCTCCTGCTGCCGAGGTCTTGGACAGGGATGTTCTCCCTTCAGCCTTGGCCGCTGGCCCCACCCTCTCCGTGGCTGCGTGCTCTTTGGCTGGAGCCCCTGCTGCCCCCTCCTCTGGGACAGTGTCCTGGGCCACGGCTGCCACAGACCCCTCTGCTTGCAGGGCCCAGCGCTGTCTTCGGACCACATCCTGCTCGATGTGCTCCAGGGACAGAGTCTCGGGGCAGATGCTGCGGTGCCTCACACACTCGCGGATGAAGCTCTTCCAGAGCTTGCTGCAGGCCCCGAAGGAGCAGAGGGCCACGGCGTTGCCCACGGCCACCACCTGGGACTGGGCGCGGGTCATGACGGTGTTGAGCACACGGGCGTCAGTGAAGAAGCCCAGGGCAGGTGCCCCTGAGCTCAGCAGGCTGTGGTGGTCGTGGACAGTGCTCAGCACCACGACGCGGAATTCCCGCCCTGCAAGTGGGCACGGTCAGGCCGGGCGGGGGGGTGCCGCCCACCCGCCCTCACCCCAGCACCGATCACCCACCTGGCAGGATCTCAAAGCTGCCCACAGACACCTGGCCCAGGTCCCTCTTCCTCAGCTCCTGCCTTAGCGCACCCACCTGGAGACACACACAGCCGGAGCAGCAGGCCTGGGTGAGCACCGGTGTGGGACACCGGCCCCCACCGCCTGGTGCCCTGGCGCCAGCAGCGGGATTCGAGCCCCACATCACGGCCTGGCAAATTATTTCCTCAGTCCCTCTCTCAGGAGGGGAAACTGAGGCCGAGGAGGCCCTGCGTGCAGGTCCTCCAGACCACGGAGGGACCGGTGCCCTCCTCCAGGCGTCCCTGTCAGAAGCGGGGGAGGCAGGTTGTCCCCGCATCTGGGGCTTACCTGGGCGCCATGGGACACGGCGCAAATGTGCCTCTGCTCCCGGCTGCCCCAGCAGGGGGGCCAGCTGTGGTAGATGTCCTGCACCTTCTCAACGACCTGGACGATCTCCGCCGTGTTCAGCCAGGACGTGCCCGACATGTCACGTTCGGGGTTGCCCGCCACGTGGCAGAACATGAGCGGGTAGTGCTCGGGGTGGCGAGGCACCTTGCTACTGGCGTGGATGGGGCTGCCCTTGGCCACATAGAAGTGTCGCGAGACGAAGCTGAGGATGGCCTCGGTGGAACGGTAGTTCTCGTGGAAGATGATGCGGCTGTGCCGGGCGACCTCGTGCGCCTCCTGCTGGTAGTGCTGGAAGAGGCGGCAGAGAAGGGTGTGCCCCGCGGCCTGGGCGCCTGCCACACTGTAGAGCTTGGGCGTGACCTGCATGTGGTCCCCGGCCAGCACCACGCGGGTGCTGGGCGAGGCGTAGCGCAGTGGGGTAAGCGCCTCGCACTCCAGCATCTGGGCGGCCTCGTCAATGAGGATGTGCGAGAAGAAACCGGCCGGCACCCTGAGCTCGCGGGCCTGGGAGGTGGTGGTGACCACGATACGGTGCTGCTCCAGCTCCGCCCGCGTCGGGGGGCGGAAGGCCCGGCGGTCCTCGGTCAGGAGGCAGTACCGCAGCGTGGCCGCGTCTGTCTGGCTGGGCGGGCGGTCCGTGTACATCACCCGCAGCGGAGAGGCCTCGGGGTGGCCGCTACTCACGTAGCGGTGGAAATGCTCCTCGATGTAGATGTCGGCCGCGCTGAGGGGAGAAGGGCACATGGGGCCTCGGCAGCTGTCCACTAAAGCACCTCCTGTGAGCCCAGGCTGGCCTGGATGCCGGGAATTCAAAGGAGACAGACAGACCTGTGTCCTGCCCCCAGAGCTTAGACACCAGTAGAGGACAGACAGAGAAACGGGGGAAGGCCAGAGCCAGACGAGAACTGCAGCAGCACAGAGGGTCTAGGTGGTCAGGGAGTGCTCCCTGGAGGAGGAGGTGAAGGAACTGGACATACAGAGAGGCAGAGAGGGACACCATAGGGGCCCCTGCCTGAGGCAGCCCAGGGAGGCCAGAGGCTATGGTGACAGTGGGTGGGCAGTGATGGTGGGCGGGCAGTGATGGTGGGCAGTGACAGTGGGCAGGGAGCGTGGGTGGGCAGTGATGGTGGGCAGTGACAGTGGGCAGTGAGCGTGGGTGGGCAGTGATGGTGGGCGGGCAGTGATGGTGGGCAGTGACAGTGGGCAGGGAGCGTGGGTGGGCAGTGACGGTGGGCAGTGACGGTGGGCAGTGAGCGTGGGTGGGCAGTGACGGTGGGCAGTGAGGGTGGGTGGGCAGTGATGGTGGGCAGTGACGGTGGGTGGGCAGTGACGGTGGGCAGTGAGGGTGGGTGGGCAGTGACGGTGGGCAGTGAGGGTGGGTGGGCAGTGACGGTGGGCAGTGACGGTGGGTGGGCAGTGAGGGTGGGCAGTGACGGTGGGCAGTGAGGGTGGGTGGGCAGTGACGGTGGGTGGGCAGTGACGGCAGGTGGGCAAGCACCCACATGCACCCAGGTGAGAAGCACCGAGGCCAGCCCCTCACACCCAGAGCCCCCGTGCCTCTCTGCAGGGACCTGCTCCCCAGGGATCCCCAGGCCCAGCTTGGGAGAGAGCCCTGCCCAGGCAGCAGCGAGTATTGGGGCTAAGAAAACCATACTGACCAAAAGGGATCAACTGAGAGAGACTGAAAGAAGGTAACACCAGAGCCTCACCTTGGGAAACACTGGGCGGCCATGCCAGACCCCCACCCACAACTCTGCCTGGCCTAGGGCCCCTGTGGGGGCACCCACAGCCCCGCCTCCAG